>NC_138511.1:32927612-33607612 GCF_964252035.2 Podarcis erhardii
TAGTTCAGCAACTAGTAGGCCACAGGTTCCACATCCTAGCAGTAAATAAAGCGAGCCAGTGAGCGAGTCTTCAAAGTGCTTTCCTCTTCTGATACTGATGTTCAAACTACGTAAAATCTTTTTTTAAAAGACGGCACTGAAGATTGCTGTCTGATTTTGTCACCTTTGATAATCTTGGGAAACAGTGGCCTGGCTTTCAGGTGGATTCTGTTGGCTCTGCAATGTTTTGGAAATCCAGCAAAAAAAAACAAGCAGCTCAGCCTCACAGATGAGAAACAATGCTTAAAAATCAATTAGTTTAATTAATTAATTTCACAAAGCAGAAAAACTGCAGCATTGGCAGGACACCGATGCCTTTTTGTTTAAGGTTACTAATGAATTATGAAAGCAATGACGAAAGAAATGTGTCACAGTCTCTAGGCTTCTATTGAACTCATGTATACATCAAGCAGCAGAGTTCACTTCACAGGGCTGAAATATCCACAACCCTGATGGATTTTAATATGGCAACCCAGTCAATCCAACTGTGTTCCTACTTCACATGGCCTGCCTGATTCACAGGGCCCTAAAGCACAGCCCAACATGTTCAGTCCCACTGCATGAGATCTGTATTACAAACATTTGGCTTCACACATACATATCTAATTAAGAAGGAAATGTTGTTTGATAACGGTTGTAAGAAAGTAGCTAGTCACTGGTTCTCTTAAACTCCAGAGCACTGTCTAGTTTGGAATCAGATTCAGTTCAGCGGCCTGATGAGGTGAGCACAGTACTTGGAAGAGTAAAGAAAAACTGTAAAAAAGAAGAAGACAAAAATCTAAAATTGTTATACCACTCAACTTTGATCAATAGCCAAAATATAGTCGGCCTATAATTTTTAATCTGTGGAATTAAAACTCAAGTCTTTTGATCAGTCCATCACGATTAAGGTTTTTCATGGGCATGAGACATTGCCTGTCCCTTGAAAACTTGAAAAACAGGGTGTAAATTCCTTAAATAAATAAATAAATAAATAGCACCCATATCAGATCTCAATTAGTTAATAACTGCAATAGTCAAATCTGATACAGAAATTGTTTAAGAAAACTGGACTGGTTTTGCTTGCTTGGTTCTTTCCTTCTGAATATAGAAGACCTATCTGCAAAGTGAATTAAAGAGACATTACAGCGCGTTGGTTGAAAAACTTGAAGTGTATGAATTTCCTCCATCAGAAATATTTAGTGTGAATATCTTATAGCTTCTCTCTATTTTATAATTTTCTTATGCAACTGGTATTTTGAGAATAAACCGTCCTCAGTCATGCCATTATACTGCACAAAAGAGAACTCACCACACACATCGTCAAGGCACAATGTATAGCGTAAAAACATGCTAATGCAGCTTTTGGCTGGAGATGCAATTGTGGTCTTCAGTGAGAGTTGGAAAAAATGTAATGAGAGCATTGTTTACCCTAATATGTTGGAGGTGGAGGGCAACACGTCGTGGAGGTACTAAGTCATCAGCAAGAGCTGATAATTTGACATGTGGGTGTTAAGGCACAGTAAAGAAGTTTCCTTTAATGCAACTTGTTATTTTCTTGCTTTTAAGGGATTGTGTAGGAGGATTTGGCACCTAAGTAACTTTATCTGGGTTTTAACAAAGCTTTTGTTGGGGGTCTTCAGTATACATTTGAAGAATATTAAAAGCAGTATTTACCTAATAGATTATAATTAGATACTGAGAACAAATACGATTTGCAAGTATGATTTGTAGCTTTGAAAGATTATTTGCTAGCACCCTTCTGTTCTGATCAGGCATTATATCAGAGCTCCACTCTGTGTCAAGAATCAAAGGAACAAATATTCCTTTTTGGATATTATGGAGAGTTTACATGTTTCTGAATGCACTAAGGATGATTTATTTGTCCCTTTAGAAACAGTTTCTCTCTTTCTCATATCCATATACATACATACACACGTGGGGGGCATATACAGTGGTACCTCGGGTTACATATGCTTCAGGTTACATACGCTTCAGGTTACAGACTCTGCTAACCCAGAAATAGTACCTCGGGTTAAGAACTTTGCTTCAGGATGAGAACAGAAATAGTGCTCTGGCGGCTCGGCAGCAGCGGGAGGCCCCATTAGCTAAAGTGGTGCTTCAGGTTAAGAACGGTTTCAGGTTAAGAACGAACCTCCGGAACGAATTAAGTACTTAACCCAAGGTACCACTGTATGCATGCAGTAATGCATACACTTTTAAAAAGCTTTCTGATAATATGTTTCTTTTCATTTGCAGTGGACTAATTCCTTCAATTGTCATCATCATTATCCAGGCTTATATGACATTTGGAGTTTTCTTTTTAGTGAAATGTAAGCAAGTTTTACCCAAAGGTGAGCCAACTTTCACACATTACAATAAATGGCAAGTTCCATTACCTGAGAGATGGGCAAGTGGAGGTGGGCAGCTAAGAACATACAAAGAGCTCTGCTGTCCACGTAGCCTAGAATCCTGATTTACACAATGGCCAAAACAGATGCTTCCAGAAAGCCTTGCGGCAGGTCAAACAGATCCTGCCCTGCTCATTCACTTACAATTGTATAAGCTTACAATTCAGGACATTCAAACAAGACAGAGTTCAGGTGCATCTATAACTAATACAGTATCAAATCAGCAGAACTGTAAATGCCTCACCCTCACCCTCCAAGAAACTCACAGCATTGAAGTAGATTGCTTTTACAACTCTCACCCCAGCATCACCTGCCATCAGCATAAGTCACTAAGGTGGCTCTTACACTACCAGCAAATTCCCCGGCCCCAAGTTCTCAACCTGGACCTTGCTCTCTGAGAAGTCTGCCCTCTGACAGTCAAGGGAACCTGAGTTATCAGACAGAAGAGGGGCCGCTGTCACCAAATATATTACTAGGCTTCCCTCCCCAGTGTTGTCTAACTCAACTTCCATCCCGGGGGCCTACCTACCACTCCCTAGCAACAAAGCAACACCACATGTGGCAATATAAAAGCATTTATTTGAGAGCATCTGGGACAGAGGATCTCCTAAAAGGAAAAGACAACATGCGTTGGATTGTTGGGTAGTCGCTCCAGCAAGATGTGTACCTTGGGTAAGGGCTTGATAGACAGCAGCACAGCAAGTACAGTGTTTCTGATAGCACCAACCCCATTGCTGGGGACTCTAACTAATTGTGCAACTCTGTGTCACAGGGTTTGTAAGGGTGCAAAAGCTGTCTAGAGCAAGTGGGCTAATGATCTCATGGAGCTGGGAGCATTTTGGTCACTGCTGCTGGTCTTAGGTGGGATGACTCCCTCATGGTCAGCACAGAATGGGACATGGAGAGAGGTCTGTGGAGAGGGAAGCGGGAAAGAGAGAGAGTACTGAGAAACAGCAGGTGAAGCACATAGTCCCTGAACCTGGATGGACAGTAGTTTTTTGTCTACGAAGTAGGAAGTCAGTTAGAAAAGTGAATAGAATCACCTGAGGCTCTGCCAGTGTTGATGTCTGTTTCCTTCCTCCCCATAGGTTGTAGTGAACACTGGGTTCAGCTCCATGCACCAGGGCTGTGAGCCTGCACAACCAAAGTGTTAACAACTATTTGACCAACAGTGGCAATGGGTGGAATGGATCACCTGGCCTGTACCAACAGAGAGCTTACCTGCCTGTGTCACCAAGTGACTCCCCTGGTGTGGGGGCACTAACTTCCCACTGTTGCTGGGGGAGGGGGGAAAGTTAGAGGGAAAAGTTCAGAAAATGCTATTTTCAAACATATCAAAGGGGGCAAGACATGCTCCCTTTCTTACCTGTGTGGTGTGCTTCATCCTGACACCCACACAGATTTTGCAACGGCATGTTGTGGTTCTAAGATGAAAAGTATTTGCAGTGTGCTTAAGTTTCCCTCTGTGTTCTGAGGCCAGCTTTTTGCTGTGAACTATGTTTTCTGCATAGTTTCCTATCATCAGAAATGACTCTTGGAGCTCCAAATGCGTACAATATGGAGTCAGAGACACATAGCTCCATGCTGGGTGCTGCGTTACACCATATCCTATGCAATGTTGAGGCCAGGAAGCAGGATGGCTTTTTTCCCCATTCATCCTGCCAGACTATTTGCACCAGGGCTGGTATAAACTGTTATTATTGGTATAAACTGTTATAATTGCCACAGAGGCTTCTAAGCAGTTTACAAATATAAAAGCGATTACAAAAATAGAAACATTCAATTTAAAAACACAATAAAAGAATTCCATCAAAACATTAAAATAAACACCCACAGTTAAAATGTACAATAAAACAAGCCAATTAGAACAGCACAACAATTAGGACCAGTTGAAACAGCAACAAAAGAAAGAGGCTCAGATCAGTGGATGCTTATCTAAACAGGTATGTCTTCAAGAGCTGGCCGAATGCCAATACTGAGGTACCTTTTAGGACAACATTGGTGCGACCAGTGAAAAAGTCCTCCTCTGTGTTACCACAAGCCAATAACCACCAGCCTATGGCAAAATTAACAAGTTCCATTAGTGCCCTTACCAAGCAATGGAGGGAAAGTCCAGGTCTTTCAGGTAACCTGGCCCAAGGCTGTTTAGGGCTTTATATGGAAGTAGCAGAACCTTAAAGCTGCATAGGTAGTTAAGCAGCAGCTATGCAGATCTGATTGCACTGGGATGTTATGTGCTTGCAAAGAGGCACCTCTGACCATCTAAGCTGCAACATTCTGGACATCTGACGATAAGATTGAAGATAAATAGGATACAATGAAAATGTTCCATCCTTGTACCACCCATGTTCTACCTATAATTCCATCCTGTTTTAGCTGTTCAGCCTGTGTATCATTCATGCTAGTGGTATATCTCAAGTTCTGCCAGCACAGCAGGGCTTTCACAAATTCTGTTTTTCTGTTTGCCAGTGTGCTTTCAGTATGGGTTGTGCCCTTAATACTGTTATAAAACCATTATAAAGTCTCATAATTCTTATAGTCTATAGACTGCTTCTTAAAAGAAGAAAATGTTAACAATGAACAATTCTTTGAGAGACAAAGGATCAAACTCAGGATGAAGAGATCAAACTTTTATCTGCCTGGAATAATTTTATTTATGGGTGAATTTTAAAAAAAATAATACATTTCAATGCAGCTTTTCTTTAAGAGAAGAACCAAGATGTCCTACAAAAATTAAAACAATCTAGAATGCCCCCAACTATACATAAGATACAGAAGCAGTATAATAAATAATAAATGAAAACAGACCATATAAAAATCCTATTTCATGATCCTTCATTTACGGCAGTCAGTTTTGTGCAGAGAAAGGAGACCAAGGGGATAAAGGGTCTGGAAACGGTTGATGGCAGTGAATATGTTTAGCCTGGAGAAGAGAGGACTGAGAGGTGACACGAGAGCTATCTTCAAATACCTGAAGCACTGTCACATAGAAGATGGAGCAAGTTTACTTTCTGCTGCTCCAGAGGGGAGTAACCAAACCAAGGGATTCAAATTACCAGAAAGATTAACTTTCTGACGGTAAAAGTTGTTTGACAATGGAATGGACTACCTGAAAAGGTGGTGGACTCTCCTTCACTTGAGATTTTTAAGCATGGCTTGGATTGCCATCTGTCAGGGATTCTTTAATTGTGATTCCTGCAATGCAGGGGATTGGAATAGATGACCCTTGGGGTCGCTTCCAATTCTACAATTCTATGATTCTGTGACTATGCCAATATTTGTATTGAAGGCTGCCTACTGTAATTTACAGTTGAGAAGTATTACAGTACTATATGTTAATGCAATCAGTATTGCCATTTCATGATTTCATTTGAAGCATTGCATCATAAGTTCATTCTGATGTGCACACCCTGAAGTTCGATTATGCAGTAATTTGCAAAGCTAAAGTTCTTTTATTTTAATTTGTTACATGTTAACACAATAAAGCACTCCTTTTTAAACTTTTCATTTAGACCTTTTTTGAACCACACCTCAACATAAGATTTTAACGATTTTCTCGATCTTAGTAAGATACTTACGTTTTTTTCTGTGCTCCACTAGACTGCTGGCCTGCTTTGCTGAACATTTTGCAAACCAGTTATCTCCAAGAAGAACTGTGATCTCATTAGTGTGAACCAGTCTTCCTGGCATGAAAGCAAGGGGACCAAAAGGTACCTGTCAGAAGAACAAAGCAATGGTAAAGAAGATGAAAGGAAGTCTACCTTGTGCAATACTAAGAAACATCCAGTCCTATATCTCATCAATGGCTAGTATGAGAGCTTGCTGGCAGTCTTAAAGCTTCAGGATACCAATTGGCAGTCATGGTATAATGTAAGATTTTAATTAATCAATGACAGTGTTAATTAATCCCTAGCTTTCATGACTGTCTAATTATTTTTCTATCCATGTTTTATCATTAGCTACCCTCACATTATTTGGCACCAAGATCCAGATCAACTGCACCACAAATGTAGAGTCTGCTCAAACTTACAAAGTCAGGTCTAGGGAGCCAATCATGCTCAGACATAAGAGCATAGTTAAGAGCCTGCTGGATCAGGCCAACTGCCCATTTAGTTCTGACCAACCAGATGCCCATGGGAAGCCCGAAAGCAGGACCTGAGTGCAATAGCACTCTCCATAATTGTGATTCCCAAAAACTGGCATTCAGAAGCACGATGTCTCCAACAGTAGAAGTAAAACAGAGCCAGGCATGTTTGAAGTTATAGAAGCATCTACTTAGCCAACAACCTTTTCCACGCGAGAAAGCTGGCACCTAGAAGAGACACTGGTTTCTCAGAAACTGGACATAAAATTAACTTTTAAATGGATTCATATGAGCAAACCGTTTAATGCAGATGTACCAACATCCAATGTACTGCTCTCTTGAAAGGTGCATGACAAGAGCAAGTCAGGAGTCAGGGGATGATTGGACTTTAACAGCAAGGATTGGTCTGGGTCCTACCAATCACTCTTAAATCTTACAGGACAATAATGAAACTGACCAAGCAATCGGTGTGTGGTGGTGGGGACTCTTAGGGCCATAATAACTTCAGTTTATTTTATATTATCAAGCAAGCAGGTCTCAGTTTCAGCTAATTTTGTAGCAAACGAGAACAAAAGTCTTTCCGTGGAAACTTCTTTAATGCAACACAAGTACAACAGCTCATTATTATTATTGTTGTTGTTGTTGTTATTATTTAAATATAGCTTGCTTTTATGTTCCCAGATGAGTTGCACCATAAAACCCGGAAGTAAATTAAGGACACGTGATGTGTGCACATTGCTGAGTCATGAAATTGACATTATCTTCTAATGTTCCATCCATTAGCATTTTAGTTAAAAATCCTCAAGGTAGAGAATGTTATGTGTCATTACTAACATCTTGAACTCTGTGATTACACTGAAATACTGAATTTGAAATCTTTGACAATTAGTCCAAATTCAAAAGCATATAGATCCCAACAAGAGTAAAAGTCCAAGTGAGATATCCTAGGAACGGAAGGAACAAGAAAATATCCCTTTGGTTTCCATGAAACAAAAAACTAGCTTTTTATACAAATCAATACCCACAACTTAAAACTCAGGAAATACGATTGCTTGCTTGCTTCTCCACCTCACAGGAAATTAGTGTGTATTGCAGGTTTAATTATAGGTTTCAATAAAATAAACAGGCTCTATCAAACGTGTTTGATTTTGTCTTAGTACGTCTGTCAAAAATTTGGAGATTATAATTTATTATAGATTTCAAGAAACAAGACAGGAATAGGAAAACATACATTTAAACACTGCCTATAATCAATCATTGCTAACTACAATACCTTCATTACTGTATTTATTTATTTATTAAACAGATCCTGCACCTTCCAAAAAAAGGAGCCCAGGGCAGCAAACATGTCAATACTAAAACAATTCCATTAAAACTTCTTTAAAATACTTTAAAATCTTCTAAAAAACAGTTTAAAGACTCCTAAAAGCAATCACGTACTCCCAAATTAATAATTTCAGGGTGAACAGGGACAGAACTTTCAACCATCAAATGTCTGTGTAGACAGGAATGTTTTCAAATTTCTTCTAAAAGTTAATAGGGAGGGAGACTGGAAATCGACACACCTCACTAGGGAGGGCATTCCCTGTCACAGTTCTTCACCAATTGAACAATGCCTTACCTAATTGGTCCCCCACCTTTGCAAGGGTTGAAGTGGTCAGTCAGAGCCAATCCAAAGCAAGTGCAAATAGCTCTAGCACAGATATGGTGTTCCAAATCTAACAACCTTTAGATAGTCACAAGCACTTCATGGGCTAATTGAATCCTTCTTGGAGCTAAGTGTAGTGCAATGTTATGTCTGCACCAGTGTTAACATTATACATCATTAGCTTAAACCATTGTCTGCAAACCCTAACCATGGTTGCATTGTACCAGGGTTGCCTATGGAAAGGGAAAGTGTGTGAAAAGGAGAAGGAAAAAAGCAGTGTACAAACCACAGGACAACTCCTGGTTAGCAGTTTGTGCAACGCTATCTGCAGTGGGCCATAATAAAAAGGGCTGCCTATAATTCCACTGAACTAAATAGTACCTACCATGATATCATAAGAGAGTCTGTCAGGCAATGTGCCAAGTCGTTCCTGAAGAGCTTCATAGTCACTCTCCACCTTCTTCCTGTTGGCAGAATTCAAACCATGTTACTTTCAATCCCAACAGACTTTAAGAACAAGGTACATAAGTTTGCTAATTACTTTTCAGTTGGGGTTTGAATATAAAAGCAGAGAGAGAAATTGCCATGGTTCAGAGAATGCAAAAATGGACCCTGTTGTGAATACTTTCAAGGCATTACTAAATTCCCTATTGTAAAATGGGTGTGTGAAAATAATGTGAACAATACCACAAATGTACATTGTCCATGCAGGGAAAACGATTCTTAGAAGACAGCTATCTTAAATATGATAGCGTAAGACCAAGTTCTATTGGGCTGCGATCCTATACCCATTTACCTGGGCATAAACCCTACTGAATTCAATAGGACTTACTTCTGAGTAGAAGTATATATATCTTGAGAGACAGAGAGACTTGTCGTTTGTGATTTGGGACTCATTTCTTAAGGATGGCATATCTGGCTGTTTTGGAGGTTTGATGTTTAAATCAATAGAATTACAAATGAATTTTAAAGGGGTTTGTGCAGGGAAGAGATAAAAGGTCTTCATTTGTGCAACTGTTCTCTTTGCCTGGCATGATCACAACACAGTCTGCAAGGCAGTAAGAGACAACAACTGCAGTGAAACGATGATGCTTAGCCCATTCAGCTAAAACCATTTACCTTGAGCCATAGCTTTGTGGATGGGTGCTGGGCACAGTGCCTATCAGGTCAATAGATTCCTTACTCTATACTCGTGCTTCCCTACTTATAAATATTTTAAACAAATAAAATAAATAAACTGACCACCTAGGTTACTAGTCTGAGGGAAGAAACAGGCAGATCATGATAAGGCCTTAGCCAACACAACACAGAACCAGACATTCCCAGAAAATCAGATCTGTGACACTCCATCTGTAAAACTATGAGTACATTATTACAAAACTTAGAACTGAATACCTGAAAGGGATGGGAGTGGTAAGTTGCACAAAAGCCACAGTAACAGCGCTATGCCTGCATGTGTGAGCAAGGCCCCCTTACCATATAGAGGAATATGTGGGGACCTTTTAAATTGTTGTTTTGAAAGTGCTTTTCAAAATATTTTATAGGGATATTTTATCCTGAGAATGTTTCTGGCTGTGTATGTCAAAATATTTGCAAAACGCATCTACCTTCCACTTTCTTGTGCATTTTGGTTGCCTGTTTGCATCCACTGTTGCCATGATCCACTACTGTTTTGAGTGAGAGATGGGAGACCAGGGAATAAATCTCCTTCGCCCAAGCAACCATGGTGATGCCCCTGCCTTGCCACTTTACACTGGCAATTCCACTCACTGATAGCACTGCATGGCAAGACTTTCATCCTATATAACTCATTTCATGCAGCTATGCATAACCAGTTGGCGCAGCATAGGGATGCACATTCAGATGAGCACCCAATTTTAGAAAGGAGCAGAGGAAGCTGCCTTATGGAAGACCACTCTATTGGTCCATCTAGCTCAGCCCTGTCAATTCTGAATGGACGTGACTCTTTCAGAGTCTCAAGCAGAGATCTTTTTATTTTATAGTGGGCACCACTATAATATCCATCTTATTGGAAATTAATGTGGTTTCTGAATTTTAAACATTAGCAAAGCATAATAGTTTTAGACCATTTTCTACAAACCAATAGTCACAATTTAATATGATGAGGTGTAAAGATGGCCTTGATTCCTCTTTCCCCCTATTCTTCTTATCCATGGCTTACAACTTATGTGCATTTAAACTATTTTTAAAAACCCAAACATTTTATTACACACACAAACTATAAATTATTTGCTCAGAGGTCTTTCGGGCATGAAGAAAAAGCCTCTTAAAATAAATTTAAAATATTATATGCTTGATGGTGTATAACCAAAGTTTAATCTCTCCACTAAAAGGGGCAGTTGCTGTGATTTTGCAATAACCCTGCAGACAATAATCAAGAAGGCTCCTGTTGTTCTCTCCGTAAAATCCTGGTAAACGCAGCATGGATGTAGCATAATTTGGTATCTGTTAAGATCAAGTGTTATCTCTCTATAACTCATACAAAATCGTTCACCATTAAATATACCTTTTCCTGTCAGATACTCATATGAAACTTTCATTTACCCAAGATGGTTCCTATTAACTAAAAAAGCATCACATTAAATGAGCAACAAAGACAGGCCAGGGATAATATTTTAAGGGATAATAATCTCTCTGAAGTCTCACGTTTACCTAAGGCTTTAAACTAATATATTTTCATTGCAATTGGATAAAATGGGAAAAGGCCATTATCTATCTTGAAGCCAATGGACCCCTTTATAAATTGCAGACCTGATTTTTCAAAGTTCTTCTTATCCACATGTTTTGGATACTTCCCAAGACCATTTCAGTGCCCAACCACACTGCATTTTACTGTCACTTTAGCTTTCTTGGAACAGAAACAAAAATATATAGTTGTGCTTTGTAGATTTATAGACTTAAGCCTTTCTATATGATTACTCTGGGTGGGGAAAGGGGGAATTAGTGTGTGTCTTTTTAAAGAGACATGCAGATTTAAAGTATGATTATATAGTGCATTAGAGCATCACAGAAATGCAGAGGGTGCATTTCAATAAGCCAGGACAAGATCAAAATTATGTACCAAAATATAGCATTATTTGAATTTGGTCAATTTTCCAATTTTCTAAAGACACACGTAGAGTATTTTATTGGTATTTTAGGCATGCAAGCAAACATTTTTCACTTACCAGTGCTGAATTTTTTCTTGGCAGCTAGTGACCACCTGTCATTAAAACAGATAACTGCTCATGAAAAAACAAGGCTAAGCACACAGCTGCAAACTCAATGTTTCAGAAACTAGAGCAGACGCTTTACAGATCTGGTGGCGTCTCACTATACATTTTTATTTGTCAGCGCAAAGGCGCGCGAACGTTCGTTCTTAAGCAGCCCACTTTATCACAATGCTCTAATCCAAACTGATAACCATAGAATAAATTACACCTTCCCCAACTCATATTTTGATACAATGCATGCTCCATAACGACGAGATGACACATGATACAAGATAAAACCAGCATTTTGTACAATCTACACATCTGTTTTCAATGTTACATGCTTTGCAGAATAAAGCAAATATAATTTATAAGAGGAGTGCATGTTTGCTGTTTGTTTAAAAGAGAATCACCCATAAAAACATTTTTCTTCATTAATACAACTCTAAACTGTAATCTGACCTTCAGTTTCACCCTGGTGCAATAAACATCTGATTAATCATATAAAAAAACAATGTGAACTTTGATTACAATTTGAGAAACATAATATATACACATACACAAAAGTGAATATTATAACATCCATCAATTTACAGACTTCTGGGAAGAGGAATATTATTTAATCCAAAATACATTAGAAGACCAGGTTCTTGTCACTATTTAAACAATAAAAAAACCCCCACAAAACACATGAAAGTTTTAGATCCCACTATTTACACTACCAACATTTTAAAGCATTCAAATATGATAAACACATTCTGGGCTTTGAACACTAATAATAAATAATAATAGTAATGACAATACCCGAGTTCAAAACTCCCTCATAGTGACAAAGGAATCTATTCATATATACAAGGTATGGGAGGAGAGGGTTTTACCATTCCCTTTATTGTATCTTGGAGGTATAATGTATATATAAGAGCTGTTCCAGTTGTTCTCAAGATAGTGGGACACATTTGTGGAAGGAGAGAAGAGCGTTTCTGGTATTCATCAAGCTAAATGCACACACAAAACCATACTTAAATTGTTAACAGTGTAAAGCTGCATTGCCTCTGAATAGTTTACAAAACAACGTGAACACAGGAGACGGAGTTACGATACTTGTTGGACAATGAGTCATTATCTAATACAGGGGTTGCCAATGTAGTAACCTCCAGATGTTTTGGACAACAACCCCCATCAGGTCCAGCCAGCAAGGCCAATGGTCAGGGATGATGGGAGTTGTAGTCCATAACATCTGGAGGACACCACATTGACTACCCCAATCTAATAAATGCCTGTCTCACATAATGGTGACAGCAGCACTTTCTCAAGTACAAAATATTATATCATGTGCTCCTGGGAAATGTGCTATCTACACAACATAAATACAACTTTGAAGGAAGTTGGTAAGACTATATGCAACATATGAGAAACAATAGGTAATCAGTTGTGTTGAAAGGTCTTTGGCCCCTTAAAATGTGTGCATGCATCTAAAGACGCAATCAGGAAGAGTAAGCAAGGGGCTTTACTCTCCCCCCCCCCCCCCCCCCGCACGGCAGCCTCCATAAAAATAATTTCCCCCATCTCCCAAACTGCTACAGTCAAACCTTGGTTCTCGAACGGCTCTGTTTTCAAACATTTCAGTTCCTGAACGCCAAAAACGCAGAAGTAAACGTTTTTTGGAACCTGAACATCCAACGAAACTTCCATTTTGAGTTTCCCTATTGAATTGAGGCTTCCGCTTTCAGAAGTCGAATGGTATTCCAGAACGTATTATGTTTGAAAACCGATGTCCCACTGTATTTTCACCCAGAGGGAAGTTACAGATTCAAATAGCT
The DNA here is from genome assembly GCF_964252035.2 of Podarcis erhardii. Taxonomy (NCBI): domain Eukaryota; kingdom Metazoa; phylum Chordata; class Lepidosauria; order Squamata; family Lacertidae; genus Podarcis; species Podarcis erhardii. The sequence continues at coordinate 32,940,806 of NC_138511.1, forward strand.
CCCTCAACTATTGTCTGTTAGGAACTGCAGGTGACACTTCTGAACATGGATAGGGACTCTTCAGCACTCTGAATCTCCTTCTTTCCATCACAGTTCTTGTACCTCCACTCCCAAAATGCTTCTTCATAAGGTAAGAAATGCTCCAGTAGCCAAAGCAATAAAAGGAAGGTATGTTCAGTAGAGGAAATACAGAGTGTCCCAGCTAGGGAGCAGAAGGGTTTGCATATATGCAAATAGCTTTATGGACCACAGACTGTGTATCAGAAGCAAACATATACCAATTTTACTCTGAGGATTGTGAAATCTCTGCATGTAGAAGGAACTTAATAAAGTAACTCATACTTATTTCCAATCTGAATATAGGGTTTCACAAATCATATTTACAAATATTTGTTTCTCATGTACCCACAAACAAGCTAATATGTGAAAGCAACTACTGGGAACATTTGCCAGAAAAATAATGTTTTATCTTCAATGTTCCATGAAAGCACAGGTGCAGATGGTTTCTTTGTAAAGAGGGACTGATGGGGCTTGGCAAAACTATGAAGATTTGGCTTATATTCAGATACTCCAAGGTAGATTGTAGACTCAGCCTGAGTGAAGTTTGCACAATCCACTTAAAAATGTAAAGCAATATTACTTTCATAAAATCCCATCAATTTGTTGTAAACTTGTCATTTTTGTACATGAAGCGGCAGAAAGAATCATCCTATTCTATGCCATACACTATAAAAATTGTGTATCTGAAAACAAATGTAGCTGACATAGATGTGTTCTTCTGTATTTAATTTCCCCCCTTCTAAAATCAGAGTTCCTTAATAGATTTTTTGGAAAAGAATGAGGCAACTATTCATTACTTCCAGCAGAATAAATCAAAATAAGAATTTAATGTCCTCAGATAAGAGCTGTTGTAGCTCATTGGTTGGTCTAGCATTGTTGCCAAGATAATAAACTACAATCTAGGAGGTTGCTGGTTCAAATCTTGCCTCAGTTGCAAGCCACTGACTCCATTTCAGACACCCTGTAAATGGATTTTAGGTTTATGCATTTCCTCCTCTCTCTCTCTTAGTGATTCACCATAACTTCTTCCATATAGTCAACCACAATATCAAAACTATGCAAACAATGGTTACCACAAACCATAGTTTGTCATAGCTATTGCACAAATTGTGGTTTCAGATTTGGATGGGTGGGGGAACTAGGGCGAACAATACTTATGGCAAACTAAATTCAGAATCAGGAAGTAAGGGACAGAATCAAAGTGCATGAAGAAATCAGAAAGTAGGTAGCATACAAACCCAGGTTTGAGAAATACTGATGCCACCGACTGGCAGTGGTTCTGCAGGGATTCAGGCAGGAGTCTCTCGCAGCCTCACCTGGAGATGCCATTGGGGACTGAGCCTGGGACATTCTGCATGCAGGATGGAAGCTCTGCTAGTGAGCTGTGGCCCTTCCTCCCTACCCTGCCTGCTCCTCCTCCTCCTCCCCCCACTACACTGAATCAGCTCAGCCACATGGGAGCACACAGTAATGTTTTCTTGCTAGAGTGGCTTTTTCTTGCTACAGTGGTGATTCCAACTAAATATCAGGAAGAACTTTCTGACAGTAAGAGCTTCTTTGACAATGGAAGAGACTCTCAGAAGAGGTGGTGGACTCTCCTTCCTAGGAGGATTTTAAACGGAGGTTGGATGGCCATCTGTCATGTATGATTCCTGCATTGCAGGGGGTTCGATTAGATAACCCTCGGGGTTCCTTCAAACTCTACAATTCTATGATTCTATGAAACTCAAAGTATATTCACAGCATGAATGAACTGGCTGATTTCTCAGCATTATGTGGGTAGTAACACTGGCCTACCTTACAGGACTGTAGTAAGGATTATTAGAATAATATGCTACATAAATACTGCCATTACTACTACTACTGTTATGGGCTGTACAATGAAAAGGTTTGGGAAGTTGGCATTAAACAACACTAAAAATGTTTATGAAACCTTTTAAGAAAGTTCCAGCTCAGTGCCCCATTTCCAGAAAGGGAAACAGGAAGCTTTCCATTCCCAATGCTTGACTTTCCAAGCATGAAGTGAGCTAAAGGCACAAAAGCAAAAGCCCTGCAAACCGTGAAGTGCAGCGTGTTCATTAACCTCTACATGATAATCCTTTCGTAGCTGCATATTAACTAGTTACATATTCATAATCATTTACATTATTTAGAAGACCTTCTATGAAAATTTCCAGGCGATATCCATTAGCTACAATGTTAAAGGTTACTCAAGATAGTCTGCTTAATGTTTCCAGGAAGCTTTTTTTAATTAGTAAATATGTAAATTGGAAGCATATGCTTTTTTTTGCTTTTTTTAGTATTTTTTTTTTCCTTGGAAGAAAAAATGGGCCATCAGTAGAAAAGCACATGGACATATGCTGTTTTCATCAACCCTTAGCCCCTTAAGACAAAAATCAATAACACCAATCTATTTTAAAATTCATATTATTCCTTTTGATATTTCCCATAAAGGGATATGGAAGAGCAGTCGGAAGAAAAATATGCTCCAGCCCCATCATAGGAGGTTGTCTATCTACCAAGACAGAAGAATGGTTCATCTAGGTCAGTGACAGATTGGTGGTGGCTCTCCAGACAGGACTCCTTCCCAGGTACCAGGATTGAACCATGGGTCTTTTGCATGCAAAGCACATGATTTATAGCCTTTCCCAAATGGCCACACTCAATAAACTAATTCAGTATCACTTGAACAGATGTGAGGGGGGGAACACTGGTAAAGCAGCTTGAAGGCACATTATTCAGCAACTATGTTGAAACTCTGCAGATCCAACTTCCTGGTAGAAAACACAAATGTCAGACAGAGGCTAAAGCAAGATTATCCTCTAATAGTGAGTTCATTCACCAAGCATTGAACCTTACATAGCTAAAGCAGAGCCATCCAAACCCCAAGGTTGGTAAAAGTACCAAAAAAAAAAAAAATCATTAAAGGGAAGGGGAAGGAAATCTGGTGCAGGATTGGGGAACCAGTGGCCTTCTGGAGGATGCTAACCATTGATCATCATGGATGACGCTGGTGGGTAGAGGTAGCATGGGACACTTTGCTGCTCCAATTCCCTCCCACACACATAACTGCAGCTCTGCCATAAATCTGGGCCTCCACCCTGCCCTCATCACTGTCCCCTCACTATTGCCAGCCCTGCCACCTTAACTCCACCTTTGCCAGTGACTGTACCCCATGCTGCCGCCATGACACAGTGACAGCAGCAAGGACACAGTGTTAGCAGTGCTGTGACGGAAACAGTGCATCAGTGGGTGTGGGGCAGAGAGTGGATCGGCAGCCTGACACAAATTGCTTCACTCTGCTTCATGCAAGTACCTAGAGGGCCACTCCTCTAATGGGAGATAATATGCTCAAAACAGTAAGACTAAGCCTGCTTAGTGGCAATGGAACACTGGCTGGGGGATGGGGAAAAAGAATGGAGTATTCAGGAAAAGAGCATAATTGGGTGGCATCCTGAACAGCAGCACTCTGCATTGCAATATTTTGTCGCAGGTCCCACTTGTAATATATGCCTCTCAGTGCAAAAAAAAGGCTGTTTCAAGCTCGTCATCTATACACAGTACAGTCCAATTACATACACATTTTCTGTGATGCATATCCCACTGAATTAAATAGGGCCTACTCCTAGATACTCCTAGATAAGTATTCATAGGATTGCAGCTTTGAGCATATTTAGTGCCTTAACACTATCACTACTATCACTCTCAAGTATGTACATAAAGAGCAAATTAAAAAGCAATAGGTAAAGTACATAGCAAAAAGCAGGGAGCAGATACCATCGAAGAAAATGGTAGCTACATTTCTACTCAACCCATCAGTTATCATGGTAGCATGGACACAATAATAAATTATGGTATTTTTCGCTCTATAAGACACACCAGACCACAAGACGCACCTAGTTTTGGGAGGAGGAAAACAAGAAAAAATATATTCTGAATCTCAGAAGCCAGAACAGCAAGAGGGATTGCTGCGCAGTGAAAGCAGCAATCCCTCTTGCTGTTCTGGCTTCTGGGATAGCTGCGCAGCCTGCATTCGCTCCATAAGACACACACACATTTCCCCTTACTTTTTAGAAGGGAAAAAGTGAGTCTTATAGAGCAAAAAATACGGTATATTCTGACTGGCAGGGTTCCTCCCTCCTGTAAAATGGCTCATGAAGCCACATTTGCTGAAATGTATGAAGTGATTTATTTGATTTTTTAATTCTACCTTTTCCTGAAGATTCAAGCACAAATGCCTTAAAGGAGGAACATGAATCCAGGAGTCAGTACCCAAGAGTCCACCCTGGTCTGTGGCACACATAAACTGAAATAGTGTTATACACATAGCCAGGGTTATTTGGTGGGGTGGGTATAGAAAAGCATTTAGAACTCCTGAGACAATTAGTGACCTCCAATTATCATGGTGTGCATGATCATAAAATACCTAACCATAACTTCCAATGAAATTTGTGATTGAGTCCCAAATAAATCTCAACTAGTTTAACAGCTTGTTTTGCGGGTAAAAGTTCAGTTTGGTGCCCAGTGTCATATCCTTTGCTTGTAGGACAGCCTGCTTGAGAATGATGTAATGTAAACCTTGGTTTTCAAACCATAGTTTTACCTAATGGTACAAGATCAAGTAGCTATTCAGAAATAGAAGTTAATGCTCAAGCATTGTGTTTGCAACAGAACCTGACTTATGTCTCCTCTTGGTATAAATGATATACAGTGGTACGTCCGTTTTTGAACAGCTTAGTTCCCGAATAACTTGGAACCTGAATGCTGCAAACCCAGAAGTAGGTGTTCCGGATTTCGAACTTTGCCCCGGAAGTCGAACGTGCTCCTGAGCTTCCATTTTTACTGTTGCGCAGCCCATTTGAGTCCCCACCATTGTAATTTAAGCCTTCCGTTTCTGATTACAGTGTTCTGAGGTGATATTTGGTGCTTTTGTTTTTGCGTTTTTGTTTGTGTGGCTTTTTCATTTTTGTGACTGTGGCTTGTTTTTTTATGACTATCATCAATGCAGGTAAGAAAAAAATAATTTTAATTTTTATCATCTACAATACTGTTATTTATTTTATAGTACAGAACATTGACTATTGCTTTCATTTTATGGATCAGTGGTCTTGTTAGATAGTAAAATTCATGTTAAATTGCTGTTTTAGGGGTTGTTTTTAAAAGTCTGGAACGTATTAATCCATTTGGCATTACTTTCTATGGGAAAGTGTGCCTTGGTTTTGGAACGCTTTGGTTTTGGAATGGATTTCCAGAACAGATTAAGTTTGAGAACCAAGGTACCATTGTATGTGCTTGCAAACATGAGATTATAGTGCTATATTTGAATACTGACATCTTTAAATAAAATGTAGATTACCGTATTTACGCATATCTGATGCATCATCAAATCTAATGCACACCTAAATTTTCAAAACCTTGAAACCAAAAAAGTATGTGCTGACAAATGTAAATGCGCCATCAAATCTAATGTGCACCCTAATTTCTGTGATGTAATTTGGCCAAAAAAGGTGTGTGTAAATTCAAGTAAATACGGTATTAACTATACACACAGCAAACCTAGCATTATCCAGCACTAAACCAGAGGTAGCCACTGTGGTGCCGTCCAGATGTTTTTTTGGACTACAACTCCCATAAGCCCTGACCACCAGCCATACTATTAAAACAGAATACTGTACATGTTGATATGCATTTGAATGTGCAAATGAAACAAAGCCAGATAAGCATTTCTGCTCTGGGCCAACAAATAATATAATGAAATATAATTGTTCCTTCAGGTGTTGATTCAGAACAATATTCTTGTCTATACAGCAACTGCATCCAGAGTTTTAAACATATCACTCTCTTTTTATCTATATTAATGCTGTTTAGGGGCCACAAGGGGGCACCATCATGTGAATCACCACCAATATATGTAAGCAATTGCCCTAATCTGTGTAACAACCACAATTTATCATCCAACTGCCCATGCTTTAATGCAGTTTCAGTTCTTCAAATTCAAACTTTCCACATAACGAAAGCAAGGTGGGTGGGGTGGAATAAACCACACATCCTTTTATAACTTGCAACTTTAGAAGTTAGAGTTGGAATTTATCAAGTTCTATTCACTGAATTCAATGGGATATACTCCCAAGTAACTGTAGGCAGAATCTCAACTTTAATTTTTAAATTAACCCAAGAGAACATAGAATTTGATGCAGTTAATACAAGACTGAAAGGCTATTCGATTTCTACTTCAACAATGAAATCAATTTTTTATTTTATCATTTCTACACAAGGGGAACTCACACCAGTGTTTGAAACTCCCATTGTTCTAGGTGCATTTTGTGACTGGGAATTCCATTACCACAAGCAGTTTCTGAGCTCTGGGTGCAGTACTGCACCTAAGATTTCAGTTTAAAACTGCAGAGTGGAAGGAAAGAAGGACCTTTTTCTGCCTCCCCACTTTCAGCTACTCTCTGAAGACCCTCGTAAGAATATTAGGGGGGTAGGCAGGAAAAGGACTCTTCCATGTGAAAATGAACATAATATTTTAGCTGAAGTTCATTCATTTTCAGGTTTGTATTCTTGTTTTAAAGAAGTGCACCTAGACATTCTGCTGTTGCGCCCATAACCTAGGTTTAAGGTGTCATTTAGCTCCTAGCTTTCATATCTCAGTTTCTAATACTGACTCACATGCCTATGTCTCATTTTAAAAAGAACTATATTCCCTGTGCTGGACTTTTCTTGAATGAATAAAAGTTATTCCTTAATTAGAAGTCATAATCAACCTTCATAGAAACTTTCTTAAACATACATTGGCAATGTTATCTTAGGATAGTAGAATGTCCCAAACAAAGCCATGTGTCAGGAGAAAAGCACTTTGATCTGCTTCCCTGGATCAGCTGCTGCTTTAAAAAACCATGGGACGTTTTTAACATTGGCTAAAACAAAAAAAGGATAGGCAAAACATCAATAGATTTTAGGGGTGCACACTCAGAGGATGACCTCCAAACCATCCTAAATTTATTCACAGCTTATGAAAAGCTTGGCCTATCACTCAACATCCAAAAAACCAAAGTGTGCTGCACCAACAAGCACAAAGCAACCTCTCTGCAGCACCACAAATCCAACTCAATGGTGTAACACTGGAAAGTGTTGATCACTTCTCCTACCTTCCCACAAGGACCAACACTGATGCCGAAATCCAGCATCGCCTGAGCTCTGTCTTTGAGGATCAGGACATTCACAGGGAAACCAAAATGCTTGTTTACAAAGCTATTGTACTACCAACCTTACTGTATGCTTGTGAAACATGGACCACTTTAAAATGCCATCTCCAATTCCTCGAAAAATTCCATCAACAGTGCGTCCGGAAAAAAATTACATATCACTTGGGAAGACAGGCAAACTAATGCCAGTGTACTTACTGGAAGAAGCAAAGATCACCAGTGTCAAAGCAATGATTCTTCAACAAACTTTGTTGGACTGGTCATGTTGTTTGGATGCCTGATAATCGTCTTCCAATGCAACCACTCTATTCTGAACTTAAAAATGGAAAGCGTAATGCTGGTGGTCAACAAAAGAGGTTTAAAGACTGTCTCAAGGCAAATCTTAAAAAAATTAGTATAAACACAGGCCTGCGAGCGCTCCAGTTGGAGAACAGCCTCTACCAAAAGTGTAATGGACTTTGAAGAAGCTCAAAATCAGGATGAAAGGGGAAAACGTACTAAGAGGAAGGCATGTTTGGCAAACCCTCACCATGATTTTCCGAAAGCCTATGACCCCACTGTGGAAGGATGTGTGGATTCAGAATTGGCCTCCACAGTCACTTATGGACTCACTGTTAAGACCACATTCCTGGAAGACAATCTTACTTGGCTATGAGTGATTGCCAAAGAAGAAGAAGGTATGCAGTTAAAATTTGGAATTTGTTTACCACATTGCAGGCGACACTATCCTAGAAAGAGGGCTATTTCTGTATAAATTCTGAAATGATAAATACTGTACATTCATGGTGAATTTCAACCCTGGTTTTGGTGAGAAGATGTGTATCATATATTCAACCCCCTAACTTATTTCTGAATGTTCAGTTTGCTTTGTTTGCTCAATCTGTATTTTATTTTTGAAATGTTAGTATGCTGCTTGGAGCAACTAGAAAAGCTGTAAATCAATGTTTTGAGTTTAAAATAAAGAGTTCAAAACATGAAACTGAACCGACATTATTACAGCATTTATACACAGGGATATCAGTCTGCAAACAAAATTTCGGAGAAACTAAGATATGCAGGTCAAACTAAGCATATTTGCTCAAAAGTAAGCCCCAGTACGTGTAATGGAACCTATTTCCCTAGAAAGAGCTAATAGAATTGCAACTTTAATGGCTTTCTGGAAAGCTTGATCTAACTGTAACTCTGACAACAACTTTTCCTAAGGCCTGCAGCAAAGCACAAGCATTCAGCATAAACTTCCTCATCTATAAAATGGGAACAAGTAGTTTAGAAGTATTATGTACCATTAGAAAAGTTACCTAATTATGAGTAAATAGCACAACTTGAGGCTGTTTAACCTTGAATTACACTCCACATTAAGCATCTTATTTAAATCATGCTTCCATTTATTAACAGAAAAATGAAGGCAGTGGTAGCACTCAAGAATGTGATTACAATTCCTTAAATTTCATGTGCATGTGAATGTTGGAGTCCAACTACAGGATACCTCTTGTACAGGTGAAGGAAGTAAATGTGGTGTTAACACAAAGTATAAAATACACTGAAATACCAATTATTTTCCATTAGGAGTACTGAGAATTGATATATCTTCAGTATAAACATTTTTAACACCTGACACCAAGCCTTGGTTCTTGCTGAAGTGCTGGATTTGTATCTGGGCTATATCACCTCATACAGCCAGAGGGGGCTTACATGACACCCATCTATCATAGAAAACAAGGCTAATTTAGCACACTTCTTCATGTAATGAATCATTTGTGTACTCAAGAATATTCAGCCTGCAAGCCCCTGCCAGCTGTATAAAGCGGTATTGCCTAGATGTAATTACTGCAGGGAAAACTGGACCTAAAGCAAAGCATGTTAAAGAGCTAAGATTTGACATTCTGGCCCCCAAAATAGTACAAAATGATAAACTCCAGCTACTATATGCAACATGATGATAATAAGTTGAAATAGTATATACAGCATGCCAGAAACAGCCACATATAGATAAGTTGTTCTCAGGTGGGTCAAATATTTGACCCTGGTAATGGCTATGCAACCCAGGTTGCAACCCAGTCATGTGCATGGAACTGTCCATGTTCACATAAGGGCTTTTGACTTTAATGGTTGTTCTAGTCTAGTGCTGTTTAATATATACATTTCAAAGGGACTCAAATGTTTAGAGCCCTTGTCTACCAAGATAGAAAACTATAATCTATCACACTTATACTGAGCAGGATGCCTCATTTTAGTTGGTGATAAACTGAGATATACAGCTCAACTCCATGCTAATCATTATTTTGACTAACATACAATACTGCTTATCTATGTATCTCCAGACCTGGTATGTATGTTCCATCACACTCTCATACACACACATAAAAGCCCACCTACCACTCAAACAGATGTTTTGTTGGAAATGTGTTTATTAGAATAATCTTGTGCTGGTTTACCAATACAGAGGCACTGGATTGCTTCCAGTTGGTTCTCTACAGGACATCCTTACCTGCCCGACACCCAATTGCATATGATGGCAGATGATCATGGCTTGTGAGGGACAGTCTCATAGGTTGAATTGGGAACTGTGCCAAGTCATAGAATCATAGAATCATAGAGTTGGAAGAGACCACAAGGGCCATCGAGTCCAACCCCCTGCCAAGCAGGAAACGAGTTTATTAGGCCCACAGTCAAATAGTTTATTAGGCCCACAGGCTGGCGGTTTGCAATGCTGCTTTAAATCTGATGCTTTCCTTCTCATATGCTGGGGTAGCTAATGTGGTACCCTCCGACTATTGTTGGATTACAACTTGCAACAGTCCTGACCATGCTGCCTGGGCCTGATGTACATTATACTTCAACGACATCTGGTGGATGCCGCATTGCTACCTCTGCCATATGTCCTGAAGAAGGGGAGACTACTGTGCACTTTTTTGAATAAACAGCAGTTTTCCATCATGTCCGAACTCTGAAAACTGTGAGTTAAGCTAAGATAATTTTTGAACATAACACTAAACTACAACATTTTGCATTTGAACCAATACAAGTCTTGGATTTATGCATTCTGTCCTCCAAGTGCAGCTGGAAGGATAAGCTTTTAAACTAACCAGTTTTCCTATAGTCAGCTGAAATGAAAGGGTTTAAGAACTATTTATAATCTTGGTTTGTTCACCAATCATAGTTTATACTAACCAAAGTTCCATGAGTTCAAACATAATGGAGACTCTCATTAGTTTAAAAGCAAATGCTTCTGATTTCTTCCTCACAGCCTGCCAGAGAGGGAGCAGGTGAGTCCAGGCCAGCTAACACACAAAATGCTGAACTGCAGTTTGAACATAATGCTAAACTGGGCCCATGGTTAGCTTACAAACTAGTATCTAAAAGTACAATTGGATCCTTATCTGTGAAAACAATTAGGATACACCACAATTTATCTCATCTGGATGTAAATAGAAGGTGCAGTTTATTCAAAATGGAAAGTGAAAACGTTCAGTCTATTACCCTGACATGCACAAGAGGGGGGTTGATTGAGTGAGTTCAAGGCTTACCACAGCTTGTTTTTGTAACTGTTGTTATTATTCATTCATTTCCAAATAGCAAACGGATAAAATATATCTACACTGTCTACAGAAACAAAACAAATAAAACTGAATCAAAATACATTAAAGAAACAGAAAGAAGTACAGATTGGGTCACCCGACAACAAGGGCATAAAAACAGTAAATCATTTTCATAAGGCGACTTGCTGAAATAATGAAGTCTGAAGTTCATGCCTAAAACAAATTACAGCTGGTGCCAGATTTGATTGCACTGGGTAGAGTTCTCTAACCCTAGCGCTACCATACTAAATTCATGCACTCTTGTTGATGGTCTGACATGCCAGGCACCTCCAGATGTTCCTTGGTAGCATATCACAAAGATCAGGGAAGTGCATAGAGACTAAGGCAGCCTTTTACGTACATAGGCTCCAGGTTGTTTAGGGGTTTATATTCTAACAATGTACTGGCAGCTCTCTCAACACAGGTGTTATATGTTATCAGTTCCCCAATGCACAACAGCAACCAGACTGCAGCTTCCAAACCAGTCTCAAGGGCAACAGCAAACTGGTTTATTTTATATATGAAGTGAGTCTGCAGCTCTTACTTCAGTAAATAGACTTAAGTACTGGACTGTGAAAGATTCAAAATCCTGAAGAGAACTAATATATTTTGTGAAATTCTCCTATTTTATTTTTTAAAAATCCCTTTAAAAATCCCTTTTAAAAACAGCACTGAAAAATGTAAAGCTACACATATTGATGACAAAGAAAAGCTTTCTGACCTATAAAACAGCCTTTTCCTCTAGCCCCTCAATGGACAATCTTGGGGAAAATGCAGTATGTGTAAGTTACCAGTAGTTTAACAAACATGAAGATTCACAGATCCATGTCCTTGACCTTATATTTTTCATATGCAAACTATTCTCCCAAGTTTCTCTCTGCAAAAACAAGAAACTTTTTAAAAGTACAAGTACTCTCAGGTAAATGTCATTACTAGATGTTCTTGATAATGTATTTCTGTCTCTGAGCTGAACAGTGAAAATTAAATAGAACAGCTGTACCTAACTATCCTCTCTACAAATTATCACCAGATTTTTCCAATAGGTAAGCAGTCCTTTTAATAAACATTTGAAGCTGCTGAACACCAAAAGCTCAACAGTGAGACATTGCAACCCATCTTAAGACTGGAATCAGTCCCATTCTGTTAGAAGGGACAAATAATATACCAGCTTCTTCAATGGCTGTGCTGGTGGAAGCTGTAGTCCAAAACATCTGGAGGGCACCTGGCTGGGAAAGCTGCCGGGGGGGGGGGGGGAATTCACACTGTATATGCATAAAACTGCTGTCCAGTCTGCAATCTGCTACATTGGGTAGATGCCTTAAAGCAGCCATCCTTCCATATGCAGGCTGACTACTACCCTTAACAAGTTACAAAAGTATCCCCAAGACCATAGTTCATTTGAGTTAACACCACAGCAGTTAATTTTAGTGGAACGCTTCTTCTGAACCAATAACCTACTCTTATTTTTGCTCCCTCTAGTTTCTTTTCAAATAATGGTATCTCACATGCGTGTTAATCACTTAATTATTGCAGCAACCTAAGTTAGTAGTTTGTATGTGTGAAGAAGAGCCATGTGATATCCAGTTCTACTGACAGCACCTCAGGCATTCTGCTTTTTACTGAAATCCATTCATACTTTCTTCAAGTCATGAAATGATTAAGAGGCATCACTTCCAGGCGTGGGGGTAGGATGGGGTAGGTTCACTCTTGAGTTTTGGATCAAATTTAATTTGACTCTGTGCCTCTACTATATACGGACTCAACATTTTGGAGAAAACTGAGCATGTTTGCTACATATTATGGAACTTATTTACACAACAGATTGTAATGACCTGAAAACAGCCCAGATGGTACAGCAGTAAGCATATGGGGAACCTTTCCTTACGTGATTCTGAAGTGATTTGATTTAAAAGAAATAAAGCACAAAAATAGCATATTAGTGATTTTTAGTTTGGATAGAACTCCAGTGAGAAGTTAGACCATTTATGCCTATAACTGAATGTCAAGGGGTCATGATAAATAAATGAACCTTCCCATAAACATAGGACAGATTTCTTTTTTAGGTGCTAGATTTTTTTTTTATTAGAAAAAAGTGAAAAAGCTGGTGAATTCTTTTGTTTTCCCCCTTTATCTATTTTAAAAGATTTATACCTTGCCTTTCAATATAAATTAATCCCCAAAGCAGCTTATAAAAGATTATACAACTCAATACATAGCTATTAACCCATCTTGATGGTGGGACAGCTAAAAGCGACATAGAAAGAACAGAAGGTTAAAGACTTCCCCAAGCTCTTTGGCATTCCTGCCACTGCCTGTAGCAAGCCAAGGGCAAATGCACCTCGCCAAGAAGTGAGGGCATTACGTATCACTTGGGAGTGGGCTTCTCACACAGAGCAGATGGAAAAGTGACCCCTGGAGTCAGGTGCTGGATTGTCAATGGATATGCCAGTGGAAACCATGTTAAACCCTCTTCTCAGCTCTCTGGGATTCTTGCTACTCTTGTCTAATTAACACCTATTTCATGTAATAACTTGTAGCCATTTTGAGCATTATGATGCCACCACAACTATAGCTTACTATTGTTTAATATTGTTAATGCTAACATTTTAAACTGTAACAGAACAAAATAACCCCAACTATATCAGATCTCTATGATTAAACATAGGGGCTCTCTTCACCATTACTTGTACAATGCTGGGAACAAGAATCTATCCTCTTGCAAGACAAATAAAATGTAAAATTTTCCCAAAGTTATCAGTGCAATACAAAACCAAAACCAAAAAAGTCACATTTTCACCCCATCCAAAGTGTCTTATAAGCATCTCATAGAGATGGATAACTAATGTATTCTGCTCACCTCACTAGGGGTTGTGGGCAGGAAAATAGAATGTAATACCACTTCAACAGGAGACACTAATCAATCTGCAAATGCTGCTTTTCTATTATTTCTGCTGCATTCTCCCACACTAGCTGATCTGGTGTTTGTCTATACAGTAGTCCTGTACAACATGCAAAGGGATTCAAAGATCTGTAATATATAGGGAGCTCCTCTGCTCCACTTAAGTTACTTTTCAGTGTTTGTGCAAGCACATGTAGAAAGTACAAACAAAAAAACAACCATCCTATGATGGGCGAGCCAAGTCCTATTCCTATAAAACACAATTAGTTTCCAGGGTAAACCACACTTTCTGCAGAAATGGCCAGTCATGCAGAGGCCCAGTTGATGTTGCTTATCCCATATGAAAGAGGTGAAAAGATGATATGAACCAAGCCTGCACATGACTGATGATCATGTGGATGGTTCAGTGCACAGTCAAGGTTGTGCAATGGAGTGAAGCTGCTTGCACCAATTCACCGCCACACTGTACCACAGCAACTTCTCCCACTGAATATATGAACCATGGTAATGTCTTCCAAAGTAAAGTGGTGTGCTTTTTCTGCCTTGTTCCCCATGTGGTAGTCCTATCATACCCTCACAGCAGGTTGTATGCAATTTCCTGATAGCCAGAATAAGCAAAGGACTTCCACTCTGTCCAGCCTGAAGACAACCATTGGTCAGTTTATCCTCATCATCCAGCTCTGTTTTACTCCTAGAGTAACATGTGGGATAGGCAACAATATATTGCTGTGTCCTCACTTTCAAACAGGAACACTCCTGTTCAGGGTTCCAGTCAGTCAGCCATATCACTCCTACAGAATACCCTAAGGCAGAGGTTTTCAACCTTTCTGAGTCCCTGGCTCAGTCCCTTGACATTCTTTCTGCAACACCCCTGTAGGGCTCAGGACCCTAGTTATGTCACCCCTTGCATGCAGAGCTGGCAGCCCCTCACCCTTTCTCAAACACCCTCCCTTGTAGAGTGTTCCCTCAGTCACCTCTCCTCTCCCCTCTCCTTGGGATTCCTCTGGGCAGCCGCAGCTGCCGCCCCTGGTCTCTGAGCTGCCCTCCCTGCCCCAAAGAGAGGTGCCTTCTCACACTGCCCCACAGAGACCTGGGAAGCACCCCCTGGCCAGCTCCAGAAGCACCATTCACCCGCAGAGCTTGTAGCCAGGGCTGCTGCAACAAATAGCTGTGCAAGCCTTTGGGAGGCAGAGATGCGAGAGGGCATCAGAGGAGGGAGGGAAGGAAAGAAGAACAGAAGCCAGTGTTGCCCCAGGGTGCCACAGCAAACTGGTTTCAAACCACTGCCCTAACCCATTCTGTGGCCCCCTTTGTGTTTCTCTTTCCAAACTGACACTCAAAAGTTCTGTAGCTACTGAACATGCTCAACTCTCATAAACAAACCACATACTTGGAAGTAAGTTTTACCAATTTCTGTGGACTCACTTCCAAATAAATGTGTCATTGCAACTTTCAAGAGGCTAAATAGTATGCTTCGATGTCTTTTTTCTTTTTAGTATGTAGCACTATTTCAGCTCTAGTAGTTGCAGTCAAGAACTGAATGCAGGCCAAGTGAGCAAGTGATTGCACCCAGCACAGAAACCAAACACTACTATTCCTCTGCAGGCTTGTTTTAAAAAAGTTTTTATCGCAGGCCAAAAACTTTTGTGGGTTTATCTACAACTCTGGCCTATTAAGAAGCCAGTCCTCTGAAGTTCAACGGAACTTACTCCCAGGTAAGGTTTGCATTTTTGCCTACAACTCCATGCACAGTTGCCTGGACATAAGCCCCACCTGAAGCACCGTGATTTGTATCCAATGTGAGTTCTACTCAGAATAGACCCATTGGAAGTACAGTGGTACCCCGGGTTAAGTACTTAATTCGTTCCGGAGGTCTGTTCTTAACCTGAAACACCACTTTAGCTAATGGGGGCTCCCGCTGCCGCCGCGCTGCCGGAGCACGATTTCTGTTCTCATCTTGAAGCAAAGTTCTTAACCTGAAGCACTATTTCTGGGTTAGCAGTCTGTAACCTGAAGCGCATGTAACCTGAAGCGTATGTAACCCAAGGTACCACTGTAATGGATATGACATAACTTTTGGTGATGTCATGAGACAGTATTTTCTGAGGCTCCTCCCAGATTCCCTCCCAAAAGATGTTAGATTGGCTCCTTCTTTGCAATCCTTCTTGGCAGCAGGCTAAGACCTTGTTCAGACAGGCCTTCAAAAACTAAGATGCTGATCACTGGATTGCTGATCAAGGCAAACTGTACTTTAATTACTGGTTTTAAATGTCTTGTGGTGTATTTTATCTATTTTTTTTTACTAGTTTTTTTTAAGCGAGCTTGCTTATCACTTTGTACTGTATTTTATAATGTTGTTTTTAAACGTTGGAAGTCACCCTGAATTCCGACTTGGGGAGACAAGAGATAACGCAGTGTCCAACTAGGGCCAATGAGAGACCAGAGCTCAAATCCCCAACTCAGCCATGAAGCTCCCTTGGAGCAAGCCCTACCTGGGGCTACCCTGTTTAGGGAAGCTTTTAATGTTTGATGGATTACTGTATTTTAATATTCTGTTGGAAGCCATCCATAATAATAATAATAATAATAAGGGGCCAGGCACTGCCTTTCAGCCTAACCTACTTGACAGGGCGGTTGTTGTTGTTGGGATTAAATGAGTGGGTAGAATTATGTATGCCACTTTCAAGAAAGAAGAAGGATATAACTGTAGTAAAATATATAAGTAAATATACATTAAAACAGTGTTGTAAGAATAGCAATAACCACCACGTTACTTTCAAGGGGTCTAAGCCGAGTAGAACCAACACTGGGTACCATCCAGATGAACTTATTTCCAAGTAGGAAAGGTTAAAATTGCACTGTCAACTCACACTACTGGGTTTTTTTTTGGGGGGGGGATTACCAATAATTGCAGTTTAAAGCGCTCTCTCTCTCTCTCTCACACACACACACACACACACAGGAAAGTCCATCATACACACCTACATGGGGAAGTGGAAAGGAAACCCTCTGCAAAACAAACCCTCCACATGGCGCTGCCATGACACAGGCAGCGTGCCTGACACACCCCCTGACGGGGTCCCCTTCCGCTCCCCTACCAGCCGACCCTCGCGGGCCGCAGCCCCCTCCCCAATACCAGCAGCAATACCCCGCAACCTACCCCCACCCATACCTCACGAGGCGCCCCCGACCAGGCCTGAGGCGCCGGGCCTGGCGCCCTAACACCCCCTTGCCCTCCTCACAGTCACGCGGCTGCCCACCAGGAGGGCGCCTTCCGTTCCTCGCCCCCTCCCCTCCCAGGCCCACCTTCCCCGCCCCCCGTTTACCTTTCCATGCTCGTCCCGCAGGCGGCCCAGCTGGGCGGCGCTGAGCGGCGGGGCTCGGCCGGCCGCCTCCATGGACCTAACGGGGCCCCGGGGGTGTGAGTGTCGGTGCCTGCGCGTGGCGTGAGTGGGGGGGCGGGGAGCCTTGATGAGGGGCGAAAACTAACGGCCGCTCGGGAGGCTTTAGGCCTCTGCCTGCCTCTTACTTCTCTCTCTCTCTCTCTCTCTCTCTTATGAGGGGAGGGGGTTTTGTTTTTGGTCCTGCGTATGTGTTTCTCTCTCCTCAATATATATATATTGAGAATATATAGATATATATTCTCCTCAGCAAGGCGAATGAGTCCTATAGAAATGTTTGTGGAGGGCGAAGCGCCGGCTCCGGAGTCGCATCCGCCGCGCGGGGCCCGCCGAAGCCGCCTGGGCCCAGTCAGGAGCCGCTGCTGCCGACGACGACGACGGGCGAAACATCTCACACTCGCATGCTGGGCCGCGCCGGCGCCGCTTCCTCAGCCGGGGCCCAGGGGTAAGTCGGAGTAGCGGGTGCTGTCGCCGCGCCGCCGGGGATGGAGCGTCGCCCCAGCCTCTGGTGGACTCGGGCCCGCAGGAGGAGGAAGAGGAGGAGGAAGCGGCGGTTGAGGCCCGTTCCTCGCGCCTCCCTGGCCGTGGCTGTGCAGCTCTCTGGGTAGCCGCCGCCGCCGGGAGGAGGCGAGGAAAGGGGAGGAGGAAGCGGCGGGAGGAGGAGCTGCCGCCGCCGCCGCCGCCAGTTTCCCTCACAGCTTGTCTCGGACGCGCCGCAGGATCAGGCCCAGCTGCCTTACCTGAAGGCAGCTGTCCTAAACCCGCTTACCTGAGGGGAATAAGTGCCTTTGGCTTCAATAGGACTGACATCTTCTCTATCATATATATGTACAATATCTCTCTCATATATATTTATCAAATTTTATATTTTATATTTCCAAAGAAGCATCTTACAAGCTTTTTAAAATATCCAGTGACTTCCCTTCCTCTCTTTCCATGGTTCATTTTACATATGCATATTTTACTATAACCATTCAAATCAAAGTTTTCCACTTTTACATCCATCAAAACTTATTTACTCTGTTGGAGTTATCTTAACACTGCCAGCGTTTTCAGCTGTATGCAGTTATTTTCCATATATTCAATAAATGTTTTCCAGTCTTCTTTAAATGCATGTTCTTCTTGATTTCTTACTTTATAAAGTCTGCAATTTTTCATATTTAGTCATTTTAAGTTGGAAGGACCTTGCTCACTTTCCATTTTGGGGGCTAACAACACATGGGCCACAGTTGTTGCATACATAAACAACCTTTTCTGACACCTAAGAATTAGTTATATCCAACAAAAAGGACTCTAGTTTTTTTTTCAGAAAGTAGTTTTAAACATTTTTTTCAATTCATTATAAATCATTTCCCAATACACTTTTACCTTTTTACATGTACATCACATGTAAAAAAAAGTTCCCTCTGCTTCTTTATACTTCCAACACATATCTGATTCTGTTTTTTTAAATCTTAGCCAACCTATTCGGAGTTAAGTACCATCTATTAATCATTTTCAGGTAATTCTCTTTCAATGAATAACATGCTATAAATTTCAGGTCACTTTTCCAGAGTTTCTCCTAGAGGTTGAGATCTATATTATGTCCTATATCTATTGCCCAGTGTGTCATTGAGGCTTTAACAAGTGTGTCTTTTGCTTCCCATTCTAGTAGAAAATTTTACATTTTAGACAAAAGTTTATCCTTATTTTGTAAGAGTTCTTTTTCAAATTGTGAGCTTTGGTCCAGAAATCCATTCTTTCGATCTAATTTAAACATACAATCTTTAAAAAATTGTTTTAATTGAGGGTTTTCTTGGCTTACAAAAGTACATATGTCGTCTCTTTATTTCCAGAGACCTGTTCTTTCCAATGTCAGAAATCTGAATAGGCATGGATAGGGCCTACTGCTTCTGAGGCTGCTCTCATGTACATGCAGTTTTTACTGCAGCTACTCAAGAGGTAAGCGGCAGTAAGAAGTGCTTGCTCACAATAGGACTTAGTTGGAGCTTTCTATGTACCGTATGTTGCAGTGCAAGCCCTACCTGGGGCTACCCAAGAGGTGATCTGAGTGATACTTCTTGAGAAAGAGGTTGAATTCAGGCCTCATCCCACTGACCTGCTGGGAGTAAGTCCCCTTGAGATCAATGGGATTTATTTATGAGTAGGTAGGATTAGGGTCACTGCCTTTTATTTATTAAATTTATATAGTGCCCTCCTTCTGAGGTCACAGGGCAGTTTGCATTACAGGCAGGCAACCACCTGACCATTGACGTGAGGAATTGCGTTCCAAGGCACTGCACATTTAAGTGTAATCACATATAATTGAAACACCATTGAGAAAGCCTGCAAACACCCCATTCCGCAATTTTTTGTGAAGTTTTTGGGTTACTTTGGGTTTGGCATGATGCGTTTGTGTGCTGTCATTCACGCACCTATGGAATGCACATAAATGGGGTTGCCTGTATAAAACCACAAAAAATAAAACATAAAATTCTTACGCCGCACCCATGTATATGAAGCTTTAATGCTTATTGCAACACAATCCTACCCATATCTGCTCCGAAGTAAGATGAAGCAAGAAATGCTTTCTTAAGAAAGATGATGGCTTTAGGCCTTGTCTTACCTGCTGGGAATAAGCCCCCTTGGATTCAGTAGGGTTTACTTCTGAGTAGGATTACCACCCAACAGTTCTGACATTTGTAGAACCTGAAATAAGAGACAAAATTCCTACTAGGCATAGGCCCATTAAAGTTTATTAATTACTAACTTGGGTTCATTAATTTCAATAGTTGTAGTCTGAGTAAAACTTACTTGAATTCAACCCTGGGAATGAATCTCACTGAGCTCTATGATTTTTAACTACTTAGAAGTAAGTCCAATAATCCAAGAACCTGTGTCAAAATACAATGGCTATCGAGCTCTAAAATAGTGAACTTTAGGTTGTGACTTCTAAATCTGAGTCTTATCGTGAAATAATTGTTAACAGAATTTGAACCAAAATATTTAAACCTGTGGCAAAACGCAAAGAAATACACACTATTGCAAGTGTGTTGTAAGAATAATCATTGCAAGCCAATCACCGGGAAGAGTTTTTCTCCACTGAAAAAATATTGAGCTATTAGATTTTTGCTGCCTTGGTTATCATTCAAATTGAGCTAGACTTGCTCTTTGCTTTTTATCCATTCCCTAGAGAGGAAGAAATCATTTCCCTAACGGGGTAGGCTAGACTTGTAAATCTTCACAAAAGGACTGGGGAAAGAAAAGAACACATATACCAAGCAATGGAAGACTACATACGTTGAATCCATATTGTAGGGGTTGTCAGTGCCTGCAGAGGCCTTCCCTAGCTCCGACAGGGTCCCCTCCTTTCCCCCTCAAAGTGCTTAAAAACATTCTCTTACCGGAAATAGAATAGGCTGTAGTTTGTATTTCAGCACTGTGTGTGTTTATGTGTGTGTGGTGTCTGCAACATTTGCTCTGATTTGCAGATGTGCCCTTCAGCTCCCAAAAGTTGGTGACACTTGTTACATTTTTTATATCTATACATTGTTTCATTTCTCTATCCTACAAATATTTCAGAGTGTTTACAATGCCATCAGATTGTTGTTTCAGCCATGGCTTTGTCCCACAATCTGTTTTGCAATGACTGGTCTTAGACCTGGCATATACGAGGTGATAACAGAGACATGCTCCTCTGAGTAGGTGTGGTGCCTTCTTCCATCAAGTGGGTAACCATAATTTGATAAGGGGAAAGGTATCTGTTATAGAATATGCTTTTTAGGCAAGGAGTAAGCATGTTGCTTACCATTGTAATAACAAAGCATTGGGTTAGACTGGAAACCGTGGTGTCTGTAAAATGCAGATTTTTTAAAAAAAAATTATACAGGATGATTTGTTATTCTAGAATTGTGAAGTGTAGGTACGAAGCAATGTTCCTTCAGGCTCTCAAAATAAAATTTGTGGTCAGAGCTTACCCAAAACAAGTTTTTCAGGGCTCACTTAAAGGCAGGGGGAACAATCCACCCCAAGATTAGACACATTACATTCATTCATGCATTTAACATCCTGTCTAGTTTGCCCCATGAGGTGGTATCATTTTCACTATGCATTCCTGATGAATAGAACAGAGGTCCTTCTTGCAGCATTGTTTGCCCCATCACCTACCACAGGGGTGGGGAACCTGTGTCCCTTCAAATGCTTTTGGACTATAACTCCCATCAGCCCCAGAGAGTATGGCCATCAATAATGGGAGTTGTACTCCAGTGACACCTGTAGGGCCAAAGGTTCCCCACCCCTGACCTACCAGGTTACTCCTTAATTGGATATTTATTGTCAGGAAGTATTGTATTTAAAAAACAACAACCCAACAACTGACATTTCACTACTCTTGTCTCTAAGCTCTGAAACATATAAAAAGCTTGTTGTCACAACCATTATGGTTACCTAAAATAGAGGCCTCATTTTTAGTCCAATTGAAATGAATCCAACAGTACAATTCTATGGAATTGGGTGAATCTTTGTTAAGCTTCGCATACCCCTTAGACAGGGATGGTAGGATCAATCAGTTTTGGTTCTTTCAGTTTCTTATTTTTCCTACATTCAGTTCTCTACATTTTTGCAGCATTTCCCCCCTCCTGAAAATATGTCAATGTTTTAGTGTGAATGTCTCTTAATAAACATATTTTTATATGGAAATGTACACATTTTTGCAAGTATGGTGTATTCTTGTGTGCTATTTTCACTAATCTCATTTTTATGCACATGTTTTCCTAATGGAGGCATTTTTGTGAACATTATTTCACTAGAGAACTACATCACAAAATTCGGATGTGTGACTTTCAAAGGATAGCTGTGTTTTGGTTCTCATACAAGTTTTGAAAGTGTGAATTTGGCTGATTTGCCTTTTAATGTGAACTGAATCAAATATCTCCCTATTCTTAGATCAGTAGTACATTTAAGAATATGAGCCTTAGATATATGCAGCCTCACTCTTCCACAGAATGGAATTATTACAGTAACTTTGCATTGAATACAATTCTTGCTTAATTTTCAGCATACCCAGCAAGAAGTTTCTAGTTTTAGTTCCTGATCTTTTATGTAAATCTATTATTTTTTATGCTCTTCTTACTAAATAACTTCCTTTTGACACTCTTACTTCACTTCTTGAACATTAGAAACATCCTAATTAAGTAATCAGCCTTATAATCAGGAACTTGCTAATATGTGGCATTCAGATGCTATGGATACTGAAAGCTTTACAAAATGCCTGTTTGTTTCACAAACTGTTGGGAAAGCCAAAAGACAGAACATTGAAGCACCGCCGCCCCCTAAAATTGACTCTGCTGCCATGATAGAGCACAAAGCAGCATGAAATAAACAAATGAGACATGGTGCAGTAAATTTATGTCAACAAGCACCATTTTGCATCTGTTAAATTTGGTGAGAAAGCACAGAAATGGCTCCAGTTGTGTCAATTTATACAACTTTTCACCAGTGGGTATGCCACTAATCTTTGCTTTAGTAACTAAAATACACGGCATCTGCAGTCTAGTTCAACGCCGGCAATTGGCAACATTTCACAATGTACGTCATTTGTCAGAGTACTGCCTATATTGCCGTTAATATACAAACCGAACTGTGGGGTGGTTACTGAACTGTCTACATTTAATCTGCCAAAGGAAAAATATTCTAACCGTGTCAGGCAGACACTTCCCTAGAAGAATATGATACATCACTTTAGGCAAAAATTCAGTGTGTACTTAGTTTAACCCGTGAAATTCTTACATGGGAAGCATGTAGGGATGGGATATGCTTGATCTAAAATAAAGAAGATTAAGGACGGGACTTAATTTTAGCTTCTTATTCCTCCTTTGCTAAGAAAATCTCACACAAAGCAGAAACAATGAGGCTTCAGGAGTAACACAAAGCATGCCAAAGTATTTTCATTCCCCCAGCTCAACAACATAATTAGTAGCAAGTCAGCAGAAGAAAGAGGAGAGTAGCTGGTTGTCACCAGCTGATCAGTATATTTCTGGGAATCAGATTTCAAAATCTGAAGAAAACGTCTAAAATTTACCTTTGAATTGAGATTTGGGGCTAAAATGAAAAAAGTAACAGATCACACCAGTAGCATGTTCCTCAGTTCCCATATCACATGGATACCTTACTGAATCCAGTTCTTTTTTGCTGTCATTGTAGAAACTGGAGGGCTAATTTGTATGCTTTCTAGTTGCTTCTCTGCTGGGTCTGATTAGCATCACCTGGAAATTCCAGCTTTTCTGCATTCAGTCTCATGCGGGAGAAAATCTTCTGGCTTAAATAAGATTAGTGTCACTTTAGTGGACTTTCCCCATGTTTTCTGTGTTAAGGGGGTAAACTTTTGAACTTGTCAATTTTAAACTTTCAAAGCTAACCAGATACATACCTAATGGATTCCGACTCTTTTTTACTTAAGGTAGAACTACACGTCACATATAGTTCCATGATTCTTCTGGGAGAGACAGTTTTTTTAAAAACAAAGCCACAACACAGTCACTACACCCGCAATTTATTGTAGACTTATTGCCACCCTCTCCTGTGTTTATTTTTTTGCTCTGTGGATGCTTGAGGGCAATGATTCATAGCACTTGGGGCAACACCCTGGATATACTGGAGAGCTGGGGCGTTACGTTGCTACTGTCTTTACTTGTTGATCACTCACTCTTGCTACCTGGTCCACTTTGCTGGCCAACATGCTTCTTCCAGACTTCACTGTAGGTTCATTGTAGCCTCACCCAGAATCAGGAATACCACAGGAATAAAATATTGGGGGGGGGGGGAGTAGGCCTCACCCCACATAATTGTTCACATGACGTGGCACACACACACCATTTGAATGGCAATGCCCATCAACTGGGGGGGCCCCTCAAATATTTTATGGGGGGGACACAAAGGAACCTCAGCCCCTAGGAGTTCACTCCTATGCCCAGAATCATAGAATTACATTCAGCTCTACTGATAGACTGTATTTAAAACAGTGATATCAGTTTATGTCACCTGTTGAGAGTTAATGTGAATGAAAAGTCAGGTCTTGAGTTTCTCACTGAGAACAATTTTAGCATCCTACAAGCATAGACTCTGCAGGTGCATTTTGTTATTGGGATTGCTCGGTTTAGAAGATGAAGGCTAGGTGTGCAAGTTTGCTAAGAAAATAGCCTTTAGTCCACTTTTAGAGGATGGAAAGAGCTTCTACCCAAAAGAAGATGCAATTCCAGCTGTCATCATATTTAAGACTTCAAAGCTGGATTAAAAAAACAACAACACAAAAAAACCCCAACATTTGAACTACAACTGAAAGTGATAGTCCATGTGCTATGCTTCTGGAATGCCAAGTGGAAACCCAAGAGATGAATCTAGCCCAGGACGTGGGTGTTGGTGGATATGACTGGTCATCATCAACTTCATCTCAATATCCTATAATTCCTCGTTTCTCTCTGTCCTTTTATGGCATAAAATGTTGATGAAACAGCTGCAAGGCTGTTCTAAACATCAAAACTATTGTTGTGATATATAAAAAATCTATAAAGCCTGACCAAGGTTGCAGTTAATTCTGAAACCAGCCGTTACAGATCATGCTGGGGTATGATCAAAACACTTCTACATCTACAAAGCATGTTAATCTTGAATTTTGGTTAGGAGGATCTTCGCTATTATTACTGTTCTTTCTCTTATGCACTCAATTTGGGGCTACCCTCAGGCTGCAGCTAGTGCAAAATACTATGGCTGTTGATGGTGACAGATTATCGCTAGCATGGAACTCCAGTGCTCAAAAGCTTGCATTGGTTACAGGAACAGGTTCAAGGTTCTTGTATTAATTTACAAGTACCTTAACTTGGGCCCAGGATGCCTATATAGTTATATCCCTGCCCAATCACTGAGGTCAGCGATTTTCTCTGTAGCTTGGGTACACAGATAATATCCATCGGGAGCCATCCTGCATTCAGAACTGAGGGTCCAGCTTTGTGGAACTCCCTTTCCATTGAGACCAGAAAAGTCCATTCCCTGTTGAAAACCTGGCACCTAATGACGACCTATTTATTTCAGTCTGCAGTTTAAGTGACAAACTTTTTAATTAACTTTATCTGGATGTGTTTTTTTAAGTTTATTGTACACTGCTTAGAGGTACTTTCAAATAAGTGGTTTATAAATTGTCAGAATCAATCAATAATATTGCTAGTTATTAATTACTAAATATGCTTGGGGGTAACATATTTTTTTATTTAAGCCAGACTGCTGCAGCACTCTGTGGTCAAAAGGTGCTTCAAGTGAGGAGTATTTATCTACGGTATTTTGCAGTGCTTTGTCAGTTTGGAGCATTGAGTTGTTGTAGCCAAATAAAGCCTCCTCTGTGTAGAGATAGCATTGCATATAACCATTTAAAGGTAAGATGTCATAGTATCAGAGTTATATATTCCAGCCTGCAAGTATTTGCCACAGATTACGTCAATAAATCAAGGCTTTGGGCTTCCATTGTCTCAAAGTTAGCTGGATGGATTTAAAGCTGAGCAGCTTGCCCAGTATACACACACCCATGCACACACAATGCCTCTTTACTATTCCCATACAAATGTCTAATCAATGTAATAAGCTTTCAATGTTGCATCTCTCCATGAAATTTGTGCCTGAGATGTCAGCTCTGAACCATACAGCTGCACCAGCACAGCAGCTTGAGGGGACTTGCTATTTTTCAGAGGAACTTTGTGAAAGTGGTTGCATATCCTAGGTCAAGAAGACAAGAGTTTGAACTTTTACCAGGTGCAGCAGAGACAAAACACAATACTTCTTAGGGCCTTGCTTTTGTCTTCAGACCAGAGGAAAGCAGATCAAAGGGAAATGGAAAGAATGGGGCTTGCACGCTTTACATTTCCTGTTAGAAGAGACCTTGGGGAACAGTTGAAGTTTTGAGAAAGTCATGATTGTGTGAAGTTCTCTGGAATTATTCACAAGTAAATGGGTTCTTTAGGGCCCTTGCATGCTGTAACTAAATTCCTTCCTTTCTAAACTGCTTCCCAGTCTGGAATTTTCCAAAGTACTGATCTATTTATAGAGAATAGGTCCACCTGGTTACTGGATGAGATGATAAGAAATGTTTCATTCTTCTAAGAGCATAGTATGAAAGTACATGAAGCAGCAACCTTCCTGAAGCTAAGCAGATCTGGTCTAGTAATCACTGCCAGGTGAGGAAATAGCTAGACAATATAGTTTATACTGTCTCAAGATCCCTGGATAAAAACCATGATCTATAATAAAATAAATAAAAAATAAGGCTCAGAGAGTTATTTGTTCTATTTATTAGTTGCTTTTTTCAGAAAGGTGAATTCAAATTTACTTTTAAAAACAAGAGGAAGAACAACCCCTAAATGCTCACCAATTGCATATATAAAAGAGCAGATCCAACAGAACCCCACTAAAAGATAAGGAGAAAATTAAGGTCCAAAGGCCTTAGTGTAGTGATGGCCAAACTTGGCCCTCCAGCTGTTTTGGGACTTAGTGAATAAAAATGTTTTGCCAGGTACCTAAGAACAAATAGGTTTGGGGGGGGGCATGAGTGGGGAGAGCATTTCACAAACAAGGAGCCACCACTCTTCTCTTATGTCACCTTCTCTTATGTCACCACGCTCCATGCTATTCAGAGGAAGCACACAGAAAAAGGGTTCAGATGACAAGTACAGGATCTGGGCTGGTTCGTATGAGAACAGGATGCTGGACTAGATGGGCTATTGGTTCGTATGAGAACAGGATGCTGGACTAGATGGGCTATTGGGCTCTTCTTACGTTCCTATGTTAGCAACAGTAGTGGATCCAGAAGCAACCCCAAGCTTTGTACCTGCTCCTTCAGAAGGAGTGTAACCTCACCTAGAGCAGGCCATACCACATCCCACTAGTCTAGGGAACAGCGCCTCAATCTTACAAGGATTAAACTTTAGTTTATTGGCAATTGTACAGTCCCTGAGGCCAGACATCAATCTAGCACATCCACTGCCACGCCTGCAGATGTAAAAAACTGGCCTTCCCATTATCTGTATGTTCTCTGAGCATCTGCAGCTGAGCTAGATTGAGCCAGTGTGCTATCACTCCTAAGCTTGCGATCAAGACTTACAAATTTCTTGTACATCCTCATAGCCCAAATTTTCAGCTGCACTCCACAAGCCTCCTCCTTTCCCTTCCTCTGCTCCAAAAAGGAGGAATTTTGTGATCTAATCAACTGCATCTGGCTGCAATCTATTTGCAAAACAGGACACTCGGTTCCAAATTCAGATGGTTGTGACTTCACTTTAAAGGCAAGCTGGAACAAGATGTCCTCAATAAATAAGGTAAACCAACCCGTTTGCCTGGGACTTAAGTGACTTCACTCTAGTACCTCACCCACAAGAGGGAACAATGGAACATTACCAATTTCCTTGCCTTCAGGCAAGCATGAAAAATAAGCAGCTTCACTGCTAATGTTTCGTTGTTACCCTGTTTATTTTTAAAGTCCTTACCTATCCTTTTATTTTCACGTTTTGTTTCACTCCTCACAATGACACAAGCCCTTTGTATTTATTTTCCCTATTCATTTTGATATAATATATTCATTAACAAACTCGGTGCTTTTAACAGCTAAAATTCAATCTATTTCCCTTAGTGCCCACTACTCCTTTTATTTCCTTCACCTTTTGTATTGTTCCTTACCATCTGTTCTGTTCTAACAAACCGTATTCTCCTGCCCAAGGCATCTCCTATTTACTGACTCCCCACCAGTTTTGTTTAATTCTTCCCAGTCAACTTCCAAATGCTACTGAGCATTGCATTAATCTTTATTAAAAACAGGAACTGTAGTGAGGCTGTGAAACAAATTGAGAGAAACCACAGACTCTTATTCTTTATGCCAATACTGAAGCAGATCCAGTGGGTGGTAGATATACATTTTTAAAAAAACTGCCTAAGAAATGGTTTAAGAGCACAAATCCTTTCAATCTTTTATAAATTCTAAAGTGGGAACCATGTACATACACATCACAAAAAGGATTTTGCAACATTACTAGCTTACATGGCAAAATCATGCAAAAGAAAACCCAAACAACCCTTTTCTGAAGGCAGCTCAGTGGACTTTGATGGGGGATAGCCACTGTGGCACTCTGAGAACAGGATGATGGACTTGATGAGCCATTGGCTTGCTCCAGCAAGCTCTTCTTACATTCTCATGATACTGTAACTACACATTAGAATGTACATTTAGTAGACTTTGTGCATCCAGACTGCAAAATGGGGGAAGGGCCATATCTCAGTGGTAGAGCATTTGCCTTTCAAACAGAAGGTCCCAGGTTCATATCCAGGTAGGGATGGGAGAACTTCCTGAAATCCTGGAGGCCTGCTGCCAGTCAGTGCAGACAGTACTGAGCTAGATGGACCAGTGGTCTGGCTCAATATAAGATAGCTTCCTATGTTTCCTATGTTCCAAAATCAGATTGACCTGGGATCTGAAGGATGTTAGCCTTCCCTACTCTGGCCAGAAGAAAGAATTGTGGAGAATCTAATCAATGTAGTCTTCTTGCACCACAAGCCAGAGCAGGTCAGGTGATGTCCCAACCAAAGCTTCCAGGTGAGGTTAGGTGCACTTGCTGCTCTGTGCTACTAGTACACCTGTCCCTAAGGCAGGGCTGGGGAACTTTTGGTCTTCCCGGTGCTGTTGGACTCCCAACTCCTATCATCCCTGACCATTAGTTATGCTTGTTGGGGATGATGGGGGTCCAATAACGTCTGGAGGGCCACATGTCCCCCAGCCTTCCCCTAAGGTTACTAAGTTTTCACCACACCCCAACCTCAACTGCAGAGGGGATGGGCCTGACAGGTGCTGCCCATGCACTCACGTGGATAGGTGATTATTGGGGACTTTCTGTACATGACACCCAAATTGCGGGATACCCTAAATTATGGACTGCCATCTGGCCTCACAATGGCTTGCTTTGCAGCTAGCAGCAAGACATTATTCCTACATGTAGTATCTCAATACATGGTGCAGGAATGAAGACACATGTCTCTTTCCTCCCCAACATCCCCACATGTAGCTGCTTCACCCATGGTGAGCGGAAAGGTCTTAAGGGGGATCCTTAGCATGTTGTGGACCTTTCTGCAGGCAGGAATCCTGCAATACTGGGGTTTCTGATCACAGGGAGGCTTGTAACCATGTTCAGGAGAATATATGACATTCCTATTCAATGTGGAAAGGCTCAGGCTAGGAGCAGGTCTTGTGTTCATGGCCCTATGGGGTAGCCTGTTCAGGAATAACACCCAAGCAAGGTTATTGTCTTGTGTGTTTCAGCTGGTGTTTGAGCCATGTGTAAACTTACTTTGTATTCGGTTGCTTCCTTGTGAAGTCTGCATCTGTTGTGGGGTTTTGTTGTTGTTGTTGGAAGTAAAGTGACGGTGCTTGCAAAAAGCTACCTCAACTACTGGAGGGAAGGTAGACAAAAAGGCAACCTGTTCTTTCTTCACTAATTTTTTTCTGTACTCCACTGCTATATACACACCAAACACCACCATCTTCGTTCTGTTGTTTTCAACTATTGTCTTAGGATTGTTTCTGCTTCTTTGTGATCAGCCGCTGAAAGGTAGGGATGCTGGGGAAGAGATGCAGTTCACACTTGATGGCCACCCTACTGAATTTGCACTTTCCAAACCAATGCATTAACTGAAGCACACACACCCTTCAAAATTCACTCTTCTCCAAATTTTGCAGCCAAGCAATGCATACAGAAATGCATCTGTGGGGGGTAAAGAGTACATTAAAATCAAAACAATTAATGAAGTTCAGAAGGCGGTTTACTGCATTCTGGTTCCTTTGAAAGCAGAGTAGACAAATATATGGAGAATACAGTGATCAATAGCTGCAAGTCCATGATGGCTCTGAATTCCAGCTGCTCGGAATCGTAAGCGCAGAGAGTGCTGTTGCACTTGGGTCCTTCATAGGCATTGAGCTGGCCACTGTCAGAACAGCATGCTGGACTAGATAGGCTTTTGGTCTGATCCTGCAGTAAAACCAAAATTCTTACACAGGTATGTTCAGAGGCAAACACATGACTATATCTGCACTGCACTGATCTTCTGTTGCAGAATCTGCATTTAGATATATTCTTAATGCAATTCCTACATGCATTTTTCATTCCAGTATTTCCGCTCACATAATTTCTCCATATGCGCAGCGTTGCAGCAAACATAGTATATATACATTGAAAAACCAATAGCACCAATACAAATATTATGAAAGAGATTCATTTGCCTTTTAGCCCTGTTCATTTTCTTTGAAATGACCTGTCCTAGATTTTTAGATTAAAAATAACAAGTATGTAATTCATAAATACCACATGAATTTGATAAAACAAAAATTAAAACCTTACCTACGGTACTTCAGTACCTGACTTGTATATTTATGTGACTATTGTTAGAAGTGACTAATTGGGTTTGATTAGCTTCATCATTAATATTCTGTCCATAATTTAACATGCTTCAATAAAATACCCTAAAGCAGTATAATGATTAGATTTCAGGAATATGTGTTTTGCAATTAAGTTGCTCTTGATTTTGATATGCAGATTAAGAAATGGTGGTCTCGTCTAAAAAAAAAATACTGCCCTTATTAACTCAGCAGTATACTCTGAAGATTAGGTAAGAAATCCAAGATTTTCTCTTTGTATATACTAGTTAAAATGTATTTCAATCAAGCATATGTGAGCAAATCAGATTTGATTAGTTAAGTTCACAGTCATTCTATCTAAATGAATAATGTGTCACCTAACATTGCAAAAATTTGATTAATAGTTTATCAGTTAATTAAAAATGTGGTTTAATTTTTCTTTTCTTTCTTTTTTTTAGGATAATGCAAGGTAGATAGTCCTTGCGTTCATCACAAATGCAAATAGCTTTATCTTGAATCTATTGTTCTTCTTCATTCCATAGCCAACTGGCAGAGAAATAAAGATCTGAGAGTGATCTCTGTAAGAGCAAAGTAGTAAAACTTTTGTTTGCTTACACATATGGCTGCCAGTTGTCTTAAGTTCAAGAGGAAGAGACAAAGGTTTTTCATCTATGTCTGGAGCCGACAAAAATTGCTCTTCCTTTCCCCTTGTCTCTTTTTTTGGCCCAGCTCTGGTGACCTTTGAACATTGTCCTGACCACATGGGAAGCACTCGTCTGTGAGCCAGCACGATGGGGTAGGGGGCTGCATCTGAATGATGCAGGCCACCTAGTCAGGGCTGATCATATAGAATGGGGACCTGGTGAACACATGCAATCAGCTTCATCCACATGCTTGAGTCATTGAAGTTGCATCATGCCACAGCTGGAAGAGCCCAGCTGTTAGTGGTGCATAGGACCCAACTAGATCTGGGGGTGAGGGTGATCCACGTGGGTGGGGCTGATTTCTTGTGTGCTTCCCAGGTGCCTATTCCTCTGGGAGACACCCCACATGATCAGCCCTGTGGTTTGTGTTTGGGTTTGCTCAAGGACAAGTGGTTCCCATGTATTCAGGGAAATGTTGAAAAGTCAGCAAAGCCCGGCCCCCCAAAAACTCAGGATAAGGGGAAGACTCCTCGGGAATCACAGTCTCCTCACAAATATGGTCCTCTTTGACATCAGCTACCAGTTTGCTCGTGTATCACTTGTTGCCTAGCATGTATGTGATAAACAAACCAGGTGGCCTTGGTGATTGTGTTACCTTCAAACCAGGAGTTGTGGCTTGTTGCTCCCTAACAAATCATGATTGCTCACCAACTTGTAGCCATGGTTTGTGGTTGATTTGTTACAGAGGATGAAGCATGATAAGCTTGTGGTCGGGGGAAGAACTAAGTGGGAGTAATATTGTAGTGTGCACAAGTACACAGCTCATTCCTGATACATCATGATGAGCTGCCAAGTCTAGCTTACAATTATGTAAGAAAGTGGTCAGTGTCTGCAGAAATGGAAACAGCTGGGAGTTGCAGCTGAGTCTTATAAAAAGTCACAGCTAGCAGGTTCCTTCAGAACTCTGAAGGCAGTTATGGACAAAAATTTGGTGCGTCTCCTGCCCCTCACACTCCATTCTAAATCATTGTTGTGGTGCCCAGTGCAGCCAAACTGGTTGCACTACCCAAAAATTGTTTTTCTGAGGGATCCCTGAAATTTCATCACATATAAAACAGGAGAATGCATAACAATATCATTTTTTAGCAAAACTGTTTATTAATTTTTGTATCTTTTGTACATTCTTATTCTATACTTCAACCCATAAGGGTTTCCAGAACTTCTAACAATTGATTAAAAATGGTCAGTTAAAATCTAAGCAAGTATAGACATAATAAAGTTAAGAAACTACCGAACAGCAAAAATAATTACCACAACCCAATAAAATCAGGTCCAAATAAATATAAAACAGTTGTTTAAAAGCTATGAAAAGCTAGAAATGAAACGTGCTGAGCTGTGATAGCGAATCCCATAGCTTTGGCAAACATGTTGCTTCCAAAGTTATGTAGCCCTGAACCCAAAATACGTTCCAGTAATAAAGAGTAATTTAGCACATGGCCTACATCTGGCCAATGTGGAGCTATCCAATGTTTTGTGAAAGGTCTTTCCAAAAACTGGGTAAGTATTTTTGGCTGATGAGCACTGTCGCTCAGATACAATAACTGGCATTTCTTTTTAGAGCAACTTGAGAATTGGATCATTCTTTTTGGTAGGTTTATGAACTGTACATCTATATTTGCATGCACACACATGGAAGCAATCGTGCAGTTTTCCAAATTGTTTTCTTCTTCTAAAGGTGTTTTATGAGCAAACGCTAATATTTTTCATGTGGTTGGATTCTGTTTTTGCTGCTTCCATGAAATACCACCCAACCGTTTTTGTTTGTTTGTTTGTTTTTTGGCAGATCTATATTTGACATTTGACTCACTGTTGAAACAATACAAAGTGATCAGTGGTCACCTGCAGAGCCCAAACCGCCTTGGGTCAGCTCAATCCAAATGAATCCAAGGCTCATCAGTAATATCATAGTTGCATTGAACTGTAAACTGGGTGTATGCTATACACTCTAAAAGAAATCCAGAGTGATCCATTGTCCCTCCTTCACAGTTAGCCTTGTAAACCTATTCTGTTCAATCCTATCTAGCTTCTGATGAAAATACATGCACAAAATTAGACCTTTTATCTTCAGCCAAGCTAGACCAGTTTTGGTCAGCAAGAAGTGCAGCTCAAAACAGTTCCTTAATCTATGTTGATTGTCTCCAGCCAGGTCCTATCCAGAGTAGATCTATTGGAATTAATGGACCTAAGTTATCATTACTATAATTAATATATTAATCACATTTTACAATACTTTACCAAGGTGATTGACACATAAGACAATTAAAAACACAAAAACTACTAATACATTTAAAACAAGATGAAAATCCTAACAAAAGGACGCTCATGGTAAAGACCCATTTATCCAGTTGGAAAAACCTGTTGGAACAAAACAAAAAAAGTATTCAGCTGCTAGTTGTGTGCATTAATTTCCATGGATCTACCTTAAGTGGACTAACATTGGACACAGCCCATCTTTTTTCTCACCATTCTAGAGAAATTGCACTCTCCTCTTGCCTTCACTTGTAGGAAATTATAGCAAATCCTTTTTTGTGCACGCACGCACACATCAGTGATAGATCTGGCAAGATTTCCAGTTGATTTCAATCTTAACTGTGAGTGTCCAGCACTTTGAAAATGCAGGGCCCCTAATGACTTAGCTCTAGATGTGTATACCTGCGACAGATAGCAACTAATTGCTCATGGATAATGATGTAATAGGTTTCCCATCCAACATTAATATGTAGCTATATTAATATATCACAACCTGGTAATGTGGTATGACTAGGATCTATATCAAATGATTATGTCAATGGGCCATTAAGCAAATAGTATATTAAACCCAGAGTACAGCATGAGCCTCTGAATAGAAGTGTACGTCGAGAACTTAAGTGAGACTCTAAAAAACACAGGCATTAACATGCAGATGGAAAGAGGGTCACATGATTGTTTTTGCAAGTCCTACAGACAATTGAGTTTGCATTCTGTCTGTATCCCATCCAAATTTTAGAATGCCATGAGGGTGGGAAGGGGGGGGGGGTTGATCGGGCAGGATTCCTGCCTGGTACATTGTGATGTGTAATTATTGGTATAGAAACAGACCTAAGATCACCACGTCCTGGTGAGGTTGATTGTTGCAGGACAGCAAGTCTCCTAAGGTCCTGCTTACCCAACAAGGAATCAGAAGCTCTCGTCTCATCCTAGCATTGACCAAAATGGTAGACAGCTTTGCAGGCATTAAGTTTTGTGTGTATATATATGGAGTGCAGGAATAGTCTGGTAAGATGGCTGGTTGTTGGAATAAGGAAACTTAAGGTTTATTACTCCTAGGAGACAAAACCATTCTGAGCACAAGCTTACATGTTGCTATCATGGAGTCATGAGGTTAACAAGAGGAAGCTCCAAGACCAAGGCATACAGAGAAAGACTAGCTGGACAAGAAGGAAGGAAGGAAGGAAGGAAGGAAGGAAGGAAGGAAGGAAGGAAGGAAGGAAGGCTGGCTGCAGGGCAGCAGCTGAAGAAGGAGCAAAAAGGATTTTCTTGTGTGTGTGTTTCTTGTGGCTGATTAGCTGCTCTCCCTATGCAAAGGTCAGAGGGGGCAGGGTTTCTGCTGAGGCAGGTGATTAGCTGTGGGAGGAGCTTATCAGAGCTTGCAGGGCAGCGGCGCGCACAGTTTGATCCATCTTTTAGATTTAGGGGAGCTAGTCTCAAACGTTTGTTGGGGGAGACCTAGGTTTTTTTGGGGGGGGAGTTATTTGTCCTGTCTTCATGACACGTTCTCAAGATGGAGGGTGAGGGAACAGCTGCAGTCGCCTGCGGTTCCTGCGCAATGTTTGCCATCTTGCCAAAGGTTGCAGGCAGCTTTACCTACAGCAATTACGTGTTGATTGCCCTCTTAGAAGACAAAGTCCAGCAACTGGAGGAACGTGTAGCTACGCTCCAAAGAATTAGAGAGCTGGAGCTCTTCTTGGAAGCAACAGAGCACACCGTCTCCACCAAGGAGGAGACAGGGGACTCCCCTGAGAAGGAGGCTAGTTCACCAACATAGGAGCCAGATATATGGAGAAACGTGACTCAAAGAAGTAGGAGGCCCAGGGTTCGCTCTGATTGTTTAGAAATACACAATCGCTTTGAGGTCCTCTCCCCTAGCATGGAAGACGAAGAGCAGACTCCATTTGAGGATCTCTCCCTCATTACAGTCGATCAGGTATATGAAGACGAGCAGCAAAGTCAGTCCTCAGGGAATGTGCAGGCGACCTTGGAACTGATAGCTCACGGAAGAACCCCGACCAGACCTAAGAGGAGGCGTGTAGTGGTGATAGGGGATTCCCTACTGAGGGGAACAGAAGCAGTGATCTGTGGGCCTGACAAGATGTCTCGGGAAGTGTGCTGTCTCCCCGGGGCTAAGATCCAAGATGCAACTGAACAACTGCAAGGAATCATAAAACCCACTGACAAATACCCCTTCCTCTTGGTTCATGTGGGAACCAATGACACTGCAAGCAATAGCCTCCAGAAGATCAAAAGAGACTATGAGGCTCCGGGCAGGAAATTGAAGCAATTAAATGCACAAATTGTCATCTCATCTGTCCTCCCAGTTGAACGACGTGGCCCAGGGAGAGAGGGGGAAAATAGTGGAAGTGAACAGCCGGCTTCGCAAATGGTGTAAACAGGAACGGTTTGGATTCTTAGATCATGGACTGCAGTTTCTTGAAGATGGACTTCTGGCAAGCGATGGGCTGCACCTCACAACGGTTGGGAGGAATGTTTTTGCCAAAAATCTCAGAAACCTCATCAGGAGGGCTTTAAACTGACTAATGTGGGGGAGGGAGACAGTGCTTCTGAAGGTAGGAGTCTATCAATTGATGAAGATGATCATCCAAATGTCATAGACCAAATGGAGCAAACAGCACACAGACCTAGTGGTGGGAGGAAAAAATCCTTAAATAAGAGACACGGGGGAATGATTAATGGACTTCAATGTCTGTACACTAATGCGCAAAGCATGGGTAATAAACAAGATGAGCTCGAGCTCTTGGTACAGCAAACTAAATATGACATAATAGGCATCACTGAAACCTGGTGGGATAAGTCCCATGATTGGAATGTAATAATGGAGGGATACAATCTATTTCAGAGAAACAGACCAGACAAGAAAGGAGGAGGAGTGGCGTTATATGTCAGGGATGTGTATACCTGTGAAGAGATCCAAGATTTAGAACCTCAAAGCCAAAGTGAGAACATTTGGGTCAAAATTAAGGGAGAGAAGAATAACAGTGACCTCATTGTGGGAGTTTACTATAGATCCCCAAGCCAAACGGAGGACATAGATGATGCCTTCCTGGAACAGATGGCCAAGCATGCAAAAGGAAGGGAGATAGTAGTAATGGGGGACTTCAATTACCCGGATATTTGTTGGATGTCAAACTCAGCCAAGAGCATAAGGTCAAACAGATTCCTCACTGGCCTTGCAGACAACTTCATTGTCCAGAAAGTGGGAGAAGCAACAAGAGGAACAGCCATTTTAGATCTGGTCCTAACCAATGTTGATGACCTGGTTAGTGGGGTAGAAGTGGAAGGATCATTAGGCGCGAGTGATCATGCTCTTCTGAAGTTTACTATGCAGCGGAAAGGAGCAGCCAAGCATACTAGGACTCAATTTCTTGACTTTAAGAAAGCCGACTTCATAAAACTTAGGGAAGTGCTGGGTGAGATCCCATGGACAGTAATACTAAAAGGAAAGGGAGTTCATGATGGCTGGGAGTTTGTTAAGAGGGAGATAGTAAAAGCACAACTTCAGGCAATACCAATGAGACGGAAACATGGAAGGTGCCTAAAGAAGCCAGGGTGGCTATCTAAAGAACTTTTAACTGAGTTAAGATTAAAAAAGGATGTGTACAAAAAATGGAAAAGGGGGGAACCACCAAAGAGGAATTCAAACAAATAGCCAGCACGTGTAGACACAAAGTCAGAAAAGCTAAAGCACAGAATGAACTCAGGCTTGCTAGAGAGGTTAAAAGCAACAAAAAAGGCTTTTATGGGTATGTTCGTAGCAAAAGGAAGAACAAAGAAACAGTGGGGTGACTCAGAGGAGAAGATGGTGAAATGCAAACAGGGGACACAGAAAGGGCTGAACTCCTCAATGCCTTCTTTGCCTCAGTCTTCTCCGATAAAGAAAACAATGCCCGACCTGAAGAATTTGGAGCAAATGATTCAGCAGAGGAAACACAGCCCAGAATAACTAAGGAGATAGTACAAGAATACTTGGCTAGTTTAGATGTATTCAAGTCTCTAGGGCCAGATGAACTGCATCCAAGAGTATTAAAAGAACTGGCAAATGTGATCTCAGAACCACTGGCAGTTGTCTTTGAGAATTCCTGGAGAACAGGGGAAGTCCTGGCAGACTGGAGGAGGGCAAATGTTGTCCCTATTTTCAAAAAGGGGAAAAGAGAGGACCCAAATAATTACTGCCCAGTCAGTCTGACATCAATACCAGGGAAGATTCTGGAGCAGATCATTAAGCA
This sequence comes from Podarcis erhardii, assembly GCF_964252035.2. Classification (NCBI taxonomy): domain Eukaryota; kingdom Metazoa; phylum Chordata; class Lepidosauria; order Squamata; family Lacertidae; genus Podarcis; species Podarcis erhardii. The sequence goes on from NC_138511.1 coordinate 32,978,570, forward strand.
AACAGTCTGTGAGCACCTAGAAAGGAATGCTGTGATCACCAATAGTCAGCATGGATTTCTGAAAAATAAGTCATGTCAGACTAACCTGATCTCATTTTTTGACAGATGGTAGATGAAGGGAACGCAGTGGATGTAGCCTACCTTGATTTCAGCAAGGCATTTGACAGGTGCCCCATGATATTCTTGTAAAGAAGCTGGTAAAATGCGGACTTGACTATGCTACCACTCAGTGGATTTGTAACTGGCTGACTGACCGAACCCAAAGGGTACTCATCAATGGTTCCTCTTCATCCTGGAGAAGAGTGACTAGTGGGGTGCCACAGGGTTCTGTCTTGGGCCCGGTCTTATTCAACATCTTTATCAACGACTTGGATGATGGACTCAAGGGCATCCTGATCAAATTTGCAGATGACACCAAACTGGGAGGGGTGGCTAACACCCCAGAGGACAGGATCACACTTCAAAACGACCTTGACAGATTAGAGAACTGGGCCAAAACAAACAAGATGAATTTTAACAGGGAGAAATGTAAAGTATTGCACTTGGGCAAAAAAAAATGAGAGGCACAAATACAAGATGGGTGACACCTGGCTTGAGAGCAGTACATGTGAAAAGGATCTAGGAGTCTTGGTTGACCACAAACTTGACATGAACCAACAGTGTGACGCGGCAGCTAAAAAAGCCAATGCAATTCTGGGCTGCATCAATAGGAGTATAGCATCTAGATCAAGGGAAGTAATAGTGGCACTGTATTCTGCTCTGGTCAGACCTCACCTGGAGTACTGTGTCCGGTTCTGGGCACCACAGTTCAAGAAGGACACTGACAAACTGGAACGTGTCCAGAGGAGGGCAACCAAAATGGTCAAAGGCCTGGAAACGATGCCTTATGAGGAACAGCTAAGGGAGCTGGGCATGTTTAGCCTGGAGAAGAGGAGGTTAAGGAGTGATATGATAGCCATGTTCAAATATATAAAAGGATGTCACATAGAGGAGGGAGAAAGGTTGTTTTCTGCTGCTCCAGAGAAGCGGACACGGAGCAATGGTTCCAAACTACAAGAAAAAAGATTCCACCTAAACATTAGGAAGAACTTCCTGACAGTAAGAGCTGTTCGACAGTGGAATTTGCTGCCAAGGGGTGTGGTGGAGTCTCCTTTCTTTGGAGGTCTTTAAGCAGAGGCTTGACAACCATATGTCAGGAGTGCTCTGATGGTGTTTCCTGCTTGGCAGGGGGTTGGACTCGATGGCCCTTTTGGTCTCTTCCAACTCTATGATTCTATGATAGGAAGGAAGGAAGGAAGGGAGGGAGGGAGGGAGGGAGGGAGGGAAGCCTGAACAAACACACTCTACATGGCAACAAGTGGAAGGAATCAGTGACGGAAGAAGAGACTATATTTCTATTGCCCCCCGCCCCGGTTCAGGTGATTTATTGCAGGTGTTGAGTTATTACAGGTGTTTACTCTCAACAGCTGGATGATTGAATGGCGGGAGGAGGATGCAGGTAGGCTCATTTCTGCACCCTTTCACACAGTCCTTACCTTTCCATCCAGACAAGCAAAAGTCATCAGCAGAATTCAAGACGCATTCAAACCAGGCAAAAGCAGTCAAGGAAGACGCAATGAGGTATGGGGGCTGCCATACCTCCTGAGGGCCACAACCAGCCTTTGGTCCTAAGGTTCCCCACTCTAGGAATATGCAACAGGGAGGAGGAAGAGGAGATGGGTGCAAACAGGGAGGGGAGTCCAAGGGCTCCCCACAAACCTCTAACCAGCCCTTAATAGCAGCTCCACACATGACACCGATGCAGAAAGAAAGGAAAGTCAAGCTTATTTGAACCCCTTATAACCTGTTTCAAGTGTTCATTTGTTCTTAGCATTTATATCCTGCCCAATGAACCATGCCTCTGGGTATTTCACAGATTTAAAAATAAATGCAATACAAATGCAGTCAAAATAAAAACAATCAATAAAAGAAACTTGCATCGCCATAATTCATGCAAAAGCAGTGTAAGATCAAGAACATTAAAAGCAGCTCTGAAAGTCGGCATCAGTGTGTGTGTGTGTGTAAACTAGCACAAAAGGCTTGCAGCCAACTACAAGGTCCTACTTGGAATAGACCCGATGAAATAACTGACCTTAAGTTAGTTGTGCCCATTAACTTCAATGGACCTGCTCTGAATAGGCTTAGCATTGGACACCACCCAAAATAACCATTGTTTTTAAAAAGTCTGGGAGAATAAAAATGCCTTCACCTGGTGCTGAATGCAGGTGTCAGGCAAGCTTCTTTGGGGACAGCATTCCTTCACTAGGGTGCCACTACTCAGAAGTAAACACAGGAACTAAAACAAAAGAAGCTGCTGCGTACAGAGTCAGATCTTTGTTCTATCTAGCCCAATATTGTCTACACTGACTGGCAGTTGTTTTCCGGTATTTCAAACAGAAGTCTTTCCCATCGCTACCTGGAGACACCAGGGTTTGAACCAGGAACCTTATGCATGAAAAGCAGACACTCTACCACTAACCTATGGACCTGCCCTGGAGCATCCTCTCTCCTCCTAAACATACATTGCAGGGCTAGATAACCCTTTGGGTCCCTTCCAACTCTACAATTCTATGATTCTACGATTCGAATCAGGTTGTGTCTTTCTTATAGCCCTTTTAACTTGATGTGTTGACTTCTCCATAATTAATCCGAGCCCTAGACATCATGGTCAGATGTGATTTCACATGGCTGAACTTTGCTTCATTTGAATCTTTTCCCTATGCATCATTAGAAGTTATAACTGTAATAGGATGACGATATTACTGCAATACTAATATTGTGCTGTCCATTCCTGCTCCGAGCAGTGGTCTTAATGGGCATTGGAAGCAGTCATTGTAAAGATGGCATGTGACGTACCTGTGCGTTTGAAATCTATTGCCTTTTAGAAAGAAGATGAATAGAGGAAAAGCAGCAGGTCCAGATGGCTTGACCAACTGTACTCACTGCATAAGCTGGGACAGGAAATGTGTTAATTAGCAAGCCACTCAGGCCTTGGTTTTTCAAAACTATCATTCAACATAGTGGGCTTAATTTGAGGCAGGGCTAAGCCCTGGAACCCGTTTTAATTAATGTCAGGGCCCCATCACAGAGCAAGTGATGAGATGATAAAGTGTCCCAAAGCACATGTAGAGCTAGTTAATTATATGTACACTCATAACTCATGAGTTGTATCATGCACCAAGGAGCGAACACAGATTAATCACCATCAACAGAACTTTTATACTACCCTATGTGTCATCTGCAATGCAATGGGTTGGACCCAGACTAAGGTAATTGGATCTGGTTCCTATGCTGTCATGGATGCTTTAGTTGAGATTCCTGCATTGCAGGGGGTTGGACTAGATGACCCTTGGGATCCCTTCCAACTCTAGAATACTCTTGATTCCATGATTCTATGAAATCAATGGAACTTAGTAACATTGGAAGTTGTCTTCTGCCAAGTCAAACCATTGGTGTATTGTCAATGTTGACTGGCAGTAACTCTTCGGGGTTCCCAGCCCTACCTGGAGATGCTGGTGGTTGAGCCTGGGACCTTTTGAACGTAAAGCCACTGAGTTATGGTACCTCCCCCTTAACTTAAGTCATGATTAATTTGTCACATTGATTTCAATGGGACCTAAGTTCCAATTCAATGGGATCCAATTCAATGGGCTGAATTCAAATGTGTGGCTGTTTTGGCATGTGGAACAGATCTGAAATCTTATGGAAATACTGTTTTGCATCTTATCCTAGAGAGCTATCCAAGAAAAGCAAATCTAAACTCAAAAGAGAAGTATGAGAACGATTATCATCCTCTTTCCTATTACTGCAGTGCATGGACTCTTGAATGAGGCTTTGCAGAGCAGCATCAGTGACTGATTTTCCTCTACTCGCCATTATTTGCATCCAGGCGAATGCTTTTTCAATGGAGCCAGTTGTGGACAGTTTTGGTCTCCTCATCCCAAACAGAATGTTGCAGAGCTGGAAAAGGTTCAGAAAGGACAACCAGAGTGGTCAAAGGGCTACTGCAACTCCCCTATTGGGGGCTTTTTTTCCTAAACTAATTCTTTGAACGATTGACAGAGATGCTGTTCAACCAAACTCTACATTGATTTGAATCAGAGTTGCACAATCTGAACACTTTCAGAAACCGAGCTGCGAAACTTTCATAGTCAATTAGCTTTTGTATCTTAGGATAGAAGGTAGAAAAAGCAGCAAGCTTCTTGAAGCTAAGCAGGTCAGGACCTAGCCAGTGCCTGGATGGGAGGCCATATGTGAACCAGCTTGAGCTGGATGATGTAGCAATAAAATCCACCCATCCATCCATCCTGAATCCCAAAGCTGAACTCAGATGAACTTCAGAATCCAATGCCTGAGGGACAGTTCACACACACACATTTTCCCTTGATAACTGCAGCATGTTTGAATGAGCCACCAAAGAGTGAACAAATCTGATATAACATTTGCACCACTTCACACAACCTTGATGCATTTCATTGGAGTCAGCTCATGGGTTCAGGTAAGGTTTCAAAGAAGATAAGAATCACTGCCTGCCAGTTTTCTTTCAAAGATGGAGAAGGGGGTGAGGAAATGAAGCAACTCATCTTATTGCAGAGTATGATTAAAAATGGCATAAATAAATATTTCTGCAAGAATAAAGTCTCCAGTTAGTTAGAAGATAAGGTCAGGATCCAAAGAACAAAGCAAGTAATTCCATATTTCCCAAAGGGGCTTTGGACTTGTGTTCCTCAAACAGCAGACTTCCTCAACTACAAACCCCAGGCTGAATTATTTCATTTCTATGCTATCCTTTCTCTAAGGAAGTGGTGAGGAACCTCAGGTCCAGGGATTAAATACTACTGTACAGCCAAATACTCACCCCCAGGGCATACCCCTCAGTACCCCTGCTTCACACACCAGCTAGTTTTGCCTTGCTGTGCTGTGTTTCTGAACTCCGATAGTGTCTATTGCTTGTCTGGACTGAAGACAGGTGTGTGAGAACATGTGTAGACATTCACCTACTGTACAAAGGGTTTTTAAAAAATAAAAATGCAGGGAACTAAAGAACTGAATTCTACCCAATGCCTACTTTGGACCACAGTAACTTAGCCCAACACCCTGACCACTACACCATACTGTCGAAGTGCTTTTGTAATGGAAGGTTTCAAAAGCAGTTTATGGTATAGCCAGGCACAAGGTTAGTTTAAACCAGTTGTTCCCAACGTGGGTGGTGCTGCCCCCTTTCAGGGCTGGGAGAATTACTCAGGGTGGCGCTATGGGGCAAGGGGGAAGCAGGGGGTACTGGCATCACTGGATCAAGTTCATCCATTTTGCTGAATTAATTAAACTCATTGGTTTTAATTGAATTTTGAATAAATGCGCAATTCATTGTTACTGTTTTGAATTGTATTGTATTGTTACCTTCCTTAGTGGGTTGTGCTAACCATTGTTCTGAATGTTGGTTTTTTTATAGGGTAGGCGGCACCGGGGATGAGCTTATGGAACCAAGTGGGTGGTGGCCCCCAAAAGTTTGGAAACCACTGGTTTAAATCATTCTATTAGAAGATTCAGGAGCTTTTGAGTGTGTCTAAAGTTGCTCTATGGATCCTGGCCAGAATGAATGAAATTCCTATTAAAAGATGAAATCAGAACAGGAAAAAGAAAAGGGAGCACTAAACTCAAAAGGGAGGAGGCAGGATGCCGGGTAATTCTAGAAAACGATATAAACTTCTTTGGAACAATAGAAATTGGAACGTTTCTCTCATCTCCAAGAATGTTCATACACTGATAATATATACAATCTAGGATATATATATATATAATTTTCATAGATACCTGTTCAAGGAGAACCCTTCCACAAGCATTGCAACTTGCCATTTCCTTCATGACACCAGGAGAAATTCATAAATCTGGAACATTTGGGACAAAACCATCTGGCTCAGAGACCACCCGCCCTACATCAGCGCTTCAGTTGCAAGAGATATAATTTCTCATGGAATAAAATCCAGACCTCAAGCCACGAACAGCATCTGGCTATGATAAAGCTTTTATCCACCTAAGGGTATATGGACGATGCTCAAACCTCCCAGATAAAGCTGGAGACTCGGGTTAAACGAAACCAACGACAGCTGCTTCATACCAAGCTAGATTTTCTTTTGGTCCATCTAGCCTGGTATTGTCTACTCTGACAGACAGTGGCTCTCCAGGCAGGAGATACCAGAGCCTGAGCCTAGATGTCACACTCCAGGGGGGTCCCCCAGGGGCTAGCACCCCACAGCTCATTCACACTGTTCCTTGGAGAGCATGCTTCCTGCCCCTCCATTAGTTCTCCATCACGACTTTCTCCTCTGCATCGTTGCCTTCCCACACTTTCCCCTCCCACAATCCGGATTTTCTCATACCCTCTCCTTGTCTGCATTATCAAGACTTTTCTCTCTGGACTCCTTACTTAACTGACTGCTAACACCTGGTTGTTAAAGATCTACACAGGAGACTCTCTTGGGAGACAGAGGCCTAAGAGAGGGTGGGCTGTGGCAGTCCCTAAATTCCCTCCCCACTGAGGTGTGTCCAGTTATCTTTATTGTATTTTGCCATAAGCTGAAGACACACCTCTTTACCTCAGCCTCTTACACGTTTGTTTTGTGGGACCCACCTCTTTTGTGTTCTGTTCCATTTGGAAGAGTTGGACACATCTTATCATTGTAATGGTTTCATCTGTTTTTATAGCTGTATTTTTCATGATTGTAACTCTCCTTTGGGCCTGGGGGAAAAAAACCTTAGAAAGAAATAAAACAGGGTTAGTTTAGGGAAATATTTCAGCAGGGTGATAATAAACAACCTTTGCATTTTCGTATGTTAGAAGCATAAGAATAAATAAAGGTGCCAAACATTAATAGTAGAAGACTGACAGCTTCTTAGAAAGCAGTGGATAAAAAACCCCTGATCTTAACAATAGAAGACCTAAGAATGCTTAGGATAGGGATTTGCAACACAAAGAACTCAAAGGGAAAGGATCTTGCAAAAAATGGAGGTGTCAAGACTTTCTTTGTGATACTTTCATAAAGAAAGACCCAGTTTTGCAAATTAAAAAAAAGGTTTTTTAGGATTCAGCTTACTAAATTCTTCTGTGCCATTTATGGACCATTTCTGCATGTAATACAGGAAATTAGGGCCATAAAAATGACATATGCCCCAAATTAGTCTGTTTTCATACTCACAAACTCCCCAAGCAGCTGTATTTAACTTTGACCCAAACATTCACCTCGGGGTGATTTCCTTGGAGGAGCTGGAATCAGATGGAAAAGCGCTCATGATTCTCGGGAGAATATTTTACGTGGTTACCCAAACTGTTTCTTTTCCCCCAAAAAATATAGGTTCCCCTCTGCGCTGTTCAGTGACCCTTATAGACAGCACCCACAAAGGGAGTCTCAGTGCCATTTCATACAATCATTTGGCGCTTTTTAAATGCATCTGGTAAAAGCATAGGTCATATAACATTATTGCCTTTGACCCTCCAATTATCAGTGGCTTTAATTGACACCTCCCCTCCACACATAACATACTTCATAAACTATGAGATAGCCTTACCCCACATAGGCCCGCTTGACCGCCTCAATCTGTGGAACTGGCACTGTTACAAGGTTTCACATTATACCCATTCCACATTGGTAATAAATCTTATCTTTTAGTGTGGCAGCACCTACACTTTGGAACTCCCTGCCCATTGACATCAGGAAAGCGCCTTCCCTTTTTGTTTAGACAAGCCTTTAGAAAGTTGGTGTGAGTTTCAACGTGTTTTTATTCTTTTGTTATGTTAACTTTTTGAAAGTCTTAAAATTATTGTTGTTGAATTTTCTTATTATTTTACCTTTTTGTAAACCACTTTTAGTGTTGTTGGTATTTTTACAATCAAGCTATGTATAATTTTTATGAAACAACAATAATAATAGATAAATGAACTCATAGAGCTGCTGCTGATCAGTGTAGTCGAGAGAGAGCTAGATAATGATAATTTTAATGATAATTTATTATTTATACCCCGCCCATCTGGCTGGGTTTCCCCAGCTACTCTGGGCGGCTTCAAACAAAGTATCAAAATACAGTGGTCTGTCAAACATTAAAAGCTTCCCTAAACAGGGCTGCCTTCAGATGTCTTCTAAAAGTCTGGTAGTTGTTGTTCTCTTCGACATCTGGTGGGAGGGCGTTCCACAGGGCAGGTGCCACTACCGAGAAGGCCCTCTGTCTGATTCCCTGTAACTTGGCTTCTCAGCAAGGGAACCGCCAGAAGGCCCTCGGCACTGGACCTCAGGGTCCGGGCTGAACAATGGGGGTGGAGACACTCCTTCATGTATACTGGACCAAGGCCGTTTAGGGCTTTAAAGGTCAGCACCAATACTTTGAATTGTGCTCGGAAACGTACTGGGAGCCAATGTAGGTCTTTCAAGACCGGTGTTATGTGGTCTCGGTGGCCGCTCCCAGTCAGCAGTCTAGCTGCTGCATTCTGGATTAATTGCAATTTCTGGATCACCTTCAAAGGTAGCCCCACATAGAGTGCATTGCAGTAGTCCAAGCGAGAGATAACTAGAGCATGCACCACTCTGGCAAGACAGTCCGCAGGCAGGTAGGGTCTCAGCCTGCATACCAGATGGAGCTGGTAAACAGCTGTCCTGGACACAGAATTAACCTGCACCTCCATGGACAGCTGTGAATCCAAAATGATTCCCAGGCTGCACACCTGGTCCTTCAGGGGCACAGTTACCCCATTCAGGACCAGGGAATCCCCCACACCCACCCGCCCCCTGTCCCCCAAAAACAAACCTCAGTCTGTTAGCCACCATCCATCCTCCAACTGCCTCCAGACACTCACACAGGACCTTCACCACCTTCACTGGTTCTGATTTGAAAGAGAGGTAGAGCTGGGTATCATCCACATATTGATGAACACCCAACCCAACCCCCCTGATGATCTCTCCCAGCAGCTGTATGTAGATGTTGAAAAGCATGGGGGAGAGGACAGAACCCTGAGGCACCCCACAAGTGAGGGCCCAGGGGTCTGAACACTCACCCCCCCCACTTTCTTAACACTGCCCAGGAGGAAGGAGCGGAACCACTGTATGACAGTGCCCCCAACTTCCAGCCCCTCTAGACAGTCCAGAAGGATGTTATGGTTGGTATCAAAGGCCACTGAGAGATCCAGCAGAACTAGGAAACAGCTCTCACCTTTGTCCCTAGCCCGCCAGAGATCATCGACCAGAGCGACCAAGGCAGTTTCAGTCCCATGATGAGGCCTGAATCCCGATTGGAAGTGGTCTGCTTCTTCCAGGCATGCCCGGAGTTGTTCAGCAACCACTCGCTCAGTCACCTTGCCCAAGAATGCAAGATTTGAGAATGGGCAATAGTTGGCCATATGGGCCAGGTCTAAATATATTTTTTTAAGAAGCGGTTTAATGACCACCTCTTTCAGAAGATGTACCAATGGTCTGTAATATCCAAATGCAGTCATCCACTTTCTAAACACCATTTTTACTTTCCTACAGGGCAGCGGCTCATGTATCATTGGGTTTCAGTAAAACAACCCCAGGAATCTTTGGAATCCTCTCCCATTTTTGCCATCTAAATAAAAATATAGCAGAACTAAGAGGGAGATGTTAGTGGCTTAATACGGATGTTGCCATTTAACTCTCTTCGATCTGGTGTCGATGTCAAACCTTTACCACACAGAGTATAAAGTACAGCGGGGAAAACTGAGAGAGCTGGATAAGATAGAAGAAGAAAAAAACCTAGATTTTCCTAAACCAAAGCAAGCAGAACCTGTTTGCCAATCAATTTGCTGAACCCAGCAGAGATCAAACCGTTTGATCTCCAGTTGAGAAGACCTGGGTATAATAGCAGACACTGAATGCCATGGCTAATTCCAGACCAAAGGGGGAAAGGGATAAGAGGAAATTTATGTGTAAGCTCTTGAAGTAATGAGACAAAAGTAATGTTGATTGGCCTCATTTATTGCAGTTCAAATGCTGGTTATCGTAGCTGAAATAGCGAGCAATGGCCATTCATATCACCAAGATATTGGAGCTACCTCAAGGAGATGAGCTCAAGTGAATGGAGAGGTCTTCAGGGCTCTGGGTAGCCAATTTCACAGATACTGGTTTGTGGGTAGGAACAATGGAGAAAACGGATAGAGAAAAGTTGTTTCTCCCTCTCTCTTAACACTAGAACTTGTGGACATGCAATGAACCTGAATGCTGGAAGAGTCAACTATGGTATCACAGCAATTTCCCAGACCATCACTGAATCCTAAAGCCAGGCTGATCCACTTTCTTGTAGCGCCTATATTTTGAAGGATAGAACAATTCTTCCTTAGCAACACTCAGTGGAGCTAGGCATGAGACCAGAAGGTCTGAAACATTCTGATGTTCTTGTGATTATCTGAGAATGCATGCAGGATTGTATAGGAGAAGGTATTCATTTGTGTATTAGCACTCTGAGTTGGGCTCGGAAGCAAACAGGCAGCTTGTGGATTTCTTTCCCCTGAACATTGGTGAGATATGATCCAAATATGCTGTGCCAGCCAAAATCTTGGCAGCCATATTCTGGACCAGCTGATACTTCCGAACCATCTTTGAAGGCAGTCCAGCATGTAAAGTATTGCACCCATCCAATCAGGAGGTTACCAGCAGAGCACGGAGGACTCTGGCTAGAATGCCTCTGCCCAGGAGTGGCTGCAGCTGTGGCAAAGCGGCTGAGGCTGGTAAGAGGCACTCGGTGCCATGGAGGCAACTTCAGCCTCTGGTGATGAAGCTGGATGCAAGAGAACTTGTTACTCCCACCAGCTCTTAATAATCAGCTAAGTCTGTGCCTTTGCACACTCCAGCTCCGCACAGTTCAGCAAGCATTCAGATGACGTGCAAAATCACATTCTGCGCTTCTCAGTAAAACCATCCTGTCATATTTTAAGCTCAAATGTAAAACTAGCTGGCCTGTCTCCAGGACAATTACTGTAATGCGGTTTGACCCTTAGGCTTTAAGCACGTGGCCCAAATTAAAGGAAGATGTATGCTTGTCCACAAGATGGCAGTAGAATCTTTGAAATCTCCTTTCTGAGCAATCAATAGGTACCTGGTGCCTTTTAAAGAGGGACAGCAGCTTTTAAAATCTGTTTTCTCATGCTGTTAAGAGAACACTAAGTTTGCACTGAAGGGAGTGTACCACTTGACAAATGCATTTTTCTGTGGATTCTGAAAAAGCATTTTTCTTTTGCAGTGGAATGATGTTCAAGTTCAGCATCACAATGTCATTTGCCAGTTTTCAAAGAGTTCCCACCAAATAAATAACAAAACTAAATAAAGGAGATGCTTCAATCCCTCCTGACTTTCTGTGGGTCTAGGTTAGAGCCTCAAATACCCATTTGGCAATGCTCAAATTTGATGGCCCTCATATGTCGCTTAGCTTCAGGAACATGCAACTTTCTAAAGAACAGGTCCTCCCTGAGAGCATTTTTCCCAAGGGACCCCAAAACCTGGGAAAGAAGGTTTTCTGGGAAGTTTGTTTCTTACTACCGATCTCCACACCTACAAAAAAAGAAGCCCAGATCAAAGGCCCGTCTAATCCAGCATCCTGTTCTCACCATGGTCAACCAGAGGCCTGTGGGAAGCCCCCAAGCAGCACATGATTGCAACTGCGCTCTGCCCCCCTGCAATTCCCAGAAACTCATATTCAAAGACATCCAGCCTTGGACACTGGAGGCAGAGCATAGCATGATAGCTAGCAGCTTGTATCTTCCAGGAATTGTATCTTCCAGGAATTGTAAAAACCCTGTTTAAAGTCATCCAAGTTGGTGCCGTCGCTGCCACCTGTGGGAGTGAGTTCCATTGTTAACTTGCATGCTGTATGAAGAACCACTTTTTTTGTCTGTCCTGAACCTTCCAACATTCAGGTTCATTGAAGAGAAGAAGAAGAAGAGTTTGGATTTGATATCCCGCTTTATCACTACCCGAAGGAGTCTCAAAGTAGCTAACAATCTCCTTTTCCCTTCATCCCTCACAACAAACACTCTGTGAAGTGAGTGAGGCTGAGAGACTTTAGAGAAGTATGACTAGCCCAAGGTCACCCAGCAGCTGATTGTGGAGGAATGGGGAATCGAACCCGGTTCACTAGATTACGAGTCCACTGCTCTTAACCACTACACCACACTGGCTCTATACTGAATGCTCAAATATAGCCTTTCAGATATTTGAAGATGGCTATCATGTCACCTCTTGGGCTTTTCTTCTCCAGTCTGAACATATGCAACTCCCTCAACCATTCTTTATAAGGTTTGGCTTCCAGATCCTTGATAATCATCCTCACAACCTTTTTTTTTAACCAGGGATTTTTTTCAGACAGAACTCAGTTCTGGCATCTCTTAGGTGGACACCATTGCCATTCTAAGAGAACAAGGGAGGCATTCATGGTGAGTTCTAGCACTTCTTTTTCTAGAAAATAGCACTGGTTTTAACCATTCGGAAGAGTTGGGTGTCATCAGTAAAACTGGTCACCTCACTGCCCACTCTGAACTCTGGGTAACTCATGAGCAAGTCTAAAAGTACAGGTCTCAATAACAATTCTTATAGGAGCCACTTCTTACATCCCTCCTGTGTGAAAACTGTCCCCTTATTCTTACTCTCTGCTTCCTGTTCTGGACCCTCTCCACTTTGCCTTCCAGCTTCCTATTAACCAGTCCCCTTATATGTGAAAAGTCAAAAGTGGCTGTGTTTAGCTTTCTTGCCAATAGTGCACATTCTTTCAGGGCTGGGCTGGGTTGTAGACAACAAATTGAAATGACACAAGTCCAGCCTTCAATCAGGGCCAAAGAGTAGGTAAGTCAGAACTGGAGCACAATTCAGGAGTATGGACTAAAGACCAAATTCAGAGCTCAGTAAAACCAGATTGGTCCAAAGGAGCTCAAAGGGAACAGGAAGGGAGAAGTTACCAACTACAGTTCAGTGGCTCACCACATGGGGCAGGTTTGCAGAGATCCAGCAGTTCCTGGTACCTTTGAGAAGCTTCAAGCATACCTCAGGTCTCTCTGGAATGAAAACTGACTTCATATGTGTAAATAAAACCATATATCCTCAAGACACCACAGTCTTCACTGACCTTCATTCCAAGGAAATTGAACCTGGATAATCACGTAGGACCCTGGAGTCTCTTGCCACTTGGTGATTGGGGCGCATTTAGAAGACACATACTCACTGAAAATCCTGGGAACTGTCGTTTGTTAAGGGTGCTGAGTATCATAGTTTCATGTGGGGTAAACTGCAGTTCCCAGGCCTCCCTGAGGCAGGGGTGGTTTAACTGTGCTTTAAATGTGTGGTGTGTGAACCTTGGTCTCCCCACCGCTAATCCAACATTTCACAATGTTGCTTTTCATTCTGTGCCAGTTCTGCAGGTCCAAGTGGCTGAGTGTGTCTTGTAGGTAAAAATCCCAAGACGTTAAGGAATTTATATACTATATTACAGGTGGCAACCATTTAAGGCACGTCCAAATGATGCACAATCGCTGACGTGTGGGTCCTTTTGGACCCGGAAGAGGGAAGGATGGGGGGCGTAACAGGGGGAGTAATGGGGCAGGGGGAGGGAATGTTCTGCTGACACGTGTGGGAGCCAGGAACGTAACCCCCATGTGGAATGGTCGTTGCCTGTAGCAACACCTTGAACTTTGCCCGGTAGCAAACTGGCAGGCAGTGCAGATCTCTGAGCATGGGTGTCTTATGATGATGAGGCCTCCCTCCTGTCAGCAATCGTGCTGCAGCATCACTAGCTGCGCAGCATAGTTGTGGCTGGGTCGCCTTTTCCCACAGATTTTATTGCCGCCGCCACAATTTCAGCTGCCCACCTGGCCAAAAAAGAAGAAGAACCCGTTGTTAGCGCTGAAGGTACAGGGAGGGGAGAAAGTAATGTGTGTCCCCCTTTTTCCCCTCTCTTTCTGTCCCTACCTCACACCTCCCCCTTTTTTGCATAATGTGTGCTGGAAGAGCCGGGATGGCTCCAATGGCATTTAATTAAATATTTGGCAGTGTTTAATTAATTAAATATTTAAACATTAAATACTAAATAGGATGTGATATCTGCTGCGAGGACATTATGTCTCAATAGCCATTAGTCATTTAATAGAAGTCAAATTGGTGCTCGAAGGCTCCCCTCAGCTAAGTGAAGTCTAAAGTGTAGGCACTTTGCGGCTTCATTAATAAGTAAGCAAAGCTGGATTCAGACTCCGTCGCGGTACGGCTAGTTCCTATTAACTGAAAATGTTAATGTTTCTCTGGCGGAGGCAGGCGTTTCTCCTCTCCAGGCTGGGGAGAGAGACGGAGAGACGGAGAGGATGCACGAAGGATGAATTCATGTGCCCCTCGTCGGTCTGGAAGTTATGTGGCAAACTTTCTAACCCCGCTGTGTACACCGCAAAACTTTGGGAATATACTGTGTACAGTACATTTTGGTTGCCTCACCTCAAAAAAATGATATTGTAAAGTTGGAAAAGGTTCAGAAAAAGGCAAACAAAATGATCCAAGGCAGTGGAGAGACTCCACTGTGGAGAGACTCTCCTGTGGAGAAAGGTTACAATGATGGGGACTTTTTAGTTTAGAGAAAAGGTGAGGAAGAGATGTGATAAGTTTATAAAATTACGTGTGGGGTGGAGAAAGTGGATCGAGAAAAAAAAATTCTCCTCCCATAACACTAGAATTCGTAGACATCCGATGATGATGATGATGATAATCATCATTATTTGTTTGTAGCCCGCCCATCTGGCTGGGTTGCCTCAGCTACTATGGGTGACTTCCAGCATATATAAAAACACAGTAAAACATGGAACCTTAAAAAGATTCCCCATACAGGGCTGTCTTCAGATGTTTCCTAAATGTTATATAATTACTCATCTCCTTAACATCTGGTGGGAGGGCAATCCACAGGCTAGGTGCCACCACCAAGAAGGCCCTCTCCCTGGTTCCCTGAAGCTTCACTTCTCGCAGTGTGGGAACCTCGGTGCTGGATCTCAGTGTCCGGGCTCTATGATGAGGGTGATGAATTTTGGAAAGCACTTCTCCCGGTCGGTCATTACCTGGATAGCTCTGTTAGTTAGAGCATGGTGCTGAGAATGCCAAGGATGCAAGTTCAATCCCCATATGGGACAGCTGTATATTCCTGCATTGCAGGCAGTTGAACTAGATGATCCTCTTCTGAATACCAGTTGCTAGGAACCACAGGGGGGGGGAGCGTGCTCTTGTGTTCAGGTCCTACTTGCAAATTTCCCATCTGGGTGGCCACTGTGAGATCAGGATGCTAGACTAGATGTGCCACTGTCCTGATCCACAAGGCTTTTATTATGTTCTTTGATGTCCACTATTACCTTACCATGCTGAGGATACCTTCTTCAGTGTGGAGCCTGAAGTTGGAGTAAACCTGGGCCAGTCACACCCTCATTCTGGACAACATATGAAGACCAGCAGATCTTCTGGGTCAGGCCAGTGGCCCATTTAGTCCAGGATCCTGTTTTCACAGTAACAAACCAGATGCCTGTGGAAATCCCACAAGCAGGACCCCAAGCACAAGAGAGCCCTCCCTCTCCTCTGGTTTCCAGCAACTGATCATCCTGGTACATGTTGCAAGCTTTTTCTCCTACTGCTAAATCTTCATGCATGGCAGAAAGGAGGTTTTGAACAAAAAAGAGGTGATGCGGTGAACAGCAGCAACCGAAATAGCAAGGATCCCACATGATGGCCGGCAATCCTAACCTACCTTACAGGGGCGTTGTGAGGATAAAACCAGGAGGGGAGAACTATGCAATCTACCTTGAGCTGCTGAAAGGTAGGACAGAAATAGACTAAATTAGAAAAAATCAGAAGTTGTACAGATTCCTCGAGTCTTTTAAATCTCCCGTTTACTGTTTCATCACCTTATGCAGGTTCTTCCAGTTGACTGATGCCAAAGGGACCACTTTCTCTGCTGATAGGGATTTGAAAAGAGATTAATTAACCTTGGGAGATGGGTGGAGGTAGAGGGGAAGTTTATTGGCTGCATTAAAGCATCTCTTTGCTGGGGTATTTTAAGCTGACAGACCCAAGCATATGGTATTTCAAGAACAGTGAGGTCTGTGCATATGTATCCTTTCACAGACAGAGCATTAGACAAAGAGTGTAAGTATTTTACTAAGCCTGCATAATTGTGCATATGTGTGTATGTACGGGAGAAATAAGCGGAAATGAACTTCACACATAAGGGGTGGGGAGAGAGAGAGAAATAAATGAAATGACACAGATTTATTTTCATCTCTCAGGCAGGCTGCCTCATAGCAACCGTGAAAGCTGCGGAGATGTAAACTTGAGAAAACAAGAAATATTTTAGCAAAATCTTCCTGAATGTATGGCAAGAAGCTATAAAGTTTGTGGCAGCTTTGGATTCAGTGGGAGGAAGAAGCAGAAGGAAATCAGACCCCTGGCAGGTGGAAGGCATGCTGTACATTTAAGGCATTTGACTCCCCCACCAAAGACTCATGGGAACTGTAGTTTGTTAAGGGCGCCAGGAACTGTAGTTCTGTGAAAGGTTAGCTACGTTTCATGGGAAGCTATGTCCATTGGCTATGGAGACGGTAGATTGCATCAGAATGGGGACCCCTACCCAGCCAAATGGACAGGAAGGCAGGTTTACTGCAGTTTACTGTCATTTTAAATATGTCAATAAGAGTATCAAGAAAGCAAAGGCAAAGCCGGTGCATTTAGGGTGTGGGTGCAGGAAATTTAGATCACATTTGATTGAGGGTAAAAACTGAGCAATGGGTCTCCCCAAAATTGAGAGCAGTTCCTCTCTATGGCTTGCATGAGGAATGGGGAGAACCGTTTACACCACCTTGGGCTCTTTGGAGAAAAGGTGGGCTACAAATGCAATAATTAAATAAACTAATTTAGTTTCCGGGACACAGGTGGTGCTTTGGGTTAAACCACAGAGCCTAGGACTTGCCGATCAGAAGGTTGGCGGTTCGAATCCCCGCGACAGGGTGAGCTCCCGTTGCTTGGTCCCAGCTCCTGCCAACCTAGCAGTTCGAAAACACGTCAAAGTGCAAGTAGATAAATAGGTACTGCTCCGGCGGGAAGGTAAACGGCGTTTCCGTGCGCTGCTCTGGTTCGCCAGAAAATGGCTTAGTCATGCTGGCCACATGACCCGGAAGCTGTACGCCGGCTTCCTCAGCCAATAAAGCGAGATGAGTGCCACAACCCCAGAGTTGGCCATGACTGGACCTAATGGTCAGGGGTCCCTTTACCTTTACCTAATTTAGTTTCCAATTGAAATTAGACAAGGAACCAGCATCCATGCTTTTTAGGCAGCTATTGAAAACTCATCTATTTCATAACCTATACTGGATTTGTGCTTTATGTTTCCAATACTTGCTTTTAAATTGTTGTGAACTGAATATACATCTCCATGACAGATAGATATACAGTCATGGGGGGGAAAGAAAGTGCATCCTCTTTGAATTCTGTGGTTTTACATATCAGGAGATAATAGCAATCATCTGTTCCTTAGCAGGTCTTAAAAATAGGAAAATACAACCTCAGATGAACAACACATGACATATTACACAGTGTCATGATTTATTTAACAGAAATAAAGCCAAGATTGAGAAATCATGTGTGAAAAACTAAGTAGACCCTTACTGATTCCATAGGAAATAGGAGGCTAAGAAGCAGGAAGGAGCTGCTAATCAAATGCCCTTGCTTAATTGATCATCAGCAAATGTGCCTGCCTCTATAATATTTTGCTGGTCTGGAGCATTCAGGTGTGCCAAGGAGGAAAGATGACACAATGGTCTTAGAGAAGCAAGTGCTGCTGCCAATGAAACTGGGAAGGGTTCTAAGGCCATCTCCAACCAATTTTAAGTCCATCATTCTACAGTGAGAAAGGTTATTCAAAAGTGGAAAACACTCAAGACAGTTGCCAATCTTCTCAGGAGCGGACACCCCAGCAAATTCACCTAAGGTGTGCAATGCTCAGAGAAATTGCAAAACACACACACACACACACACACAACTCACCAAGAGTTACATCTCAGGCTCTACAGGTCTTGGTCAGCATGTCAAATGTTAAAGTTCATGACAGTACAATTAGAAAAAGACTCAACAAGTATGGTTTGTTTGGAAGGGTGTCCAGGAGAAAGCCTGGTCTCTCTAAA
Source organism: Podarcis erhardii (assembly GCF_964252035.2). NCBI lineage: Eukaryota > Metazoa > Chordata > Lepidosauria > Squamata > Lacertidae > Podarcis > Podarcis erhardii. The sequence goes on from NC_138511.1 coordinate 32,996,793, forward strand.
AAGAACATAGCAGCATGGCGTTGGTTTGCATAGTTGCATCTGAACAAGCCACAATACTTCTGGAACCATGTCCTTTGGACAGATGAGACTCAAATGGAGATGTTTAGCTATGGCACAGCGCCACGTTTAGCATAAACCAAACACAGCATATCAGCACAAGCACATCATACCAACTGTCAAGCACGGTGGTGGAGGGGTGATGATTTGGGCTTGTTTTGCAGCCACAGGACCTGGGAACCTTGCAGTCATTGAGTCGACCATGAAATCCTCAGTATACTGAAGTATTCTACAGTCAAATGTGTAGCCATCTGCCCAGCAGCTGAAGCTTGGCTGAAATTGGGACATGCAACAGGAAAAGGAACCCAAGTGCACCAGCAAATCTACAACATAATGACTGATAAAGAACATAATCAAGGTGTTGCAATGGCCCAGTCAAAATCCAGACCGCAACCCAATTGAAATGCTGTGCAGGACCTTAAGAGAGCTGTGCATAAATAAATGCCAGCAAACCTCAATGAACTGAAGCAACGTTGCAAAGAAGAACGGGCCAAAATTCCTCCACAACGTGAGACAGATAAAGTCCCACAGAAAACAGTTACTTCATGTCGTTCTACAAGCTATTGAATCATAAGGTGTACTTAGTTTTTCACACATGGCTTTTCCCATTTCGGCTTTATTTCTGTTGAATAAATCATGACACAGTGTAATATGTCATGTGTTGTTGTTCATCTGCGATTGTATTTATCTAATCTTAAGACCTACTAAGGAACAGATATTGTTATTGTGTCTTCATATGTAAAACCACAGAATTCAAGGACGGTGCACTTCCTTTTCCCCATGGCTGTTATTTGTTGTACGCTGCTACAGAAAGCAGTTTAATTCTTAAATGAAAAATAAACATTGATAGCCTGCAATCATCGAGGATACTTTCCCTACTGTCACTCTCACTCTGCCAGCACTACTATTTGGGAACTACTTCGTTATGTTGAACTTAATTTATTAAATTATTTTATGTATATACCACTTTTTTTCCTCCAAGGAGCTCAAGGTGGTGTATGCACCCTTCTCCCCCTCTTCCATTTCAACTTAGCTTATATCAGAAATTTACGCTTTTGAGCTATAGAATCATAAAACGTAACGGTGTTGGAACACAGGAGCTGATCTGCATATTACACGCTGCAATTTTGACTTGCGGTTAAGAATGGCTTGCTCGGGGATGAGAGCAGGTCAGAAATGGGGTTGTTGTTGTTGTTGTTTAGTCATTTAGTTGTGTCCGACTCTTTGTGACCCCATGGACCAGAGCACGCCAGGCACTCCTGTCTTCCACTGTCTCCTGCAGTTTGGTCCAACTCATGCTGGTAGCTTCAAGAACACTGTCCAACCATCTCGTCCTCTGTCGTCCCCTTCTCCTTGTGCCCTCAATCTTTCCCAACATCAGGGTCTTTTCCAGGGAGTCTTCTCTTCTCATGAGGTGGCCAAAGTATTGGAGCCTCATCTTCACAATCTGTCCTTCCAGTGAGCACTCAGGGCTGATTTCCTTCAGAATGGATAGGTTTGATCTTCTTGCAGTCCATGGGACTCTCAAGAGTCTCCTCCAGCACCATAATTCAAAACCATCAATTCTTCAGCAGTCAGCCTTCTTTATGGTCCAGCTCTCACTTCCATCACCACTGGGAAAACCATAGTTTTAACTATACGGACCTTTGTCGGCAAGGTGATGTCTCTGCTTTTTAAGATGCTGTCTAGGTTGGTCATTGCTTTTCTCCCAAGAAGCAGGTGTCTTTTAATTTTAATGGGGTTAAAGTGAACTAATCCACAGAAAGCAACTGAGTTTAATTAAACCCGGCACAATGTGTGCAGGAAGGAGGCCTGGTGAAGGGACGCCCCCCCCCAGCCATGCAACACAGGTTGCATATGCACTGACCCATTTGTAGCACAAAAGTTTCTAGTTTTTCTCAATCCAGGGCCAGCCCAATACATCATGCTGCACAAGGCAAAACAAAAAATGGCATCCAACTGCCCCCTTCATTTGCTAGAGGCAGCATGCCCATGGTAACCAACTGTAGGGAATCTTAAGGGGGGGGAGTTTGGGGCTTCCCATAGGCATCTAGCAAGGCATCACTGCAAGAAGGATGCTGGATGAAGTGGGCATTTGGTCTGATCCATCAGGGCTCTTTTTATATTCTTGTTCCTACTAACCATAGTTAAGATTAACCATGGTTTGCCTGTGGTTAATAAAGACAGAACCCACAGCTTCCAAATTCCTTTTCATAGTCATGCTGGAGGGCTGAGGGAGGCCACAAATGTAAGGCTGAAGCGAGCCCACTCTTAAGGGACATTCCAGTTTTCTAAATTCCTAGTATACAAGGTTTGCACCTTCACATGTAGCCAAGCAAAGGTGGTGCTTGTGTATCTTTTCTTAACGCCAGTAAAATAAGACCCAGCCATTTTTACATGCCAACTTTCTATTTTCTTGCTGCGGTGTTTGGGAAAAGGTTAATAAGAAATATAAGGATTTTTAACCCATTTCTGCAAAGTTTACAGGTTCAGTAGGTGATCCTTCCAGAAGGATTAAAACACCTTTACTTTGTGTTTAACCCATGCCAGGAGATGCACGAAAACATCCACATTACCTAAACTTTTATAGCCAGGCCACGGATTGTTCTGCAAACCTTGCAGAGTGCAGCTGTTGCTGCCTCTCCATTTTTGAAGACGTAGAAGTGCTTTGGCTGCCACCAGTGCGGCGGTGAGTGAATATCTAATTCCCAGCCAAGGCTATACTTAGTTTTATGCCAGCCTTCTCACACACATTTTAGAGGCTCCAGCTGCTTCGGCTGAGAAAAGCAACTGAGCCTCAGCCTACAACCCTCATAGTGTGCCAAATAGAAATGTAAGTTCAGGACTGAACCGCCACAAAGATGGCAGTGAAAGGGCTAGAACAAAACACACCTCAAGGACACACCTTACTACACTCCCACCGCAAAGAAAGGACACACTCCCACCGCAAAGAAAATAGTTTAAAGATGCATGATGTGGTTGTATTAGGGAAGGTCTGGCCCTGTAAGCTATTCGGATGGGAGGTCATCCAGGACACACAACATTGTGAGCTGATGTGCAAACTGGAAAGTACCGGCTTTGGCGATGGAAACTGGCCAAAATAGGCATAGCGGGAGCCACTTCTCTCTTGCTTATTTTTATTTGCCATCTCAAAATTATTTGTAAATCAAAAACCAATTAATTTGTTGGCTTACTAAAGTTTGGTTGGAGGACTTCTTCATTCACACCATGCCTAAGTGGCATCCTGTCCTACCCAGTGTAGGATATTAGGCCAGGCTTGTTAAAAGTCCAAAAGGTTTAAGGGCTGTTTAGTGGAGATTGGAGGGGAGGGGATCCACTTGGTGGCGATGGTGGCGAGAAAGAAAAAGCAAGAGTTGGTTGTGGCTCATTTGCTTTCATCCCTCTCTCACGGTGCAAGCTACAGCCCCTGCTTTCACAACTGCCTGCCACCAACATCTTTCCTGCTCTGCCAAATCAAGCCAGGCTGTATAAGTTACAGATAGGTAGCCGTGTTGGTCTGCCATAGTCAAAACAAAAAATTCCTTCCAGTAGCACCTTAAAGACCAACTAAGTTAGTTCTAGGTATGAGCTTTCGTGTGCATGCACACTTCAGATATTTTTTGTTCAGGCTGTATAAGTTCTTTTGTGGGGAGAGGTGGCTAGAGATGCTTTTCTCACATTTACCCAGTGGGAAGTATGGGTGTAGCCAGGGGGGTGCAGCTGGCCCCCATAAAGTAAAAAATAATAATTGTAACCTAACCAACTGACCCACCCCCAACATAAAGCCAGCCCCCTCCAATAAATCCTGGCCACGCCCATGGTGTGAATTCTACTCTTGCATATTAAGTGAAGAATAGTAGGAACTATGCTCAGACCAGGGTGCTGGTTGGGGCTATGAGGCTGCCTTCTTTGGAGAGGAAGATACCAAATCAACTATTAAATCAGTTTTCCATAGAATCATAGAATTGGAAGGGACCCCATGGGTTATCCAGTCCAAGGCCTTGCCCACAGCCGTCCCTGGATGGGCTCAAACCACCAACCTTCGGGTTAACAGCCAGGCACAACTGACCCATTGTTTTAAATAGTTGTTTTAAACAATAACATTATTATTATTCTTTTTGTCAACCACTTTTGTTTTGTCTTTTTTACACTCAATCGGTATACATTTTATCACATAAATAAATATTATTGTCCAATAAAATTTTGAAGGGCAAGTGGCCTGTTTCTGGAGCACCAAGAAGTAATTCAATGCCTTGGAGTCATTTGAGTTAAATTAGGGATGTGTAAACACCTCCCCCTGCCCTTCCCAAAAAGAGGCCACTGTCAATTATGGCAGCATCTTCTGCACTGGAGCCTAATAGATTTGAATCTAATCAGATATGAATCCAAGGATAATACAAGACCAGTCTTTTGAATACATAGCTGCTACTAATCTGTAACGAAACAATCAAGCTGTCAGCTTTACACCATCAAAGTTGATATTTACACTCATTCTGTTACTGTCCAATTTACAGCCGCCTTCTGAAAGTCTGATATTCGTAAGACACAAACAGGATAGACCTTGTACTGTTTCAAAAAGCTGTCTGAATTAGGAAAACGCATGTTTTCTTCATCATAACCTCCAGGGCATCTCCAAAACACAGATTGCCAAAAGATATCTGAGATAAAAAAACATAGGCCAGGCCCCCAACCAATATGGATGGGGGCGGTGGCGGGGGGAAGAGTCCAATTCTCCATCACAGCCCTGATCCAAACATTCCCCTCCCCTAGAGCTGCTATTTAGCTGTGAATGGGAGAAACCTTCCTGAATTCTGTACGGCAGCATGTACAATGACAGTACCAAGTATTTTCCTTAACTGTAATTGGAAATAAAGGTTTTAGCTGTCTTTCACCTTCCAGAGTTATGACATATAAAACCAAGACTGCATAGGACGCAGCTGATAGCATTTTATTTAAAAATTAAGACACATAAGACCATTTATACAAAGTGTTTAGTTAAAAAAGGATCAAGTTGTAAACTAGGAAGGTCTGAGAAGGAGCTTGCCATCCACAGCTAGCAAAATCCAAAGTATGGTTAATGCCCCAGAAGTGCAGAAGGCAGAACCCCTTTCTCTCTTCCCACCCCCTTTTTGATTCAGCACAACGAGTATCGCCCTCCTTAGCAGCAATCCAAGCAAATGCTTGTTGTTTTTGGGTGGCTGGCGTACCCCATCAGTTCATTTAAAAATCAAAGTGTCCCATAAAAATAATGCAGGTTTCCTCCATCATAAAAAAGTGAAGACTTTCTACTTTAGAATACATAAGACATTTGGGTAAGTCATTGGCAGCATCTCACAGTAAAGAATCAAGAATTATAAAGGCGTTTTGGCCAAGAGGTCTTCAGGTTGAGTAGCTTGTGAAAAAGTTACAGCTGTTTGGGTGTCAGAGACAATTTCTTACTGCTCTGAGGTGGGGTGAGGACACCCAGGGGTAGAGGAGAACTCCTCCTCTTCTTGGCCAACGCAGCTTGTTTTTCTTGAACTTTGTCCTAGAATAGAAGAAAGCCGAGAGTGAATGATCGACTGCTCATTCATGTGTCCAGAATCCCTGTGTTGTTTTTAGGTTTCAAGAGCAAACTCATGACACATACTCAGAGAGGAAAATATACAGAAAGCTGCATCTGGACACAGAGACCTAGTCTGTGTTTGTGCACTTACAACTTTAAAATACATGAGAAGGACCCCTATCCTCTGCTGTGTGACCATGTTTTAAAATGACGAGTGCCAATGATGAGTATGTAGTGGGCATTCCAGCACAAAACTGAGAATTAGTTATGAAAAGTCAAATCTGTACATGAGCAGGCTTAAGAATTCAACATTACAATGAGGGAATATTACTCCCCGTTGCTACAGCTCAAACATTATTTCCAGAAATCACTAACATTTGCTGCATCGGGAATGCGATTTAAGTTACAAAACTGGCAAGAGTGCTTTACAACCCTTTTCCGTTAACCAGAAAGGCAAGTCACTAGGTTCTAAGTTATACAGGCTAATGGGACAGGATTGCAAAGCTTCCTGCATCTGCACTGGCTCTGAATGGTTTTTATATATTAAATTGTTTTTATATATTAAATTGTTTTTATTGTTGATGTTACTGCTTATCGCTTTGAGACGATTCAGAGAGATTAAAAAATGGAATTAAATTTTAAATATGCTTTCCTGATCTAATCACTAAATCACACAGATCAAGTCTGTTATCAAAGTCAGTCTCTCAGGTTTAAGTCCAACACTTTAGACCAGGAGTGGGGGACCTTTGGCCCTCCAGATATTGCTGAACAACAGCTCCCATATGCCCTAGCAAGCATGGCCAATGGCCAGGAATGTTGGCAGCTGTAGTTCACCAAGAGGGGCTAAAGGTTCCCCACACCTGATGTAGACAAACAGGGAGAGATGAAGTGATGAGACTTTCCAGGCCTCACTTCATCACAGCCCAGCTGTATATGCTTGAGGGCCAGGGGTCGGGAAGGTACGCACCATGCCACACTGCTGTCCTCTTGCATTTAATACTTTTGAGGGAGTTCCTGAACATTTAGTGGTGTATTCAACAAACTTTTACTCATGAGTTAGACCCAGTGAAATTAATGGCCGGGACTAACTTGGGTCTATTAATTTCACTGGGCTGACTCTAAAAGTTAGTTGAATACAACCTTCTCTTTCTCTCTCTCTCTCTCTCTCTCTCTCTCTCTCTCTCTCTCTCTCTCTCTCTCTCACACACACACACACACACACACACACACACATTTTACCTTTTATTCTCATGCTCTACGAAAGCAAAGTGTGGCACTGTGGTCTAAACCACTGAGCCTAGGGCTTGCTGATCAGAAGGTCAGCAGTTTGAATCCCCGCGACAGGGTGAGCTCCCATTGCTCGGTCCCTGCTCCTGCCAACATAGCAGTTCGAAAGCACGTCAAAGTGCAAGTAGATAAATAGGTACCTCTCCGGCAGGAAGGTAAACAACGTTTCCGCGCACTGCTCTGGTTTGCCAAAAGCGGCTTAGTCATGCTGGCCACATGACCCAGAAGCTGTACGCTGGCTCCCAAGGCCAGTAAAGCGAGATGAGCGCCGCAACCCCAGAGTCATCTGCGACTGGACTTAACAGTCAGGGGACCCTTTATCGTTACCTTATAAAAGCAAGGAGGCCTTTGGCCACTAAGATGTATCTATGAGAACACTTACCAGCAAGTTAAAGGTGTTAATGTGCATCTGTATATTGTGCAAATCTTCCAAAGGAACGCCTCTGAAGTGTTTGAGTGGCGAGCTCCCCACTTCCTTGATGGCCACAGCAAAGGGAACCATCCACTTCACACAGTCCTGTATTTCCCATAACTGATAACCTAGAAAATCAAGAAGACACCTGCCTTTGTAAGTCATGCCTCCACTTGACTTAGAACCGCTGGATTTCTTCTTTCGTTAAAACGCAGCTTACCCGAAACCTTCTGCATCAGCTCACAAGAGGAGAAGTGATATAATGCAGAAGCAGCTAAAGCGCCATAGGAGTAGTCCAAACAGCCAACATCCAGCACGCAGAGATCCAAAAGCTGGAGAAAGGGGACAGAAAGCTTGAAAGGAAATGTTTCTAACGAAAGCGGCGGGTGAAATGTTTAAGGGCAGAATTCGTCCTTACCTCAGCTATCTGCACAAATATCTCCTGGGGGTATTGCGGCAGCAGCATCTCACAGATTTCATTTAGATAAGCAACCTGCATGTATATGTTTAGCCAGGACACAACCGTGAGGGGACTCAGATTCCAATTGAGTGCCTAGAAGAGAGCATGCACGTCAGGAGGTAAAGTGAGTTTCCTTAGCACCCACAGGGTATTTGCCTGCTCTTCTTTGCAAACACAACTGAATGTGGTTAAGGACTGACAACAGTCGTCGACTTTTGTAACAGCTTTGATACAAAACCAGAATGGGGCTCATCACAGCAAGCCTAGAAAGATCTCTCCTTCGTGGGCACCAAAATGGAGGCTAAATAAATAACCTATGGGGCAAGAGTCTATGCCAAACATGTAACAGAGGAGCAGATCAGGCCTTGATTCCACATACTAATGGTAGTACGCACAGGAGATGCATGTGCATTCATTCCAATGCACTGAGGCTACAATTATGCTTAGCACAGAATCACAGTCAGAAGGGATTCCCAAGTCCAACCCCCTGCAATGCAGGTATCCGACATTCACTTTTACAACAGAGTGCAGAGGCAGGGCATCTCTGGTGTACTTCTTCACACAACACATAGTTAAACTATGAAATTCACTCCCTCAAAAGACAGTAATGGCCACCCACTTGGACAGATATGAATTAGAGTCTTGTTGCACTTGAGTCCTGCTTGCGGGCTTCCTTTGGGAACCTGATGACCAGTGTGAGAATACTGGACCTTTGGCCTAATCCAGAATGCAGATGTGGCAAGTGCAATCCTGCTGCCATGCTGCACAGTCATATACGGTGGTACCTCAGTTTAAGAACAGTCCTGTTTATGAACGATTCGATTTACGAACTCCGCAAAACCGGAAGTAGTATCCCAGTTTGCGAACTTTAGCTCAGTCTAAGAATGGAATCCAAACGGTGGAAGGGCACTGGCGGCGGGAGGCCTCATTAGGGAAAGCGTGCCTCAGTTTAAGAACGGTTTCTGTTTAAGAACGGACTTCCGGAACGGATTAAGTTCGTAAACCGAGGTACCACTGTACACACTTATGAAAAAATAAATACGAGAGCCAGTGTGATGTAGAGGACAGGCTCTTTGCCCAAGGCGACTGGAGTTAAAATCCCTACTCAACTATGAACTTCCCCAGGTGACTTTGTCCCAGTCACTCTTAGATTAACCTTACACTGGGCTGTTACAATGATTAGAGAGAGGGCTGGGTTAGAAAGAGAAAGAAATCCCATGCATTATTACCCTGAGGTTCCACTTACATCTACTTGTAAGTACTACTACTACTAAGAAGAAGAACATATTGCAAGTTACAGAATTAGTACACAGATGGAATTTGGGTCACTTTCACCATGGACTTACAAAATGTACTACTCTATGTCAAAATGCACCAGCAGTCTTTCATGCTGAGCCAAGCTGTTTCAGATGTCTCAAAATGGACAGGAGATTTCTATCTACACAGCTATAAAAGAATCACTGATAATGGAAGATAAAGAACTGAAAGACAGACATGCCACTGATTAACTAACATGTTTTGGCAACAAAAAGTGCTGCCTTTCACCATGGCTGATTGCACTGAGTGGCTTGGGAAAGGTTTTGCTCAAGGTACCAAGGATGCGACTTTAAAAAAAGCAAAATGCAATTTTCCCTACAATCCATTCCAAATACACAAACACACACACAATCACATTTACCTTCATAATGATGAGTTCCATACTAAGAATTTCTTCTTCAGTACAAGCCCCATCTGTAACATATGCAAACTGCTGCAACTTTGGAGGATAGATTTCCTGAAACATGGAAGACGGGACATCAATGCATTGTCAACAGTGGTAAATGGCAAAGCCAGATGGTTCCAGACACTGACAGCTATCAGTTCCTAATTTGGGGGGTAACAGCACTATTCTGCTGTACAGGGATACTTCCTGAGCTCAGATCAATTAGGCCCAGCAGCAAATGTAATAGCAACTTTATGGCTGCTGTTAAGAGCACAAGATCTATCAATCTTCAATCAAAATGGCCAAGACGGCAGGTGACAGAGCCTTTTACTTTGAAATGTGTGTGAAAACACAGCCTTGCTCTCTTCCTAGTTTGCAGCCCCATATCTGTTCATTTCTATGATATTACCAGCTGCAGTGGGGAAGGAAATACAAAGAAGGACTTTGAGGAACCAGGATTTGTACACAAGAGTTGGTGTTATCAAATTTACAAAGATGTCTTCTACAAAAAAAGTGCTTAAGGCTTATCACACATCTGCCAGTATGTCAACATCACTGGTGTGTGTCTGATTCATCTTAAAACAGTGAGGCAAGTGAAAGGCAACTTCAATTTGGTTTTTAATGATGAACACGCACACACACACCCATTTTAGTTATTAATGTTAAATAGTAGCTTGGGTGCTTTCAGGCAGAGAGGCAACCTACAAGTACCATAAAACGTAAATAATTCTTGGAAGAGTAAAAATGTTTAAATGTGGCATTTCACTATAGGATTTAGACCAGAGATCAGGACTGGACTGGAAGGAGGCAGAATGTACTACTGATAACATGGATTGTTACTAAAGTAACCCATGCTTTAAAACAGATGTGTTAACCTCTTAAGGCAGCTTTCCCCAGCTGTTTCAATCAGAAGGTTTTGTGCTCCAACTTCCATCAGCCCCAGCCAACATCACCAAGGATGATGGGAATAGTACTCCAACATCTGCAGACTACTAATGATTCCTCCAAGGAGGAGCAGAACAACAAATCCCAAACCATTTTCAATCCCAGATTGAATTCCATCAAAAGATGGCTCACAAAAGAATAGACATCCAGCTTCTTTTACTTTAAGAGTGGGATCCTTTACATATTTACTTGAAAGCAAGTCTCACCATGTTAAGTGGAGATTGCACCACAGAAAATGCATTTAGGTTTGCAGGGCAAGACTCGTTTTACCTCAAGCTTTGCGGCTATGAATAAGGATGAAATTCCAATAAGTTGCAGAAGTGTCTTTACAATGTTCTGTTGCGTGGCCATGAACCGATCGAAAAAATCCTGTGCCAAATAAAATGTCTCTCTATGAAGCTTGTAGACTTCGCAAACCTGCAGGAGACAGAAGGGTGTCATTCTACTTCTCAGCTGCATAACTCCATGATGAACCAGGGACCTTCTTAATGTGAAGCTCAGTGGAACTACAGTTGTACCTTGGTTTTGGAACAACTTAGTTCTCGAACACTTTGGCTCCTGAACATTTTGCCAACTATTTTTTAAAGCTGAACGTCCAACGTGGCTTCCAATTGGCTGCAGAAGCTTCCTGCAGTCAACTAGAAGCCATGCCTTGGTTTCTGAACATTTTGGAAGTCGAATGGACTTCCGGAATGGATTCCGTTCAAGAACAAAGGTACAACTGTATAGTGTTTCCTAAAGATGAGCCGATTTAGTCTATGATATAGCTATGCTTTCCTGCCCCAAAATATGTTCATTTTTTGTACTATAAGCAGAGCTGATTCAAGACATTTTGCTGCCCCAAGCAAAGGACTACATGCTGCTCCCCGCCCTGCAAAAGAAGTACAAAACCCAGCCTAACTGGAAGTTGAATCTTACTTCAGCAGCCACCTCACTTTGCACTGGGCCAGCTGCAACTGCAAATGGAATGAACTACTTGCTACCAGAACATCACAAATTTTCCTAGGATCTGGAGCACCCTGGGGCCTTTGTTTTGGAGGCGTTAGTCTGACAATATGAATACATGCTGAATGCCCATAACACGAAAACTGAAGGGAAGCCCCTGTGGCACCAGCAAAAATAAATAAGAAGTCTCCCTGCACTGATAAATGCAAAAAAAATGGACTGGAGTGCAGAAAAACGCCTGTTAGAGGGAAGAAAGGATACAGCAATGTTTGCCACAATAAAAAGATGGGATAGGGACTGGAAATTTTCCCCTCGTTGCCCCTCTCTAACATTTTGGCAGAGAAACATAGAAGTGAACCAAAGTGCAGTAAACATTTGTTTCTTCACCAAAGCATAAAGCCTACAACGAAGAAAAATTTGCTGAAACTAGAAGAATGTTTTCCTTAAGTGTTACTGTCTTTGCAGAGAGAGTATTTCTTTTCCTATAAAGAACAACTGCCTGACTTCCAGGCTATGACAAGGAGAGTCAATTCATGATTTGCGAAGGGGACTCCTTTTTGCCTTGCCTATGGCTGTTGTACAAGGCAAAACAGCTCCAAGAAACTGAGGCCTGATTGTAGGGGCCAGGATCTACCCTCAGGATCCGTCCATTGAAATGGAAACGAGCATCCTAGGACTTGTATGGGCATGAAAATGGCTTATCCTGCTTGGGAGATCCAATCCCTACCACGACCAAATGCACACACTGACTGACAATACTGAGAGCTTTGGGCACTGTTCTGGCTACCCAACTGCTATCTGGTTAGCTATGAAGTGCCCCAACACCTGTGTCCCCTGTCATTTCCCATGGCGTCCTAGTGCTTTAATTTTCTAAAAATCCCAATGCTTCTGAGAACAACCTTCCAAGCAGCCACTTTTACCAGAGTGCCTTTTTGAAGCTGTTGTGTGCATGTCCATCTCCGAACTCTCCCCACCACCTTCCTTCCCTATTAGCAACTCCTCACCTGGATCTCTAGTCCATTCTGAACCAGCTCTATCAGATGGGCAGCAATCTATCCTATGCTAGGAATAGAACTAGGAGCAACTGAAGGAAGAAGTTCCCCTACTACCAGGGTAGTAGTTCCAAAACACCCTTTGCTCCCAAGGAAACTCCAGGCAGACTATGATAACAATCTCACATCAATGTGTTCATTGTTTCAAATGTTAGCATAAGAAGACAGTCTCACCTCCATTAGCCAGTCTAGAAGAATCACCCGCATTTTAGGTTGCAAGAGTGGATGCCTTTGCAGATATAGTTTATCCCTCACATATGCCTGTTCTTTTATTATCATGTTTTTCCACACTTCATCCCTATTTGCCCAGCTGCAGGAGAGAGAGAAAGAACAAGAGGGAATGTGAAAAAAAAGTGTAACAGGCAATAATGGAACAGGAGGCCATGAAATTAGGAAAAATTACCCCAAAACAGGCAACGGCGAATCTCTAGATGAAGCAAGGCTTTGGTGCATGAAAGGAGAGAAGTTTGGGCTTCCCAGCTCAGCATCTTTCTCTGGTGTTGGGATCAGCATATGGGGATGCACGCACACATCATAGTTTGTAAACGGCTATTGAAGAAAAAATAAAAAGGGGAAGCCATTAAATCTCACAGTTATAAAGTTCACTGAACAGTTGATTAGTCCTCCCCACAACAAATTCAGAAAGAGTTAAAAGGCAAGTGTTTTTAGTCACCGCGCTCGAATATATGGCAATTTACCTTTCATATGTTCGCCTCTGAAAAAAGCTATTGTTGCTTCAAGAGAAGAGACAAATGGTCACCAACTCAGCAAGCGGTCTTTTTAAAAGAGCACTTGTGACACTGCACTTGCTCTGCCAGGCACAAAAATATTCTGCATGAAGGAAAACAGGCTTTCAGTTTCAGAATCCCATCTGTTTATTTTCCACCTGATGGCAATATCCTTGATAGTAGAAATCAAGAAACAGAGGGATTAGGACTTCAGGTGGGGAGGAAACAGATGGAAGTCCCAAACAGTTATCCTGTTTTCTCTGAGTTCCTGTGGTAATGAACACAAAAAGAAAAACAATGCTGGCTGCCTTTTAAAAAACAAAAAAGGTTGTTGCCCCCGCAATGCATGCACAAGAATAACTAAAAGTGTATGAATTTAGCTGTTTTGGGATTACAATACAACTAATCTTAACAGAAAACTTTGGATGCCAAACGCAAATTGGCACACACAGCATTCCTCTCATTCTGGAATTGTATGCTTTGGAAAATTATACTCATGTGAAACTAGCGCATCAAGGAGAAACTGAAGCATGTTAGCTATGTACAAGGGAAGGAATACAAACTCCCAGCAGTATATGGAATCTTCAAGCTGATAACTGATGTTGCAGATATTTTGCAGAAAGGGTTGCATTAGCAGTGCACCGGAACACTTTACTCCAAACCCCAAAAGTGATTTCTAGGCTTCAAAATTATTTTACACACGCACACAACTCAACTTTTCTGAACAGTTGCCTCTTCTTTAACACCTTTAAAAACCACAGCTCTCTGTTTAATCATAGTGAAAATTGCATGTGCAAGGGCTTACATGAAAAAAAGCTCAAAACTGCTGGTCTGTTATAACTAGATCACTGAAAGTCACCACTGGGATGAACGTAAATGGTGACTCAACATGAAACCAACATCTTTACCAGACCGTGTTTCTGGACTCTATATGTATCAATTAGTTTTCGAGCAAAAACCCAAAGGATGTCAGATGAAGCAGAATGGTATATCCAGCAAAAGTTCCATCTGCATTCTGACCTGGGCCCACAAGAAATTCCTTCAGAAAGTTGTGCTGCTTTCCTCCTCTTGCTCCTTGCTTTGCTTTCTCCTCCTCAACATGTTTGCTTGACATTTATGCCCCTAAATCATCTATACTGAAGTTACAGTGGACATATGGCTGGCAGGAAGCAACAAACCCAGAAGGCAGCTTGGAACAAGGCTAGATGCCTAATGCTTAGAAGTCATTTAGCAACCTAAAATCTGGATTCACATCCAAAACCTACACTACAACAGTACAGCATAAGCAAAACCTTGTGGGTACAGATCTCACTGTCTCAAAGCCTTTTGAGAAGAAAGCCACAAGTAAGTGCATGTTACTTCTCAGGGCCAAGGGATCCCCATACCTGTTTTAAACATTGTCCGTTTTCGCAAATCAGCTCTAAATTATTCTTTGTTCTACTTAGACTGGGAGATGAACACACTCCTTCCTTATTCTGAAAGTACCAGGTCTCACAACACAGCAAGTGCCAAAGAAACAAAATGGCTAGTTCTGCAGCAATCATAGCACACAAAGCGCTGCTCTTTGATTTTTTCCATCTTTGGAAAGCAAGAAGAGTTTATCATCCCCTGCTCAAATGAAGGTGCAACATGGAAAGCAACACATCACTTCTACAAAAAGCACCATCACCAGGTGAGGGTATCGGGACAAAACAAGATAACTGGTATTCAGCAGGTGAAAAAGCATGTTGAAGGGAACAAAATTACAGCTCTTTTTCTAGCTCAGCTTACCTGCATAGGCCCATAAAAACTATGTTGATTTCAGCTAACATACCACAATTTATCACAAGCTGCTTCTTAATCAAGCTACCTGTGCATGAGTTAAAAGAAAGAGGGCTAGTTTGAGAAATAGCGAGCATTTTTAGCTATGGCACAATCGTCTTGAGAACCACATGCTGAAAAAAAATCTGCTTTTGCCAACTGGGCAATATAACCACGCTTTCTTAATGTAAAAAGGGAGCTGTGTTGCAATTAAAAGCTCTAGCTTTATGTTAGGCTGATAGTACCAATGAACTCTGCACACTTTAAGTGGGACTGATCACCCAGTCAATGGAACAGTCAAGCATATTTCAAGTCATAATTCACTGGGTTTCTTTTTTTTAAGCTTCTCTTGTTTTTCCAACAGCTGGGTATATGGTGTTGATAAAAGATCCATTCTCATTAGTGACAGAAACCAATTCATACCAAGAAGTAACTTATGCAGCTGTGTCTAGTTCTTGATGCCACAAGTTAAGGATATTGACAAGATAGGTGTGCAGAGAAGGGTGACCAAGATTATCAAGGTTCTGGAAATCCAGGCCTTACAAGGAACAGTTGATGACTGAGGGGAGATATGATAGCTATCTTCAAATATCTAAAGGGCTGTCACATGGAAGTTGGAACAAGACTGTTTTCTCCTGCTCCAGAGGTTAGGACCCAAGCCAATAGCTTCAAGTTACAAGAAAAGAGGTTATGACTAAGCATCAGGAAGAACTTTTTGATGGTAAGAGCTGCTCAACAGCGGAATGGACTTCCTCTGAAAGTGGTGTAGTCTCCTTCCTTGAAGGTTTTAAAGCAGAGGTTGTATGGCCATCTGTCATGGGTGCTTTAGTTGAGATTCCTACCCTGTAGGGGGTTGGACTAGATAACGCTCAGGGTCTTTCCAACTCTATAACTCTATGATTCTATGAATGCTACACCATAGACTACAGAGCTGCTGTTGAGCTGTCAGATGATGGCTTCATAAGCCTTCAAGATAGCCAGCACAACATATTGTTACAGCAAAGCACTTTCTCCATATAGGAACAGATGCTGTGCCAACAGCTTTATTGCTGAGCAAGAGCAGCAAGGCCAATGCATTTTATGCAAACTTTTGCTTTGGAAATGTAACCATGCAGCTGTTTGAGCTTTCCTCTACACACTATTGAAAAGGAAAAGGGTAGGTAAAACAGTTAATGTAAATTATTCCTACGATCTCCACAATATCTAAAATATTCTGCAAGTGCAGGCAGAATATTGCAGTTGTACATGATGCAAGGCAACACCATGTGGAACGACACACCTAAGGCTATTAAACACACTGTGATGAAGGGCTGGGAGAGATCTGGTTTTCAAAATCACGATATCTCACCAGTTAAGTATCACAATATCTATATATATATATCTGTAGTAGCAGAGGGCTTAGTTGCGCCTCCCTGCAGCGGCAGAGGGTCCTGCCGTATCTCTCCATGGTAGCAGAGACTGCACTTCCCCACAGCAGCAGATAGCCATGCCATGCCTCCCTGCAGCGGCAGAGGGTCCCGCCATATCTCCCTGCGGCGGCAGAGGATGTGCCATGGTTCCCTGCAGCACCAGAGGGCCTCGCGTCTCCCCGCAGGGGCAGAATTTCCTGCCATACCTCTCCATGGCAGCGGAGGGTGTACCGCACTTCCCTGCAGCAGCAAAGGGCTTTGCTACACCTCCCTGCTGCCTTCCCCGCAGCATATCTCCCTGCTGCGCTTCCCCGCAGCATAGGGCCTTGCCATGCCTCCTCATGGGGGTGGAGGGTGCACCGTGCTTCCCTGCAGCAGCCGAAGGCTTTGACACGGCTCCGTATGATGGTGGAGGGCCATTGAATTCAGTAGGGCTTGCTTGTGAGTAGACACGCGTTTGCTTGCCCTGCTTACCGAAAAACACCCTCCCCATCAATCTCACATAGTATCCAACCTCCCATTTCAGCATAAGGCAACCAGCTAAATCTTCTTCTCTCCATTACCCACCCCAAAGGGTCCTCATCCCACCAGTCTCATTTAAATAAATAAATAAATAAATAACTCTCCTTTTTTTATATAGCGGAAAGTTATTTAGGGCAAACCAACAACAAACACCACCAGAAAATAATAACTCTTCCCCCTCTGTTTTCCCACCAGTTGGGGTGAGTGTGAGAGAAGAAGCGCTTTCCAGTTCTTTGTTTATGTTCAACAATATGGCGATTTATCACACAGCCCTACTGTGATGTGGCATAATTGGGTTAGCAACCACAAAAGCACTCATGAAGGAGCCATGATCTAGTTCTGAGTAGTGGACCTAATTAGACATCATGTTTTCTCAACCATCTTCTTTTAGAAATATGCATGGTTTGATTTGTAAACTTAAATTTAGTATTTAAGGAATCTTAAGAAACAAGTTGGTCACTTATTTCCATCAAAACTTTGCCAGGTCAGTTGATGGATCTCACCTCTGCAAAATGGGGAAAAAAGACAAGACAGTGTGGTGAAAGCCAGTTAACCCTCCCTGGTCAAACCTGATTAGTTAATATTGTATCTTCCCTATGATGACAAAAGGGAAGGAAACTCCCTGCTCATAGGGAAAGGTCCAGAAAGTGAATGCTGAACAGGCTGAACAACTGGAATAGGGAGTTGTAGGAAGCAGAGTCCACAGCAAACAAAGCCCATCTGCTATGGTAGCATTAGCCTCTAGATCTCCAGCTGCCTTAATTGGGAAGGTGTACCACATTTTGGATTAGCCTGTGGACAAAAACAAACAAACAAAAAAAAAGCAAAAAAAAAAAAAAAGCAGCAACATTTCCTGATCACTCTTTCCGCAGTTTAACTACCACCCTGAAAACTGTCACAATAGACAAAGGAAGCTGATGCAGTCTTTTCAGCTCCAGCCAATTTCATCTCTGTACACAAAGATTATGCAGGCTCATTTCAACAAAAATGGAGCTCTTCATAGTCCTATGTATCTGTGCATAGCAAAGAGATGGAAATGAAAAGTGGGACTTTTTCTAAAAAAAAGATGCAAAGCCCAAATATTTTTGGTTTCCTTTTCAAGGGACCCTACTGCTCACTGACAAATCTGGGAGTCCAGGGCCTCTAGTGATGTGAGAATTCACAAATTTTGTCTCAAACCTTCTAATTAAGACTGTGGCTTGAATGAGAGCAATTAGTACATTCATAGGTAAAGCTGAGCTAAGACATCCATACCAGAACTCAAAACACTTGGTCACTACATTGCAATATATTGCACCCTCCCAACATTTCACAGTTTAAAGATAGGGACATGCCACCTACTGGGTTCTACTGGGTTACATTTACTTGGCAACAGCCTGTCCTCTTCCAGTGGAAAAGCCTGGACAATGGGTGATATTCAACATTAGTCCTACTCTGAGTGGACCCATTGAAGTTAATGGGCATTACACACTTAGGTTCATTAATTTCAAGGGTTTTCTCTGGTTAGGATTTAGTTGAATGTAACCCATTGTGTTTATTTCAGTTTGGTTAAACATATTACTGGGGAAAACATAGTCTAAAAATACTGTATTTGAAGCGTATGAAAAGGTACCCTGTTCATGGCATGATGCCTTTGTGTTCGAGTGAATATGCATCAGATGTAGGCAGCATCTCCCACCTCTCTCTGCTCAGAAATGCAGAATCTACAGGCTCTGGGCAAAGCTGAAACCTTGAAAAGTGAGAACTTCCAACAACTCCAGCTAACATCGCAGTCCCTATTTTATCCTACCACAGGTACACGGGACCAATGACAACAAATATGCCTCTGTGCCTGGGAACTAGAGAAAGTTGGAACTGATCGTATCCTCTAAGACTCATAGGTGTGATGCAGGGATGGGGAACCTGTGACCATCCAGATGTTGCTAGACTCAAACTCCCATTATGCCTCAGCCAGCATGGCCAGTGGCCAGGTTTGATGGAAACTCTGCAAGAGGTGGAGGGCCACAGGTTCTCCACACTTGGCTTAATGCTTTAGTACCTACAGAGCTATACAAATTAAAACACTATCACTGAATACCAGTCCAACGCCCAAGTAATTACCTGGCTCTCATTCTGTTTCTTCTTGGTCATTTCTGTTTTAGCAACTTCTTCATCTGGATCCTGTAAAAACTACATGGAAAAGAATGAAGTGAGGTTTACCAGTCTGCAGGAAATGGGGGTGGGGGGGGGGGAGAGGGAAGTGGATCTGGGATTATATGACTCTGGCCCTGCTTGTGAGCTTTCCACAGGCATCTGGTTGGCCACTGTGAGAACAGTGACTAGATGGGCTTTTGGCCTGATTCAGCCGAGGTCTCTCTATGCTATAGTCTTAAGGCAGTTCATGAACATTAGCTATCATAACAAGGAAGTTAAAATACAGGCTTTACATATGAGACAGCTGTTCACACAGGTTTCTCTACTCATTTTGGATATAGTTACATGAGCACAAATGTACAGTGGTACCTCAGGTTACAGATGTTTCAGGTTAGACTAAGCTAACCCAGAAATAGTACCTCGAGTTAAGAACTTTGCTTCAGGATAAGAACAAAAATCGTGTTCCGGCGGTGCGGCAGCAGCAGGAGGCCCCATTAGCTAAAGTGGTGCTTCAGGTTAAGAACAGTTTCAGGTTAAGAATGGACCTCCAGAACGAATTAAGTTCTTAACCCGAGGTACCACTGTACTACCATCTATTCGGCGAAGATAGAATCCACCAAGATCTACCAGCTAGCACATGTCTACATAATTATGTTTTACCTTTTGCCTTTAGCCAAGGTTAAACCTAAGTGCAAACCTTAAGGAATTCATAGTTTCCACCATGCACATTGCAACCCTTTTACTTATGTGGAGGTGGCGTGGGGGGGGGGGCAGTGTGCTTGCTAAAAGTCAGCAATTCAATTTTCTACTGAAAGTTAGGCAAGGGATTTATTTAGGTGGGACTGAGCATAGAATAACTCAAATGAGAATTGAGCAGCTAATCAATCGAGTAACAGTCAAGTATTTTGAATGCATTAAGAATGAAAATAGATACTTTTATCACTGTTCTTGATACTTTTGCTAGCTACAATAAAATAAAATAAAAATAACCACTATTATGAAACAAGGATGTTAACTTTTTAGAAGTTACTAAGTTTCCAAACTAGTGTTCAATTCTTCTCAGAGCAGATGACTTGATGTGGAGAGGGTACTTCCTGGTTCTTGCAGCAAGAAAGATGGAGCTATAGGTGGTGCTGGGCAGCGGCCCCTGCCACAAACAGCTGTTTGTGTACCTGTTCAGAGATACCGGCTGTTAGCAGCAGGTAACCCATAGGAGAATATATGTTCTGTAGTAGAGTACATGCATTTCATGCAGGTTCAATCCTGACATCTCCAGGTAGACCTGGGAACATGTTCTGTCTAAACCACTGAGCTAAATGGACCAGTAGTCTGACACAGACCTGGTTCGTGTAACATGGTCAATGAAGCTATGGCTTAGTAAGAAGACTCTACAATCAATCTTTAGCTACAGTGTGTGGCTAGTGAGGAGAGAGTGCGGCCACAAGTCCCCAGTCAGGAAAACATGCTAAACAAAACCTTGGCTTAGCACAGTGTGGTGCAGCAGTAAAAAGAACTCTTATTTGAGAACACGCCCGTTTGTGTGGGCTTCGTAAGCCACAGCTTGGCTTACTATGGCAAGCAAATCAGCCTCAGGATAAGGCAGCTTCCTTTGCTCCTAACCTTGCCTGAGACTTACCATGCAGAGTGACATTCTTCGCTTTAAAGACTATTTAACCAAACTAAAATAGGCAATCAACTGACCAGTATGCTAATCCTATCTTTAGGAGTAGATAATGTCATGAAAAAGGTTTTGGGTGAGTGTGAGTCATAACGCTGTTTTTCCTTTCAAACGGACACAGTTGCTAGTTACATGATCTGATTTGGGCAGTGCTCTTCGATGACTGGAGTCGTTCCCCCACAAATACAGGCACTTACTGTGGCGACATCAGCTTTTCTCTTGCGGGTTCGAACAGTGAAGTCGGTGGGAGCTTCATCTTTTGTGGGAGTGTTCTTGTCCTTGTGATCACTGCAGAGAGTGGAAGATTCAGTCCTATGATGCCATGAATTATAAAAACATGTTTTCACTGAAGAAAACATTCACCCACTTGTCAACATGCTTGCTCATACATGGTGTTGAGAGTTTCTTTTGTATTTGCTATACAGGGAGTTCCAGGCTTACAAGTTCCTCCTGAAACAGGATTTGCAAGGGGGCATTCCAAGTCTACAAGCTGCCTTTAAAACAGGCCTTGCTAAAGGTTAGAGCAGTGGTTCCCAAACTCTTTTCATTCCCCAGACCACCTTGGAAATTGCTGGTGGCCTTGGCAGACCTTAATTTTTCTGCCTGTTTCAGCAACTGTAAAGCAGTGAGCTAGATGCTACTTGATTTTAAACTGCATTTTAACAGACATGCCAAGGCCCACCTAAACGAAGTGCTCCATGGCCTGCAGTTTGGGAACCCCTAGACTACAGAGGTGCATACAACTCACCTGGATTTGGACATGGTAGTCTGGAGAGATCAAGACTTCAACCCTGGGTTGGGGGAGAGAGAGAGAGAACTGCAGTGATGAATCTGCAAACACTTTCAGTTCATATAAATATCTCAGTTAGTGTGGCTTACTTTTAAAGAAAAAAGGTAAGATGGAGGAAAATGTATAGGAAGAAAGGATGAAAATTTAGGATTGGTAAAGGCTTAGAAAGGCAAAAGAGAAAAAACACTGATATGAATCTCAAACACAAAAAACGAACAGAAAAGCCTCCAAAAAATGTTGCAGGCCCAAATAAGCCTTCTGCAGCAACAGCATGGAGATGAAACAGTTGCACATCTGGGGGATTAAGAAACTGCATGCAAACCCACATTTTGGTAAGTTTCATTGGGGAGTGTGTGTGTCTTTTCACCCAGAAAAAGAGGCACCGGGTAAGGAAAAAGGGGCTATCCCTCTTAACACCCTATTAACTGCACCCATCCAAGTTACTCCATGTGAAAGCAATTAAGGGAAAGCTTGACCCAGCCACCTCTCAATACCCCCAAAAAAACCAATAAATACAAAAAAATAAACAAAAAACCCACCTACATACAAGGCAGCATGCTAACTCCCCCCACCCCATATTTATAACGGGGTTAAACACCCCCCCCCAAAAAAAAAACCACCCCAAGACAAAGAAAATGCAAGAATGGAGAGAAAATGCACCCCTCTCGCCTCGTTTCAAGGTGCCCTGGAGTAGAAGGAGAGGCTGTCATTTCACCCCCCCCACCCCCCCCACCAGTGCCCCTGGAGAAATGCCTGGGAAACCCCTCTGAATCCGGATCCCCCAACTGTGGGCGAGGGTGAGGGGCTCCTCTTTCCTCCCCCCACCCCCCACTTTACCAGGAGCAGAGGTGGGCCAGCCGGCCGGCGTTGGCAGAGTGGCTGGCGGCTTCGTGGGCGGGCCGGCGGGTCACAGGAAGGCGGGCTCCTCCTCGCTGCTGCTGCTGCTGCTGCTGCCGCCGTCCTCTCGCCTCCTCACGGCGCGCCGGCTCCCGTGTCAGGCCAGCGCGGCTTTTTCTCTGCGCGCACAGGGCGGGCCCAGGCCCCGAGCGCGGGCATTTCTGCCGCCTCCGGGCCGCCGCCGCCGCCGCCTCCGGCTTGCCCCATTCCCCTCCGCCCTGGAGCCAGGCTAAGGCTAAGGCCAGGCTCGGGCAGGTGGAGGCGCCTCCGCGGGGGGGGGGCAGAGGGGGGCCCTCCAGGTGAGCACGAGGCCCCGGCCCAGGTTGGCTTGGGGGGTCCCGGGGGCGGGGCTTGCGGGTGGGCGGGGCCGGGGCGGGGCTTCTGCGAGGAGAGGCGGTGCTGCTGCTGCTGCTGAGCGGGAAGGAGAAAGGGCGGTCGCTTCCTTTTTCTGCTGGGGGCGGGAAGAGGGCGAGGAAGCGCTTCTCTATACAGTCGGCTACTCCCCCCCCCCCTTCTCCACTCCAACTTCCCTGGGTCTCAGTGCCTCTGAGCATATAAAGAATGCGGCTGATTCATTGAGTGGGGATATTGAGAGGAAAGACCAGCAGGATTTTTGATGGGGGAGATGGCGCAATAAGTTATTGAGCTTTCTTTGGGAGATGGTGCAATGAGTTGCTTTTAATATGTAAACAAACATACATACATACAAACAAACCTGGGGGGCAGGTTTTTGTAAGTTTAAGTGTTTCTATTGCTTTCTAATACTTTGTTGAGTATGGGAAAGACTGGGAGGAGACTCCTCAGGGAAAACGCACCAGAGCATGTGCAGAGTGCCTTTTGCTGGTAGCAGTGATTACAGCACAACATGTCTTGAGTTCAATGAATAAGGTTTCTCTAGAGCAGAGGTTTTCAACCTTTTTGAGTCCATGGTTCCCTTGACCAATTGCATTCTTTCTGCCTCACCCCTGTAGGGCTCAGGAGCCCAGTTATGTCTCCCCTTGCCTGCAGAGCTGGCAGCCCCTCACCATCCCTTGTGGAGTGTTCCCTCAGCCTCCTCTCCTCTCCCCTCTCATTGGGAATCCTCTGGGCAGCCACTGATGATGGCCCCGGTCTCTGGGCTGCCTGTCCCAAAGAGAGGTGCCTCCTCACACTGCCCCACAGGGCCCAGGGACTTGTCTGTCCATTCTGGACAGCAAGGGCTGGTGGACTAGTTGGCTGGGCTCCCTCACCCACTTGCTTGTTTGCTTACTTCAAGGCCGCCTCAACTCCTGGCAAACAGGAACACCTGACCAGCCCCAGAGGCAATATTCACCTGCAGAGCTTGTGGCCAGGGCTGCTGTAACAGTTGTGCAAGCCTTTGGGAGGCCGAAATGGCAGAGGGCAACAGAGGAAGGAGGGACAGAGGTCAGTGTTGCCCACAGCACCCCTGACCATCATTCATGGCACCCCGGGGATGCCACTGCACACTGGTTGAAAACCACTGTTCTAGAGGACACGAGAGCCTTGGCGTAAGTTTGTATTTTCTGTTTACATCATTTGTACTCCGCTCTGCTGCTAAAAAGGCTCCCAGAGTGGCTTACATACAGTCAGTTAAAGGAAAGCAGTTCCTGCCAACACTAACAGTTTACAAAAGCAGGACACACATGGGGAAAGGGACAGGGAGGGAAGTGGAGGGTGGGGAGTCAAACTTCGGAACAAATTCTTAAAACTGTTGTTCTTGTAATGACCAGCTTGCATTGTTCAGGAGTAGGAGGTGTCTGATGGAACTGGGCCTCCAGCAAAGCTGATGAAATGAGCCCTGCTTCCCATCTCTCCCACTGGCGGAGGACATTATAAAGAAATTATCCATCATTACAACTTACTTTTTCTGTTAAGTAGTTTTAAATATGTGTAAATTGACTGATGCTGCTGTTAGAAAACGGGACTGCCCAAGTGATGGAAAACCTGGTAAAAGATATTCTATAGATAAAATTCCTATTCTGTATAAAATGAGGGCCCACAGAGTTAAGAAGGTTGTGAATATTTTGAAAGAAAGTAAAGAAACAAAAGCAGACTGTCCTCATTTGCAAGATGTTGCTTTTGGGGCCTTTTACTTGATTAAAGAAACCAATTAGTCATATGCTTATGAGGATCTTTCCATCTCTCTAGATGATGAAGTTTTTGCAGCTTTTCGGGCGATTACGATCAGTCATCATTGGGATGGTCCATGTGAAAGCGCTGCCAGGTGAATGCCTCATTTTTTAATTGTTATTTGAAACAACAGGATAGGAGAGAATATTAACAGGTGCTAAGGGGAAATTTATTATGGCAAAGATGTTCTGCGCTTCAAAAAAAGCCAGGCACTGCCAGGTACCTTGGAATATGTAAAAGGGATGCATGGCTAACTGATGCTTAGTTAGTTCAGTTATCCAAATGAAATGTGTTTATGGATTTCATACGTCCTAAAATATTGCTGTCAGAAAATCATATACTACAGTATATGTTAATGTGATTTTATGAATGAATAGTTGTATCGACAATGTTCTTTTTAACCTGAATTTAATGGGTTAGCCCAAGACTATGTAGGACTTGTTCCCAAGACAGTATCTTGTTAAATTATCCAGACACTAATATAAAGGAATATACAAAACTAGGATACTTTGCCTGACTTTTCAGTTTAGTGAACCTTTCTATAGCTTCATTAGAAGAACAGGCTTTGGACCTTCCCTTCATAGGCATGATGCTGGTGAGATCAGAGGTATTTGCTTCCATTTTTAATTAAACACAGCTTAGTAACCCTAAACTGTGGTACATCTTAACTGTGGTCTGTTGAAATAAGCCAGCTTCCTAAAGCAAGGTCTGAAGTTGGCTTTTTTCAATAAACCATAGGTAAGATCAACCACAATTCTTCTGAGTTTGGATGTAATATGAGCTTCAGTTAATAAAAAAATGGAAGCTAAAACTTATGATCTTTTCAAAAGAGGAAGGCAGCATCACTGTGGCCTGTTCCTGTAACCGTATTTTATCATTGCATCTGAATAAATCCTATACATGTATTATTATTATTAATTTTTAATATTACAGTCCATATGAAGTCCTGCCATTTATATAAGTGCCTTATTGTTCACTTTTTCAGTTATGGTACTTAAATGGTATTAATTTGTAAGAAAGCATTACAAGGGGATTCTGGAAGGGCTGATAGCCAATATGTGAAATTTGTTCTTGTCACTGGTTGATCATGTGACAAGGGAAATTAATTTGTCACTCACCACAGTACAGAATAGCCATAACCTTGACGGCATTAAAAGCTAGAGTGTGTGTATGTATTTGTGTAAGTGTGGTGACAACTTTATATTTGCAGGAACCCCAAGGAATACCTTGCCATTGCCTCAGATCATTGAAGAAGCCTGTCAGGAAGCTGAGATTTACAAGGCTGCAGGAGTTGTAAGAGCTATCTCTTCCTTTCTCTTTTGTTTATTGAAACTTCCTAGTTAATGTTTTACATGGTTGAATGTTGTGCAAAATTCTGGATCGAAATAAAAAGTGGTGGTGGTGCATTTGAAATTCAAACAAAAATTAATGTTTTGTAAATAGTCTGAAATAGCAATCCATCAACTTAACTGGAGTGCACATTTTAAAATATATATTTAGGTTCCAATTTCATTCTTTTGATACTTATTTATTTATTTTGAGTACTTATAATGCACTCCCCAGAGTGGGGAACAATGACACTAGACAATAATAAAAACATACAGAAAAAATGTAGCATTATACAAAAATTACACAGCACTCTGTTTTCAAGTTGGTTATAGTCTGCCAATCCCCTTTTCTCATGGTATCAAGGAGTTTAAGATGAAGCAGGTACAAAAGGAGGGCCCATATTTCAGTGGCAGAGCTCTGCTTTTGCATATATAATGCTCCAGGTTTGTCTAGTTAAAGAACCTTGAGCAATGGGAGGAAAATTCTGCTGTCTGGGACCTTGGAGATCTACTTTTGGTCAAGAGCCAACAAATTGAGCTCCATGGACCAATGGTCATGCACTCTCTACAGCACTGCATGTGTTTATTCAATACATATCATATATGTTCAAGCCGTCGTCTTTTTATCATTCTGGTGCTCACTTCCTGGCTGTTGTAGTTAAGGTTTTTGCAGAGCAGCATAGCCTAACTTATTAAAAGGCAATACAGCAAATGCAGCTTGCACTTGTCTGTACTGTTGCCCACCCACAACGTCACTCTGATACATCTGTCGATGGAAAGCAGTCTTTGCTGTGTGTATTTAGAAGGCAAGACCTGAAAGGCCACTTTGAGCCAGAGGCAACAACAGTCAGGTACCAATGAATTTCCATTGGTCCGCAGGTGTTGCAGCAATTTCCATAGGTCAGCAGATTTTTAACGGGGTGCATGTCCTTTGAAAAGGTCAGGGTATGCTTTACACATTCCATTGCACCCTGTATTCCTTTGCTGCTTCACACTTCTCCATCAACCTGCCTGCAGTGAATATATAAATTCCTGGCATGGTGGTGATGTGATGCCCTGGTAACCAGCCTTCAAGCAGAACTTAAATGAACCATAGTTTTGGGTCTGGTGTTATTTCTCAACTGATTTCTTTTTTTTTAATTAGAAAAGATTGGGGTTTGTGTTTTTTTTACAGTAAGCATTCTGTATGGCTTCATAAAGTCGCACCTCTTTACAGCCAGAGTCAAGCGAGGGGTCTAAATTTAGTCCGCCAAAAGACAAAAGGACCGAAGGCCAAAAAAATGGAAGAAAGTTCAATGGGTATATTGATGGGTGTATTGATAAGAGTTGATGAAGATATGTAACAGGAAAGATTTTTGCGACAGGTGGGTGACAGAAATGGCGTATAAGGAAGGATGGGGAAAATGCAGGATAAGTCAAAGATGGGAATGCAGTAGATTTACATGTGGCCTTGAAGTACAGGTGGAGAAAGATTATATGCATAGATAATACAGTAGTGGCTTACCTCGAGCACTGTGCACAGTGCTGGTGGCAAAACCTCAGAAACACTAGAATCATAGAATCATAGAATCATAGAGTTGGAAGAGACCACAAGGGCCATCGAGTCCAACCCCCTGCCAAGCAGGAAACACCATCAGAGCACTCCTGACATATGGTTGTCAAGCCTCTGCTTAAAGACCTCCAGAGAAGGAGACTCCACCACACTCCTTGGCAGCAAATTCCACTGTCGAACAGCTCTTACTGTCAGGAAGTTCTTCCTAATGTTTAGGTGGAATCTTTTTTCTTGTAGTTTGGAACCATTGCTCCGTGTCCGCTTCTCTGGAGCAGCAGAAAACAACCTTTCTCCCTCCTCTATGTGACATCCTTTTATATATTTGAACATGGCTATCATATCACTCCTTAACCTCCTCTTCTCCAGGCTAAACATGCCCAGCTCCCTTAGCCGTTCCTCATAAGGCATCGTTTCCAGGCCTTTGACCATTTTGGTTGCCCTCCTCTGGACACGTTCCAGTTTGTCAGTGTCCTTCTTGAACTGTGGTGCCCAGAACTGGACACAGTACTCCAGGTGAGGTCTGACCAGAGCAGAATACAGTGGCACTATTACTTCCCTTGATCTAGATGCAATACTCCTATTGATGCAGCCCAGAATTGCATTGGCTTTTTTAGCTGCCGCGTCACACTGTTGGCTCATGTCAAGTTTGTGGTCAACCAAGACTCCTAGATCCTTTTCACATGTACTGCTCTCAAGCCAGGTGTCACCCATCTTGTATTTGTGCCTCTCATTTTTTTTTTGCCCAAGTGCAATACTTTACATTTCTCCCTATTAAAATTCATCTTGTTTGTTTTGGCCCAGTTCTCTAATCTGTCAAGGTCGTTTTGAAGTGTGATCCTGTCCTCTGGGGTGTTAGCCACCCCTCCCAGCTTGGTGTCATCTGCAAATTTGATCAGGATGCCCTTGAGTCCATCATCCAAGTCGTTGATAAAGATGTTGAATAAGACCGGGCCCAAGACAGAACCCTGTGGCACCCCACTAGTCACTCTTCTCCAGGATGAAGAGGAACCATTGATGAGCACCCTTTGGGTTCGGTCAGTCAGCCAGTTACAAATCCACTGAGTGGTAGCATAGTCAAGTCCGCATTTTACCAGCTTCTTTACAAGAATATCATGGGGCACCTTGTCAAATGCCTTGCTGAAATCAAGGTAGGCTACATCCACTGCGTTCCCTTCATCTACCAGGCTTGTAATTCTGTCAAAAAACGATTCTGTCAAAAAACTATTGTTAGAGCAGGAACAGATTCCAAAGAGGCTGACCCAGTTGATCATGATACTGAACAACCTCCCTATTTGGGGGCCTTTTTAGTTTAGTAAAAGAGGTGAGTAAGTGTGGGACATGAGAGAGGTGTATAAAATTATGCATGATACAGGGGAAGGAATCCTAGAGAAGTTTTTCTCCCTTCCTCTTGATACTACAGGCTGAGGTCATCCAGTGAAGCTGAATGTTGGAAGTCTCAGAACAGACAAAGAGAGTTACTTCTTCACATAGTGCATAGTTTAAAAATGGATTCTCCCTGCCCCAATCCAAGATGTTTTAATGGCCAACAACTTGGATGACCTAATTTTTCTCAATAGCCTGGGTGCAACAATTTCTTGCACCTTGAGATATGAATCCAATTAGGTCTGCAAACGTCTGTCTTCCGTAAGGTTATTATTATAAGTTGTAGATTTGGGGAGCAGCAACACCACAGTCTCCTCTCCTTGCTCCCTTGTTTTGTTTAACAGCCTTTCTGATGAAAAGTTCTGGAGAATTCAAAAGCTGGCTTGCCATTACAATTTTTGACTTACTGTGCATTTTGGATTTCACCAAACCATTATAGACTGTAGCATTTTAACGCTCATGCATTACCACTGATTTGAGGGGATCTATGCTAATGTGATTGTTCTATCCATTGCTGCCTTTCTTGTAGCTATAATTCTTCCCTAGCCCCTTAAAAAAATTTTTTTGCTGAAACAGTGGAGTAGAATAGAGAGGATTACAAGTACATCTTCCTGTCTCAAAGTGGTATGCAGACATGACTGATGAAAGCAGATCCGCAGGGTTTTTTTCTATATAGAAGGTGGCTTGTTTGATGCATTAGTGCTTTTTTAAAAGAACATAATAAATATGGAAGATTTATAATGTTGGAGCATATTAATGAAAACAAGTGAATGCTCAGACATGATGCCATCTGTGCTGAAAAATTGTAGCTGCGATATGCTTGTTTTGCCAAACACAATCAAAATTGCCATGACAAGATTATATGCAGTGACAGATTCCAAGGAGTTTAGAACCTTCTCAATTTTGCCATGTTCGGCTTTCATTTTTACAGAGGACGGGAAATATACCAACATTATTGCTTTTACTAGATCACTGAACTTCTTGCCTCATGCGTGGCCTTTTGTAAAACGTCAGTGTCACTGGAGAGGCTGCACCCTCTAGATTTTGATGATGCCTTTTCTCCTACGTATCTTCTATTGTCTTCTAAATTTTTCAAACAAAAATTATGAATGGTACAGAGAGAAGTAAATCTTCCCCCACCCCATACTAGAATTCTGGCTGCTGAACATGCTCAGTACTTATTTGGCTGTTTTCAGGGAAGTGTGATTCTCTTAGGGCCAAGTTCTATTAAGTAGTTGCACTAATGGAAGCCAGAACAAGTCCTTCTAGTGCAGTATCACCTCCCTCCTGCCATGCTCCTCAATTGATTCTGGAGGTCTGGAAAACCAACAGAACAAAACACAAGGGGAGGAGGGGAGAGATATTTCCATGTGGCAAACTGAAATGTGGAAAGATCAGAAGAGTGTGGTGTTGACTTCCTCCCTATTTTTTTTTAAAAAAAACTTTTGCAAACCTTTGCACACTTATTCAGGGTTATGATCATTCCATGTCTGTTTATGTGGGGAAATGAAAATAGTTTTCCTGGACATTAGAGTACAAGTCCTTGCTCAGCCATGAAGCTCAGGATGGGTGACCTTGGGCCCATCATAGCCTCTCAGTCTAACCTAATTCACAGGAGCTGCATATACACTACACATTTAAGGTGCATGACTATCCACAAAGAATCCTGAGATCCGCAGGACCCCCTTAGAGCTACAATTCCTGCATTGCAGGGGGTTGGACTGGATGACCCTCGTGGTCCCTTCTAACTCTACAATTCTATTATTCCAAGCACCCTTCAATAAATCCTATTTGGGGAGCTCCCAGATGTGATAGTTTGCTGATGTGGTTTCTTGCCACACTGTGTGGTGTGTGTGTGTGTGTGTGTGTGCTTGTGCAGGCATTCAACTTGAAAGCATTGCCATTTTTGCTAAGAGTGGAAGCATTCAGCTTAAAAGATTTTATTGTTTTTGCTGGGCTTTGCACTAATACAGCACGAACAAAGCACATTGATGAAATCAATAGCAGAATATAGTCACTTGAGGGAAGTAAAAATGAAATTATGTACACCAAGTAAAAATATGAGCCATCTTCAGATTCCACAGGAAAGGGCTTCAAGAACTCTTTTTTAACTTGTATATGTGCTGCCGAAGTGAGCAAGTCATTAATTTGTGCTGTGAAATGTGTTTAAACCTGCAAATCGCCTGTTTTCTTTCTGCTTCTTTAGTAAATTCTGTGATATAATAGAGAGGTGTTGTATCATAACATAAGACATCCATGCTAATTTAGTAAAAACACAAAAAAATAGTAGAAAGTGAGGGGGTATGTACATACTTTTTATTTCTGTAAAAATATAAAGACATATGAGTAGGCAGCTATGTAAATTCCGGAAAATGTGGTATTTGTTCTTTAAATTAACATATCCTGCAGTTGGAACTAATCACCAATTTGATAGCAGAATTGAGTTGTGAATGGTGGTATGTGCTAAAATATTGAAAACAAACAAATATCTGAGAAAAGAAAAATACGTAGGCTTGACTGCTGTGGGTGAATTTTGTTTTCATTTTTTATTAGCGCCTGACCCACCCACAAGTGAAGAAAATACTAGAGCAATAAAATGTAAAACCATATTGATTTTTCTAATGGGTCTAGAGCTAATATACACAACTGGCTGTACTCAAAGGAATCGTGTTCGAGTCTTTTCTTATTTATTTATTATTTTAATACGAGAATTTTTTTATTTTTACCTAAGTGCCGTCAGAAGACCTTAAAGTCATTTAAAAAATAATAAAGGTCTGCTGTCTAGAATTTGAGCTGTACTCAGAGGGTGGAGCTACGTGCTCCAAAACACAGAGGATGCAGTGCTTCGTTTACAGAATGCAGGAAAAGGCAAAACTTCTCCATCTAGCAATTTTGTATCCAAAATTTGAGTGACGTTGGTTCCTTGTGGAAGTTACCACTTTGTCGAGGTGGAGCAACAGTGGGCTGTTCAGTGGACATTGTTGAGCATGGATTTGGAATGAAACGTGTGCTCAGCCACAGATTGCTTGAATGGGAAAGAAGGGACGTTACCCAAAATGAAAGAGGAGAGGCAAAACTGCAATTAGTATTATTGTTATTAATAATTATTTATACCCTGCCCATCTGGCTGGACTTCCCCAGCCACTCTGGGCGACTTCCAACAAAATACTAAAATACAGTAATGCATCCAACATTAAAAGCTTCCCTAAACAGGGCTGACTTCAAATGTCTTCTAAAAGTCTGGTAGTTGTTGTTCTCTTTGACATCTGATGGGAGGGCGTTCCACAGGGCGGGCACCACTACCGAGAAGGCCCTCTGCCTGGTTCCCTGTAACTTGGCTTCTCGCAGTGAGGGAACCGCCAGAAGGCCCTCGGCTTCATAATTTAAATATGGTCCAAGTGGGCAGCTACAGCCTGTAAAAGAACTAGGAACCCCTTCTGCAGCATGTTCTTGACACAATCGGAGTGAATTTGTGGTAGGTTTCTTCTGAGTTATTGGTTGTTCTGTGATGCTTCCACAATGCTACCAAGTTTTTGCTGTTTGGAGGGGTGACAGCACAACAAAAGTGGAACAATGTCCCCACTCCACCCCACCCCATATGATTTGAATTTTGAATTTGTGGTATGAAATGTTACGGGAGTTAATCAGGAAGTTACAGGGTAGGTACTGGTTGGAAGTGAAGCAGTAAGACTGCCTCAAAGCTTCCACATGCACAAATAGTACTGAAAGACCACCCTGATAACGTCATGACCTTGGGGTGGATCTCATGGTATTTCCACCCCTAACCCCATTAATCCTCACAAGAGGCCTGTGAGTTTGGTTTGGCTGAGAAAATAGTGACTTGCTTCTTTTCTTAATCTCTCAGTAGAAAAACAGGTCAAAAACCAGAACCACCAGCTCTTCTCAACAAGCATCTCCTCTACTGTCTTCATTTAATTCCTTTTGGTTATCAGATCCCTCGATTATTGCAGTTGAGCCAAAGCCCCCTGTTCTCTTAGGGAAATTAAGGCTTGACTTGGTGAAAATGAAAGTTACAATTTAATGGCTTTTGCACTTCAGATTCATTTGAAAGGGATATACTGTAATTGAGCACAACGTTAATTTTTTATGATTGTTTTACAAAAATCATGCTGTTGGGTCAGCATTTAGCAAGCGGGGGTTTCTACAAGCGGAGTCATTCTCACTTAAAATTATCTTCTGCAGAAGTATTTGAAGGTGGGCAGGTTTTTTTACACCTTTGTTTGCTGCTATTATCTGCAGGGGGCCCCCAAAACTCTTTAATGAGCTTGGCTACATATACTGGGAGTTTTTATTGGCATTGTTAAAGTAGTATTCCTTCTTACTCCTGCATGAATTACTGGGGGCAGGGCATAGGAGGGGTCCCAGCTACCTTACCTCTTGTGATGGCTCCCTTAGCTAATTTTTTTTAGAAGGATATGACAAAGATGGGATTTGGCTCAAGCAAAGTTTGTGCCTTGCAGATTTAATAAAAGCTCACCAGTCTTTTCTCCTGTAACTTAAGCACTTTTCTGGCAGTGAAAACAGAAGTCTTAGAATACTGTATAAGGCTCCAGATTCTGTGCTAGGAAGGCAGATTCTGCGCTGTTGTGCATGACCGCAATGAAAATTCCTTGAGCGTTATCTGCCAGTCTATCCACTGGATGCAGAGCCCTCTGTTTATTTCTGAGCAGCTCTTCTGATTTTTAATAGCTCTATATTAATTCCAACAGGATGGCTTGATTGTAGAAAATATGCATGATCGGCCGTACACAGTTGGTGTGGGTGCAGAAATCACTGCAGCCATGGCAGTCATTTGTGCCACTGTGAAACAGACGTGCCCCCATCTCCCAGTGGGTGTTCAGATCCTAAGTGCTGCAAACCAAGATGCTATAGCAGTCGCTCTTGCTGCTGGTAAGTGAACTGACTTGGGACTGCTTTTTGTATTGGCATTCTGAGACACAGGCTGCTTACCAGATTTTATGTACGGTGTATTATCATTTCTAATTGCATTTATATCCCACCTTTTTTTCTGACGAACTGAAGGTGGTGTATGTCTTTTCTGCCCTCTCCTCATTAATCCCCAGCAACAGTGAGGTAGGCCAGGCTGAGACACATTGACTAGCCCAGGGTCACCCAGTGAGCTTCAAAGCTGAGTGGGGATTTGAACCCTGGTCTCCCAGGTCCTAGCCCGACACCCTGACCACTACACCACACGGGCTCTCAGGTGCTTGCTCCAGCTCACCACACTTTTCTGCAAAGCCAACATGACTGTTTTATTCCCTCAGCAGCGTGGTATTTCCACAGTCAGGAGGTGGGGGGAGTTGACATTAGTATACCTGCGGAGTGAAGGAAAAGGTGGACCTCAAGCTGATGGCAAAGTGTACTAGTAGTAGCGCTTCATTTTATACAGGATGTCTAAAACGGCATTCCTAACCCATTTACCTGGAACTATGCCCCATTGAATTCGGTAGTACTTCTGAGTCTTCCGCTGCATAAAAGGATTTCATGTGCCTTCCTATAGCGCATCCAAGTATTCTTACCCTTTGCCCATGAGGAAGACCAATGGTTGAACACACTGGATATTCTTCATAAAATAAATCACTTGAGGCGTACCTCTTTTTAGTGGTTTACCTTCTCCCATTCTCAACTGGCATAAGCTTACCTACCAACTTTTTCAAATCCAAGAGAGTGAGGTTTAGGCTGTACACCTCTCAAGTATGTGTGTCCTATTCACAAGCCCTAAGGAGGCATAATGTTCTCATTTCTCCAAACCTCCTTCCTTCTCGCACATGAATTGCTCTCTCTCTCACACACACTTTTTCAGAGCTAACAAAGGTATGGCATTATGCATGCACCAGTGCTGATGCTAAGCTTGGTTAGCTTTGGCCAGGGTGTGCAAATTGGCTTCTACCCTCTTTGTAAACTGCAGGTAACCATGGTTAGGCGACGGTAGGAAACTGTGTTGTTCGGGTGGATATTTTCTGTGCTGTAGAGTAAAGCACATTATAAGTTCTTGTTCCCCATAACCGTATTAACACCTGCTTTATGCCTCTTCGTGATAAATATCCATTGATGGCTTCCTTCCATTTAGTTCTATAAAATGGTATAAGGGATTAATTTAAATCATTATCATTGCTCATCAAATTCCAGTTACACCTCAGGATATCACGGTAATCTGCTGTAATGAACTATTATACCTCTGTTGAATTAATGAAATTCACTTAAGAATAAATTAAATTAACCTGAATTTAAGGAGAATAACTGTAGGCCAATGGCTAGTGCCCATCCTAGGTTTTGGATTCAAATTTTAGCTCATCTACGCAACCATTAGGTGTTCTTATAGCTCACCTTTGGTCACCTTCCTCTGAAATGGGAACAGTAGTGGCCGCCTCCAGTATTAGAAACTGAGAGATGAAAGCTAGGAGCTAAATGGCACCTTAAACCTAGGTTGTGGGCACAACAATGGAATGTCTAGGCATGGTTTTTTATAACTAGAATACAAACCTGAAAATGAATGAACTTCAGCTAAAATATTATGTTCATTTCCCACATGGTCTAGTCCTTCCCCTGCCCATTCCCCTAATATTCTTAAGAGGGTTTCTTATCCGGTCTTCAGAGAGTAGCTGGAAGAGGCAGAAAAAGGTCCTCCTTTCCTTCCACTCTGCAATTTTGATCTGAAATCTTAGGTGCAGAGCTCAGGAACTGCTAGCACTAATGAAATTCCCTGTTGCACAACGCTCCTAGAACAATGGGAGTTTCGAACGCTGGCCACCTCCATTCGCAGGCTTGTTGAGGAGATGATGGAAACCTGCACAGTTACACACTTAGCAAATGTTGTGCTTAAGCGGTGTGTACAGTAAGAATCATTGTGGGCATACTGTAACTTGGTTTATGAGTAAGTTTCAGACAAAAGCACAGAAATTATATTTAAGCAAAAAGTCAATTTTGTTTATGGCACGAACATTAATAATACAAATTGCTCTAATGCAGCCTTGTTTTTGCCTGCTGGAATGCTCATATAAAAGTTTTAGCATTTCATTTATGATATGTCTGATTCAAGAATGATAGGTGTTTAATGCTAAAAACATACATTACTTTTACACAATCCCTTTAATGTATCTTGATGCAAACTGTGACAGATGAATAGTCTATTATATCTAACATCTGTTTCCTAGACTGGCACTACTTTTACATATTGCATTTTATTTTCAAAAAAATGATAATGCCATTTTTTTCTACTTCACTGTTGCAGATGAATGCTTTAGTTTACTTAAACTACTAGGATCTTCAGTCAATATGCAGAATTGATTAGACAGCAGATATGTCTTCATATTCAGGTGCACTCAATAATTTTAACTATTTCTTCTCCTCTCTCTTTCACATTCTTCCTATGATTTTAGAAAAGGCTACTTAGAACTATTTTGCCCCTTTTCTGCTTAGGCATAACACTCTAATCTTCATTTATATTGAATTAAATTGGCCGCTGAATTATCTTTTCAACTTCATTCAGAACAGTTTCCTAGAACTTAGAATTATATACAGATTTCTAGCAATTCACATCACCCTTGGATCCTGACTCTATGCATATTTAGCTAGAAGTAAATACAACTGAACCCAAGGGACTTACCTCTGAGTAAGCGTGGATAGGCTCTGGCAGCTGTTAGGCATGCATAAGCTGACAAACATAATTATCAGTTCTCTTCACACAGCTTACCACAAACTCAATTTAGCACAGTCACTAAGGCCCAGTGCAAATGCTGTTCCCTGAAAGCCATGGTTTGCTAATCAGGGGCCAGCTTGGGGGCCATACACTTCGATTCTGGCAAAAAGACTTATCCCCTTTCCTTATTTTCATTATATCTGCATTGATGTTAGCCATGGATAATACTTTAAAAGGCACCCTTCTTAACCAGGGTTTGTAAGCAACTAAGGCTTACAAGTCAGCTGGTTCATGTTGACTGGCTAGCTTCGGCTGTGGATGTAACACGAAACCATGGTTAAAGATGACAAGGAAGAAAGAGTGGAATTTGCGTTGAAGTTGAGGGGAGTGTGCATTTTGAGTCCTGGCTTCTTCTCCGCAGGAGCCCAACGCTATATTTGCAAGCAGACCTAGGGAGGGGCTGAGGCTGTGACAAATATACAGAAATCAGTCAGTAATGCTGGTTTGGATTTACCCAAATAGTGGGATAATGCACATCTGTGAGTTATGGCCTTTCCTGCCAACCCACAGAAGACGTACCCACTGGGGTGTCACCGGTGGTGGCATGTCCCCTGTGGGTTGGCAGGAAGAGCCACAGCTCAATGCTTTGCATGTAGAAGGTCCTGGGTTCTATTTCCAGCACCTCCAAACTGCCAGTCAGTTTTGACAATTCTAACGAGCCAGTGGTCAGACCCAGTATAAGCAGCTTCATATGTTTCTCCTTCTGCCTTTAGACTGAAATGCAGTGAATAAACACTTTGTTTATTCTAAACCACTGAGCCTCTTGGGTTTGCCAATCAGAAGGTTGGTGGTTTGAATACCCACAATGGGGTGAGCTCCCATTGCTCAGTCCCTGCTCCTGCTAACCTAGCAGTTTGAAAGCATGCCAATGCA
Source organism: Podarcis erhardii (assembly GCF_964252035.2). Taxonomy (NCBI): domain Eukaryota; kingdom Metazoa; phylum Chordata; class Lepidosauria; order Squamata; family Lacertidae; genus Podarcis; species Podarcis erhardii. The sequence continues at coordinate 33,034,141 of NC_138511.1, forward strand.
AGTAGATAAATAGGTACCGCTGCGGCGGGAAGCTAAACGGCATTTCCGTGCACTCTGGTTTCCGTCACGGTGTCCCGTTGCACCAGAAGTGGTTTAGTCATGCTGGCCACATGACCTGGAAAGCTGTCTGTGGACAAACGCCGGCTCCCTCGGCCTGAAAGCGAGATGAGCACTGCAACCCCATAGTCGCCTTTGACTGGAATTAACCATCCAGAGGTCCTTTACTTCTCAGGGTGGCATCTCAAATGGTACTTCAGTCATCTTTGCCCAAGGCTTTTATATTTTTTAAGATGACAGTTTTTTTTGTAAGTAGATCTTTACTGAACTGTAATTTGTTCCTATATGCAAAACTGCCAGTTTAAAGGCTGTTTTAAGTGGAGAGCAAAGCCCATCTTCATTGCTGTACTGAAGGTTCAATGTAAAACCACTAGTGTAGTTTGGTGCTTTTGTTTGGTGTGAAACAGACTCCCAGTGCCTTTCCATAGTTGCATCTAGTCTTCGTGTGCTTTTATTTTTTTATTTTTAAAATTATTCATATGCAGCCCTCTTAAAAGGTCAGAGCTATGTAAAAACACCATGAACATTTAAAAGCAATACAGAGTGTTTCTAGATTACACACACATTCTGTTTCTCAACTATTGGATTCTTCTAGGGCTGTTGATGGTGACGCTAGACATACAAATACATTGTACCCCTGCTCTTAAAAAAATAAAATAAAATCTGTGCAAAAGCTGATCTGAAGGAGGTTGATGGAAGAAAAATAAGGGTGTAAGGATGCTGTGAAGAAATAAGAATGGATACTTAACACAAAATTAGCATCTACGAGCCAGCATCCACTTTGAGGGATCAATGTTTATTTTATTCATTTATACAGTTACTTAAAGGCTGCCTTTTGGGAGTTAGGCCACTCAAGGCAGTTTTCATAGTGTAGAAACACAACACACAGACACAAAACAAAACAATAGCAGCATTAGCAATCATTTTTTAAAAGGCCAATTAAATAAAACAATGTAAAAATCTTGCTATCATGAAGCTATCTATCATCATATAGATCTCCAAGAACAAAAGCCCCAAATATATGGGGGTTTTTTAGTTTTAATGGCCTCAGGTTTGCAGTGGTGGGCCAAATGCACCCCTAGGGGGAGCGAGTTCCACAGTTTGGGGGCTGGCACAGAAAAGGCCCCTACTCTTACTTATCCTCACCTACTGACTCTACAAAGTTAACCTTACATCTCTGCTAAAGAATTCAGCATTATTGTCTGGGGGTTTTTTATATGAGGCATTGCTTTACGGCAGAACATCTTTCTTTCTTTTTAACATCAAAAAGCAATTTATGTCATTGTCTTGGCAAAAGCTGCATGCCATCTTGATTATTCCTTCTTTCTGAGGGGGAATGGCAAGAGTTCTCCCATGTCTGAAACGGCTCACCAAGCTTTGTTCACAACTGCTTCATTATTAACAGGTGTACCATGTGTTCTTCAGTAGTGCCTAATTTCCTGTGCGTAGATCCTGATTTAATTAACTACATCTGTTTGAGGCTGCACAGAATGATGCATATTACTGGGTCTCTGGAACATTTATGGTGGCGATAAAGATACAGGCGCTGCCTACACTGCAGCTATCATTTTCCCATCCTCTTGATAACATTTGGGAACACTCAGTCAACAAGTCTGGGTTAGATTGACCCCACCTGAGACCTCATTGTATTTTTTTAGTATCTGATGTAATAATTAGCATTCATTACATGAAAGTTAAACCCTGGTCCTTTGCTTTCTGTGCCCTCCTAGCTTCCCTGTTACAATTCTGCACACCTGACTGGAGCGTGGTGCTAATAATACCCCAAAAAATCACGGATTTGATCCCCATAAGCCAGGATTTCTATTTCTTTAGTAGTATTGTAAGAGTTCTGTCTATATATTGCAGTGGAGTGCAGAAATATATATGGGCTGAACGAATTGAGGAAGCCTAAGGCAAGCAAAGCCATTTTCATTTACAAGCTTACATGTGGCCATCACAGAGACATGAGGTTAATGACAACAACAAAATGTCTAACACTGAAGAAGAAGCAGGAAGGAAGTAGCAAGTTTTTACTCAAGAAGGAAACCAGTAAGGGAACAACAAGTTGCCTTCATCGACCCCTTCTGGTTCTTGTAACTTATTGCAAGCATTATTGCTTTACTCTGGACAGGTAAAGCAGTGTGTGTGTGTGTGTGTGTGTGTGTGTGTGTGGAGAAAGTCCCAGATTTTATGTTCAGTTAAAGATCTGGTAACAAGACTGGGAAAAGTCATTTGTCTGAAACCTTGGAGGGGCACTGCCAATCGGATTGGATGATACTGGGCAAAGGAACCAATAGTTTCGATTCTTGTATAAAATAGTTCCTTAGATTTCAGGGCAAAATCCATGACTTTAAGGGAGAACCTGGCATCATAGTGACTGATGGTGGAATTGTCTTTTCTAGAGGCAGAAACAGAGCTGCAGAACTAGCACCCATATTATCCTTAGTACACACTGTTAGAGGAGTGCATCGGCTAAATGGTTGGATTAATTTAATCGCATCTAGTTCTGGGAGGCAGAATTGACTAGGTGGCCTCCTAAGGCAAGAGCGGGGAACCCTTTCCAGCCCAAGGGCCACATTTCCTTCTAGATCACCTTTCAAGGACCACATAGCAGTGTCGCATATTTGGTAGGGCCAAAGGCAAAAGTTGGTAGAGCAAGAGATTTAAATTTTTCCCTTTACACCCCTCTCTGCCCTCCATTCAGGCAAGAAAGGGGGCATGATCAGAACTCAGTGACACATTCCTGCCACACAAAGAAGGACTACTGAGGGGTGTGGACTGGAGAGAGTTCTGAGAGCCAAAAAAGAGGTCCTGGAAGGCTGCATTTTAGCCCTAGACCTGATGTTGAGCACCCTGCTCTTAAGGGAACTGGGGTCCATCCCAGAAGACCCAAAGTGCACAGCCCCTTGATGAAGAGACCTTTGATTAAGGTTCTTGCTTTTTCCAAGGTACTGTACTTGACGACTTACGAATCAATGAATTGTAATGGGGGATCAAATCAGGGCATCAATGTTCCAAGACACAGCGACTTGCAAACAGTCACCTAGCAAACATCACAGCCGAGCGGTGATTTAATTTTGGATCTCCTGTGTACACACTCTGTGTGCTAATGGACCACTGACCTTTCGTAATGTATCCCATTTCGTGCTGGGATACATCTGGTAAGTGACCGTGATTTACAGTTCCTGCCTGGCCCTCAGTCAGCTTTATCACAGTATTCTTGTCATTTGCAGGTCTTGACTTCATTCGAGCGGAAGGCTTTGTTTTTTCTCACGTGGCAGATGAAGGGATTCTGAATGCCTGTGCTGGCAACTTGCTCAGATACCGGAAGCAAATTGGAGCAGAACACATTCAGGTTTTTGCTGACGTTAAAAAGAAACACAGGTAATTAGGGTGCACGCCAAAATGTGTTAGAAACCTATACTTGCCAAACATGTGCTGTCAGGGCTTTTGCTTGCATTGAATTTGTATGGTTACCACTCACAAGTGACAGAAGCCCTAAGTTTTACAACAGAGTCTTCCACCAATAGACCAATGGCTCTGTTACTTCAGCTACAAATATTCTCACTCCCAACTTAGCCTTTTAAAGTAGTGAGAATTTGGGGGATTTTACCACTTGGAGGAATGCACAGTGCTCAGGTTGTGCTTTCAGGCTTTCCACGATGCTGGACTAGATGGGCCACTATTATGATTAACAATAGTAATTGCATTTGTTACTTGTTGAATAATTGTATTTCTCACAGAGTGACCCTGATGCAACTTGCATTAAAAATTAATGCTTGATCCAGCAGGCTCTTCTTAAGTCCTTAAGCATTCTGGGATATAATCTGGGAATGTGTGGACTACAAATATTTGCTATATAATTACAACTGGAGAGATTGAATGTCTGAACACCAGCTACAATGATGTGAGCGTGGAATGTCACTTGTGAGTGATTTGCTCACTTCCTTGATTTATTACATTATGATGGTGCTGGAAAGCTGGCCCTCCACTTCATGGTGGTGGTGGTGGGGGGGGGAAGCTTCAATAACTTGGTATGGCTGCCAAAAGTAAACAGGTTGGGTTTCTGTTGTTGGCAGTTCTCACGCTCTGACAGCTGATGTCAGTGTAGCAGAGACGGCTAAGGCTGCTGAATTCTTTCTGGCTGACGGGGTCATATTGACTGGAGCTGCTACTGGATTGGAGGCGGATCCCAAAGAACTGGAAGGTGGTATGATTATGATGATTATATTTCTTGTATTTACTTATGTCCTGCCTTTCCCCCAAACTCAAGGCAGCTTACAGATAAAGTAGAGCGCACAAAATGCAAAAAGCCGAAAAAGCACAAGAAAGAGCACCATTAAAAAGTAATTAAGCTACAATGGAATGAAAACATTGTAAAAACAAATTATTAAAATATAGATAGTGAAAAGAATGAAAACATCACAGTGCTATTAAAAGCCCTTTCCTGGAAGAAGAGGAAGAAAAGTTAGTTTCGAAAGGCCTGTTGGAATAAAAGAATCTTTAGCTGCCAGTGGAAGAACGAGATGAAGGGAGCCCAGTCTAGCTTCTCTGGAATGGGAGTCCCAAAATTTGGGATCAGCCGCCAAGAAGCCTGCAAAAGCACATGAAGTATACAGATTCACTATTGCTAGAGAGATAGTGTTCCCCTTGCTAGTTTATGAACTCGGATGAACCCTGGAAAACCAAACATGACTCAAAATTCTGTTGAGATATTGCTTGCTTACATACATTGTATTGTTATTTTTTTTAATCAGTGCGTGCAGATTTGTTTGTTTCAAACATGACATGTGTCCATTGTTTTAGCTCTTACACAGTATAATGCAATTGGACATCATTTTCTCCAATGTAAAGGGTGTATGTTACCAGTAGCATCCTTTCTCTAGCCAGTTGTGGCAAATGTTTCAGTTCCCGTCAGGTATAAGTAGCTGTCGTATTAAGCAGCTAGCCAGGAAAGTGGATATGTACATACATATTTCTCATTTCTCTTAATTAAAAAAAAGAAAAGACGGAAAGTCTTGCTTTTTGATAGCTGTTGATGACATTCTTCATAACCTTTCTTAAAAGGTTATTTCTAATGAAGGTAAATTAAAAACATAACTCTTAACATGGCAAGAAATAGGAGATTGCACTTGGGTCTGACATTCCAGCAGGAAGAACAACATCTGACAGAGTGGAGTATAAATAATAGTGACTGGACACCAGTGGGAGCTGGTTCCAAATGCTTGATGTATGTCCTTGGAGAAAGTAGCTGGAGCAATTACCGTATTTTTTGCCCCATAACACTCACTTTTTTCCTCCTAAAAAGTAAGGGGAAATGTCTGTGCGTGTTATGGAGGGAATGCTTGCGGGTGGCATGCCTACGGATTTTCCTCCTCTAAAAACTACGTGCGTGTTATGGTCGAGTGCATGTTATAGAGCGAAAAATACGGTAAGTGCCTGATAGGTTTGGGGGCAAAGATGCTATCCCTGATGTCCTTACTTCAAATAGGCAAAATAGTCTGTTTTGATCTCTGATTAGTTCATTGATTCACGAGTCAGCAATGACAACCTCTTGAAATAAGGAAGAGTCCTATATATCATTCTTTGTCAAAGCTCTCCGGTCTTCTGAAATGGGCACTTGTTCCTTTAAGAAGGCTGTCTAGCCAACTCTGCCACCAAGGGCAAGATCCAGCCAAACTAATCCAGCCATTTATCCAATCTGCTCTTCAAGACTCCCACTGATTTAAAAACAACAACATCAGAAGAGCCTTCTGGATCAGGCTAATGGCCCATCTGGTCCAGCATCCTGTTCTCACAGTGGCCAACCAGATGCCGTATTGAGAAGCCTGCAAGCTGCGCATGAGGATGATAGCGTTGTGCTCACCAGTGGTTGAGTCCCAGCAGCTGGTGTTCAGAGTCATACTGCCACCGCTTTAGGCAATATGTTCTAGTGCTCCAGTGCTCTGCCGCATTCTTCCTTCTATAGAGCTCAAATCTTCTCAGCTTCAGTTTAAGCCACTTTCCGCTTTAATAAGTTTATATCTACACCATACATTTAAGTAACTCTTATGCCACTTTAACCACCACAGAGAATCATGGGGACTGAAGCTTTGTGTGGTCAGCACCCTTTACAACAGGCACCCCCAAACTCGGCCCTTCAGATGTTTTGGGACTACAACTCCCATCATCCCTAGCTAACAGGACCAGTGGTCAGGGATGATGGGAGTTGTAGTCCCAAAACATCTGGAGGGCTGAGTTTGGGGATGCCTGCTTTACAAGCTACAGCCACCAGGATCCTTTGGTGGAAGCCATGACTATTAAAAGTGCTGCAAAATAGCCTGATGTCTCCAAAACCAAAGTTTTTTTGGACTCGCAATAGCTACAGAAATGTAGTCTTGGCCAACTTACTGTCTACTTTCTTAACCTAGTTGCCTTTTACCATCTAAAGTGTTAGAAATGCTGTGAAATGCTACAGGGTGGCATTCAAGGAATGTCATCTGTAATATGTCTAACAGGCATGATTTCTTCAAATCGGGGATTATTATTGTTGTTGTTGTTGTTATTTCCTTGGCGTAGAGTTCAGATGTTTCAAGCACAGAATATAATCAACGCCGACAGTTTTTTTACTTCTCTTTTGAAGGGGGATAATGGAAGGGATGACCCAGGTGGCTCAATGGATCAATGTGTCTGGCTGTTAGCCAGAAGGCTGGTATTTTGAGCTCGCCCAAGAACAGCTGTGGACAGGATTCATGCATTGCAGGGGGTTGGACTAGATGACCCTTGGGGTACCTTCCAACTCTACATTCTGTGATTCCAAGAAAACAATACATCAGAGGTTTCTGCGACACACCTACACGGGGTGTGGATTCTTTGCTGTAATTGCTCCTGAGTGTTTACTCAGTGGCATGTGTGGCCTCACAGGTAGCTAGCATAGCTCATTCTAGTGCAGCAATTCTGAATGGGGAAAACGAAGCAAACAAGCTTTGTGTTTGTGTGTGTGTGAGAGACAGACAGACAGACAGACAGACAGAGGGAGAGAGTGCTTGTCTATCTTCTAATGGAGATCTATGACAGCAAATTGAGCCTGTCTCTGCCACTGGAACCCTGCTGCTGCTTAAGTGTAGACACAATTGGATTCCTTTCATCATATTACAAAATAAACCCATTGACAGCTTAAGCCAATTTGTGTTTTGATCTGATCACTTGTCTCTTTGAAAGCTGAACTGAAAAGGGAGGAGAGTGAGATTATATCACATTTGCTTCCAGCATTGCTATGCTTCTCTTTTTTTGATGTTGGTCATAGGAAGTGGGAGTTGTATGCCTTGTTGCTGTGTTTGCTGGCTCTTTCGAATTAATGGAGCAATTAAAAAAAAAAAAAGACAGTGTGCTACACGGCAGTTTAATGACAGCATTTCGTATAGTGCAGTGGCTACTGAATACATCTTGATATAAAGAGGAATGTTAACACTTAACAAGTCAGCCCAGGAATAGAGAAAGGCGGATGTAGTAGAGCAGACCAGCAAGAGCAGGCATAGGCAAACTCAGCCCTCCAGAAGTTTTGGGACTACAACTCCCATCATCCCTAGCTAACAGGACCAGTGGTCAGGGATGGTGGGAACTGTAGTCTCAAAACGTCTGGAAGGCCAAGTTTGCTATGCCTGAGCAAGAGGCAGAGTGCAGAGGGACTCAGCTCTGCTAAAGTCTGCTCATAGGAGTGAGGAGTAATCTTCAGCCCATGGGCTTAATTAGGTCCGCCAGGCCTTGTAGGTTGGTCTCCCTGGCTGTTTTGAGTGAACTACAGCCATCTTTCACATGCTTGACATCGTGTAACGTTGGGTGCTGGCAAGTTCACCCTGAGGCTGCACAGAAAGACTCGTATGTATGCTCCCAATTTGATGTTTTTGTTTTTATTTGGCACACTTTTCTGCCGTCCTGCACGGCAACAGAAAAAGGTGCCTTAAAAAAACAACCAACTGGCTGCAAAGGAATAAATTGGAGCACACTTTAGAGTGTAGTCCAGATTCTTTCCTTGCAGCCATAGCTTGAATTCAATCAGAGTATGCCGAGGAAGAAGCTTGAGCTTTGCATCCCTTGACATGGCAGGTGGACAGCCTTGCCATCCAGTCAATGGAGCCTATGGAGGGTTGGCCACTTCTGGGTCTGGCCCTTGGATTGGATCCCTTCCTCCAGCACTGGGCTACTTGAGACCAACTTCAGCAAAGTTTTTGCTGTTGATGAAGCAAGGTCAAAAGCCCTAGCGCCTCCTGGTATTTATGCCTAGAGAAACCAAATGTTGTTTGCTATCAGAGCAGCTGAAGTGAGGACACTGTGAGTCATGGGTGGTGGATAGGCATTCATTCAAAAGCTCCCCCTAGTGCTTTATTCCTTGTGTTCTGAGTTCATAATAGAGAAGGACTTTCCTTAGAACGCTCTTCTATGTCCTGGTTTGAATGTACACATTCCGCTTAATAGACTGTGCCTGCCACAAACGCTGTCCTTGTGCTTCCCAATAATAATAATAATAATAATAATAATAAATTTTATTTATACCCCGCCCTCCCCAGCTGAAGCTGGGCTCAGGGTGGCTAACAACAATCAAAATAATCCAACATTCTAAAAACCTTTCATTAAAAATTAATTAAAATCAAATTGATGGCAACCATTAAGCAAAATTCTGTGCAGATTGCCAGAGGAGGGGGTCAGGCTGCGCCCTGACCAAAGGCCTGGTGGAACAGCTCTGTCTTACAGGCCCTGCGGAAAGATGTCAGGTCCCGCAGGGCCCTAGTCTCTTGTGACAGAGCGTTCCACCAGATTGGAGCCGCGGCCGAGAAAGCCCTGGCTCTATTTGAGGCCAGCCTAACCTCTCTGTGGCCTGGGATCTTCAGGATGTTTTTATTTGCAGACCGTAAGTTCTTCTGTGGGACATACCAGGACATTCCCATTCCCCAATTTGGATGTTACAGGAAGATTTTCTGGGTTAATCACAACATAGTGGTCAAGAAACCCAACAAGTCAGAATCTTAAACCACAGAGTGAAGTTGGTTTAAGATTCTGTTTGGTTTTGGTTTTTGGAACCAAAGTTTTGGTTTTTGGAACCACAGTTTAGTGGTTTGGAAATCATAGGCAATTGTGATTGATTGCTCCAAAGGTCCAAGGAAGGATGGAATGGCAGCAGGATGTAGCGTGTGGGCAAAAGCCTCATGCATTTCTTAAGAAGATGTATGATAAATACATTTGAACTGTACCTTTGTCTCTTAAACCTTAGAAGTATGTGAAGCTGTAAATTGAAATACACACTGTAAATAAGTATGTAATACCCAGCCTCCACCGTATGTAGCCATTGCCACAGCTTGCCTTCATTTATAGGGATTTTTAAATCAATTTCCCTACTTAATTTTCTCCAGAAGTTGGATGTGCTGTGAAGATACCAGTGTTGGTTGGATCTGGAGTGACTCTGGAAAACTTGAAGAACTACTTGGGTGCAAATGCTTTGATCGTTGGTTCATATTTCAAGAAAGAAAGCTATTGGGCAAATAACATTGACCCGGATCGTGTGAAGCAGTTTATGGATTACACTGCTGAACTGAGAGTGTGACATTGTTGGATCCTACCGTAATCATACACAGCCCTTATGCCACTGTGTATCATTTAGTCCCAGCACCTTATCTTGTAACTTGAAGCCTTTGGTAACTGCTCCATCTTGTAACTGCTCCATCTTCCATGTGACAGAATGTTGCAGAATTTTTTGAAGCACCAGTTACCTTGTTCTAAGGGGATCCTGTGTTGGACTCCAAATCCCATCATTCCTGACCATTGACTGTGCTGGCTTAGGGCGGGTGGGAGAGTCTTAACAATATATTGAGGGCCACAAGTTAGCCACCTTTGCTGTAAGACCAGAAAGAAGTTCTAAGTCTGAAGTCTCTCCCCATCTTCCACTCACCCCTGCTGCCCCCAAGCAGTCCAAATGTTTCCTTTGTCATGCTACATTTTCCCCCTAATGAAATCAACACTAGCTTCAAAGGCACACTTTTAGATTTCCCTGCCATTAGAACCCAATACATCAGCTAATAAAACAGCATAATGTTTTTCAAGTGTTATAAACACAATTCTAGGAAGCCATTTAGAAACTGCATTAAGAGACACCGATAATGACTGTTTAGGAGTGGTGATAGTTGTGAGGTGGGTTTTGTGTGTGTGTGTTTCTTTTTACAAATACTGACTTGCTAGAAGTCACATTCATTCATTACTGGGAAGGTGAAGCTATAATGTGTTACTTCAGTGATGCACGTTAACAAGGGGGGGGGGGAATAAGATTACTTGATTTGCTCCTTTATACTCATCTAATTCAAAGTGTAATCATTGCTGGTGCTGTTGGAGCTGTGTCCAGACAAAACTGCTTGTGTGGAAGCCCAGCATCTTAACCATTGCTGGTTATTTGCAGTAATTACTGCCAACTGTGCCAGGGTCCCAGCGTTGTGCCCATACTGCAGCTGCAACATACGAAGTGCAGCTAAATTGTTCATCGCTTGATGACTCTCTGCTGAATGTGCAGCACTGAGGTGGGCTTTATCACCGATAGCACCAGCCTTGTAGAATGACCTCCCTGTTGAAACACGAAGACGCCCCATTATTATTGGCATTCTGCCGGCTCTTGAAGAGCACACCTGTTTAGGCAGGTATTCCCCTGAACTTGAGATCTAATTATGCGTTTTTTAACTGTTCTAATTATTAGAAATTTTAACTGGCTTGTTTTCTTGTCTTTTTAAATCATGGAAGCTTTTGTTGCCTTGATTGAATTGGTTTATTGTGAATTTTAATTGCTTACGGATTTTATAATTGAGTTTATACTTGTAAACTGCTTGGATGGCATATAGGCAGTATATACTTTAGTAAATAAATAAATAAGATGCTAAATAATCATTTGTGAACTGTCTTTGGTGAAAAGTGTGCTTGAGATGTTGTCTCATATATATTTTTCCTCCCTGTATAGTTGCTGTTTCACATTCACAGCTCAACACGAATTATGGCAGGCCTTGTGTAATAAATGCATGCATGACTAAGCTCAGTCTTTCAGAGTGTTTTCAAGATGGACCATTCTACAATCTGGTATGTTCCTTGAGGCTCAGTGATAAGTGACAGTGGTCACTTATCCCGGCACAGGATCAACCTGACACAGATTTACTTATTCACTTGTTTTGCTTATGTATTAATGTATTGAATTTATATGCTGCCTTGAGCTCAATGGGCATTTCAGGGTCTGAAGCACAAACTCCTTGGAATCCCAGGGCACAAGTCTGAAGGTATGTGGCCCGTTTTGCCACTTAAGGGGAAACAGAAATTGCCACTCGGCTCTGCCATGCTGCCTGCCACTGTGTTGCCTGCCACCTCTGCCGTTGGCAGACAAGCAGCACCAGCACCAATTTATGGTGAGAGCTCTCGTGAGGTCTTGCACTCCATGAGATCTCCTGAGATTACAGCAAGATCTTGCCATAAATCAGCGCCAATGCCTGCACTGTTTCTCCACTGGTGGATCACTGCCTTGGGGGCTTCCACTGCCTAAGGAAATACAAATGCTCATAGGGACAACATGGGGGGGGGGAGTAGCAAAGAAGCACATCCAAAGCAATGTTTCTTATACATCTCCAGATTATGCAAATGACTTCTATTCAACCATCAAAGGATCGCATCAGCCTTTGCAGTTGCAACCCAGGTGGAATCTACACACATACTGTATTTTTAAAAATGCTGTGAAAAAGCTTTTTTAAAAAACGTTTTGAAAAATACATTGAATTTTGCATAGCTCACGGTCGCCATCTAGTGTCGCGTTTGTATATTCCTCTTTATAATACATTTATTTGCAGCTGTGTAGATGAGTCCCCTGCCTTCATGGATCACTGCCTTGTTGTGGCGAAGGGGCTTGAATAACTCCAAGAAGCTATGAGTTATGCCGTGCAGGGCCACCCAAGACGGACAGGTCATAGCTGTATTTTGCCAAGAAAACTCTGTGGGAATTAAAAAAGGAGAAGCTTTGAGAAGAAAGAGTTTCCATGGCATGCTCTGGTTCATTGGGTCACGGAGAGTCGAACACGACTAAGACGTCTAAACAACAACAAAGATGAGTCCCCAATGTCACCATCCTGAACCAGTCAAAACCATTTAGCTCTCCAGATCAGCCTTCATCATAATATCATGTGATTCCATATAACCATTTATCAGTGTCTTTCTTTCTTAAGACTTTGACTAATTTTCCTATTCATTAAATGTCTCCCAATATCCTGTTTCACCTACCTGCGAAACAGTTCAAGATTAATCACAGTTGCCATGCCTAGCCGATTCTCTTTTCATGCGTACAATGGCCACCATAGATTTCAGGGTTTTGGAGTGAACATTCATTACATACAGTTCTGTACTATCAAAGTTTAGGCACAGGCCTTTTCAGTTTAGCTAGGCCATAGGCTCCAAAAAAATTAAAAAAATTAAAATGGAACTATCAAAATGATAATTTTATGCAATTATTATTTTCTTCAACATCATTTGTTTTAGTCCTTTAATAAAATCACCTTGGCAGAAAGGTGGTATATAAATAAATGAATGACTGGATGAATAAATATGCAAATTTAAGAGTATGGTTTTTTACACAGATCTGTAGAAAAACCAAGAAGCATTCGCATGCTGCAACTATGTCCCAATGAGCTGCAAAAGAGGAAGAATGCAATGCACCTGGGGGGGGGGGGAACATCCATTTCCTGAATGTGCACAGTATTTAGAACATGCATCAAAAGCTTCATGGCGTCTCTGTTTAATTACTGCAGCTCCACGTACCAAGTCCAAGCACTTTAGAAGCTGCAGAAAAGCCCATAATTTGGCCTTAAATTATGAGGCACCAAAAAAAAAAAAAAAGGAACTAACTCTGGGATTTAGTGGGCTAGCATCAAAGTAAATCTGATTTTAAAATCCACAGGGGAAGATTGATTGCCTCCCCTTTATCATGTTCACCGCTGCAAGTATTTGTGTAGTAGCGTTAAGCATCTGCTTGTCTGTTGCAAGCAGATGCTGTAAGTAGGATTTGACCTTTCTGTTTTGGAAAATTGCTTGAATGTTTAATGTTAAAATATTAAGTTATCAGAGCAGCTCATCTCTTTGGGAGAAAGGAATGCTCAATTTTACACCATGTGGGTTCTCAAAGTAACCATAAGAAGCATGAATAACTTCGGAGGAGAACAAAGCAAGCTATGTTAATGTGGAGGAAACTCTGGAAGTAAATAACAGCTGTTCAAGGAGACATCTCTTAAATATGTATTAATTAATTTGAAGTGCATCGCTTAAATATGCAAAGAGATTATCTTGCGTTAATTTACATTAAAACACTACAGCACTTGCCAGGTTCGTTATAGTATCCTAAGCTACCACTCCAGCCAACGCAACAGCATTTTGTTGGGTGTTGATTGCTTTCGATTTGCCCTTTTAAAAATGTCAGATAGCTGCCTCTTGTCTGGTAGGATCTGTCCTTATGCACACATTTCAGGCTTCCAAAGTTACTGCAGTTTCTATCTGGAGCAATATGGGCTTAGACTGTAAAGAGAAAGGACCAGGTAAAGGAGGGGTCAGACTTAACACTCCACAGAAAAGGGTCAGAACCACAGATTTTGCTAACTGAGGAGTCCCCAGTCCTGAACATGTGGTTAAAGGGACCCCAGATTCCTTATTCTGAATTGATTGCAGCCATTGTATGAAATCTTGTTCTTTTTTTATCCAGGGTGGGGCTTCCATAACTAGACTTAAGACTACATTTCATTGTCCAGTCTCTGAAAATGGTAGCAGGATAGTCTGTGTTCAGAGAAGTCTTTAGTGTTTGATGTTGTATTGTGTTTTTACTATTTTTTGTTGGAAGTTAGTTGTTGCTGTTGTTTGTTGTTGTCATCGTCATGCCTGTCATCACTTATGAGTGGAAACCTGTTGCAGCAGGATCTTTAAAGTTCTCCCTCTGCTTTGCAATGCAGACTTTACAGCCCAATCCTTTATGTGTCAACTCTGTTGAGCTTAATGGAATTTGTGCCCAAGTAACTGTGTATTCCTATACAGTGTATCTGAAGAAGTATGCATGCACACGAAAGCTTATACAGTACCCAGAACAAACTTATTTGGTCTCTAAGGTGCTACTGGACAATTTTTATTTATTCATTTAGATTCCTTCCTTCCTTCCTTCCTTCCTTCCTTCCTTCCTTCCTTCCTTCCTTCTTATACAGCCTTAGGCATATCTGCACCTGAAGGCAAGGCAGTAGTAGAAATGAGGAATCTTCTTGTTTCAATCATTAATGGTCCACAATTGAACATTTCCATGTATCAGAATTTACTTATGCGCCCACAATAATTGCATTATTCTATTTTAGTCCTCTCATTCTGAAATTGCTTTTCTATTGAGCTGTTCAGGATCTCTAACGGCACAGCTCACTTGAATCTGGGGGACTCAGGTAAGGGATTATGGTGGTGATGTCACCCTTTGCATTAGGCAAAGGCTAGATCCTTGTACAGTGGTACCTCGGGTTACATATGCTTCAGGTTACAGACTCCGCTAACCCAGAAATATTACCTCGGGTTAAGAACTTTATTTCAGGATGAGAACAGAAATCGTGCAGTGGCGGTGCAGCGGCAGCAGGAGGCCCCATTACCTAAAATGGTGCTTCAGGTTAAGAACAGACTTCCGGAACCAATTAAGTACTTAACCTGAGGTACCACTGTATTCAACATGACCCCTGCTCTCCTGGACTAAGACAACAGCACTGAGATGTGGGGTTCTTAATATTTACTGCTTTGTTATCTTGGCCTTTTCAAGCATACTGTCCTCGGTTTCTTAACCTTATTGCCACATTAGTCATGAGGACTAGAAACCTAAGAGGTGAAAGTTTCAGGACTGCAGGTTTCTGAGCTGCAATAAAATGACAGAAGGGGCAGCCTTCGTTTGTCCTGTAGTTTGTGTATTGCCACTTAGGATTTGCAGATGCAGAATGCATTTTTTTTTTGCCAGTACTGTATATTGCTGGTTACTTCTTTTAATTGGAAGCAACAGATAACTATTTCTAGTAAGACCTGACTTTAAAGATAATGCAGTCTGTAAAAGATTCGTATGTTGCTGGAGATTGGTGGTGCTGGAGAGAGAAACTACGACATTTTGTAGCACTTTGCATTTTCAACAGTTTATCAAGGTTTGAGAGTGCAGATTTCCTTTGGGGGAAATTAGTTCTTAAGTTTACAAAGTGCCCCTGCCATAAATACTCGTAAAAAGGACAATTTGGTAGGCCATGTTTATTTTTAAGCAGGTCAAAGGACATTAGTATGTTCAACTACATAAATCTGTCTGGTACAGTACAGAAATCCACATGCCTCTGTATCTCAAAGGGTTTTGCTTCTAGATCTGTAGAAGTGCAAAAATATTGCTACACAAAGGCAAATAGAAGGTGTGTGGGTGTTTTCCTCCCATCCAACACTGATACTTGTGTTTATTGATTTAAACCATTGATAATAATAATAATAATTTTTTATTTATACCCCGCTCTCCCCAGCTAAGACCGGGCTCAGGGTGGCTAACAACCAATAATAAAAACATTAAAACATTAGGATTCAGCCTCTTCACAGGAGGAGAAAGGAAAAATAAAGAGGGGGAGGGAATCAAACTGATTCTAAGCCAAAGGCCAGGTGGAACAACTCTGTCTTACAGGCCCTGCGGAAAGAAATCAGATCCCGCAAGGCCCTGGTCTCGCTCTGCTTGAGGCTAATCTAACTTCCTTAGGGCCCTAGATCTCTAGGGTGTTGCTATATATGGACCTTAAGGACCTTATATACTGATTAACTACAGTAGTCTTGCCTCTAAGCAGTTTACAGAGTCACCGTAAAGTCACCACCAGGTTTGCACCCAGAAAACTATTTTGAATGCATGAGCCTTCTTGTTGGTGGCTGATATTTGCACCGAAAACTAGAGCTTTCAACCTGGTACACTGCATTATAATTTTGATGATGATGATGATGATGATGATGACGACAACTATAGTGGATGCAACAGTCAAGGGTCTGCCTCCCACTTTGCTGCGGCTCTCCCTTCATTTACATTCGTGTCTGTTGTCTAGGAAGCAGTCAGGAAGCAAGAGAAGCAGTTACACACATGCCTCTCCACCCCACATGCAAAATAATACTCATTTGCCTTGCCATCTATCTGCTTTGATCTAAAATACAGAACCTGATGGATGCCCTAGGTAAATCAAACGTTTTCCGTCTGCCAAAAGGGTTTTGCAAAAGCTTATTTCATGCCATTACCATTTTTCTGTTTCTAGCAGTAAATCAAAAAAGTATCAGCCCATTCATCCACTTTAAAAAGTAACGCCTTGCCTTTGTGTAATTACCCAGGCCCAGTGGAGACCTCCATACACAGTAAATCTGTTCATTTAAAAGGTTTCACTTTTAAGTACAGCGGTGACATAAATTGGTGGAGAGCAAATTTATTTATTTAATAGGTTTATTCTGTTAACTGGCCTGATAACTGTTAAGACTTCTGCTGCTGCTTCATATGGCAGGGCTCTTGCTAATGTCTCTGATTTATTTCTGCAGCGGATATTTATGTACGAAGGTCTAACTCCATCTAAGAGTGGTGGAAATTGGTATGTGGTTATGATTTATTCTCATTACTCGCCTGTACTTAACTGGTGTTCAGGGGACCTTCATTGTCTCTACAGCAGATTTCTGAGAAATTAAGTAGCTTAACAAGTAGCAAGAAGGGAAGCTGAAGAGAATATGGCTGAATTCAGAGATCATTTTGTTCCATTTCCCCAACTTTTCCTTGCCTGATAATTTCCATGTTTTATGTGATCTTTCACGCGACGTAAAAGCCACTTGTGGAAATCTAGTGGAATCCAGCAGATGTTTTAGTGCTCATTTCCATGTGAATTGCTTCCAGGGAAAAATCCTACTGCAACCCCATTAACCTAGAACAGGAGTAGGCAACCTAAGGCCCGTGGGCCGGATGTAGCCCAATTGCCTTTTCAATCCGGCCCGCAGATGGTCCGGGAATCAGCGTGTTTTTACATGAGTAGAATGTGTCCTTTTATTTAAAATGCATGTCTGGTTTATTTGTGGGGCATAGGAATTTGTTCATCCCCCCCACCACCACATGGACTGAGGGACGATGGACCGGCCCACGGCTGAAAGAGGTTGCTGACCCCTGACCTAGAAAATCATGGGAGCTTTCCCCTGTTTTATTTATTTTTTGCTGTTTTTTGTGGATCACGCCATGAGATGAAACCTAGGGCTGTACAGTTCTTTCCTGACATTTTCATGGGTGAATTGTTGGGGGAACAAAATAACACTTGTGAGGAAAGGGTGGCAACACGTCCAACGTTGTCCAGTTTTGCATCACACCACGAACACTGGTTTGAATGAAACTTAGTGCAACATGGTATATTGATCAGAAACCCACAGTTCCATGACGCGACAGGAATGTTAAAAACTGGGACAGAAGTGCTAGTGTTATATCTGGGAACACAAATGCACCAAGAGGTGTAAGGTTGTTCCCTCCAAGGGCTGACTCATACTTGAACCATTGCCCAGTAATCAGAGGTGGGTGGGAGGAGAGAACCAATTTTTTCATCAATGCCAGATTTATTGGACGGCTTTCTTCCTCTTCCTCTTCCTCTTCCTTTATGTTGCTGCGAGTAGCAGTGTACTCAGCATCACTCTGAAAATCTTAAGAAACCAAAACGCACCAGTGCAGGTTTGAAAACAGCGGTCAGATTCAGGCTGAGGAGAAGGCCTTGAAGCTACTTGCTAGAGCATGCACTTGGCTGCCAAAGATCTCCGATTCAGTCTTTCATATTTCCATGTGGGGCTGAGACTCCTGCCTGAATCCCTGGAGAGAAGTTGTCAGTGTTATACCCAGGATGGGGAACCTGTGGGCCTCTGGACAATGTTGGACCCCCAGCTCCCATCAGCCCCAGCCAGTGCAGCTGGCAGTCAGGGATGATGGAAACTGTAGTCCAGTAAACATCTTTGGAGGTCCACAGGTCAACTGCCACCGCTGCAGACAATCCTTGGCTAGAGAAACCAATGGCCTGGTTTGGGATCAGGAAGCTTTTCTGTGCTACTGTGCCTGCAGAATTAAGCCTGGGCTCAAATTAAGCCCTGCTTCTTCATTCGTATACAGTGGGACCTCGGTTTTTGAACGTAATCTGTTCTGGAAGACCGTTCGAATTCCGAAACGTTCGAAAACCGAAGCATGCATTTCCGGAAGCATTTACAGTGGTACCTCGGGTTAAGAACGTAATTCGTTCCGGAGGTCTGTTCTTAACCTGAAACTGTTCTTAACCAGAAGCACCACTTTAGCTAATGGGGCCTCCTGCTGCCGCTGCTCCGCCGGAGCACAATTTCTGTTCTCATCCTGAAGCAAAGTTCTTAACCCGAGGTACTATTTCTGGGTTAGCGGAGTCTGTAACGTGAAGTGTCTGTAACCTGAAGCATATGCAACCCGAGGTACCATTGTACTTAGGGAAAACTCAATATGGAAGCCGCGTGGTACCTTCGACTTCCAAAAAGCGTTCAAAAACCGAAACGTTTGACTTCCGAGACACTCGAAAACCAAGGTTCCACTGTAACAGAACAAGGAAAAGGCCTGCTGAATACTCAACACCATATTAATGTAAAGCCTAATAAGGGTAGTCTGAAATCAACTATAATTCTGTGACATGCCCCTCCCTGCCCCCACCGCGGCCCCCCTTTCCCTTTACCCAGTCAAAGAAAATGTTAGGGAAATATAATCAGCAGTGAAACAATTAAAATAATTGTCTTTCGCAAAGAGGGTTCTGCACAATATTTGTATAAATTGAAGTCGGATGTGTGGTTGTGGTTTTTTTTAGGGCTATATATGTATGTTTGTCATGCTCACAAGCCATCTCATTCCTCCCCCCGCCCTTTCTTCTTAAATCCTATTTGTAAATCTCAAGGGTGTCAGTTCTAAAGCAAGACAGGCCCAGCTGGCAGAAACTTGCAAGTGAAAGGCTGAATTTTTTAGCAGCTCCGAAGTTATTTTTAGAAAACATCTTTAGCTTTCCAATAAATTAAGATTGAAAGGCAGCGTCTTAATAAAAACAGAACAAGGAGGAACAATACCAGAGCAATCAAGCGGCGAGCTAAAAATATTGTGCTCAGGGACGGTGTGGAGCCATTCTCCTCCTTTCCCATAATCCCTTGACACTTTTACTCTTGGTTTTAGCATCACTGTCCGCAGGTTTCGGCACTTTCTCCCATGAATATTAAGTCCAGAAATTTGTTCTTTGTGAGAAGAGAACTTGGGTATCTGTAGAGTAGGGCTGCCACCCAAATGAAGAAAAGTTTATAATTGATGAATCGTTTAAATGGGCATAAAGAATACTTTAAAGAGATGGGGAAACCTGTGGAAGAGCATATGGGTCCCCACCCACAGTTCAAAGTTGCAGTAGTCCAGTTGGAGTGCTGGACTAGAACCTGGGAAACCAGGGTTCGAATCCCCCACTCATCCACAAAGCTCACTAGCCACTGTCTCTCAGCCTATCCTACCTCACAGGGCTGTTGAGAGGATAAAAGAAGCATATATGTTTGAGCTGTTTGGATTGGACATACATATCATAGTAAATAATAATCATAATCTTATACCCCTCAGTCAGAACTAGGCCTTAGGGAAGCTACTGTTCTTTCAAAGGCAAAGGCCTTTGAGAGGAGGAATCAGTGGTGGCTTTTTTCCTGGGGGGATGCATACCCCTAAACATTTTGTGAATCTAAGTTTGGCCTCATTGAGGGGCAGTATTTCAATATGAGTAGGAAAATGAGAGTATTCCTAAACATAATTTTTTTTGGGGGGGGGGGGAAGCACTGGGAGGAATAATGGATGTAAAGTGCTTTGAACACTTAAACATGCTATAGCTATATATAATTGCTTTAATTTTTAGAAAACTCCATAACAAATGCTGTGTAGACTAATAAATACAGATCTCCTTTTCCAGATAACATGCGTTGTGTCAGATGTGGGTATTGGTTCACTGAAGTTGATTTCCCCTAATTTAAAGCACAGGGTAACGTGGCAAAAATGGCTTATTAACAACGCTACCTTTGTGAGATTTCATGAGCTATAGCACACCCTAGTGATATCAAGAAATTAGAAAACAGAACCAGGTGGTTTAGGTGCCTCGCAGAAGCTGACACGCTAAAGAGTTATTGCGAGCTGGCAAAATTCCTTTGAGTACCTTGGGGAAATGTGTTTGATTTCCATTTTTAAAAAGGGGGTGAGCACTGTAAGAGCTGTAAAATTGTTGCAGCACAGCTGCATTCATCTCATCATCAGATACTGCAAGGAAAGGGGAACCCAAAATGTCAGTTTGTGGGCCCACTCTACCACAAACAGGATCACAAAACAGGCCTGAAAGGTCATATAATAATAGTCACAGTTGTCATATCCATATTAACTCATGGTTGTTTTTTTAAAAAAAAGTTTGGAATATTTAGGTACATTTTCAAAGTGGTTGTTTGGGAATTTAGAGGGCAACAGGTGAGGCAAAGAGGCATCCTTACCACTTCATTGGTTCTGTGCTTGCAGCCTAAATGTTATGGACTGGCTGGATGCGGGGGGCAACAGCAGGGGAACCCCCAAGGGATAAAGGCTCAGAGCCGGGGTGGAGATTGGTGGTGAGACGGTGTTGAGTGGTCCCGTAGGGTATCCCCAATGCATTCTCCCTTCCTATTACAGTGACTGACTGCAATATTTTGAATTGGGAAAGAGACAAAAATCTTTCCTGCAATCATAATGGAAGGACCTGTTTTGTGTGTTTATGCAAATAAAGTTTGCCATCGTGTCGGGTATTTATTTAAATGCCATGCAATTCTTCCCCTCCACATAGGCAGACAACCCTAAGGGGGGCAGCGGCGGGGGAAGGAGCTTCACCCCAAACAAAACAAACAGAATTGTTCCTAAGAACAATTTCATTTCAAATCCACAGAACAATATTTCATTCATCCTTAATTATCTCCCCACTGGTAAGAGAAGCATCGCAGACTCCTTTTGTTCTCCTGATTTTGCATGCAGTGTGATTAGGTAGCAGATTTATTTATTTTTTGTTTTAGTTATATATATAGATGCCAGCGTACTACCAGCCCTTACACATGTGGGGTTTGGCCTCATTGTTTGACTGGTAGAGCAACAAGCAAGAGGAACACGCGTCCTGCCAAATTTCACAGCCCCCCAAGGTGCACAAGTTCCAGGCTCCCTTTTCACTGCAATCCCCTCCCGTGCACTGCTTTGCTACCGGAACGGCGACCCCATTGTCTTCCGCCGCATTATTGTGAAGCGGCTTTTCTCTCCTGCTGTTTGTCCCCTGTAATCCGTTCGGTTGCTGCCGCCGTCCTGAGAATCTCCGCTTGAAAGGAATCACTTAGTGCTCACAGATGCTTCTCTTGAACCTGCTGGCAAGGATGCAGGCGTTGACTAAAGTACCAGGCCTGTGATCCTACTGATGGGGAAGAAGGGGCAGAGTGAGACAGCAAAAAAATGAAATAAAATAAACGCCGCGAATCTCTCTTTGGTGGAGTTTATAATTTGTTGCTTTCATGGTGCTCTGTTCTCTGTGCTTGTACTCAACGTTATCTGCTCTCCCCTGTGGATTTCTCTACAAAGCATGATGGGAATGTTAGCATGGGAAAGGAAAATTAATACTGGCTGCCAATGTTTGCCTAGCGCACATGCAAGGCAGATCACACAGTCACAAGCAAAGGGAGACATCTACCGTTTGAGAGATAGTAAAGGAGGCACATGGCAGCACTGCAGGCTTGGTAGGCAATTTGTCCAATGCTGAATACCACGTTTGGGAATTCTGTCGTAAGGCAGGCTTTGTATAAAAGTGAGAAAGTTTGCAGAGGCGATCATGGTTGGGAAAGCAAAATCTGTGAGGAAAAAGCTGAAATAACTTGGGTGGAGTGGGGGTTGTTGATGGATGGCTTAACCATAGCAAAGGATCTGAGATAAGCTGTTCTCTGAAGTTCTGCATGCAGGGAGTTTTTCATGGGGGAAATCATGCAAAATGTGATATCCTACCTACACCCTGGGATTGGTAGGGCAGAAAGCAGGGAGACTGACAGTAGAGGGCACCAGAGCCAATGACCAGCGGAGCCAACTCATTCCGACTTGGTCCCATCTGCCTTCTCCCTGCTGGGGAATACAAGGGGAATACTGAGATGAGGAAGGTGATGGGCAGTGCCACCCCCCACTGGACTGAGTGGAAGTAGGCAGGCAGGCTGGGTGGGGGCTGGCTGAAGACAGAGTGTGGTTGGGTTGGTGGGG
This sequence comes from Podarcis erhardii, assembly GCF_964252035.2. Lineage (NCBI taxonomy): Eukaryota > Metazoa > Chordata > Lepidosauria > Squamata > Lacertidae > Podarcis > Podarcis erhardii. Next base: position 33,056,525 of record NC_138511.1, read on the forward strand.
CATTGCCCCATTTGCCCTAATGAACCAGTCTCCGATGGCTGTAGCCCATCATTCTGCTGCACTTGGCTGGCCCAACATTTTGCTGCCTGTCCCATGTAAAAAAAAAAAGGGGGGGGACTGAATCTCATGTCAGCACACGAAATGGGGCAGGTTCTTCAACTGCACTTGAGGGCTGTTACCATTTGCTTTGGCGCCAGTGTGCTCCCACTGCTGGTGATTGAAGCCTAGTGCACATGCCATTAGCCACAGTCCATATCTATCCTGCAGTTTCTTGAGAAACCAGTCTTCCTCCTGTTGAAAAACGTAAGCCATACTCACTGTGCAGTTAAGCTGAGCAGGGCACATGTGAGACAGTCATTGCACATGTTGCAGGGGGAAGCTGCAGTCACACATAAACCAAACAGGTAATGCACATCCGATGAAGATATCCCCACCCCTCCAGTGATGTGCAAATATGACTTGAAATGCAGCTGGGAAGGTCAGACAACCTTGCTAGGGTTTAAGTCACTAATGTGTACATAGCCAATTTATTTTATTTTTTTTTGTTTATTTGAATATTATTTGTTTATTTGAATATTTATGAGCCACACATTCATAAAATATATGCAGGTGGCTTACAATGTAAAATACAATAAAGTTAAAAGCAATCAATAAATATTTATACAAATATAATTTAAAACTTCAGTATCCTGGTAGGTTAGAAAGGGGGGGGGATAAAAATCCTGAAATTCATATCTAGGATGGGATACTTATGCCTTCAAATGCCCCAATCAAGCATAAACCAGGATAGGCAGGCAGTGGATGCAATCCTAAAGCACAAAAGAGGTTCACAGGCATGTACTTTTCTCACCTGCCATCTATCCCTCCACCACTCTTCCTTCTTCCCTCCATCACTCTCCCAGAGCTCATCCATAATGCCCCTTAATATGGCTAGGGAGTTTCCTGTACCTCCATTCATTCTCTGTGGTTCATACAATGCTCTCCTCCTTGCTACACTCCCCCCTCCCGCAATCCAGGTTTTCTTATATCAGGGGTAGCCCGAAAATCTTGACTGAGGAGGTAAAAAGTGTGGGAAGGCAGCTTTTTGGAGGAGAGCATCATATGGACAATGAAGGCATGGGAAGTTTCCTATGTTCATTAAACTACACTGTGGGTGATGCCCTAGGGATGCTCTGATACGGCATCAGAGAGCCAGTGTGGTGTAGCGGTTAAGAGCAGTAGACTCATAATCTGGGGAACCGGGTTCGGTCATGCAGCTGCTGGGTGACCTTGGGCTAGTCACACTTCTCTGAAGTCTCTCAGCCCCACTCACCTCACAGAGAGTTTGTTGTGGGGGAGGAAGGGAAAGGAGAATGTTAGCCGCTTTGAGACTTCTTCAGGTAGTGATAAAGCGGGATATCAAATCCAAACTCTTCTTCTCTTCAAAGGGAACCTGGCTCTGGGACAGTGAAGTGTAAGAGCACCAAGAGGAAGGAAGACTCCTATCCATTGCCTGTACTTTCCATCACATCCTTGTCGTTCCTGGAGGACAGCTGCATTTGGAGATACAAGTTTCCCATGACCACATGCAGATTGATCTTCAAGTGTCCTTAAGAGAGTTTCTACTAGCCAAACACTGCTGGGCATCTTACAGGGCGAAATTTTAATGCAACCGCCAGATGGGGCTATTTATGTAATAAAAGCTATTTCAGAGGCAACCTCTCACCTCCTGCTGTTCTGACCCCCCCCCAACAAAATTAATCAACATCCTTGGTTTCCTGGTGTGCTCCCCGCCCTCCATTTTTTTGTATGCGAAGTGACCCAACTACATCTGCGGGGGAGGGGGGCATCAGGCCAGCAAAGACTCCAGGTCACATCTTGCATAATAGAGCCTGCATTTAAGCAGCAGGAGTTGGACTTGATGACTCGTCAAGGTCCCTTCCAACAACTCTCCGGTTCTATTGAAGCAATGAAGGTGAGGACAGGTGACCTCACCTAGGCCCGAAGTCACCCCCCCCAAAGCAGGCTCATAGCTTCTCAAAGCTTTTCAAAATCATTTTCTCAGCAGCTTAGCATCAGAAACATTCTGCTCTGCTATAACAAAGGTAGAGAACAGTCCATTGTTTCTCAGGCCTTTCTCATGCCTTCTGGCCTTGCTAAAGAACCACATTGCAACTTGCTTTCTGTCCGGGAACCATGCTAGAACAAGAGATTGAAACATATCTGAACACTCTGAAACTCCCCCCCCCCTTTCCTGGGAAGGGCGCCAAGAGTCCACAATAGTCCCAAGACAGCTTTCTGTACATGCTCAGGAACCTCAACATGGGGCAGGACTCCTGAGGGAGGAGAAAGGGAGAGGGAACTAGAAAGGGGTATATATGCTTGTGCACATGATTGTGAACTCGTGCATGCTTTTTGTGACTTATCACACTTGCTCCTTCTACCAGTTACAGATAGGTAGCCGTGTTGGTCTGCCATGGTCAAAACAAAATAAAAAAATTCCTTCCAGTAGCACCTTAAAGACCAACTGAGTTAGTTCTAGGTATGAGCTTTCGTGTGCATGCACACTTCTTCAGATACACTGAAACAGAAGTCACTGGACCTTTCTATATAGTGAGAAGGTGGGGAGGGGTATTACTCAGAAGGGTGGTGGGAATGGGTGATTGGCAGATAGCTGCGATGAGCCTGTTGACGACTCTTAACGACTGCAATAGGTCTAACAGGAAAAAGCAAGGGGTGAGAAGGTGAAAAATGGCTTTGTCATGTATAATGAGATAAGAATCCAATGTCTTAAAGGAGAGACCTGGTTTGAATAAAGACATTGGATTCTTATCTCATTATACATGACAAAGCCATTTTTCACCTTCTCACCCCTTGCTTTTTCCTGTTAGACCTATTGCAGTCGTTAAGAGTCGTCAACAGGCTCATCGCAGCTATCTGCCAATCACCCATTCCCACCACCCTTCTGAGTAATACCCCTCCCCACCTTCTCACTATATAGAAAGGTCCGGTGACTTCTGTTTCAGTGTATCCTTCTACCAGTTCATGGATGGTAGAAATAAAAGCCTTTTCTCCGAAACTATTCTTTGAGTGTCTGTTGACTCCCACTTCCCTTTCCCTGGGCGCAATATTTTTCCCACCCAAGGGCAAAGCCTCATAAGGCTACATTTCTTGGTCCGTTTGGCAGGGAAAAATAGATTCCCTGAGGATAAGGGATGTGGGTTCAAGGCGTCCCTGTGGTGAACAGCTCGGTTCGTGTCAGCAGTTCCAGGGCACATCCTGCCAAGTTCATAGGAGGAATTGCCACCCGTTCCTGAGTGGACACACTGCAAGGACTGGAGAAAAAGCAACGGCTGCGCAGAAAGAAGGTACCCCGAGGAATAAGGTAAGCTCCACAGGGATAGGTGGGAGCAAAGAGAGTTTGATCAGTAAAAGCAGTAAAAGGTGCCACTGGTTTTGGTTTTGACCAAAAAAGCAGCAAAAAGGGTGCTGCTGGGCCCCGGTCGAATTCTAAGCGCTGCCGGTTGTGGTTGGTTGTTGGTTTTGTGCCCAGAAGAAGCAGTAAAAAAAAAAAAGGTACTCTTGGGCCCCGGTCGAAGTCGTGAAGCGTTGCCGGTTGGTTGTTTGGTTTTGGTAAAAAGGGATTGGGGGAGGTGCATGGGTTTTTCTGAATGTGCATGTGGGGACACTCCAGTGAATGTTTTGAGTGTGTGAGACGTTGGAAGCAACATGTGGTCTGTGACTGAGTGAGAAAAAAATAGACTTCAACACTTATGTGAAGTTCCTGACCACCCCCCATGGCTTAGGAAAAGCAGAACTGTGATTACCCGTGCCATGCCAAACTGTGCCCAGTATGGCAGCAAGTACAAGTTAGGGGAAAAAACCAGCAGTCTTGCCAGACCCTGAAGATAAAGGAGGAATAATTAGCCCCCCTCCACCCTATGCAGCAACTGCACCAGGGCTAAATGAGGTTCCCCCTACCCAACCCCCACACAAAGAGACTGAGGGAGAAAAGAAAGAGAAGAGGAAAGTGAGGAAGAAGGTGATATGGAGAATGAAGAATTCAGAATTAATTTAGAAAGTGGACAAGATAAATGTCCTCAGGGCAGCGGACAATACTGATGTTGCAATTGAGGCAGCTAAAACTCCACTTTGATGGCCCCACCCCACTGAGTGTACGACCCCCTGGAGTCATCCAATGCCCAGAACCACAGACCTCCAAGCACCTTAAATCAGAATCCTTCTTTCGAAGAGGACCCGGCCAGAATAATTAGGGGTTTGATTACCCATGCCATGCCAAACTGTGCCCAGTATGGCAGCAAGTACAAGTTAGGGAAAAAAACCAGCAGTCTTGCCAGACCCAGGAAAAGAAAAGGAGGGAGGAATACTTAGCCCCCCTCCACCCTATGCAGCAACTGCACCAGGGCTAAATAAGGTTCCCCCTACCCAACCCCCAAAGCAAAGAGACTGAGGAAGAAAAGACAGGAGAAAAGAGAAGAGGAAGGTGGTATGGAGAATGAAGAATTCAGAATCAGGTGAAGTGGACAAACAGACAGTCTGAAAGTGTGTTCCAGTATGTAGAACCTTTTAAAAGCAGAGCTGGCTAGAAGCAGTACAATGCAAGAATGTGAATTGACAGAAAGAAACAGAAGGGAAGGCTTAAGGAGCCCTAGGATTACAATACTGACCATTGAGGAAATCTGCAAGATAAATGCCCTCAGGGCAGCGGACAATGCTGATGTTGCAATTGAGGCAGCTAAAAACCTCCACTTTTGCTGGCCCCACCCCACCGAGTGTACGACCCCCTGGAGTCATCCGACGCCCAGGACCACAGACCTCCAAGCACCCTAAATCTCGTCTCTCAGCAGCTCCTGATCCTTGTGATATAATAATACTAATATGTGCGTACCTTGCAGGGCCGTTTTAAGGATCAATAAGATCATGTATGTGGAAGGTTGCTAGATACTACAGTATATATAAACATAAGCAGAAAGGGTTTATCATGAAATTCGAGTTGCTTAGGAAGGCAGGAGAGACAGCTTTAAAGGAAGAAAACAAATGGAAACACGTTTATTCATACTGGAATTTAAATTGTCGTAAACTTCCCCTGGGTTTGCTGATAAAGGGTGGGCAAGACATTAAAAACAACAACACTTATCATATGTGTGTGTTAATATACTTAACATATTTAAAGCTAATATATTTATTGAATAAATATGTATTGCCTATCTATAATAAAGTATTATTATTTTCTAAAGGGGAGGGGAGACGTCCACCCTAAGCATTTGCAAGGCAAAACGAGGAAGGAGGCGCGCGTGGAAAGCGGACAGATTTAATCCTTCTCCGCAAAAGCTTTCCGCTTCTTCCGGCGCCTCTGGCACACCGGGACTCAGGAGGCGCAGCCGCAAAGCTCTTCACCTGCAGAACGCCTGCCTGTTAAAAAGCAACTGTTGCTTTTTAACAGCGGCGCAGGAGAAAGACACGCTAGCCCTATAGTTTGCAGCTGGGACTTCGGTGCCCCAGACCCGCCGACATTTCGGAAACTTGAGCAAGCTCGGTGCAGTTGTAACCGTGGCTGTGCGTCGGGATGCCAAGGGAGGCCCAGATCCGCCCTCTGTGATCCCCCACGGGACCCGCGGCTGGGCGGGAGCGACCTCGGCTGGGCCGAGACGGAGTTGTGCGCGCAGACCCGGGCCGAGGGAGGAAGGCTTCCGGATCCGGGGGCGAATTGCATGGCCCCGGGGCGGAGAGTAGGAGTTTGCAAGGGGGGTTGGGGAGAGACTCGAGGAAAGCACCCTGTTTGCCTGCCGGGGCTGGACGGAAGGGGCTCCCCATCCCCTCCCAGGCCGCTTTGCAAAGGCGCCGACTACATCTCCCATCACCCCTTGCTCACGGCTTTGCGTGCTGGGAATTGTAGTCCAAAAATTAAAGAAGCACATTCGCAAGGACTAACGGGTTTCCAGGGCAAGCCTTTCCAGGCTGGTTAAAAGGGCTTCATCTCAGGTAAGTGAGAGTTTAGGCTTGCGGACTAGCAGCTTGCGTGGACTGGGACCCTCCTCTGCAGGAAGCGCGCAGCGATTCTGAACGATCAGCTCTGCTGCTCTGAAAATCACGGCTAAACACTACGGATTTCTCTTGCTTTGGCCCCGCTGATGACAACAGAAAGACCGTAGCTAGCAATGCGTGGCCACTTGTCTGTCCGCTGCTGGAGGCTGTGGACTGAAATGCAGGGAGGGACTTTTGCCTGATACTTGGAAGGGGAGGGCGGGGGCTGAACGACAGAAGCAGCGTGGCTAATGCAAAATCTCTGGCGGGGCGAATAAGAAGGAAGCCAGAGCAGTTTCTATCAAACGAGAGGGGAAACCCCCCAATACGCAGGCAACTGCTGGGTTCTTAATCCCTGCAAAAATCAAAGGAATCTGAATCCGCTATGAAGGACCTCAGGTGTGGCTGGGTTTCAGAGCAGATGTTCGAATCGCAATAGTCTCCTGTGGTTTGGGAGTGAGATCACTTCTGTGATCATGCCCGTGAAGCAATCTTTTTGTGTAAGGGCATCAATCCCACGAACTCTAAGGGGTTTTTGTTGTTGTTGTTTTTATTTTTGTTTTGCAAAACTGGGAGTTTCTGGATTGCAATGAGAATGATGAAACCATGGAAGGTTTGCTCTGTCTGCAAAACCAGGAACAGATCAGAACTCCTGATCTGCAACCACAAAAAAACTTATTCTGAGAATTTTTAATTCCCCTACCACCACCACTTCTGCAGTCATGAGAGCTGGAAACTTAAGATGACAATGAAACTTTTCTCCCCCAGGAGGTAAAGCGCATTGACTTGCTTGCAAGTAAATCTTCTTTGTCTTGCAGACCATTGGTTTACCTACCCCAGTGCTGTATACGCTGGCCTGGTTTCCCCACAACACTAAATCATGGTGTGATTTAGTGAATCCTGCCCAGCGACTTAATGATGGTTTCTTTACTTCTAACAAATGGTGATCTGGAGCCATGGTTTGTTGTTGACTTAGGAACCTTGGTTTATTTTAACTGTGGTTCAGTAATGCACATAAACCTAGGAGCTTTTCTTAATTGTGATTCGTTTGACCACCCCAAACCACAAAGGCACAAGGCAAGAGCAGCTGGGAAGCAAGGCAAATTTGGGAGACACTAGCCATGGTTTGTCTGAACATCTGTGGGACAACTTAACTATGGCCAAGTGTTTTGTGCAAACTGTTCCTCTTCCAACAGAGAACCTCTCTCAGCAGGGATGAGAGAGGATGGGGGGAGAGGGCCTTCTTGGTGGCTGCTCCCAGACTTTGGGACTCCCTTCCTAAAGATGTTAGACTGCCTCCCTCCTTGTTGCCCTTTCACTGGCAGGTGAAGGTTGATTTATTGCAACAGGCATTCAGGAACTGGCTGTTTTTATAAAGGTCTGGTGCTGTTATGTTTTTATTGTTACCTGTATTTTTAATAGATCTTTGTTTTGATAGTATTTTGATTGTCTTGATGGTTAATTACTATTAATGATTAGATGTCAGGGAACTGCCATCAGTGCCGGAGGGAGAGAGCAAGCTCCAGAGGGATTACAGAGAGCGTCCCGGGATGGGGAGAGGCAGCCCAGTTTCTGGGGAAGGGAATCAGCATAGCACCAGTGGAGAAGGGGGGCAGATGGGGGAATTGGCGAGGCGGTCCCATGACTCCTCGCCGGGGACCAGCGGGGAGAGTAAGGGTCCTCCACTGCCCACACCCTCCTTGCGCAGAAGGCTTCCGCGCAGGGAGAGTAGGCAGAGACTAGGCGTCAAATAGCTTCTTTGCTGGAAGAAGTTCAAGAAACGCCCACTGACGGATTCTGCCAGCAATTGAGACTATTGGCTGTCCGGACAGCGATTGGCTGTTCAGACAGAAAAGGTTCACTCAGGCAACCCAGCCAGGTGTTGGCACCGGCTTATGCACGAGCAACCCCTAGAACCATTACATTATCTCTTCTATTTTATCTGTGTATTTGCATTTTTCTCTGTAACGTGCCTTGGGTCCCTGTCTGGGGAAAAGGCAAAATAATAATAATAATAATAATAATAATAATAATCTTATTACCCAAGATTGCCTTTAATTAGAGGTGTGGTGGATTGAACTTGCGACCTCCTACATTGAGTATAGGAAACCTTTGGCCCTCCAGATATTGCAGAACTATAGTTCCCCTCAGCCCCAGCAAGCGTGGCAATGAAGCAATTAAGAAAACATCCTTTCACACTGATTAATTGATATCTGGTGCTGTAAACTGCTTTGATATTTTTTAATGATAAAGCGCTATACAAATATTTTTGTAAATAGAGATGGGCAGCAGCTACATGGGGTATAAAAGAGCTCTTAGGTTAGGGGTTGGGAACCTCAGGCCCAGGGACCAATTCTGCCTCTCCAGACCTCTCTGGCTGGTCCTCAGGGTTCTCTCAGTGGTCTACCTCAGGTGCTTTTTGCCTGGTTGGAATGTGCCTTTGAACTGCGACTGCGCCTCTTTGCTTGCTTGGATGGAAGCATGTGTATACTTTTTCACAGTTGCCCGCTGCCTGCTGTACAGAGGTCTGAGGCACATCCACTACACCCCGCCCACCATTGGGGTGCAGCCCCACCCAGAAGAAAGTTGCTTGTGATAGAATGTGGCCCTTGAGCCTGAGTTAGGTTCTCTCGCATTTTTATTAAGGTGTTGTACCTTTCCATTATAGGGGTGTGGGTGGCGCTGTGGTCTAAACCACTGAGCCTAGGGCTTGCAGATCAGAAGGTCAGCTGTTCGAATCCCCGCAATGGGGTGAGCTCCCGTTGTTTGGTCCCAGCTCTTGCCCACCTAGCAGTTCGAAAGCATGTCAAAATGCAAGTAGATAAATAGGTACCACTCTGGTGGGAAGGTAAACAGTGTTTCTGTGTGCTGCTCTGGTTCACCACAAGTGGCTTAGTCATGCTGGCCACATGACCCGTCTGCGGACAAATGCCGGCTCCATCAGCCAGTAAAGGGAGATGAGCACCGCAACCCGAGTCTCCCGCAACTGGACCTAACGGTCAGGGGTCCCTTTACCTTTACCTTTCCATATGCTTTCAAGGTGTGAGCTACGCAAGATGCCTGTCAGCGTGAACGACGTCATGCAGCTCCTATGCTATGTGTCTGAAGAGCGGAAAATGAGGGCGGCCTTCAAGCATTCAGGGCGAGGAGCGATTGTGGCTGGGGCAACTGCTTTCTTGGGAGGCTTGGTGGGCGGCCCGCCTGGCATAGCTGTTGGTAAGTGAGGCTCTCTTTTTGCAGAGGGTCTGTAGAAACTACCTTGCTGTTTTGCTTTAGAGCTAGCGATTCCCAAACTTTTTCGGACCCCGCAACCCAACTTGGCTCCATAGTGGTTTGCATGGCACTATCAAATTCAAAATGGCAACAACAAATTGCACATGTATTCAAAATCCAATTGAAACTATTTGTTTTTTGTTAATTCAACAAAGTCCATGTGCTTGGTCCAGTGATACCAGCTTTTCAAAAGTCTGATAGTCTTTTACTCTTCCAGTGCTGCCCTGCACTTGCCTCTTAACAATTCCTGGGGGAAGGGATAGTACTGCCCGCTTTGGGGAACAAGCAAATTAGAATGTTAATATCCTGATTTTGCTCAAAAACAGGAAACAAAAAACCAGCCCTGCAAGATGGGGTGGCAACAATAAATCCATAGCACAAGCCTAACCACGTCTACTAAAAAATAAGGCCTGTCAAGGTCAATGGGTCTGACTCCAAGGTAAGGGTTGCAGCCTTAATAATATGCCACCAAAATGCAGCAGCAACCAATATGTGAACACCCTAAAGCCAAATTATGGTCTTCATCCCCATCAGGAGGTTTGCACCCTGGATTCTGTGCATCTGCACGTGATTTGCCGCATGGGGGTGTTTGGCATTGGTAAGCGACATGTGGCTTAAAACACATTTCTGTGCTGCTTTTCTAGGGGGCGCTGTTGGGGGCTTGCTTGGCGCCTGGATGACCTCTGGGCAGTTTCAGCCCATCCCTCAGATCATCCTGGAACTGCCTCCCACAGAGCAGCAGCGGCTGTACAACAACGCCTACGCCATCATTGGGGATTTAGACTGGACCGATACAGCACAGCTCATAGCCCTGGTCATGGGCAACAGAGCCATCCAAGACCAGCTGCTCTGCATGCTGACGAGCTACATCACCAACGAGCTTAGAGCTGAAATCAAGTATGAAAACTAGGGTCTGATGTGAAATTGAGCGTGCTTAAGTAGACTTCTCTCCCCCTGCTTTTTTTTTGGTAACATGGAGAATATCTTAAATCTGTTTGGATCAATGATTTTCCCATTGCAACTGGAGATTGTGACACTCTAATCTTCTGTTCTTCAAACCAATCTCAGACTAGTGTTTCCAGTGGTTTGATTAGCCTCTGCCTTTCTATATCGTTATCATCGTTTTAGCTGCTGTGGATACCGCCGTTTCAGGCCTCGTGTCGACTCGCGAGAGCACATGTATGCGCACATAGAGAATTATGTTCACTGGAAGTTGACCACTTGTGGCTAGCGGCAAGTGCTTGCGGCAGTCCTGCCCTGTGGTAGCTGGTTGTGTGTGTGTGTGTGTGTGTGTGTGGCGGTGTAGTGCTGATCTATCTGGCGTCCTAACTGAATAATGCTGACAAAGGGATCATCCTGGTTTAGATGTCTCTGGTTAAATGGAGCTCACAACAGAATTCTGTTGGCTTGAATGAAGCTCGCTGCTATTATGGGATAGGCCATTCACACTGTGCAGTGAAACACTTTGCCGTGTAAGCTGGGTGCATCAGAGACATCCACAGAAGTCCGAATCCACGGACACACCCACACATGGGGGGAAAACTGGCAACCCACCCATTTGTTCTATGACACAGAGCACCTTCTTTGGTAATGCTAATGGTGGTGCTTAACTAGCTAGCCAAGGCCATTACCTTAATATAGGGGTTCAGCAAGCTTGCTCCCTTATACATTCAACCCACACAGATATGGGATCCTAAGAACTGGAAGGGGCTCAGGGCATCATTCAGAGTGACCCCACCCCACCCTACACCCACAACAACATATATAGGGATGGCTGCCTATTCTTCATCGGCATCTCACATTGATGCTGAAGGTGCTACTCTGCCACTATGAGTAGTAGCTATTGATACCCCTCCATTAATTTATCTAATTCTTTTTTTGTGTGGTCATTGTTACATCTCATGGAAGTGAGTTCCACACATTAACTAGTTGCTATCTGGAAGGGGGGGAACCCATTTTCTTTTGTCTACCCTGAATCTTCCAATTTTCATGTACAGTGGTACCTCGCAAGACAAATGCCTTGCAAGATGAAAAATGCGCAAGACGAAAGAGTTTTCCGTTTTTTGAGTCGTTCCGCAAGACAAATTTCCCTATGGGCTTGCCTCACAAGACGAAACCTCTTGTGAGTTCTTGCGAGTTTGTTTCCTTTTTCTTAAAGCTGCTAAGCCACTAAGCCGTTAACAGCCACTAAGCCGCTAATAGCCGTGCTTCGCAAGACGAAAAAACCGCAAGACGAAGAGACTTGCGGAACGGATTAATTTCGTCTTGCGAGGCACCACTGTATTTATTTCATAAAATTTATATACCGCTTGATTGTAAAACGTCAAAAGTGGTTTACAATTTTTTTTTAAATCAAGTAAAAATTACAACAATACTTTAAAGCATAGAGTCAAAATAGCAAAATGCTAATATTCATCTCTACTTTCTAAGCACCTGGGTATGGTTGTCTAAATAAATTATTATTTTTTAAAGCAGGCACCGAATACAGTACAGTAAAGGCGCCTGCTTGATATCAAGAGGCAGGGAGTTCCAAAGTATAAATGCTAAATGATAAAGTTCTTGCAAATGTGGAATGGGTATTACGTGGCACCTATCGTGCCAGTTCCGCTGATTGAGGTTGACGATGGGGAACATGGGATAAGGTGATCCAGTAGGTATATGTTCAAATTTATCGGATGGTTCCCTAGTTCTAGTATATGAGAAACAGAAAAAAACTTCTCGAAGAATGTAAGAAGAGCCTGCTGGACCAGACCAGCGGCCCATCTAGTCCTGCGTCCTGCTCTCACAGTTGCCAACCAGATGCCTCAAGGGGAAAACCCACAAGCAGGACCCGACCACTAGGGCCTTCTCCCCTCCTGTGGTTTCCAGCAACTGGTACCCAGATGCATTGCTGCCTCTGTCAATAGAGGTGGGACAATCATGGCTAGTAGCCATTGACAGCCCTCTCCTCCTCTCAATCAATTTTTTTCCAAGGTGGAGGTCTGGCATGGCCCCTGGTGCTGGAATCCTAGGACTGTGCCATTAGGGACTTTTGCTACTTTAAAAATCAATCATGTTTCCTTTTGCTGTCGGAGAAAAATAAAACTTTGAAGCCTCAAGGTGCCTTTTTTGAAGCTGCAACGTACAGAGCCAATAATGTAGCATTATCTTAGTTTTATGAGTGTGTTGGAAATAAATAAATTATCATACTGAAACTCAGAGGTAGATCTGGTTTTTTAAAACTATTATATAGCGTGTGTTTGTATGACAGCTGATTTACCTGCCTTTGGAGACAGAAACACACAATTAAAAGCCACGTGTGATACAGATCTGTTTGAGTCTGCCCTGGCTCGAAATTTGGGTAGAATGCACACAGCCTCACTTTCAATTCTGATTGCATAGGAACATAGAAAGCTGACTTACACTGAGTCAGGCTATTAGTTTATCTAGATCAGTATTGCTTACAGCTCTCCAGGGTTTCAGACAGGGAATCTTGTGGTCATGGAGGGTGCCTTTTCCAAAGGCCCTCCTAAACCTGGAGCCAAATGCTCGGATTGAGTTCTAAGCAGACTGGGTTAGCAGTGGCATTACTTTATCCCCAGCTAATGGACAGTTGGGGTATGGGGCATAGCAGAACAGCCAGGGAGTGGGAGTCATCCTCCCATCATTGAGTCAACAAGTACCCATCCAGTGCATAGGATTAGACAGGATTCAGGTCCTTTTCTTGTCTATTTGTGGTGGCCATATTTGGCAGAGGATCAAAGGCCCATAGCAACCCGTTGAGTCAATTGTTTTCAACATCACACTTCTGGATAATGGCTCCACCAACATGCAGTCAGTACCAAGCTGCTGGTGGTTGCAGGGGCTCCTTTAAGTAAAGCTGAAATTCTGGGTTCATTTACCTGGTGGTAAACCTAACTGAAAACACTAGAATTTCTGAGTAGGGAGTGGGGGAGAAATTCAATTCAGTTTGCTTTGAAAGGTGAAGTTGCTTCATTCACACTTTCCCCAAAACAAGATGTGAACAGAAATGCAGCCATCATTTGACATTCACACTTCTCCGAATTTTCCAGTGCAGTTCTCTATCCAAGTACAGTGGTACCTCAGTTTAAGAATGATTTGGTTTACAAACTCCTCAAAACCGGAAATAGTGTCTTGGTTTGAGAACTTTACCTTGGTCTAAGAACATAATCTGAACGGTTGAAGGGCACTGGCAGGCCTCAGGGAAAGTGCGCCTCAGTTTAAGAACGGTTATGGTTTAAGAATGGACTTCCAGAATGGATTAAGTTCCTAAACTGAGGTACCACTGTAATGTGCACAAAAATACTTACACTGGAGTAAAGTGTGCTTTACAGTTAGTGGAAATAACCCCCCAGTATGTGTTGTGCTAGGCAAAATTGCATGCTAAAATGTGTATGTTTTGGAGAAACTGGCACTTAATTGCTGGTGTGTGTGTGTTTTGAGGGGGGGAGCTTTATTTTTGCAAACTGTTGTGGAAATGTGGACAGCTGAATTTAAGACGGGGAAAGCAATAAACTGAGAAAACTGACATATTCTCCCATCCCTTCCTCTGAGCAAACATGCTTTAGGATTACACTGTAAGCCTTTCTAATTCTAACACATATAGCAGGTCCTTCTTTCGAAACACCCTATTTCACCAGCCTATCCATAAAATGAAATGTTTTGACGACTGATCATCTGGGGCCTGCAATTATGTGAGTGGCTGATGTGAAATCACGAGGCTGTAATGGACTGGGGAGGGGGGAGGGAGAGAACCACCTAATTTAGGCACTACTGAGCTAGATGGACCAGTCATATGACTGGAATAAGTGGTGCTGGGTTACCCAACAGACAGACCAAGCATGTGCTTAGTGCACCAGCAAAGCAGAGGCTCCCTGACCCCACAAAAAACCCAAAGTTCTGAAGGAATTTGGCATATGATATTTCAAAGGGAGGAAAGCATTGGGAAAGATTTATTACACCTACTTACATGCAACTAGATTTTTCTGTTCTCTTTTTATTACTTATCTCACCTGTACCAGGGACCATCCTGTCAACACAGATGGAAATAATGGGAAGAAATCAGATCCTGTCAAGCTTAGTAATAAATTGCTGTTTTATTATTAAAGATTTATTCTTACGAGTTATACAAACTTTGTTTCTTTCCCTTTTCTAATCTATATATGCAGAAAAACAGAATACGCTGTGTAAGTTGTTTTGTTTATTGCTTTTATTTTGAATTGCATATGGAGAGCGGGGAGAGGCCATGATCTTTTCAGCGCTTAGGGCTTCTAAAGGCAGCTTCCTGTGTTACAGTTTTGATTAAACAAAAAACAAAACAAAACAATGGGTAAAATTAATCACACAAGAAGGATGGAGATTGGGCAGTTAAGCAAAAGGCTGCTCCATAGGTCAGGTGAGTCTGAGGAAGTACTTGATTAGGCAAGTGGGAAAGGGGTCTTCGGCAAGATAATTCCAAATCGGCAAGACAGGGCTGGTGGGATTGCTTGAGGACGGAAGAAACCTCTGGACTGAGGAGCCTGGTGAAGTCTAAGGAGCACAGGTAAGACTCTAGAGACCATTGGAGATATTGGAAGTGGGGGAGCTAACAGCAGTATGGCTGAGGACTGAGTGGCTCCTATGTAAGGCTGAAGACTTTGTGCTGGATGCAGGAACAGGCAAGAAGTCAATGCAGGGTTTGATTTAAGGAGGCGGGGCTTTCTACAAAGCTGCTCAGGCCCAACCTTGATTGGGTCAGCAAAGAGGAGCACCTGTTTTTGAAAAACTGAAAGTGGGGTTTTCTACAAAGCTGCTCAGGTTCATTTCCTCATTTGCATCCTGAATTAGAAGAACCATCTGCTGAAGTGGTCCAGTTTGTGGAAATATTGTAGCCAAAGAAGTTTTCTTTAGGAGTCAGGCAATTGGGTAAGTGATATTGTAACCCTCTGAAGCTATTAATGTTACTTTTGTGTTTCCTAAACATATTTACTTGGAAGTGAGGCCCTCTGACTTCAATGAGGGTTTCATCCCTGTAAATGTACTGCTGTCTTAGCTATTGACCTTAACCTCTTTAATGGGCTTTCTGTTAAAGGAAACAAGATAGGATCTGTTATTTATTGAGACACAAAGGGGGAAGGGAGATTTGTTTGGCTTAGTTTTACCTTTTCAGATTATATTTCTTTTTTAGTGTTCTTGATTAATACAAATAAAAACACACACATACCCTGACAACTAATTATCTTACTAAATCACAAAGGTTGCAGTCTTACCTGCAGTTGGATGTAAGCCCCCATGAACTGTGTTGTAAGGCTGTAAATTAAACGGAGGCATGGGGTGTGAGAAGCCTCGAAAATATGAGAACCATAAGACAATATACACCTTTTTTGGCACCAGTATAAATGGGTTATTGTCTGCAATATTGGGTTTTGTATGCCAGTCTAAACAAGGCATGGTATTCAGTGATTGTCCTGCTCAGAGGAGAATCATTGAAGTTAATAGGCATGCCTCACTTCATTCATGAATTTCAGTGGGCCTTCTCCAAGTAGGACTTAGTTGAGTACAATGCAAGAAGCAGATTTCTAGGTCTGTGGTTGTGAGAGAGAAAAGCATGGCAAATATGACCAACTATATTCATCCCAAGCAATGTGGTTCAATACCACATTGGGAAGAGTCATGAGACTTGTTCAGCAGCAGATACTATGAGGTGTCTAGAAGAAAAAGGCTCTCATTTTTGAGGGCTTGCTTTGCATGCAGAAGGTCCCAGATTCAGCTCCCAGCATCTCCAAGCAGGGCTGGGAGAGGATCCCTGCCTGAAACTGTGCAGAGCTGCTTCTATTAGGAGCCCTGTTCTGCCATATACTATGTCAAGTCATTCCTAGATGCGCCAAATGGCCTGACTCTGTATATGGCAGCATCTTGTGGGCATGCTCGTTGAAGGGCATCTTCCTTTCTGCTTTCAAGGTATAAGCCAGACATGTCGCCGATTGCCGTGAATGAGATGATGCAGCTTCTGGGCCGACTATCTGATGTGTGGGGAATGAAGGTGGCCACCAAGCAACCCAAACGAGTTGCCCTTGCGGCAGGTTTGGGGGCCCTTTTTGGGGGCTTGTTGAGCGGACCAGTTGGCATTCCAGTAGGTAAGTATGTGCTTCCTTATGAACCGGAAATCTCATGGCAAAATTGCCTTGCCTATTTAATTAAAGCGGTAGTGAATGGGTATGGAGGCATACATGTTATGGTTAGTGCTGGGGAAGGGCCATGGCTCAGTGGTAAAGCATCTGCCTTGCAAGCAGAAGGTTCTTGGTTCAATCCCTGGAAACTCCAGTTAGGGCTGCCCGAAGCCCTGGAGAGCTGCTGCCAATCAGTGTAGAAGATGATACTGAGCAAGATGGACCCATGATTTGACTTAGTATAAGGCAGTTTCCTGTGTCCCTGTCCAAGAAGGAGTCTTAACTCCTTTTATGGACAATCACTCAGAATTAATGGCAGTCAAAGACCTGGTTCACACATCACAGTGAACCCAAACGATTATCTACTCCGAGTGCTGCTTGGTTTCTCCCTGGTCCTTTTAGCTTGGCAGCTAAGCCCTGCTCAGTGTGTTGTCCTAACCCAGGATCATGGTTCATCTTTCTCTTCCTTAACCACAATCTGTAGCTGCCTGTGGTTCAGAAGGCGAGCATGCCACCATGATTCTGAGTTTGGACAATATGCTATGCTAGGGCCAGGGAACCTTTGGTGCAATGTCTTGTCCTTCTGAGGGTCTACAGAGCGAGAGCTGTAGCTCAGTGGTTGAGCACTTGTCAGACAGAGAAGCAGAGACGCCCCATGTGCAATATCTAACATTGGTGGTTGAAGTCTGCTGGTAGAGCAGAATGCAAGGCAATCAGCAGCAGGTGGAGTCAGAGACAATGAAATGTAGAGCCATTCCAGGACTGGTTGAAAGACTGGTGGATATTTGCTGGTGGGGTAGTGCCCCATTCTCCCTAATGGGCCAGCCTCCACTGTTCCCCTTCTGTTAATAGCCTAATGGATTGGCTACAGTAGAGTCCTAGTCATGTAGACCACTTAGAGATTGTTTTCTTCTTCTTCTTCTAATTAAGCGGTATATATAAATCTTGCTAATTTCTTTTTTTAAATGAAGGGTTAACTCTTAAGAGTCAAGAGGAGAGAATCCAGTTTGGGGTATATAGACCCTCAAGGAGATCAGTGTTAAACATGCTAATGTCTCCTTCACTTTTAAGGAACAAACTTTGCAAATGGATGGTCTGCTGAGGACCAGATAGCTGTTATTCCTGAATTGCAGGGGGTTGGAGTAGATGACTCCCTGGGTCCCTTCCAACTCTGCAATTCTATGACCTGGGCGAGGGCTCCAGTGGGATGTGTAGGCCCCTACTGGAATTGGGGCAGCCTAAGAGTGAGGATCCTGGGGAGGGGAGAGATGCTCCTTCAGCCTGCTCTCTTGTTCCACCTCCTTCTCTGTCGCCACTTGCCTCTCTACAGCTGTCAGATCCTCTCTTTAGCACTTCCACAATGCCTGTTGTGCCCCCAACCCCAGTGCCATTGGACACTGGGAGGGGCCTGCTTCTCCAGAGAGGGTGTTCAGTTGGTGTAGCGCACTTCTGATGGGGGCAGAGACACCTCCCTCATCACCTAGATCCAGAAGGCACCAAAAAAGGAAAGAATAGATCAGGCATAGGCAAACTCTGGGCCTCCAGATGTTTGGGACTACAATTCCCATCATCCCTAGCTAACAGTGGTCAGGGATGATGGGAATTGTAGTCTCAAAAACATCTGGAGGGCCGGAGTTTACCTATGCCTGGAATAGATGAATCCACCTAATGGGTGTAGTGAGAGATTGCAGAAATGCTTGCTACACTAAGCTGAGCCTGCCTCATTCTATATAGGATAGCAAGGGCGTGTGTCAATATCAGAGCAACATTCAAAGCTTTGGGAGGCAGATCACCTGCCCTTGTTGTAGATGCATGCAGAATTAATTATGTGTATTGCCCTGTATTAGGTTAAGCTAGCAATTTGCATGTATATTGTGGTGATCTAAACATTAAATCCTATTGGAAGGCTCCTCCTTCAAGTCCTTGTTCCTCAGCAACTGGGAACCAGGACAGAATCCTTGTATGAAATGAAACATTACAAGGCAGGGTCCTCTGGGCTCTGATCTTCACATGTACTAGAAGACAAAGGGTGTGTACCTGTACATGTGCATGTGCAGCTGGGGCAGCCCAGCCAGATGGGTGGGGTTATTATTATTATTATTATTATTATTATTATTATTATTATTATGCATAGATGTACCAGAACTCTTGAATCTGCAAAAGATTTTCTGGATTGGGCTGCAAAGCTTTCAAAGCAGGATGTCTCACAAAACGATACTTCTCTCTGTGTGGCTTTTCTAGGGGGTACAGTTGGTGGCTTGGTCGGCTCCCAGATGACAGCTGGACAATTTAAGCCTGCCCGTCAGATTATTCGGGAAATGCCTCCCGCGAAGCAGCAGCAACTGTACAAGATAGCCTTTCGAGTCATCCAGGACATGGAGTGGCCGAACGTGGTGCAGCTCATGAACCTGATCATGAAGGACGTAGCCATACAAGAGCAACTGATTGGGGTGGTGATGGACTATCTCGCCAATGAACTCAAAGCCGAAATCAAGTTCGACAAAACGAAACCTTGACGAAACCAATGTGTGTGCATTCAGAAGCGGATGCCGGATGAAGATACCCCCAGCCTCACTGGGGATGTGTGGTGCAGGTCCTAGGCTAAGTAGGCACCAAACATTTAAAGCATTTTACTTCCCCCCAAATAATCCTGGGAACTGTAGCTTTTAAAAGGTTGCCGGGGAATTATAGCTCTGCGAGGAGTAAACTACAGTTCCCAGGATTATTTTGGGAGAAAGCGGTGTCCTTTAAATGTATGGCACGTACACAGCTCTAGATCCATTGGTGCGGGTTGCCTTTTGTCTCCTGTTTTTATCCTTATATGCTTGTTTTCTTCCATTTCCCCACTAATCTTGATCAGGAAAGGAAACGTTCAGAATTGGAATGTGCCTTTTTGAAACAGAGTGCCAAGAACATAGAAAAAAACAAAGTTTCTGTTTCCACCCCTCCTTAGCAGCTGAATTCAAATAAATCTGCCCCTTGTGAGCTTTGGTGTGATTGCGTTTTAAAAACTGTTTACAAGTCTCCTGAGTAGGGATGAGGGGAAAATTTGAGTTTGTTTTCATTTCAATGGAATTCATATTTTAATTTGCGTTCCAGAACTAGTATGTGAGCTGTCCTTCGAAATTTGCTTCTCAAAATTTTGTGATGAAGTTCTCTAGCCAGCCAGCCAATGTATGCAAAAATGCATATGTTAGTCAAAATTGCATAGCAAAATATTTATTAGGGCAAATCCACACTAAAATGCTTGCAAATGCAGGCAAGGCACATTGGATGATAATAATAATAATAATTAATAATAATAATTTAATTTATACCCCGCCCTCCCCAGCCAAGGCCGGGCTCAGAACAGCTTACAAGCAATAATAAAAACAAGTTAAATGATTACAACGTTAATTTTTTTTTAAAAAAATAAACATTAAAATATTGAAACATTAAAATATTAAAATGTAGCCTCATTGCAGAAGGAGAAGCAAAAGAAAAAAGAAAGAGAGGGAGGGAATCAAATTGGCTCCAAGCCAAAGGCCAGGCGAACAACTCTGTCTTACAGGCCCTGCGGAAAGAAATCAGATCCTGCAGGGCCCTGGCCTCGTGAGGCAGAGTGTTCCACCAAACCGGAGCCAGAGTTGAAAAGGCCCTGGCTCTGGTTGAAGCCAATCTAACTTCCTTAGGGCCCAAGACCACAAGGGTGTTGCTATTTATGGACCTTGAGGCTCTCCGTGGGGCATACCGGGAGAGGCGGTCCCGTAGGTACGAGGGTGCTAGGCCGTGAAGGGCTTTAAAGGTCAAAAGCAGCACCTTAAATCTGATCCTGTACTCCACCGGGAGCCAGTGCAGCTTGAAAAGCACTGGGTGAATATGCTCCCATGGCAGAGACCCTGTGAGGAGCCTCGCTGCAGCATTCTGCACACGCTGGAGTTTCTGGGACAGCTTCAAGGGCAGCCCCGCGTAGAGCGAATTACAGTAGTCAAGCCTGGAGATGACCGTCACATGGATCACTGTGGCCAGGTCAGGGGGGGAAAGGTAAGGGACCAACTGCTTGATGCGGCGAAGGTGGAAAAATGTCGCCTTGGCTGTTGCTGTAACTTGCGCCTCCATGGAAAGGGAGGCGTCAAGGATTACACCCAAACTCTTAACGGAAGGCAATGGCACTAATTGGGCTCCCGCAAGAGAAGGGAGTTGGTCCCTCATCCCCATGCCATCCCGACCAAGCCACAGGAGCTCTGTCTTCAAAGGATTTAGTTTCAATCGGCTCCCACGAAACCATCCAGCCACAGCTTCCAAGCATCTGGTCAGTGTGTTCGGGGCCGAGTCGGTGTGGCCATCCATCAGCAGATAGAGCTGAGTGTCATCAGCATATTGGTGACAGCCCAGCCCAAAGCTCCGGATAATCTGGGCAAGGGGGCGCATAAAGATGTTAAAAACCATCGGGGAGAGGATTGCGCCCTGCGGCACTCCACACACCAAGGGGTGGCGCGACGACATTTCCCTCCCTAGTGCCACCCTCTGTCCCCAACCAGAGATAAAAGAGCACAGTCAGTTATGGGCTATGCCCTGTATCCCCACGTCTGCGAGGTGGTGGTGGTCCAGAAGATCATGATCAACCATGTCAAAGGCTGCTGACAAATCTAAAAGGATCACCAGTCCTGACCCGCCTCGATCCAGCTGTCTATGGAGATCGTCTGTTAGGGCAACCAGAGCCGTCTCGGTCCTGAAACCAGGACAGAAACCGGACTGAAATGGATCTAAAGCAGATGTTTCCTCCAGAAACCTACCAAGCTGTTCAGCAACTGCTCTCTCAATTACCTTACCCAGATATGGAAGATTTGAAATGGGGCGGTAATTGGATAGGTCTAAGGGATCTAATGAAGTTTCCTTTAAGAGTGGACATACCACTGCTTCCCTCAGTTCCCCTGGGAATGTCCCCGTGTCAAGGGACAAATTGATAATTTCAACCAGGGGGGTCCGCGCAACATCTGGACACTCCCTAATCAGCCAAGACGGGCACGGATCAAGGAGGCAGGTGGTGGGCCTACCAACTTGGAGGAATCTATCCACATCAGCAGGGAGTATTCGATCGAAATGGTCCAACACTGGATAGCCTCCTGTGATGTAAATATGGGTCTGGCTGTAGACTGGGGGAGCGACTGTAGCTCCAGTGTTTGATTGCTCTCATCTCCAGGTACAAGGGTCCTGTTATCTAGGCTACAAAACACTTCTGAAAGCTTCTTTCAACCAGAGCAGAGAACCCTCGGGCGATGAGCTATGGTCATTTGTCTATGAACCAAAGTAGACATGGTGGTAAAAGTGTCGACATCATTGTTATTATTTTAAAATCTGCATGTTGCATGCAAATTGCAGTCACTGGATTGTGGGGTGGGAATGAAGCCAACAATTGCTGCTGGTGGTGCAGAGGAGGGATTTTAACCCTTTTCTTCCCTGCTGTGGTCATGATAAGAATGGCTCCTGTGAAGCTGTTGTTTGCATGGGAGCAAAGCTCCCTTTGGCATCACACATATGCCAGAGAGACGCAGTGGACAGAGTGCAGGGCTAGGACTTGGGAGAAACCATGGTCTGAACTCCCCACTTAGCCATGAAACTCACAACATCGGGATGAGGATTTGGAGGTAAAGCCAAATGCGTCATGGACCAAGGTGGCTTTGAGGAAGAATTTGAGAAAGCAGTGGTTGGGGAGAGACTTCTAGGAAGTAGTTGAGGGGAGAGGAAACAATTGAACCGAGGAGTGGGGTGAAGCTAGAGGAGCAAAGAAGCTGTTAAGGTAGAGAGATAGGAGAGCCCCCCCCCTCTTTGTCCATTAACTTATGTATAAGGTGGTATGACTTTACTGACTCAGTTTCTGAAGTCCAATATGGGCTAAAGGGAAAGCAGAGCCTTCCAGGATTTAGTGCAGGCATTGCACATATGCCAGAGTGATGTAGTGGAATAGAGTGCTGGGCTAGGACTTGGCAGAGACCAGGGTTCAAATCACTCAGCCATGAAGTTCACTGGGTGACCTTGGGCCAGTCACTGCCATTCTTCACCTAATCTTACCTCACGGGGCAGGGGGTCGGGTTG
This sequence comes from Podarcis erhardii, assembly GCF_964252035.2. NCBI lineage: Eukaryota > Metazoa > Chordata > Lepidosauria > Squamata > Lacertidae > Podarcis > Podarcis erhardii. The sequence continues at coordinate 33,079,045 of NC_138511.1, forward strand.
TGTGGATTAAATGGGGAGGGGGAGAACCATGTACACCACTCTGAGCTCCTTGGTGAGACCTTTTTGTACGTCCAAGGAAGACACCTTGCATCAACTCCAAAGCTTCCTCCATGATGGAGCTGATGGCACAGCGTTTCTGAGCACATCAGGTTGTCCCTCTCATTGACAATCAAATCATGAGGGCATTAGCTGGAACACGTGCAGAGGACGGCGATCAAGATGCTCAAGGGTCTGGCAACCAAGCCTTAATGGGAATGGTTGAGGGAGTTGGGGATGTTTACCATGGATTTAGAGACTGATGGGAGATGTGATAGCCATCTTCAAATATAGAATCATAGAATCATAGAGTTGGAAGAGACCACAAGGGCCATCGAGTCAAACCCCCTGCGAAGCATCAGAGCACTCCTGACATATGGTTGTCAAGCCTCTGCTTAAAGACCTCCAAAGAAGGAGACTCCACCACACTCCTTGGCAGCTAATTCCACTGTTGAACAGCTCTTACTGCCAGGAAGTTCTTCCTAATGTTTAGGTGGAATCTTCTTTCTTGTAGTTTGGAACCATTGCTCCGTGTCCGCTTCTCTGGAGCAGCAGAAAACAACCTTTCTCCCTCTATGTGACATCCCTTTATATATTTGAACATGGCTATCATATCACCCCTTAACCTCCTCTTCTCCAGGCTAAACATGCCCAGCTCCCTTAGCCGTTCCTCATAAGGCATTGTTTCCAGGCCTTTGACCATTTTGGTTGCCCTCCTCTGGACACGTTCCAGTTTGTCAGTGTCCTTCTTGAACTGTGGTGCCCAGAACTGGACACAGTACTCCAGGTGAGCTCTGACCAGAGCAGAATACAGTGGCACTATTACTTCCCTTGATCTAGATGCTATACTCCTATTGATGCAGCCCAGAATTGCATTGGCTTTTTTAGCTGCCGCGTCACACTGTTGGCTCATGTCAAGTTTGTGGTCAACCAAGACTCCTAGATCCTTTTCACATGTACTGCTCTCAAGCCAGGTGTCACCCATCTTGTATTTGTGCCTCTCATTTTTTTTTTGCCCAAGTGCAATCCTTTACATTTCTCCCTGTTAAAATTCATCTTGTTTGTTTTGGCCCAGTTCTCTAATCTGTCAAGGTCGTTTTGAAGTGTGATCCTGTCCTCTGGGGTGTTAGCCACCCCTCCCAGTTTGGTGTCATCTGCAAATTTGATCAGGATGCCCTTGAGTCCATCATCCAAGTCATTGATAAAGTTGTTGAATAAGACCGGGCCCAAGACAGAACCCTGTGGCACCCCACTAGTCACTCTTCTCCAGGATGAAGAGGAACCATTGATGAGCACCCTTTGGGTTTGGTCAGTCAGCCAGTTACAAATCCACTGAGTGGTAGCATAGTCAAGTCGGCATTTTTACCAGCTTCTTTACAAGAATATCATGGGGCACCTTGTCAAATGCCTTGCTGAAATCAAGGTAGGCTACATCCACTGCGTTCCCTTCATCTGCCAGGCTTGTAATTCTGTCAAAAAATGAGATCAGGTTAGTCTGACATGACTTATTTTTCAGAAATCCATGCTGACTATTGGTGATCACAGCATTCCTTTCTAGGTGCTCACAGACTGTTTGCTTAATGATCTGCTCCAGAATTTTCCCTGGTATTGATGTCAGACTGACTGGGCAGTAATTATTTGGGTCCTCTCTTTTCCCCTTTTTGAAAATAGGGACAACATTTGCCCTCCTCCAGTCTGCCAGGACTTCCCCTGTTCTCCAGGAATTCTCAAAGACAACTGCCAGTGGTTCTGAGATCACATTTGCCAGTTCTTTTAATACTCTTGGATGCAGTTCATCTGGCCCTAGAGACTTGAATACATCTAAACTAGCCAAGTATTCTTGTACTATCTCCTTAGTTATTCTGGGCTGTGTTTCCTCTGCTGAATCATTTGCTCCAAATTCTTCAGGTCGGGCATTGTTTTCTTTATCGGAGAAGACTGAGGCAAAGAAGGCATTGAGGAGTTCAGCCCTTTCTGTGTCCCCTGTTTGCATTTCACCATCTTCTCCTCTGAGTCACCCCACTGTTTCTTTGTTCTTCCTTTTGCTACGAACATACCCATAAAAGCCTTTTTTGTTGCTTTTAACCTCTCTAGCAAGCCTGAGTTCATTCTGTGCTTTAGCTTTTCTGACTTTGTGTCTACACGTGCTGGCTATTTGTTTGAATTCCTCTTTGGTGGTTTCCCCCCTTTTCCATTTTTTGTACACATCCTTTTTTAATCTTAACTCAGTTAAAAGTTCTTTAGATAGCCACCCTGGCTTCTTTAGGCACCTTCCATGTTTCCGTCTCATTGGTATTGCCTGAAGTTGTGCTCTTACTATCTCCCTCTTAACAAACTCCCTGCCATCATGAACTCTCTTTCCTTTTAGTATTACTGTCCATGGGATCTCACCCAGCACTTCCCTAAGTTTTATGAAGTCGGCTTTCTTAAAGTCAAGAAATTGAGTCCTAGTATGCTTGGCTGCTCCTTTCCGCTATATAGTAAACTTCAGAAGAGCATGATCACTCACGCCTAATGATCCTTCCACTTCTACCCCACTAACCAGGTCATCAACATTGGTTAGGACCAGATCTAAAATGGCTGCTCCTCTTGTTGCTTCTCCCACTTTCTGGACAATGAAGTTGTCTGCAAGGCCAGTGAGGAATCTGTTTGACCTTATGCTCTTGGCTGAGTTTGACATCCAGCAAATATCCGGGTAATTGAAGTCCCCCATTACTACTATCTCCCTTCCTTTTGCATGCTTGGCCATCTGTTCCAGGAAGGCATCATCTATGTCCTCCGTTTGGCTTGGGGATCTATAGTAAACTCCCACAATGAGGTCCCTGTTATTCTTCTCTCCCTTAATTTTGACCCAAATGCTTCACTTTGGCTTTGAGGTTCTAAATCTTGGATCTCTTCACAGGTATACACATCCCTGACATATAATGCCACTCCTCCTTCTTTCTTGTCTGGTCTGTTTTTCTGAAATAGATTGTATCCCTCCATTATTACATTCCAGTCGTGGGACTTATCCCACCAGGTTTCAGTGATGCCTATTATGTCATATTTAGTTTGCTGTACCAAGAGCTCAAGCTCATCTTGTTTATTTCCCATGCTTTGCGCATTAGTGTACAGACATTGAAGTCCATTAATCATCCCCCCGTGTCTCTTATTTAAGGATTTTTTCCTCCCACCACTAGGTCTGCGTGCTGTTTGCTCCATTTGGTCTATGACATTTGGATGATCATCTTCATCAATTGATAGACTCCTACCTTCAGGAGCACTGTCTCCCTCCCCCACATTAGTCAGTTTAAAGCCCTCCTGATGAGGTTTCTGAGATTTTTGGCAAAAACATTCCTCCCAACCGTTGTGAGGTGCAGCCCATCGCTTGCCAGAAGTCCATCTTCAAGAAACTGCAGTCCGTGATCTAAGAATCCAAACCGTTCCTGTTTACACCATTTGCGATGCCAGCTGTTCACTTCCACTATTTTTCCCTCTCTCCCTGGGCCACGTCGTTCAACTGGGAGGACAGATGAGATGACAATTTGTGCATTTAATTGCTTCAATTTCCTGCCCAGAGCCTCATAGTCTCTTTTGATCTTCTGGAGGCTATTGCTTGCAGTGTCATTGGTTCCCACATGAACCAAAAGGAAGGGGTATTTGTCAGTGGGTTTTATGATTCCTTGCAGTCGTTCAGTTACATCTTGGATCTTAGCCCCAGGGTGACAGCACACTTCCCGAGACATCTTGTCAGGCCCACAGATCACTGCTTCTGTTCCCCTCAGTAGGGAATCCCCTATCAACACTACACGCCTCCTCTTAGGTTTGGTCGGGGTTCTTCCGTGAGCTGTCCATTCCAAGGTCGCCTGCACATTCCCTGAGGACTGACTTTGCTGCTCGTCTTCATATACCTGATCGACTGTAATGAGGGAGAGATCCTCAAATGGAGTCTGCTCTTCGTCTTCCATGCTAGGGGAGAGGACCTCAAAGCGATTGTGTAATTCTAAACAATCAGAGCGAACCCTGGGCCTCCAACTTCTTTGAGTCACGTTTCTCCATATATCTGGCTCCTGTGTTGGTGAACTAGCCTCCTTCTCAGGGGAGTCCCCTGTCTCCTCCTTGGTGGAGACAGTGTGCTCTGTTGCTTCCAAGAAGAGCTCCAGCTCTTTAATTCTTTGAAGCGTAGCTACACGTTCCTCCAGTTGCTGGACTTTGTCTTCTAAGAGGGCAATCAACATGCAATTGCTGCAGGTAAAGCTGCCTGCAACCTTTGGCAAGATGGCTGACATTGCGCAGGAACCGCAGGCGACTGCAGCTGTTCCATCCCTCTCCATCTTGAGAACGTGTCATTGGGGGTGGCTACAGCGGTCCTCCATCATAAGAAGCGTGCAGACAGGACAAATAACTCCCCCCCAAAAACCCCCTAGGTCTCCCCCAACAAATGTTTGAGACTAGCTCCCCTAAATCTAAAAGATGGATCAAACTGCGCGCGCCGCTGCCCTGCAAGCTCTGATAAGCTCCTCCCACAGCTAATCACCTGCCTCAACAGAAACCCTGCCCCCTCTGACCTTTGTACAGGGAGAGCAGCTAATCAGCCACAAAGAAACACACACACACACACACACACACACACACACACGAGAAAACCCTTTTTGCTCCTTCTTCAGCTGCTGCCCTGCAAGCTCTAAAGCTCTAAATATCTAAAGGACTGTCACATGGAAGATGGAGTGAGCTTGTTTTCTCTTGCTCGGAGGCTAGGACCCAAACCAATGGATTCAAATGACAAGAAAAAAGATTCCCACGAAATGTTAGGAATAACTTTCTAACAGTAAGAGTTGTTCAACAGTAGGACAGACTACATAGGAAGCTGGTAGACTCTCCTTCACTGGCGCTTGGATGGTCCTCTGTCAGGAATGCTTTAGCTGTGATTTCTGCTTTGCAGGGAGTTGGACTAGACGATGATCGAGGCCCCTTCCAACTTTCTAATTTTATGATATGATATGATATGATATGATATGATATGATATTTTATGATACATGATAATTTTATGATAGATGCTTTATTCTGGACAGACAAGGGATTTGCTTGGTCAACATTCACAGATTCTGATATATGGTGGGCAAACAGAGGAAGCAAGTGCTTTGATGTAACTAGCTCTCCTCCTCCCCAGTGGATATTCACCCACCTCCATACCTCCCACTCCCTGCCATTACTTGCATGGAAGGTCCTTTCCCCTCCTTCATCCCTGGTCCAAACACCTACTTCTTTTAACCCTTGTCTACTCACAGGGTTAGAAGGGAGGAAATGCAGATTCAACTATCCCAGCTAGAAACCACCCCACAACCTTTCTCCATCTTCTAAGTGACATCCCTTTAGATATTTGAAAATGCAATCTTATCACCTCTTAGCCTCCTCCTCTCCACGCTAAGCATACTCAACTCAACAGTTCCTCATAAGGCTTGGCTTCCAGGCCCTTTATCATCTTGCTCCACCTTCTCAGCACACATTCCAGCTTGCCAAATCTTTCTTAACTTGTGGTGCCCAGAAGAGAACATAGGAGTCCAGGATTAGGAGGATCAGCAAAAGATACCTTGGACCAGGTGGGTTTCAAGAAGAATTTGACAGCACGGGTGTGTGTGTGTGTGTGTGACTTAGGTATTCTGGAAGAGAATTCCAGGCATTATTTGAGAAGGGGAGAACCTTTGTACTCTAGGGTGTGGTGAAACTAAAGGAGCAAAGGTGATTCTTATGTGGACATTCAGGCTGAGAGACTTGGCTACTGAGAGCCTTGAAATTAAAACTGAGAAGATTGTGTGAGACACAGGAGCAGACAGGGAGCCAATTGATTAAAGGAGGTGTGTCTGAGGCTTGATTGGATTAGCAATAAACTGTGAGCAGTGGATTTTTGTTAAACTGAAAGTCAGTTTTTATTCAAAGTTGCTTACTTTCATTTATTAATTTGCCTGCTTCCTGAACCAGAAGAACTATCTCTTGAAGAGGTCCATTTTGCTGTCTTATTCTATCTGAAGAGGTTCCTCTAGGAGAGAAGCTGTTGCGTGAGTGATATTGTAAAATCTCTTAAACTATTTTTAATTGAGTTTCCTTTATTAACATGTTTGTTCAGAAGTAAGGCCCACTGACATCAATGAGACTTACTCCCTTGTATGCATGCACCGCTGCCCTAGTTTTCTGCCTGAATCCTTTACTGGGCATTCTGCTAAATGAAACAAGGTAGGATTTGTTATTCATTGAGCTACAAAAAAGGAGAGGTGTAGGGTGTTTTTAAAATTTTTTAGTTGCAATGCAACATTTCACTTTCCAGATTATATTCCTTTTTCAAGTTTTTGTGGATGGCATTCAGTGCTAATTCTACTCAGAGCAGAGTCTTTGAAGTTAATATGCAGGATTAATTTATGCTCAGTAATTTCAGTGGGTCAACTCAAGAGTAGTACTAACACCGAATACCACCCATAGGGTTTGTATTACATCTTATTCTATTGCTAAATCATGAAGGTTGCAGTTCTGCTTGCACTTGGGTGTCAGCTGCAATGAACTAAAAAAAATATGTTTATTTTCTGCCAGACCTTTGATTTTAATTGTCTGTGGCCCCTTCAGTGGGTGGGATGCCTTGGTCTTGCCGTTTACATTTTAAAAAAATATGAATGTATTTTTGCCTTTTGTTTTTACCGTTTTAATTTCATATTTGTTTTAATGTATGATTACAAGTGACTCTGAGTTATGTTTTGTAAAAAAAAACCTAATAATAGGTTCAAATAGTAACAACAAAAACAATAATAAATGAGGTTATTAAGAAATGTATTGTAAGATAACAAGAAATTAAATGAAACTATGTGGGTGCTAGAAGGCCTAAAATATGGGTCATAAAACAAGACCAAACTTCTTTGCAGCTGTGGAAGAAGATTGTGATTGTAGTCTTGTACAGTGGAACCTCAGTTTTCGAGCATCTCGGAAGCCAAACGTTTTGGTTTTTGAATGCCGAAAACCCAGAAGTAATTGCTTCCACTTTCGAATGCACCATAGAAGTTGAAAGGCTTCTGAGGCGCATTTCTCAATTTTCTCCATTGAAACTGCCAACCGCCCATTGTGTCCTGGTTGTCAAACGTTTCGTAAGTTGACCGGTCTTCAGGAACGGATTACGTTCGACAACCGAGGTTCCACTGTATCTTCTTGTATTCCAATAAAAACAGGGAGTAGATCCTTGGTCTCTGGTTGCATATGAGAAAAGTACAGCAACTAAGACCCAAAAAGGTTTGCCCAAAGCATTGCAGTTCAAAACCAACAGATGAATCATGAGGCTTGTCAAGCTTGTGGGAAGCTGGGAGGGGAAGCGGCTCAGTGGTAGAACATTTGCCTTGCAAGGAAAAGGTCCCACATTCAATCTCCTGCATCTCCAGGTGTGGAAGAGAAAACTGTCAGAACCGTGGGAAGGAAAGCCAGCTGGCTTGGCCCCAACCGGAGAGTCTCCCTTCTCAGCCTTTCCGCTGAGAAATCCTACATATCTACAGCAAAGGGTGGAATGGAATTCCCAACAAAAGCTCCCTGCCTGTAATCCAGAAGAGCTACTGCCAATCAGTGTAGGCAACCCTGAGCTATATGGACCAGTGGCCTGACTCAAAGTGGAAGGCAGCTGCCCAGCACACTATGTGTGTGTTTTTCGCCTGTATAATTTTAAAACAAGTTGTTGAATTGTGCATGCATGTGTCGTGACCACTGTACATTTTTTTTAAAAAAACATTCAAGGTCTAAACAATGCCGATTGATGTGAATGATGTGATTCAACTTCTGTGCCGGTTATCTGAAGTGCGGGGAATGAAGGCGGCCATCAAACATTCGGGACGAGGAGCACTTATGGCAGGTTTGGGCGCCTTCACTGGAGGCTTGATGGCCGGACCGGTTGGACTTGCAGTGGGTGAGAACACGCTCCCTTATCAAGGGGAAACCTCAGTGCAAAATGATCTTGCCATTGAACTAAAACATTAGTGAATGAATATGGAAACACACATTGGTGAGGGGAAGGGAAAAGGCTGTGGCTCAGTGGAAGGAGCACCTGCCTGGAAAGCAGAAGGTCCCAGGTTCCACTGCCAGCACCTTCAGACTAGGACTAGGAGAAACTTCTGCCTGTAATCCTGGAGAGCCGCTGCTAGTCAGTGGAAGCAGTAAAGAGGGTGTCAGTCTAAGGCAGCTTCACTAAATCATGATCCCTGCTGGCTTACCTGTTGTGCCACGCAGAGCTAAAAGGACTCTGCAATCTGCTCCTTGGGAGACAGCACGTTTGTGGCAGACCACGGGTTGGCGTAGCACTATGTGCAAGTACAGCTAGAGTGGATTTTTTGAGGTGGCAGAGGTGAACAAACACATTGAACAAACGCTAAATTGCAGTTTGGGATGGATGTGATCAGAACCAGAAATCCTCTCAATCCAGTGAGCTATTTCCCCTCTATCTTCCACCCTGTTCCATTTCTGCCTTACAGCTGTCAATGGGCAAAATATCTGCACCTCCCAAATGCCACCCCAGGTGTCTTCCAACTCCCCGCTCTAGCTTACTCCTAACTTTCCTTACTCTGAGGGATTTCTCCTTTCCAAAAGCAGCCCCCAAGAGCTGGTTCATTACTTAGGTTGTATCAACTGCTAATCCTACTCAGCATGACCATATTTGTAGTCAAAGGGCATGGCTAACACATGTTCAGTAAATTCAGTGGGCCTACTGGCCAGGTTTTCAAGTTTATGAGCTCTAATCCAGGAGTAGGCAACCTAAGGCCTGTGGGCCAGATGTGGCCCAATTGCCTTCTCAATCCGCCCCACAGAAAGTCCGGGAATCAGCGTGTTTTTACATGAGTAGAAGGCGTCCTTTTATTTAAAATGCATTTCTCGGTTATCTGTGGGGACTGCCTGGTGTTTTTACATGAGTAGAACCAGTGATTTTATTTAAAATGCATCTCTGGGTTATTTGTGGGGAATAGGAATTCATTCATTCCCCCCCCCCAAAAAATATAGTCCGACCCACCACATGGTCTGAGGGACGGTGGACCGGCCCACGGCTGAAAAAGGTTGCTGGCCCCTGCTCTAATCTATCCCCACAACAGAAGACAAGGGATGTGTGGGTGCATGAGTGAGTGAGTGAATGAATGCAGCAGAAGAATTGAATCTGCAAAAAGGCTTTCTAGATAGAGGTGTAATGCTTTGAGAGCAGGGTGGCTTAAAACACCTCTCTGTGTTGCTTTTCTAGGTGGGGCACTTGGTGGCTTGATTGCAGCCTCAATGGCCAATGGACAATTTAAGCCCGTCCCTCAGATTATTCTGGAACTGCCTCCAAGAGAGCAAAAACGGCTTTATGAAGATGTCCGGGCCATTGTTAGAAACATGGATTGGATGGATGTGGCGCAGCTCACAGCACTGGTCATGGGAAGCTCATCTGTTCAAGAGAAATTGCTCATGGTGGTGACAAACTACATCACCAAGGAGCTTGGTGCTACAATCAAGTATGGAGAGTAAAAACCATAAGAGCAGCAGTCTGTGAAGAGCAACATAGAGAAGTCAATGCTGCCTGAAGATCCTGCCAACAATACTGTGGATGTTTGGTGCAAGTCCTGGGCTTTGCAGAGATGACACAATTAAAGGGCTACAATACCACTTTAAGAGTCATTAGGAACTATTTGTTAAGGATGCAGAGAGTTTTGCACAGCACCAGTACAAACCCACCACTAATGCACTACAGTGGTACCTCGGGTTACATACGCTTCAGGTTACATACGTTTCAGGTTACATACGCTTCAGGTTACAGACTCCGCTAACCCAGAAATAGTGCTTCAGGTTAAGAACTTTGCTTCAGGATGTGAACAGAAATCGTGCTCCGGTGGCGTGGCGGCAGCGGGAGGCCCCATTAGCTAAAGTGGTGCTTCAGGTTTAAGAACAGTTTCAGGTTAAGAATGGACCTCCGTAATGAATTAAGTACTTAACCCGAGGTACTACTGTATTTCTGTGGCAATGTTGGGTTACAGAACACACCTGCAAAAAGCAAACCAACCCAGAACCCACCAGTCTGAAGATTCAGTTGCTAGTTTAATAGTAGCATCAAGTTAAAGTCACGAAGCAGGCGAGATGTCTTGCACCAGCAGAATGCTCCTGTGCAAGGGCATGCAAAAGCTGGCAACTTTTCGTGCAATAGATTACATAACCTGTTGAGTGGTATTCTTCTGTTTCCAATATTAAAATTCAGCTGCCCGTTGGTGCAAGAGCCCTTGAACTAGTGGTCAGAGAACACTGAATACAGCCTGTGGACATTTTCACAAGCCAGTCTCTCTCAAATGCTGTCTGCGAGAACAGAACTCATAGATTTTATGCAGGATGTTTTGTCTGACTCAAGGCCCAGGGATAGGGAACATGTGGTCATCCAGATGTCAGTGGATGGGACAGGATCTTCCAATGCACCTGATGGCATCTTAGGCAGTGTATGGCAGGCCACATGGAGTTCTTTTCATAAGCGTTTGACCATTGCTGCCTGACCCACAGTGTCTGCTGCCAGAGGCAGCTACCATACTCTTCCTAATGGTAGGTCCGGCACTACTGCAATTGAGAAAGCGATAGCCTGCACGTGTGGAAGAGCCGCTTTAGTTTATTCACAATGCAAATGTTTCATATCTATGTCTAGGAAATTGGTCAGTTGGCTGGCTGTACTCTATTCATTCAGATCCCGCTTATCAAAGCACTTTCCTGTTTTGGAATGGGAAATGAGTGCCATTTTAGGATTGAACATAAGAGTGCCCATGCAAGCTTGTATTAAATTGGGAATTCCTTGGTGTGTGTTACTGTGCGCACACACAGTTCTGCTGATTCCTGCACATGCTCAGTTTGTGCAAAATGAACACACACAAATCAACAAATTGGGAAGTGGGGACAAAGACAAAAGGGAGCACTCACTGGGATGGGTGGGAACAAGTCCAACTCCCTGCAATGCAGGAATATCAAGTAAAGCATCCATGGCAGATGACCATTCACTCTCTGCTTTAAAACCTACAATGAAGGAGAGTCCACCACTTTCTGAAGAGTCCATTGCACCATCAAACAGCTATTACTGTCCCAAAGTTCTCCCCAATGTTTAGTCAGAATCTCCTTTCTTGTAACTTGAAGCCATTGCTTTGAGTCCTATCCTCCAGAGCTGGAGAAAACAAGCTTGTTCCATGTGACAGCCCTTCTGATGTTTGAAAATGGCCACCATATCTCCTCTCGGCCTCCCCTACTCCAGGCTGAACATGCCCAACTCCCTCAACTGTTCCTCATCAGGCTTGGTTTCCAGACACATTATCATCCTGGTCATCCTCCTCTGCACACGTTCCAGCTTGTCAATATCCTCCTTAAATTGTGGCACCCAGAATAAGAGTTGTAATATTACTTCCCTTGATCTGGACGTTACACTTCTGTCGATGCAGCCTAGAATAGCATTAGCTTTTTTTTTTCTTTTTTTTTTTGCTGCTGCACCACAGTGTTTACTAAGCAGGATCTGGTCTGGTTGCAGATTGGATGGGGGACCACATGTTGAGATTCCTGCACTGCAGGAGGTTGGACCAGATGGCCCTGGGGGTCCCATCCAGCTTTACAATTCTAGGAGTCTGTGATTCCTGTTTAGCTTGTAGTTTACTAAGACCAATAGAACCTTTTGTTGGGATACTACCAGGGAGATAAAGCCCATCATGGCCCCCACGTTGCCTCCGGACGATCCATCGATCTCCCGTAGATACAGTATCAGCAATTAGCAACACGAGCTCCAGAAAATAGCTTGCCACATTCCAGAGCTGATGCACGCTCTATCAGCAGAATTCGCACAGCGAAAGATGCACGCAGGAGAGCATTATTTAGAAGTTTATTCAGCATTGGTGAAGGAAAAAACATGACTGCCTGCTTGCGTGTTTAGGCACAGAGAGAAACGAAAGCAAAGACACAAAAGAAACATCCTGTGAACAGGAAATACGCAGACTCTGTGACTCACAAAGCCTGCTCCCTTTTAAGGTGGAACGGAAATATCCTAACATCTTTTCACATGTATTAATGGCAAGTCAGGTGTCTCCCGTCTTATATTTTGGCTGTGTACGCAACATACATTTTAAAAGCATATGGTTTTCCCCAAATAATTCTGGTAACTCTGGTTTGCCGTTCATGAAGTTGCAGTTCCCAGCACCCTGAACAAACTGCAGTTTCTAGGAAATCGTACGCTTTGACATAAATATTGTATAAGCAACCTTGATGGGAGGGGTTATAATGTGCGACTAGGACCTGGGAGACCAGGTCAGCCATGAAGCTCACTGGTTGACCTTGGACCAGTTACCGCCTCTTGGCTTAATCAACCTCACAGGGTTGTTGTGGGGATTAAATGAGAAGGGGAAGAACCATGCATGCCACTTTGAGCTCCCTGGAGGAAAAGGTGGGACAAAAATGCAATAAAGGAGGAGAACAACAAGAACTTCAGCTGCAAATGTGTGTGTGAAAATGTGGATTCCAAACAAGGCCCAGCTCAAATGCAACATTCTGTGGTGTCTCAGCCTTGTAGTTGCATTGCTGTATAAGCTGCATTTTACTTCTTACCCTTTCCCCATAATCCCACTAGCAGTATTTGTTGGGATTTAAGGCTGTGTGTGTGTGTGTGTGTGTGTGTGTTGGGAGGCAGAGTGGAAGAGCGGCCACCTGCCACCCCAGCAGTCTGCCTTGAGGCTCTTAAGACGGTGCCTCTTATCAGCTGCATAATGTCAGTGCCAAGTGCCAAAAACACAGGTGTTGCCTTGGAAACCCAAGATACGCTGTGCCAGCAGTTCTAGCAAACAGCTGAAGAACTGTGCGTATGTCGCGGGTGGTGGAGAGGTGCACATTTCTACTGAGAAACCATCTGTTCCAGTGACAGTTATTAACCTGCTGGTGCTTTGAGTATGACGGAGTCAAGCCGAACTTTAGCAGGCAGATGGATAGAGTGGTTGCTGCTGCTGCTTGCTTCTGTTCCAGCAGAAATCCCTTCTCTCTGCTCCTCTCACATTGCTCTCAGGATTATCAAGCAGTGGGAAGGAAGCCTGTTGAAGGATGAATCATAGAATCATACAACTATTGGGCTAGAAGAGACCCCTGACAGATGACCATCCAACCTTCGCTTAAAGACCTCCAATGATGGAGAATCCACCAACTTCCGAGGGAGTCCAAATGCTATTGGAAAGCTTGCAAGCAGGATGCAGATACTATGGCCATCATGTGTGTGTCTGCATGACTTGGTATTCTGAGGTAGAGTGCCTTTATCCATGGCAGTTCCATTCCTTAGGCTTACTGAAAGCTTTTGCCTTCATCAAGCATCTGCTATCAGGAATGTAAGAATCCAAAAGGGTAGGGAGGAGAGAGGAAGTGGTCTTTGCTTTGGCAGCTTGAATCTATTTTGTCTTTAATTAGGAAGGAAGCTTTCATCTCTGCATTTCAAGAGATCATAAAAATCAATGTGTTTCTCCACATTTCCGAGCCAGAATACACACATTTCATCGCTTAATTGCCGTTAACTCTCTGCTAATACCCCCCATTAAGTGTGATTTATGAGAGCTGCATAAAAAAAACTCGGGGAAGATAAAATTTTAATTCATCCTAAACTTTGCAAGAGAGAACTGTGGGATTCCAAAGCCACTGGGAGGCTCAAAATAATTTTACCACAGCCAAGCTACAGAAAGCAGCTTTCTTTCACTTCACTGTGGTTGGAAGAAACAATGTGTTGCTCAAAGAGAGAGACAGAGAGATCATGGGCTGAGGAAGAAGCCGACAGTAGAACATAGCCCTTACTTCTGGTTTCCATTTGAAACTTGGGTGGCGATGAGAAGCAGCTTGTTCACACCAAACACAGGCACATGCCGTCTCCGCACAGGTACAAGAGCTTGTGTGACACAGCCCGCATCCATACCATGCATTTAAAGCAGTAGTATTGATGCTTTTGAATTATGGTGCTGGAGGAGACTCTTGAGAGTCCCATGGACTGCAAGAAGATCAAACCTATCCATTCTTAAGGAAATCAGCCCTGAGTGCTCACTGGAAGGACAGATCCTGAAGCTGAGACTCTAATACTTTGGCCACCTCATGAGAAGAGAAGACTCCCTGGAAAAGACCCTGATGTTGGGAAAGATGGAGGGCATAAGGGGACGACAGAGGACGAGATGGCTGGATAGTGTTCTCGAAGCTACCAGCACGAGTTTGACCAAACTGCAGGAGGCAGTGGAAGACAGAAGTGCCTGGTGTGCTCTGGTCCATGGGGTCACGAAGAGTCAGACACGACTAAACGACTAAACAACAACATGCTTTAAACAGCCATGTATTCCCCACAAAGGATTCTGGTAAGTGTAGTTTGTTAAGGGTGCTGAAGGTTGTTAGGAGACTCGTGGAGGAGAAAGAGGACTATCAATGGCTACTAGCCACAATCGCTATGCTCTGCCCCCAGAGTCAGATGCAGCAATAGCTCCTGAATACCAGTTGCCTGAAAACCCAGGGAAGTGCTCATGAGCTTGAATCCTGCTTGCTAGTTTCCCACAGGCATCTGGCTGGTCCAAGAGAGAACACGATGCTGGACTAGATGAGACATTGGCCTTACTGTATGTGCTTCTGATGTTCTTATAGACCCCATAGTTCTCTCTCTCCTTCATCTTCTTTTATCTAGGCTAAATCAACCCAGTCCTTTCAACCTCTTCTCCCACAGCTTGTTTTCCATGCCCCTGGTCATCCTTCTTGCCCTACCTGAACATGTTCCAGTTTATCTCTATCCTTCTTAAAAGAGAAGGACCTATAACTGGACATGATGCTGAAGATGAGGTTTGACCAGTGAAGAACAAAACGGAACTATTACTTCCTACCACTTGACTAGAAACTGTGGTCCTACTCATGAAGCCTAATGTTGCATTTATTCAATTTTTTATGCAGTGGCTACTATGTGTATGAGAGAATTATTATTATCATTATTATTTAGCCATCCTCCACCCTAAGGTTTTACTGCAATGACATAAATTACAGCATTAAACACATTTTAAAACAACTGATGATCACAATAATAGGGCGAGTCCTAGAACTATAAATCTCAAATGCCAAAGGTCAGGGTAAAGACATAATGCCTTCAGCATATGATGAAACTTGTATAGTGAAGGTGTCCAACACACTTGTGTGTTGAGGGAATTTCACATCTCAGGGAGCTACCACTCACACCCTTGAGCCTGGTGAGGGTGGCGAAACTACCAAGAGGGCCCCTGCTCTGATTGTAGCACCCAACAGAGCCTATAGCAAATTGTCTGCATATGTGAACCTATACATGGAAGAAATATCTGGGCACAGATGTTTAAGGAAGATCAAAAGCTCCCCACCCCCATTTTTATTTTTAAATCCATTTTGCAGTAATCACAAACGTTGCCAAATTTGGAAAAGTGTGAAGTTCTGCAAAAAGTGCAAAACAATGATTTTACAGTAACCACTTGTCAAAGCTTCTAATCTCCTGCTGCGGAGCTTTTGCTTCTGCTGCTCTTACAGCGGCTGTTTTTCTTCTGCAATGTCTTTCTGTTGACTTTGGAAGGCCAAAGCTTTGGGTTTCATCGCTCCGTAGGCAAGGGAGCCTCGTTTTCCTGTCATTTGTGGCTGGAGCGCCTCCAACACTGTCACTGGGAAGCATACAACAAAGGATAGTTCGGAAACTGCACTCAGCTCTTTCTCTCTCAAACAAAACTGTGCCTTGTTACTTTCCTAGCTTTGAAGAAAAATCATGTCTCACCACTTCAGAAAAAAAATCCCAGAGCTGACTCCAGTCTGGTTTTGATAAGTAAATGCATTTCAAGGTTGAGTTTCCAGAGTCAAGCAGTTCTATGTTTATAACGTGGCCTTCCCCCACTTTCATGTCTACCAGGGATGAAGAATCAGTAACTCTCAAGGCAGGGGCAATCCATCCCATTTCCCTGCCAGAGGTGAAACAGGAAAGTGCTGCCCCCTTGCCAAGCCTCGCCTACCAGGATCACACAGCTTTCAGTGAGACCTCGTGAGATTGTGCAGAGCTCAGTGAGGTCTTGTGAAACCTTCGCAATATCCCACTAGAGTTCCACAAGACTGTGTGAGATCTTGATGGAAGCTGCCACTGTGCAACCTCGGCAGCAGCAGCAGGAGTGGGCGAGGTACCCCTTGGGGCACTGCTCATGGGATTCTGCTGCCCGAGGTGGGCTGCTTCACTCCCTCTTCTCATGTTTGGACTGGCCCTGCTGCCAGATGTTGGAGGACTCCTGGTCACACCAATCCCAGCCAGGAAAGCCAAGTGTCATGAATGATGGAAGTCCAACAGTATCTGCAAGCCCAGATTCTCTGTCCCCCCTGATGTTGTGTTGATATTCAAAGCCCTGAACAAGTTGTGTCCAGGATGCCATAAGGATCATCTGAGCCTCTATATCCCAGCTCGCTCACCGAGCTCATTTGGAGGAATCTTATTGGTTGTCCGCAGTGTTATAGAGGACCAACTGATCTAACCATTTGTTGCAGGTCCCTTGGTGTCAAAAACGCTTTCAACAGAAATTAGGTCTACATTCGCATCATTTAAAGAGCTGTGATGCCACTTTAAACAGCCATGGCTCCCCCCAAGGAATTATGGGAACTGTAGTGTTGTGATGGGTGTTGGGGGCCACCATATTCCCTGAGAAGAGGGACTGACTATTAAACCACTTTGGGAATTGTAGCTCTGTTAGGGGCATAGCTGTCAACGTTTCCCTTTTTTAAGGGAAATTCCCTTATTCCGAATAGGATTCCTCGCAAGAAAAGGGAAAAGTTGACAGCTATGGTTAGGGGCCTCCTAACAATTCTCAGCACCCTTAACAAACTACTTTCAATCAGCATTTAACAGGAAGCACTTAACCTTTTGACCTAACTGTTTGTTAAACCTTTGTATATGTGGCATATACAAAGAAGTATTTTTAATGCTGCACCCCCCTACAAACCACAACACCATCTTTGTTTCATTCTTTTCTGTGGCCATTTTCCTGTGGCTTTGTTTGAATGTTAGTGTGAGCAGGTGAGATGAGTAATAAGGAGATATCTCTGCCAAGCCGCCCCTCCTGATCTTCATGCTGCAAAAGCCAACCACAATTTGTGTGGTGGGGCCCTTACAGCAAAGCAGTAGAGCGCTGTGAGGGAAAGGTTATTGCAGAGCACCTAGCACCTAATATAGGCAGTCTCATGCGTTTTAATAGAAATATATAAAATTATTCAGAAAATGTTGTCAATGTGGTGTAGTAGGTTAGTGTCAGACTAGGTCATAAGAGACCAGGATTCAAATCTCCCAATCAGCCCTGAAGTTGACCGGGTGGACTTGGGCCAGTCTCTGTCTCTCAGCCTAACCTACCTCACAGCTTCTGGACCAAGTGCAAGGGGAGCCCATACAGAGCGCACTGCAGCAATCCAGCCTTGAAGCAACCAGTGCAGGAACCACTGTGGCCAAGCTTTCCCGGTCCAGAAATGGTTGTAGCTGTTGAACCAACTACAAGTAGGAACACTTTCTGTTTTCTATGGCTTTCTAGACTTCTAGAATGGACGGCAGCCAAGGACTAGAATGCAGAAGTGTCTACTGTGGTGGCAAGAATGCAGAAGAGTCGTCTGTTTTTTGGAGCAGAAACAGCAAAAATTCCCTGGGTGACACACTGAAATCTACACACACACACACAGCTCAGCCCAGTGTTCCTCACTTGCAGCTCACCAGAACACAAGCTAAAAAACAAGTTGGGGTGAGGGTGTGCAGTGAATACAATCCTCGTTCACTGTGGACAAAGAGTCACCTGGAATCTCTGCCCTTAGAGATTTAGCAGGCACCTTCTGTGCCAACTTTTAAGCACCTGCTGAAAACTTTTCTGTTCCACCAGGCCTATTGCAGGTGGAATACATCCTTCCACAATGGTTCATTGATGTCTGTGTTTAACTTTTAAAATATGGTTTTCATTAGTGTGGTTTTACTGCTGTAAACTGCATATATACGTACTGCAGCATTGTGTGTGTGTGTGTGTGTGTGTACACACACATGACGCAGCAGCGGTATACAAATATTTTTATAAATAAAATTTAGTTAAGAATAGCAGTGTTGTTATGAGGCTGCGTATTCACCTCACAGACCTCCAATTCCCAGAGTGGTTTAACCATCAGTCTCTGTTCATGGAGAGCTCTGGGAGGGGAACAGTGGTCTCCCAACAACTATCCCAACACCCTGAGCAAACTACAGCTCCCAGAACTCTTTGAGAGAAGAGTGTGGCATCACAGCACTTTATATGTATGGTGCAAATGTGGCCTTTGTGTCTCCTCTGTGGAGAACATGGCCAGTTTGTGTGAGAGTTTTTGGGAACAGGGCCTAGAATGGGGCCTAGATTCATGCAACCAACTTCCAGCTGTCCATATCCCTCATTTAGCTTAAGTACAATGCCTTGCAAAGCATCATGGGAACAACACTCCATAAACACGCCATTGTTCTTGCTATTTATTTGAGCCACATGAGGGAGGAAAACAAGACAAAGGTTTTTTTCCTTTTTAAATGCTCCTTAAAACCAGAAACATCTGTTTCGGTTATGGCTTTTGCTGGCCAATTTCTATGCTGTTTTCCATGGGTGAGGGCAGGCGAGGTACTGTTTCAGCTGACACAGGACTTGGGGGAATGTAGTCAGTTGGAAAAGAATGAACTCCATGGAGGGGGAGGGGAAAGCAGGCGAAGCTCCTTCTCATTAATCTTCACTTTTCCAGCTCTTTCTTTGCAACTTGGAAACATCCACCTAGCACCCGGCGAGTCCATTCAGTTCACAGCAGGCCGGACGGCATTTAAAATCAAAATCACATGGTCAGCTACTCATTTTGGATGGCTTTTCTTTTTAAGTGACAAAGTAGCCATGACTGTGGCTTCCTGCCATTAGTCCGTATCGTGAAGATTACACGCTCCATTAAATAGTGTGCATATCCTAATGGAAGCAGATTATAAAGGCAAAAAGCCTCCACCACAATCCAGTAATGGATTTAGGCACATATGGAAAATAGGGTGTTGCATTAGTTCCACACAGTTTTCAGTAGGTGGCCTTCGGTTCAGTTCAGACCAACGACCATCTGCAGGCAGAGCACGGGCTTTGCTACCAAACTGTAAAGCCATCTATGCATAGGCTGCCCCTCTCAACAAATGTTACAAGAATTCCCACGGCATGGGCAGGTGAGTAACAGAGCAGGGTGGAGAACCACTAGCTCGCGGGCCTCTTTCAGCCCACCAGACCTCTCCGGCTGACCCACAGGGTTGTTTCAGCCAAGCCCATGCCCTCCTCAGTCAAAAGGGGATTTGCAGGTACCGGCTAGCCATTGATTGGCTGAGCCCTATGCAAAGCTCTGGGAAAGATGGCACCTTGAAAGGGTCACTTGAAGACCCAACGATCAGCTGGTTGTCAGATCTTGATAAGCCCTCTTCAAGGCGCTGCACAGCCTAGCCCTTTGGAAGGGGCTGGTGAAAAGGGCCACCTGACATCATCGTGATCTCAAGGGATCCTCTACATCCACCTGTCAGACCTGGTGTGCAAGGGGTGGAAGAGGTAACAGTCTGGTCCACTGGCCAGATCTGGTTCTCAAGCCCTGATACAGAGCATCTACTTTGCACACAGAAGGTCCTTGGTTCAGTCCCCAGCATCTTCAGGTTAGGCTAAGCATGTCCTCTGCCTGAAACCTTGGAAAGCCAGTGCTAGCTGGCACTGCCTTCCAGATGTAGCTGTACTGCAACTCCCATCAGTCCAAGTCATCGCAGACAATAACCAGAAATTATTTGTAGTCCAGCAACACCTGGAGATTTCTCCTGGTGTAGACAAAACTGATCTCATCTGAGCAAGTATGACTAGGCTGCAATATCTGCCCTCTGCGGCAATTTTTAATTCATTGCATTTTTACCCCATCTTTTTCTGCAAGGAGCTCAAGCTGGCATACCTGGTTCTTCTCCCGTTCCTCATTTAATCCCCACAACAACCCTGTGAGGCTGAGAGGCAGTGCCGGGCCCAAGGTCACCAAGTGAGCTTCACGGTCGAGTGAGGATTTCAACCCTGGCCTCTCCCAGGTCTTAGTCCGTCACTCTAACCACTGTACCATACAGCATGCCATGGCAGTTGAACGGGGCCCTAGTGTTTTTGGGTTATTTTCCATCAGCATGCACTAATCTTCAAGAAGAAACCTGAAAATTGCATTAAGGCAGTGTAGTATTAAATCAGAACTCTGTGCATCCATTAAAGGGAGAGAGAAAAGCCTGGTTAATTAACTTAAAAAGCTTGTTGACCAACAGCTCTGATGTAAACACATTGACCAATGAAAATAAAAACCCACAGATTAGAAAACGGTAAGTATAAAAATGCCAGTCAACATATTTCCTCCCCAAAAAACCAGAGGAGTATAAAAAACAAGGTAACTGAACAGGCTAACAACACTGTGGTTGACATTAAGGTCCAATATAACATTTGTTGCGGCAACCAAATTGCTGCTGTCTAATGGTCGCTGACAGAAAAGAGTTAACCTACATTCTACTGGAGTAAGGAATGAGTTATTTTCTTTTAAATTAATTTTAACAAGGCTTTTCTGCTGTCAATGACTGGTGTTGCATCAGGTGGGAGCAACTGTTAAGTGCAGAGTCTTTAAAAAACTTCGCAGGCGGAAACAACCGGATCCTTCCCCCACCTCCAGGAAAAGCCACACCACCACCTTTTGTCTACAAACTATTTTTAGCGTTTCACATATATAGTGTTTTCAGTTATTTGTATGATTTACTGCATGTGGAAAACATGACAGTTGGTTGCAAAAGGCCTGTGCATTCCACAAACAAAGCACTGTAACATTTGTCCCTCTTGTTGTTTTGAATAATAAAAACAACAGTAATAAAAAACTGGGGCCAGGAAGCAAAGCCAAACTTAGAGAGTGTGTGTGTGTGTGTGTGTGTGTATACACACACACACACACTCGTAATACAATACTACCCTTAAGAAGCCATCTGCTCACATGACAAAGCTGCTCCGAAAACCTTCATTTCCAAATGCTCATCTCCAAAACTTTTTCTGTTCATTTCAATCCCTACTCAGTCAAGAAGGTCCTACCCTCCTTCTGCATCAAGCAGATCAAAAAAAGTGCATCCTTCTGTGAAGAGCCTTAAAAAACCCAAAAAACTAGATTCTTGTTATACAATCATATTATAAGCCCTTGATTAATTTCTGCATGGTGCTGTCAGTTTAAAAACTGAAGGGGATCTTCCTCTGGATGTTATAACTTATGATTTATGGATCCAGAATTTGACTCCTGGGTGTAAGAAAGACAGAGACCATAAGTTGGGGTGGGTGCCGTTCTGATGCCCAAGCCTGCAAAATGCCCAAGCTGAAAGTCAACATTTCAGGTGCCCCCAAATCTATCAAAGGGACGAAAACTTTCAGCAACGCTCAACACCTGATGTGTTGGGGGTCCAATTCAGCTCTGCCTCAAATGCCAATAAAAGCAACTCGCTGTTAGGCCCCATCTGCACTATACATTTAAAGCAGTATCGTACCACTTTAAAAGTCATGGCTTTCCACAAAGAATCCTAGGAACTGTGGTTTGTTCAGGGTGCAGAGACCTCTACAATTCCCAGAGTTCCCTGGGAAGAGGAACGGATTGTTCTGGAAACTGTAGCTCTGTGGACGGAATAAGGGGTCTCCTCACAACTCTCAGCATACTTAACAAATGACAGCTCCCAGGATTCATGAAGGGAAGCATAGGAAGCTTCCTGAATCAGACCACTGGGTCCACCTAGTTCAGAATGATCTCCACTGACTGGCAGTGGCTTCCCAGAGTTTCAGACAGGAGTCTCACCTAGCCCTAGATGGAGATGCTGTTGGGGATTGAACCTGAGACCTTCAGCACACAAGGCAGATGCTCTACCGCTGAGCTACAGCCCTTCCCCATAGCCATGACTACTTGAAGCGGAATGATACTGCTTCAAATATATAGAGCAGGCCAGGCCTTAGAGGAGACAAGCAGGCTCTCACATATTTTAGTTTGATTCAGTATCTTCTTCCTTAACCACAGAGGAGGAAAACACATGAGACCAAAAGACACGATGAAAGTTACTCCTCTGAAAAGTGCACTTTGGAAAGTGTGTGTTCCCTGTACTCCTCAGAAATAAGCATGCGGCCCCTGAAATTAACAAGGCCATGCAGGGGTCAGCTATGGAAAGATGACCAAGCTGTGTTGGACGTGTAAAACTCTGCCTCCGCTGACCACTGTTCCACTCTGTCCTCGTCGGACCTGTCGCTGTCATCTCCACTGGAGGGTTCATAGCCAACCAGAGGAGAATGGGTTGTCTTCGACTGTTCCTCGCTCTCCTTTTTCGCTGACACCAGCTGTTTGTAGCAAAGGTTGCACACCCTTAAAGGCTTCGGGGACAGCCGGGGCATCAGGAACCTTTGCCGAGAGCAGTCTCCGCACACCACAAAGCCACACTTCCGACAGTGGTGCCTGCGCGTGAGAGTGGAGAACTTGGTTTGCGTGCAGCGCATGCAGATGTCGGTGGCCTTGTCTGGGATCCAGGGGGCGGCGTGTTCCGTGGGGGGCTGCTGGCCCATCTTGGACAGCAAGTGGCGGATGCATTCCTCCAGGTGGCTGATCCATTCTTTCCTCTCGGTCAGGGAAGCGGCGGAAACGACGAAGGACTTCTTGGCCGTTTTGATCATCCAACGGTTCTTCATCTGCAGGGTATCCGGCAAAGTCTCCAGGGTGACTTCGTCAAGCGGTATGATGTGTTGGGAGCTGTACTTCCTCCTGTTGATCACAATGCTTCCATACACAAGGATGTCGTTGAACAGGAAGAAGATCCGCGGTTTGGCTTTCTTCCGGCATTCTTTGGTCAAAATCCCTTCGCCCAAGAGGACCCTTCCAGGTATGGCCAACGGCTGGCCGGATGCTCCAAAGCAGCTCTCCACAGTCGCAATGCGTTGGCTGTTGATCTCAGTGTTGGCCAGATGGTCTACCATCTTGACAGGTCACCTGGAAGCAAGGAAGGAAAACAGAAGCTGTGACTGCTGAATCTGAGACCAAAAGGATCAAGGAAGTGGGAGTAACTCCCCTAAGAGGAAAGGTTGTGACAATCAGGGGGGTTTTGTGTTTAGAGCAGAGTTTCCCACATTTGAGTCTCCAGCTGGAGACCCAAGTTTGGGAAACCCTGTTTTGGAGAAAAGGCAGGCAAGAGACAACACGATCGAGGCATATAAAATGATGTAGGGTTCGCATGGTGCATAGCTAGGCTATAGAATTCACTACCACAAGATATAATAATAATAATAACAATATTATTATTATTATTATTATTAATAGCCTGCCCATCTGGCTGGGTTTCCCCAGCCACTCTGGGCGGCTTCCAACAAAATATTAAAAATACATTAAAACATCAGACATTAAAAACTTCTCTAAACAGGGCTGCCTTCATATGTAGTTGTGCCCAGGTTCATTTGTGGGTTTCCAAAAGGCAACTGGTTAACCAGTGAGAACAGCATGATGGCCTAGACTGGCCACTGCCTATGCTTATGTATCTTCCCTCGTCAGTGCCATGACCTTATGCTCCCCCCACTTAACATCCCAGTGGCTGAATTCAAAATGTCAAGACTCTGAAAAGTGCCTTTGCCCATGTAATAAGACAAAACCAGAATTACTTGTCTACAGCAACCCCCATCATAATTCTATGCTTGCATGATCACATATGTACAAACACCTGATACCAAAACACCGAGCGAAACATGGTAATCAGTATCAGAAGGTACCATCCTTTCAGGACTATATGACTGCAGAATGTTTGTGTGTGTGTCTTACATGTTTGGACATTCCCACATGTCAAGGACACCACACACATAGAAATCTAGCATGTCAGGGAAGAAGACTCTAGTTTTCCCGTTATCCTAGTGGGAGAAGAAAAAAATGTTTTCGAAAGGGAGAAGGATTCAAATGTGTCCCCCTAGCAGCAGTCTGAAGTGGTACAGTCTAGGAAGGATCATAGCTGCATGGTTTTGTGAATATCTCTGCAACATCTCTGCAAATGTTCATGAGCAGTGCAGGGTGCACCCACACTGTTCTGCCTTGTGTTGAACAAAATAAGATTTTGCAACCCTAGTGGCAGGCCAAACATTCACATGCATGAAGAAACTGAGTCATTTCTCAAAGGCATCATATAAAATGAAGTTCACAGAGAGCACATGCTTTTTCTTGCACGTACACACAATGGGTAACCTAAGAGAGCATTCACCAAGGAACACACAGCTCCAAAGCACTGAAGGTCATGCCATGGCCAGGTTCCTTTTCTACAATGACTTTGTAAATAAGCATAAAAAATAACCCTGAAAATTCAATATCCAAGACACCTCCCTTCACAAAATGTGCAACAGCTACACCACACAAGAGCTTTGTAGAGAGGAAACAACAGCAAGGCAGAAAGTGCTAGCAATGACAATTGTTTTAAAAACTGCTAGAATGATCATGTTGACAATGCAGTCTGTTAGATGTTGCTCAAGAATGTACCAGTCACTATTGATGGGAAGAGATTTCCCCTACATTTCTCAAGGAGGGCCCACAAAACTCAGTGAAACTGTGTTTGCATCAACATTCCCAGGAATTAAGCTAGGAGGCTCGTGTTACGTTTTGTGAAAGTTTCATGACTGTTCCAGAACTCCCTTATTCCTGCCTGGAAAAAAAATAAACACCCACAATCTGTTATGCAATGATCTTGAGGACCACACTGCCCTTGCCACATTTGAACTCATTTCTTGTGAATGTCGATTTGGCTTGGATATCTATCAGGACATTTATATACATATCTTGACTCGCGTGCCTAAACTGAGATGGGTGTATTGATGGTCATTGTATTATTAATGCGAGCTGGTGGTAGGGCAGTTGTTTCTTTTCACTTTGTTAAACTTTCTATAAAAATTAACTAAAATCGTATTTTGGTCCAACTGAACAGCCAAGCAGGGCCAAGAAACGAGAAGGAACCAAAAAAGAAAGCCTAACCCAACTCAGGGGCTCGCCACGAAGTCAGCCCCCATAGACGGCAACATGCTATAGGAAGGGACAGTGAATGTTGTTGGACTTCAACTCCCGTCATCCCCAGCCCAAATGGCCAATGGTCAGAGATGATGGGAGCTGTTCAGCAACACCTGAAGAGCCACAGGTCCCCCACCTCTCCCCTACAGGGAGAGAGAGAAAGTCAATTCCCCCCTGAAATGCTCCCCAATGCTCATGAGCCGCAGTGTGTGCAACCCCTGTCTATCTCAATCTAATTTCACTTGTGGAAATCTTTGCTTCCCAAGAACCATATGGCCTATACCCACCTGCCAATTTATTCCAAAGAAGGTTTATTGCATACCTCTTATGCAACAGCAGCCCATCCAGACAAGCCTAGCACATAAATTATGGAACTCCCTCCCACAGGAGGCGGTGATGGCTGCCAACTTAGATGGCTTTCATAGAGGATTCAACAAATTCATGGAGGAGGAGAGGGCTATGGATGGCTACCAGCCATGATGACTATGCTCCACCTCCACAGCTGGAAGCAGCAGCACTGCTTCTGAATACCAGTTCCCAGAAAACAGCCAGAGGGGAGGGTGCTCTTGCACTTGAATCCTCCTTGTGGATTTCCCCACATGCATCTGGTTGGCCACTGTGAGAACAAGATGCTGGACTAGATGATCCAACAGCCAGTGTGGTGTAGTGGTTAAGAGCGGTAGACTCGTAATCTGGTGAACCGGGTTCACTTCCCCGCTCCTCCACATGCAGCTGCTGGGTGACCTTGGGCTAGTCACACTTCTCTGAAGTCTCTCAGCCCCACTCACCTCACAGAGTGTTTGTTGTGGGGGAGGAAGGGAAAGGAGAATGTTAGTCGCTTTGAGACTCCTTAGGGTAGTGCTAAAGCAGGATATCGAATCCAAACTCTTCTTCTTAAGCCTACAAAAGTTACTAGCCCCCACACAACTACAGCCATGTTTTATTTCCCCAACAGCCTGCAAGAAGGAATCCGTGGTGCCATGGGGCATCAGATGCAGATCCCTGCATTGCAGGGGGCTGGGCCACGTGATCCTCAGGGTCCCTTCTGACTCTACAATTCTATGATTAAGAACCACTTTTATTTCACACAAAAAACGCCTTTTCGCCTGGAGGCAATTTTGCGCTCACTGTAGGTGATTAGAAACAGCAGTGATTTATAAGTGCTCATAAGGGCTGTTCAGCTTAAGGACCATGGAAGCTTCTTCAGCATTTTTTTTTTTTAAGAAAAGAAACAAATGCACTGCCGAGTTGCTTTGAGGATCAGTCTGTAATAGTGAAGGACCGACTGCCCCACCATCAGCCAGCATGATCGTTTTATATTTCAAAGACAAAACTAAAAGCCACCACGGAGTCGCTTTGCTTCTGCTATTATGAACATAATGACTTTTGCACACTACAGAACAGGAGGGGAGGGAGAAGCATGAAAAGGAAAGAAAACTAAAAACTACAGTACCTCTGATCTCGGTGCCCATTTGAAGTGGGAACACACAGCAGAGAACGGCAAACTCCAATTATATATATAAAAAGGACCATTGGAGCCAACCTTTCATAGCTATTAGCGAGAGGTTGTTTTCATGAGAGCTCTTGGCAGGAGGCCTCTAGTAACCTTTCATCACAGAATCCGCGGGGCTGATTAGTTTCACAGGACTCTTCTGTGGACTTCTGTCTTGTAATGCAAAAAGTTCCCGAGCTTTGCACAGGGCGGCATTAATTGTACCCCTTGGTGGAGACCAAGGATGAAAAGCAAAAGGGTTCTTAGCAGGAAAGCTCTAAGCCACTTGGAACTCCACACCAGGGTGGCAATGAGGTGCAAACCTCCCTCTTTCTCTGTTCCATCAAAACCAACCTTTTCCCCATAAATGTAAAGAGCAGCTCTGCTGGGTCAGGCCAAGGGGACACCTAATCCACTGGCCCCAGCCAGCCAGTCAGTGTTTGGAAAGCTTACACAGGCAACGGGTCTCCTCTCATGTGTTTTGTCACCTATAAGGAGCCAGTGTGGAGTAGAGGTTAGACGCAGCTCTGGACTAAGAACTTGAAGACTTCATGGGAGGCTTTTAAGCAGAAGCTGGACAGCTATTTGCCATGGATGCTTTCACTGCGATTCCTGCATTGCAGGCGGTGGGACTACTAGACGATCCTTGAGGTCCCTTCCAGCTCTACATTTCTATGGTTTTATGAGCATCAAACTCCCCACCCCACTCGGGCATGAAGCCCCACTGGGTGACAGTGGCCCAGTCTCTCTCTCTCTCTCTCTCTCCCCTCAGACTACCCTACCTTACAGGGTTGTTGTGAGGATAAAACGGAAAGAACTGTGTATGCCACCCTGAGCTTCTTGGAGTATCAATGTACGAGGAGTGATGCACCCACTTGACCACCTCTTAATTATTTTATGGTAAGGAAGTGACCATCTCCACCCCCCACTCCAGAAGAGATTATGAAGGAAAGTTAATCCCTTTGACTTCAACCACTAAAAGCCCCTGGATTTAGTTATCTGTAATTCTCCTGGCTTAATCCACCATGGAGGGGATCTTTTCAGTGGTGGCCCCCTATATCTGTGGAACACTCTCCACAGGAAAAACCCCGTCATTATCAGTGTTTAGGCACTAGGCACTTTTCATTGACTTTTGGCCTATGGTAACCAAGCTGGCCCCTGCAGCAGGGTTCATATTTAGGTGGGTATGGGAAGGGCTTTCTTTAATATTATATCAGATGAACATTTCTGGTGTCTTCTATGATGCATTGGTTGGTTTTTTTAAAAAAATCCTGCTGTATTGTTAAGTCACTTGGAGGCTTTTATTTGTGTAAAAAGGGGCAAATACATGTAGATGACAATAATAATAACATCTGTAGCTCCCAGGGTTCTTTAGAAGCCACAACAGCCAAATAGTTTCACAAGTAATCGTTTCACGAGTGACACAGGTGTAATATAACATGAAAATGAAACCATTGCAGAGCTCTTCAGAAGTGATTTGATCTCAAAGCCTGCAGCGACAGAAGTGATCCTGGTTAAGGAATCCACTGGGAGGCACCCAATAAATTCATGACTGTCCTACATTGTGCAATTTCTAGGGGAAAGAACTGGGTGAAAGGTAGAACTGAAGTGATTCACCCAGGAAAGGCAGCAGGATCAGTTCATGGATAATAGCAAAATGTGGAGAGGTTGTTGGCCTCCACAAAACAACCCACTGCCAGTTTCAAAGAAGAAGAAAAAAACCTGGAACAAATTCAATAACAAGGCTGGGAAATAATGCAGATGCAGAAAAGAACAAGATCGGAATGAGAGAAATCTGAACTCTGAAGCAAAACAATATTGTGACTCAGCAAATTTTCAGAGCAGACAGCTGACCAGTTCAGAGAGCAAGTTTAGCTCCTTCGCACTGGCTTTTAGCAATCATTTGCAGCTGTTAGGTGATAGGCACAGTCTTTCGTCAAGGCTGCAGCTGTGATTTAAAGCTCCAAGAACCTTAGTTAACACACACACACACACACACACACACACACACGAAAACTGGGGATGGTATCCACTGCTAGCCCTACTCAGAGTAGGCCCATTGAAATCAATGGACATGGCTAATTTCAGTGGGTCTACTTAGTTGGTAGTATGGCTTAGTTGGAGTCATGGGTCTTAATTGCTGCAGAGCACATCTTGAACCCCCAGCTGCCAAAGTTAAGCACTTTAATAGTACAATTCCGTTGCATGCTGACTTAAAGGTAACCCTACTGAGCTCAATGGGGCCAAAGTAAGCGTACAGCCTTGTTACATGGATTTCAATGGGGCGGGGATTAAAACAACTTTGCTTCCATGGGCCGCTATCCTGTCACATGGAACAAAAACTTTTGAAATGTTTGAAGAGTATAACATACCTTCTTGTCGCAAGAACTGAACACAAAATATTTGGTCGTTTTAGCAAAATTGGGAGCATTCTTCCCACTGATAGCTGTTACTCTTAGGACATGGGAAGGTGCACAGTCTCCTAGTGTTCATCCCAGTAATGTTAGGGAAGGGCCGTAGCTCAGTGGCAGAGCATATGCTTTGAATGCAGAAGGTCCCAGGTTCAATCCCTGGCATATCCAGGCAGTGCAAGTTCCCTGCCTGAAACCCTGGGGAACTGCTGTCTATCAGTGCAGACAGTACTGAGATAGATGGTTCAATGGTTTGATTCAGTATAAGGTAGCTTCCTATATTTTAGGATACACCATTCCAACTGGGCATGCTCAATGGCCATGAAACACTGCCTTGACTGCTGATGGAGAGGAAGACAGGGAATGGAGATGGTTGGTATGCTGAACAGAGCATACTCCATGCTGCAACATTTTGTTGCAGGTCTCACTTGTAGAAACTAGTGGAGACGCTACTTCCAAAGAAAGGGCAGCCAGGCATTGGTTTATAGAGCTCTAGTGACTCAAGAAGCGAAGCCCTGACACAAACATTTCTTGTGCTGCAGTTGAGACAAAGTGGACTCTCAAGTCCACAAGAAACACCTGCCACAACAAATCTTCATTTTCAGCAGCAACAGAAGACTCTGATTATTATGCTGCCTCCATCCTCCTCTCCTCTCCACCCAGCCTCAACTCTGCTAGGGTTGGTTTAGCCTAGAGAAAAGAAGATGGGGGGGAGAGAGGAAAAGGGGTCCATAAGAACACCAGAAGAACCTTCTGGTTCATGCCAATGGCCCATCTAGTCCAGCATCCTGTTCTCCCAGTGGCTAACCGGATGCCTGTGGGAAACCAGCAAGCAGGATTGGAGCACATGAGCTCTCTCCCCTCCTGTGGCTTCCAGCAACTGGTATTCAGAAGCATTGCTGCCTCCAGTTGTGCAGGCAGATCATAGCCACCGATAGCCCTCTCCTCCATGAGTTTGTCTCAATTCTCTTTTAAAGCCACCCAAATTGGTGACCATCACTGTCTCCTGTGGGATCGAGTTCCTTAATTTAACTATGTGCTGCGTGACCAAGTCCTTTATTTCATTGGTCCTGAATCATCCAACATGCAGCTTCATTCGATGTCCAAAAGTTCCAGTGTTATGAGAAAGGGAAGGAAAACCTCACTCTATCCACTTTCTCCATGCCATGCATAATTTTATAAAATTCTATCATGCTGCCTCTTGCAAGCCTTTGCTCTTCAGCTGAAAAGTCCCCAAATGCTGCAACCTGTCTTCATAGGGAACTCGCTCCTTCCCCTTGATCATTTTGGCTGCCCTTTTCTGAACCTTTTCCAACTTTGCCCAATCCTCTTTTAAAGCCATTGTGGTCCCTGTCATTTACCTGCCTCCAATCTCATTTGTGGGGTGGGGTGGGGGGATGGTGAAGTCCCTCTTGCTTTAGTAGGCTGGGGAAAAGGGTGACAGATGAAATATAGGAAGCAGAGGGGACAGTGTCAGCAGCCAGCTTGAAATGCATGGTTATAGGTAGAGATGCCACCTACGGGTCAAGACCCAGGAGTGCTACAGAATGAGAAACAAAGTCAAGCAGGCCCTGTGTTCCTTATCAATCCTCTCTATGACACCAACAGAGAGGGCTTTACCGTCATGCTACAGTGAGAGCAAATAATGTAGAGTTGTGTCAAGATCCTCAGCTGTTTCACTCGCCTCACCTCCTTTTCAGAGCCTCCTGCTGTTGACTCACATTTGACAGTCACCTGGCTGTTTCGACACTGACAGGAGCACTTCTTGGTTTCACTATTTCTTAACGCACCAGCTACATGCTTTGAAGGATTCCTGCCATCGCCACTAAATACACACCCAAACCTAAGAGCTGGGCTGTGGAAGCTTCCATATGCTGCTGCTGCTGGGACTACCACTCCCATCAACCATGACCTTTGGCCAGGCTGGATGGAGCTCAGGGGAGGTGGAGTTCATCAACATCTGGAAAGTCAAAGGTTTTCCACACACACACACCACTCCACCTTACAGAATCTCATCCCCTTCCTATAATCTGGCAGCTGTCCCTGCCATCACACTTAAATAAATAAATAAATAAATAAAATTTAAAAACAAAGTAAGCAACATCATCATCATTATGGATGATAATATTAATTTCATTTATAAATCGCTTCCCATGAGGCATGCCGAAAGGATCATTTAGGTCCATTTCAAGTAAATTCTTGAAAGAAGAAAAGCGTCACTTTATGTATATTTCGATTGCCAGCGGACACAGAGAGTTGGCGTGATGGAAGTTTGAAAGCCGCTCCCACGGGC
Source organism: Podarcis erhardii (assembly GCF_964252035.2). Classification (NCBI taxonomy): domain Eukaryota; kingdom Metazoa; phylum Chordata; class Lepidosauria; order Squamata; family Lacertidae; genus Podarcis; species Podarcis erhardii. The sequence goes on from NC_138511.1 coordinate 33,110,343, forward strand.
GGAAATCGCATTTTAAAAGAGCCCCTTTCAGATTACAACAGCGCACCGGCTCTTCGCTCTCAGGTCCGGCGCCGGCACCGCAACAGTTTTGCAAAGTATGTGGAACTTTAAAGGATCGGTGAATTCAAAGCCCCGTAGAAAGACGCTACAGTACACAGACCCTTCGCACAGACCCCACCCCCATGCAGCGCTTCTCGCCCGCCTACGGTCGTGCAAGGCGGAGAGCGCGGTCGAGCCAAGAGAGATGAATGTACCTCCTCGTGACTTTTCCTGGTTCCTGTCCCAACCGGGTCCCCGGGTCCGTCGATCCCGCCAAGAGACGCCTGGGAATCCGCCTTCAAGGGATCCTCTCGCAGCAGAAAGTGCAGTTCCAAAGATTTTTAATCCAGAAGGGCCTCCGCAGAAGGCTCTAGGTTGAGGCTGCAACGCTACCCTTCCCTGGAAGCAAGTCCCATTGAATTTAATGGAGCCTACTTCTGAGTAGGCGACTTTCGCCTGCAAAATCTCACCCTACTTTTTTCTTTCTTTCCCTTTTCGCATCCGCGGCTGCGTAAAAAATGAATGAAACAACAACAGCAAAGTATCTCTGGAACGCTCAGAGTCCCCAACATTCCATTCTCCCCGCTTTCCGTAAGTGTCTCGAGCCAATCAATAGGCCGCCTCCGAAGCAGGACCGTCCGGTTCTGGGACGCTCAGTATCAGCATTCCACGCGTAGCCACGCCCCCGAAAACAACGGCGGCCAATCAGAGGGCGCAGTCGGAGCCTGATGAGTTTGGCTGGGCGGGTGAAAAAGAGAGAGCGGGGGGGGGGGGGAAACAAGAAGAAAAGAAGGGAAGGAAGAAAAAAGAGCAAGGGTGACTTAAAGCGGCGGGGCGGTGCATGGAAACTTTGCATTCTGCTCGTAACGGAAAATCGAAGAATAATAGAATTTTAGAGTTGGGAGGAACCTCAAGGGTCATCTAGTCCAACCCTCTGCAATGCAGGAGTCACAACTAAAGCATCCACGACAGATTTAAGCTCTGTTTAAAAACTTGCAGTGAAAGAGACTCCGGCACCTTCCAAGGGAATCCATTCCACTGTCAAACAGCTCTTACCTTCAGTAAATGCTTTCTAATGGTTGAAACCTCCTTTCTTGTAACTTGAAGCCATTGGTTTGGGTCCTACCCTCCGGAGCAGAAGAAAACAACTTGCTTCATCTTCCACGTGACAGCCCTTTAGATGTTTGAAGATGGCTATCATATCTCGCCTCAGTCATCTCTTCTTCAGGCTAAACATATTCAGCTCCCTCAACCTTTCCTCATAAGGCTTGGTTTCCAGACCCTTGAACATCTTGTTGACCCTCAGTTGCACACATTCCAGCTTGCCAATGCCCTTCTTAAATTGCGGTGCCCAGAACTGTGCACAGGACCCCAGGTGTGGTGTCTGACAAAGGCAGAATAGAATGATACTATCACTTCCTTTGATCTGGACACTATACTTCTGTTGATGTCCAGATCGAGGGAAATAATAGTACCTTTGTCAGGCCCTATCTGGAGAGTAACAGATGCTGACATATCCTCCCTGGGAAGGAATCTAGGAAGGGAGGAAATAGATAGGAAGGGAGTGGGAAAGCCACCTGAGAGCAGATGGTGTCTTAGAGCCAGTGCAGAGCCTGGGAAGACTTTGGCCAAAACCAACTTCCCAGTCAACAGCTGTGTATTTGGAGCAGAGCCCATCCACCCCTAGCCAGCAATAGTCAGAGATGAGCATTTGGAGGGATGTAGATGTAGTAAAACACACACATTTTGAGTGATCAGATTGCTGTGAGAGGAAGTATTTTGTGGTAACAAACCAGCTTCTCTCCAGGAACAAGAGGAGACCAATTCTGCATTTTTTTGTGGCAGAGGCAAACTGTGCACAGAAGCTAGTGGGGAAGGGCCGTGGCTCAGCAATAGAGCATTTCCTTTGCATTCAGAAGGTCCCAGGTACAATCGTCAGCATCTCCAGGTAGGGCTGGGGTGTCCCCTACCTGAAAGCTAGAGAGCTTCTGCCAGCCCGTGCAGACAATACTGAGCTAGATTGACCCCAGAGTCTGACTCGGCATGAGGCAACTTTCTGTATTCCTATGACTGGCTGGTGCTTATGAAGGCACAAACCTACTCCCCCACCCAGCAGTCATCTGGGTATCTGTCTATCTATCTATCTATCTATCTATCTATCTATCTATCATCTATCTATCTATCTATCTATCTATCATCTAATCTATCATCTAGCTATCTATCTTTCAATCATCTTTAAAAGGTAGGCAGTGGGCAAACTTTCAATTTAATAAACTCAATAAATTCAATAAAGTGGCATATTTATTATTATTATTATTATTATTATTATTATTATTATTATTATTATTAAAAACAATATTCCCAAGCATGGGGAAGAAGTTGCAAGACCAGCTACTGAAGCACTGTTTGATTTGCTGGCAAATAAGCCTATTAAATTTATTAGAAAGGCAGGAAGAACCAGATTTGCCCTTTGGGAGAAAAGACTCATGGCAAGTCTTTTTATTAAAGGATGTTTGTCTCCACCCGCTCTTTTGGACCACAATAGTTCCTGTGTTAAATGCTTCATGGCAACTGATGGGGGCTGTCTTTTAAACTGAACTGTTTCTTTTTCTAAGCTTTCGTGTTCTTTGGAACTAATAACATGGTAGCTCTCCTTGTGTTTTGAAGCAGTTATACTGACTGCTGGCTTGTGTCTATAATTCTTGGCACAGTCTTCTGGTTTTGTGGCCTCTGAATTTGTGTAATGGGCAATCTGGTGTGGGTTTGTCTGGTGTGGGTTATTCTCAAATCTCCTTCTTTGTTGGCCCTGCTAACTGTCTGGAGCTATAGGAAACTGGAGTCAAATAATTTCAGTACTGCCACATGTTCCCCATCCCTAATGTAAAACATTTGTATACTACTTTTGTATTAATATAAACATGGGTGTCTACAATAGAAATAATATAAGAGAATGATGATTCTCAGCAGTCTTGCTAAACTGCAATCTCCAGGAATATTTGATGGAAGCCATGACTGTTAGAGTGTTATAATGCTAAATTTCATTTTTCTATACCTTCTCAGAATGAAATGCAGCATTTTAAAGTACTATCTTATGACAAGGAAAGGGCTTTAAAGTATAGAGTAATACATAACTCTTTGGTAGGCAGAGTCTAAAAAGTCCTTTGTCACATGACAGCTGGCCTTCTTCCCTGCCAATCAAAGACAGCGGTATCATATTACCTTTTTATGTTAGTGCTGTTTTTTTTTTTTTTACGATTCATCTTTTGAATTTGAACACTTGACATTATCTCGGTAATTTGCAAGTTTGGAAGCAATATTCAACATTGTTTCACTTCTGACAATGTTCTTTTTGATCCGTTTATTTTCCCATGCCTGGAAGCTGAAGTTCTTCTGTGTTTTCTGACTTTAGTGGGGTAGAAAAATCTGTGCATGCTCCTCTTTTCAATTCTCATTCTTCCCTAGCTCCCTTTTTATTTAAACAGCAATCTTGTATTCACTGTGTGTTCTTTTATTATAACACGGGAAATCATGATGAATGATTAGGTATTTCAGACACTAAAACTTAGGTAGATTAGCTACTTCAAATATTAGAAGTGAAAAAGTATTGCAGAGGACAAGTGCATGATAATAATCAGTTAATTTAAAAAGTTGTAAATGTGTGCACCATGATAGACAGATTCCTCACAGAGGTACATAAAAGAGCTAGATGGAATAAAAAATACAGCAGTTTTAGGCCTGCGAAGGAGAGGCTGCCATGAAAGATGATGGGGCATAGGAAGCTGTCTTCTACCAAGTCAGCTACTGGTTCATCAACCCCAATCTTGTCTGCTCTGATCAGTAATGGCTCTCCAAGGTCCCAGGCAGGGGACAATGAGAGGTCAGAAAGAGAAGAGGGATAAACTTGGGAGGAAGAGGTGTCGGAAGCTGAAGAAGTAACAGGGACTAGATGTAGACACATCAAAGAAGTGCAGGTTTTGGTGTCCTCGGGTGTCTTCCCGTGTAAAAGTTGGGGTGTCTAGGCGACGTTTCGACGAGGTCGCCTAGACACCCCAACTTTTACACGGGAAGACACCCGAGGACACCAAAACCTGCATTCCTGTACCCGTGAAAATCTACGAAATCAAAGAAGTGCTGTAAACTTTGTATGGGCAATCAGGTTGGCAAAAACAGACTTTCACAGCGCCATCTTGTTTCAGTGTTATAATGCACATGTGTCCAACTCTTTGTGGCCCCATGGACCAGAGCACGCCAGGCACTCCTGTCTTCCACTGCCTCCCGCAGTTTGGTCAGACTCATGCTGGTAGCTTTGAGAACACTATCCAACCATCTCGTCCTCTGTCGTCCCCTTCTCCTTGTGCCCTCCATTTCCCCCAAAATCAGGGTCTTTTCCAGGGAGTCTTCTCTTCTCATGAGGTGGCCAAAGTATTGGAGCCTCAGCTTCATGATCTGTCCTTCCAGTGAGCACTCAGGGCTGATTTCCTTCAGAATGGAGAGGTTTGATCTTCTTGCAGTCCATGGGACTCTCAAGAGTCTTCTCCAGCACCATAATTCAAATGCATCAAATCTTCGGGGATCAGCCTTCTTTATGGTCCAGGTCTCACTTCCATACATCACTACTGGGAAAACCATAGCTTTTACTATATGGACCTTTGTTGGCAAGGTGATATCTCTGCATTTTAAGATGCTGCGTAGGTTTGTCATTGCTTTTCTCCCAAGAAGCAGGCATCTTTCAGTTTTGTGACTGCTGTCACCGTCTGCAGTGATCATGGAGCCCAAGAAAGTAAAATATCTCACTGCACATACAACGCATATAAAATGCTTTTTCTTTGCCAATGTAGTTGAGTCCAGGGTTTAGTGAGCAGGGGGAGCCTGTGGCAGACAGAAGTGCAGAAGCAGGAGAGGAGGGAGGCCAAGAGGCAGAGATGAGTCAAGCTGCTGAAGAGGCTAGGCTGTCCTCCCACTCCTGCTGCAACAAGTCCCCCTCCTCCTGGTCTCCCAGGACCAGAAGAGGTATGAAGAGGGAAGAGCAGAGAAAGTTGTCAGCAGAGTCTCAGGTTTCTTTGACCTAGTGAGAAGAGCTGCTGTGCTTATTAGGCCCGGCTCCATGTACTCCATGTGATTTATTGCTGGCTAACTCCCTGACATTAACTTGCATACAGTTCAAGGGCAGCCAGTTGAAATCCCACAAATTAATTGTATGCAAGGCAAAGAGCTTGAAAGCACCAGGTTTTCCTGGTGCAGAAAGAGATTTCAAGCTTTCTGCTTTGCTTACCAGGCTCACAAGATCTCAGGTGGCCTCCCAGAGCCTGGAGAGTTGAAAAACGCTCTGCCTTCCTTGTGGGGCAAGACCCTTTGGTGTCCTGACTCCAGAAGGCAAGATTGCTCATGCAGAAGCAGTTCTGATGGGGAGGTTCGAGTAAACATGGTTTTGTGTATATGCGACAGCCCTGGAACGTAACCCCGGCACAAGATGCTACTGTATTGCATAGACTCTCTGCAAGCGAGCCAAGCCCAATCACTAAACAATGAATCTCTCTTTCCCATATTTATTCCTCTTGGTGCACAGCAGCGGGCAGATTATAGGAAACAGTTTTCCATTTAACCCCAAGTGGTAAAGAAATGGGTTTGCAGCTCTCCTAGTAAATTTGCACTTACCATCCGTTAATGGATGGGCTTAGGCGAGCTCCACACTGCCGGCGTTGTATAGAAACGCAGGGAGGGAGGGGGGGAATTGCCTGGGAATTTGTTTTTAATTAAGCAATAAGGCTCAATGGGCTACTCCCGTCATGCAATAAAAACCACTCCCAGAGAAGGGTAGGAAGGCATTTGCTTCAGATGAGCTGCTTCAAATCACCCCCAGATTGCGATCGGATGATGACTCCCTGGAGTTAAGATTAGATGGCCCTCCCAAGAGTTGTCTTATAGCTTATAACTAAAAAGGATTCACAGCACAGAAGCTAAGTAGCTTTTGTGTTCAAAAGGAATGGAGTTAGCAGAGGGAAGAGACAGAGCAATGTGGTTCCTTGTTATAAAATCATGGAATTGTAGAGGTGGAACATGGGTGCAGAGCAACTGTGAGCCCGTGGTGGTGCAGGGGTTAGAGTGTTGCACTAGGACCTGGAAGACCCGGGTTCAAATCCCCCACTCAGCCATGAAGCTCACTGGGTGACCTTGGGAGCCAGTCACTGTCTCTCAGCCTAGCCTACCTCACAAGGTTGTTGTGGGGATGAAATGAGGAGGGGAAGAATCATGTCAGCTTCCTTGAGCCCCATGGAGAAAAAGGTGGTAAACTCAGCTAAACCTTCCCTACTTTTAGGCAGGGTTAAGCAGGTTTGAGAATAATGTTAAAAGTTGTCAGTGGACTGATGTGACATAAACTGTGGATACACCCTTTTAAAGTACATTCAGAACAAATTTCCCCTCTCAAAGAATCCTGTGCACTGTAGTTTGTTCAGGGTTGCCAGAAACTGTAACTTTGTGAATGGTAAACTACACTGCCCATAACTCTTTGAGGGAAAGGATGTGTTTTTAATGTGTTTTAAAGGCATAGCGTATACACAGCCTATACAGTCATACCTCGGGTTGAAGTAGCTTTGGGATGAGTATTTTCGGGTTGCGCTCTGTGGCAACCTGGAAGTAACGGAGTGTGTTACTTCTGGGTTTCGCTGCTTGCGCATGCACAGACGGTCAAAATGATGTCACGCGCATGCGTGGAAGCGGCGAATTGCGACCCGTGCATGCGCAGATGCATGAACGCGGGTTGCATTCACTTCAGGATGTGAACGGGGCTCCGGAACGGATCCCGTTCGCATCCAGAGGTACCACTGTAATGGTTATAACTGGGAAGACTTGAGGTGGTATTCACAGATTTCTCCCCAGTAAATGGATGGAGATATGATTCAGTGTCTTTTAGGGATTCTGGCATGGGTGGCAGATAATACTCAGAAGTGTCAAGTGTTAACAACAACAACAACAACAACAACAACAACAACAACAACATGCCCTTCACTCTAAGCTCCCAAAAGCAGTTACAATCATTCAACCACAATTTTAAAAACAGTTCAAAACAACCGAAAATCACAAAAATAAGATGGGTCCTAAAACATCTCAGGTGTCAAAGGACATGGTAAAGAGGTGTGTTTTTAGCAGATGGATATACTGTGTGTGTGCTCCCCCCCTTTATTGGCATAGTTTCTCCTTAGACATATTTGGCTGACTTGTTCAATGGCACGTAAAATTGCTTTGTAATATTGCTCCAGAATTACTGGATTATTATTATTATTACTGGAAGGAAAGCATGACTTTGCGGGTAAGTTGTGCCACCTTGTGGTAGGAATACAACTGTGTGCTGCCACAATCCATTTGACACTTTTTAATGTGCTTTTCTCCGTGCAAGCCAGTCCTATACCCACTAAGTAAGTCATAGAATCATACAGTTGGAAGACACCCCCAATAATCATTTAGTTCAACCCGCCTGCCCCCCACTGCAATGCAGGAAATGCAGTGGAAAAATCCCTGATAGATTGGTTTACATCCTATGCTCAAAAACTGCTGGAGATGTAATAAGGACAATGCCTCGTTGAAACACGTGTTCTTACAGTGCCTTATACTCACCAAGTTTTTTTTGGGAAAGTGCTGGATTATATAAGTATGACTGTGCAGGAAAAGCTAAAAAATTTTAGAGGAAAATATTCTTTTGAATTATATACTTACCGTACGGAAGTTGACAACTGGATGATGAGAATGGATTCTACGAGCCCTGACTGTGATGAATTGAAAGAATAAAGATCCCCTTTAATCAATGGATTGATGACATGACAACACTTGCAACATATGAACGTATTGCTTATAGATGTGGACTTGGTTTGGATAAATATATTGACATTTGGAATGAGTTCAAACAGAACATAGTAGGTTACTAATAATCATATATGTATTAGGACAATAATATTATTTATACCATCATACCTTGGAAGTCGAACGGAATCCGTTCTGGAAGTCCGTTCGACTTCCAAAATGTTTGGAAACCAAAGCGCGGCTTCCGATTGGCTGCAGGAAGCTCCTGCAGCCAGTCGGAAGCTGCGGAAGCTTTGTCGGATGTTCATGTTCCAAAGAACGTTTGCAAACTGGAACACTCACTTCCGGGTTTGCTGCGTTCGGGAGCCAAAACGTTCGACTTGCAAGGCGTTTGGGATGCAAGCTACGACTGTATATCTCTATAATAATATATAACTGATTATACTCATTGTATTATATCTTTCTTTCCTATTGTATTTTTTGTACTTTCCCCCTCTCTTTTTCTTTTTTTCTTTTGTCGTTTCCTTTTCTATAATTGAAATTGTTGCAAAAATATTAATAATGATAAAAAATACACCCTATGTTTAAAAACTTCCAACAAATGAGAGTCCACCGCATTTTGAAGGAATCCTTTCCACTATCAAGCAGTTCTTACTGTCAGAAAATTCTTCCTAAGGTTTAGTTGCAATCTCCTTTCTCGTAATTTGAATTTATTGGTTTGGCTCCTCCCCTCTGCAGCAGCAGAAAACAAGCTTGCTCCATCTTCCATGTGACATCCCTTCAGATTTTTGAAGATGGCTGTCATATCATCATGTGGTCTTCCTCTGGTAGCTGTTTGAAAAACTGGCTTTTTAGGGGGTGCTCTTAATTTTCAGGTGTGCGACATTCCCCCCTCACCTTACCGTTCATGATGATGATGATAATAAATAATTTTTATTTATACCCCGCCCTCCCCAGCCAAAACTGGGCTCAGAGCAGCTAACGTAAAATTAACATAACACATTAACATAAAATCAGACAATCAATTAAAATACATTCTAAAATCAAATCAGGATCAGAATAAAATCCAATCAGATGGCAACCCGCATTCGGGTTGGGGACCTTAAATGCTCACCGGGCCCAACTGTTTGTGCTGAACTTCTATGAGGCTGTGAGAAAAATTGGGAGGCCACTTTCATGCAAGTTCTTATGAAAGGGGAGGGGGAGTCAGACTGAAGCGACTTTTGAGGCGAAAAGCTGAAATCTTGCTCTTGCCTTCCTCACGGGCTTGGATCTCAGAAGCCTTCCATTTGCCAATGGCTCTTCCCTCCTCATTATCATAGGGTTGCAATAAAGCTCTAATTCCTGGAATAAAATACAGCAGAATCTGTTATTCAGCCAATTAAGCCTTCCATCTCCATTATTTAGGATGGCTACTTACCTTTTACTGAATGGGTAGCCATAATGCAAGAGTTCCTATAAAACCCCCTCAAATGGCCACTGTGGCAGCAAGTAGATTTCCCTTGGAGTAAAATAATCCTTGGTGAGTGAGACATAACGATCATTTACATTAATTAGGCAGCCACCTAATGGGGTGTTCAAGAGCTGCTACATCACTGGAATTCTTTCGTGAGCAGCCCCAGCCACCCAGCTGAACCGTTCCAAGCCCATAATTTTGAAATAATCCTTTAGGCTGCCGGTGTGCCCGGTGGTGGGGGCTGCAAGCTAGCCAAAGGGAAGTCTCATTTCTGATCACTTTACAAGGGGAATCGTCTATATCTCGAGCCTGCCACACAAAGCCAAAAGGTTTTCTTCCCCAAAGCAGGAAGAAAAGGAAGAACACAAGAAGAGCCTTCTGGATCAGACCAATGGCTCATCAAGTTCAGGATCCTGTTCTCCTATTTTTACCCCCACAGACGGGTAGCTAATTAAAAATCTGTTTTTAAAGCTTATTAGCTGCCTTTCCAGAGACATCTCTGCCCAAGGCAAAGCACAATAAAAACCAAAACCATAGCAGAAGGTAGCCACAAAGCAAGGAACCACAATTCCCCAAAAACCAGCAAAGAATGAAAGTTGTTTATTAATAAAGAGCCAAGAACCTAACTTAAAACTGCAACCAGACATTCTCCTTGAGAAGTGGGAGGCCTGCTTTGACACATTTCTTGTGTTTTTCTGCTGAAAAAGAGAAGGCAGGAAATCGATTGAAACAACAACAGAAAACGCTCCGGGTCACACGAACCATCTGTCAGTCTATCATGCGAAAGATGGGACACAGAGCCGCATGACCCTTGCTTGTTAGAATCATAGAATCTTAGCTGAATTCATACGAGCAAAGGTGTTTCCAAAGATGCCCTGTGCCCAGGCCAGTGGACACTTGGTTATGTGTCCATTATGCATTGCCAGGGATTGGACTAGATGAACCTTGGGGTCCCTTCCAATTCTACAAGTCTATGATTCCATGTGTTGAGTTTGTAGGGTGGGATGCACTTCTGCATTGCTAGTTTCCTCCAGGAAAACAATAACAGAAGGTCTTTCAGTGGGCATTTTAAAGTCTAACAATTATCAGAGGTTTCATGGACCGGAGTCCAAATAATCAGATACAATCAATGCTTTTTTTTACTTGGGGTACTCAAGGGTACACAGGAACAACACCTCCCCCCCCCTTCAAAGGTTAAAAGTGTGGCATGTACTGTAACAACTTCATGGTAAGAACGGCACCTTATTTTCCTTTTAAAATAAATCACTGGATGCAAGCATTTCTCAAAAGTGCAGCTTCCAGGATCTAAGTGCGAGGACTTTCCTGGATTGAAGCATGAATGGGAGGTGGAATTAGACTCTTTGTTAACCGTCGTGGAGCAGAAGTTGCCATCAAATCCCAGTTATGCTCTTGCCCATTCCATGCTGAGGAAAACACTTCCGTTACAGCAGGCTTTTGAATGCTGAATTTCTAATGGCTTGCAGAGCAAATACATTTAATCAAAATCCCTACAGCTGTATTTTGAATAATTATGCATACACACTCACACTCTCTCTCTCTCTCTCACACACACACACACACATACACACACACATACACATGTGGGGAATCAGCAGATATGTTATTAGTGGTACTGTATATGGACTCAAATACGAACAGCATCAGCTGTTGAACTTTTGTGAATGATGCAGGAAAGCCAATGCTTTTGCTTGGAGTCAGCTCTGCTGATTGCTCTCTGTAATAGTAAAAAGATATGGTGGTGCAGGGACACCCACAGTGCATAAAAAATGGGGAGAGCAGGGCAATAGAGCTCCATTTTCGTGGGCAGCAGACTAAGGTCACAGATCATCTGCTCAACAACCTTTCCTGCTATGGTGAGATGGACTGTATTTTTATTTAAATGATAGTAGTTGTTTCTAAAAATCTGTATTTGCACTTTCGTGCAAATCTGTTGCCTCTCTTTTATGGTGATGTGTTTTCATGAGCAGAGTGCTGTGATGCTTGTGGGCTTCCCTCAGCCACTCTGAGAACAGGATGCTGGACCAAGCAGGCCACTGACAGTCTCATCTTATATTCTTACATTCCTCAAATTTAGGGGATTCGTAAGTGGCTATTTTACCCTTCGAAAAAGAGTGTGGAGAATCGCCAACTGTACATGTCACCGAGGGAGGAAATGTTCATGAAACATGTCTTCCTTTTCCACCCAATGCTAGCACCAATAAGTCAGGTTTTGTCTCACTCTAGAGGATGCAGGCCAAATATACAAGTCACATACCCTTAAACATTCCTCAGATGAAAATAGGGACATTTCTCACTCTCCCCAGCTGACCCTCCTCGACTCTCCACACAGAGCATTCCATTTTATATACATGTATATATATATATAAATTTTATTACATTTTCTATTTTACAATTTAGAACACTCATTTAAACAACCTTAAAATATCAATGACTTTCCTCCTTCTCTTTCCATGGTTCATTTTGCATATCAAAAATCCCTGCATATTTTACATAAACTAAACCATTCGGTATTCCATTATTACATCCATCAAAACTTATTTACACAGTTGAATTTATCTTAATGCTGCCAACGTTTTCAAGCGTACACAATTTCCCTCCATATTTTCAATAAACACAGCACAGATCATTTCATATCAGAAGGGCAAATGCCACCATCATTTCACCAATGGGGCACAGCACACACCCCCTCCACTGCCTTGAGAAAACCCCTTAATCCTGATTTTATATCATTTTGCTCTTTGGTAGATTTAGCAGAGGCCATGGAGAGGCTGCCGTTGGAAAATCGGGACTCTTGGAAGGGTATAAAGTGACAGAAATTTAGCAACCCGGGTGACTCATTTGAAAGGGATATATATTTAAAGAAGAGTGACTGTTGGTAATGAATTGAGTTGTGTGCACACACACAACAGCTTGTGTGTCCTTCACAGTCCAATGAAACACAGTTAGGGCTCACTTTAATTTGTGTAGCATCTTTGCTAACGATGTCGATTTAAGACATCCATTAAAGGCCCATAATGTTAATTAACTGGACTGTGCCAATAAAGTTCTATTAGCCTCCCCCTATTAAATTAATATGATAGGCATTTAACAGATGTCCTAATTAGATGTTACATCAAGGAATGAGGTAAATTAGAATCAAGTCATTGTTCGAGGGGGAACTTTTGTGCCGTGTGTGTGGGGGGGGAAAATTGTGAACGTTGGGGCGAAAAAGAAGGAACACCACAACCCTTAACTCCACACAGAAAAAGTGGTTGGAAACTTTGGAAAGAGATATCGGGGACATAACAGGCAGTAGTGGGGATATATCAGCTCCGATACTTATGGGGATCAAAACTGACAAATTGCAATGCCATTGGGTAAATTTGAGGGGTACCCACAAGACTAGCTAAGTTGGCACCTTCCCCATGCCTCATACAGAAGGTGGTAGTTGAATGTTACTTCATCAATGGCAGCAGAGCATCTTCCTCATCTTCTGCAACTAGACCTCCAGTTCTCACCTGAAGTCTCCAGGTTTGCCTGGCCCCTTCCAGGTGACAGGTGGAGGGCTTGAATCTCCAGGTTGGTGAGAGTATCTATTATTATTAGTCATTAAAAAGTTTGGATATGCAGCTTGCAGTCTTTCAGTCTGGCAGAAGCTGACTGCAAATTATAGCATAGACACTTGGGGGTGGGGAGTTTGCCTTCTTTCATTCCTCTCTCCCAATTAACCTCCATCTCCAGGGCCTGCTCTGTGACATCACTGAGGGATGCTCCCATTAATTTACCAGGGGTCCCTACTAGGTCTTGGGTTCAGGCTCTGAAATTTCAGGGTCTGGGATGCTCCTGACCTGGCAACCCAATCTGCACTTGAAGGCAGCAGATTTGCTTAGCAGGTGTAGGGCAGGCTGTATGATACACGCAGCTCTGTCCCCCTCCAACAGCTCAGGAAGAATATCCAGGATGGCTGCTGGCCCTGCCTTCCCCACCTCGCAGCAGCATCCAGAGCCTGAGGCCATCTCCTTCCTCTACCTAATGATAGGGCCAGGCCTGCAACCCATATCTGAAGTAGAGAGTGTGCATTTCTGGCTACCCTGTCTCAAAATAAGGCAACATAAATGAGGTGGAGAAAGAGGGACCGGGGTGAAAGAAAAAGAAGCATTTAAATATGCAACGGATTACAAAGGCTGTAGCTCAGGTAGAGCATCTGCTTGGCATGCAGAAGGTCACAGGTTCAGTCCACAGTGCATATCCAGGTACGGCTGGCAGAGACTCTCTTCCTGAAACCCTGGAGAGCTGCTGCCAGTCAGTGTAGACAGTACTGAGCTACATGGACCAGTGGTCTGACTTGGTGTAAGACAGCTGTTTATGTTCCTAATAGTATTCCAGATTTCCCTGAGCAAGTGAGCCCACCTGTTATTCCCAAACCGCTTCAACGGTCCAGGCAGAAAAGGCTGAGAAGGAGGGGAAGGCAATTGGCTGCATTTGGGGGAACCTATGCCCTTTTGCCTTAGAAATTTCCCGCACCCCAACCCCAACTCTCTAAGGACAGCAACCAGGAAGCAGCACTCTAATGCAGAATTGCATCCTATAGTGACAGCAGCAGCCAGCAGACCAACCTTATCCTTTTATCCTTTGCTGTGTTTGCATACTCGAAAATTCAGAGCTTTCAATGGCAGGCTGTGCCCTTGTTGCAGATTTACAAGCATCCCTGCCATTTGGCTGCAAATCTCCTCCAAAAAATAATAAATAAGCACTTAGCATAATTTTTAATCCACCTCTGACTCCTCCCTTTTCCCCTTTAGAAAGCAGGGAGAAGACATTTTAGCAGCTTATGCCACCCCACCCGCACACATTTGACATGGAAATAATGGATAATTTTGCCACCTTTCAATGGCATCCAAAATCTGTTGGAGGCAGCTGCTTCAGATCAGCCTCACAGGGTCAGCTTTGCTGCACAGGATCACTCTGAGGACAAAAGAACCTCAGGAAAACCTGCTGGATCAGACCATCTAGTGCAGCACCCTGTTCCTCCAGTGGCCACCCAGATGCCTCTGGAAAGCCAGCAAGCAGGACCCAAGGACAAGAATCCACTCCCTTTCTGTGGTTTCCAGCAAGTGGCATTCAGAAGCAGTGCTGCCTCCAGCTGTGAAGGCAAAGCAAGGTAGCCATCAATAGCCCTCTCCTACATGAATGCCCAATCCTCTTTTAAAACCACCCATGTTGGTGGCCATCACTGCGTCCTGTGGCAGAGAGTTCCACAGTTTAACTATGCATTGTGTGAAGCACTGCATTTTATATATTCCCATTCTTCCAACATTCAATGTCTTTGGGTGCTCACGAGTTGAATTGAAATATTGAAATTGAAATACTTTATTGTCATTTGTACAACTTGTATACAGTGAGATTACACGAGCAGCCCCCCTCAGCTCTCTTAGTTTTAATTCCCCTCGTTTACTGACGCACACCCACCAAACCCGAAAGTCAGTTGCCCTGTTGTTAACTTTTCATTCAGCAGCCTAACAGCCCACGGATAGAAGCTGTTTTTTACCCTGTTGGTGCGACTAATCATGCTTCTATATCTTCTGCCTGAGGGCATATGTAGATATGTAGAGGGTAGAGAGGTAGAGTTCCAGCAGTATGAGAGGGAGGAACTTTTCTCTGTCCACTTCCTCCATGCTGTGCATAGTTGTATTATTAATTTACCAAAATGTCCCAAATGCTACACTCTCCAGCAGCACAAATCACTGCTCACATGGCTGCATAGGATCGGAGGTCTAGGCACTGACTTCTTCATGGCCACTTAAGAGGGTTTGTGGTTTACATGGGTGTTTGAATTCTGGGCTGCCAGTCGTTGAATCGGTGGACCAAGCACAGAGGTCTGGGTCAAATCTCACCTCTGATTTGGGCTGTTTTACCCAATTTGGACAGAATGCCAAACCATAGTTTAGTGTTATGTGCAAGAGCTGGCTTCCAGGTGTAGCTGGAAGAACAGAATTGGCAGAGGGAATGCAGCCCTTGGGCTCCCAAAAAGTCCCCCTGATCCTGCTTTAGGATACACACATAAGCTCAAAACTATTTTAAGGGATGATGCTCCAAAGAGCCATGTTTTATGCATGGGCCATCCCTGTTGCAAATAAATTGTGTGCTCAGGCTTGTCCTTATTCATAATCCCATCCCACTGAATGCCCTGCTATTCTCTTTCATTTCAATGTCAATGTGCCTCCTGTCTTTTTTTTTTTTTTTAAAAAAAATTCGGTATAGTTAATCTTTGCAGCACACATTTACCTCTGGAGAATTGTGCTCCATCAGAAAGCCACTCCCCTCCTCCTCCTCGCCACAAAGAGAAAACAATGGGAGAAACTTTGCATTACAAAGCCCGGGACCGGGTACTGCTTCTCGGGAGCATCAAAAGAGTTATTTTCCATCTCAATTTGAAGAGTTTACATGGTTCAGCAGAATGCCCCAAGAAGCGCAGGGGAGGTGCTGGAGCCTTAGAAGATGGGCTGCATTTACATAATCTTTTTTTAAAACAACAACAGTGGAGGGAGAGAATAGTTGTTGGTATGTTCAGCAGTAAACACCTGCCTATTAAACTGTGAATAAAAAGAGCCCTTTTCAGAAATTGGGGGGGGGGGGAGGGAAGCACGCAAACAATACCGTTCCTTTCCAAGTCATCATTCAAAAACCCAGGACAATCAAAATAATTCATACAATTTTGCACACCGCCCCAGTACTTAGAACATCCCCCCCCCCACTCCGCTAAACTTTCTTACAAAGAGAAAGAGACAAAGGAATGCAATTGTTCCCAAATCTTTTGAATCATGAGTATTAAAGCGAGAAGACTGTTAAAGCATATAATTTTCAAAGCGTAGTTAAAGCAATAGGTCAGAATATGGGAGAAGCGGGCACCCCTGATTTCCCCACAAAAAAATACTTTTGAAAGCTCGTTTCCTCCCATTGGGAACCTGTACAAGTGGAAATAACCCCTACCTAGGAAGGAAGAAAAATAAAAGCCTGAACATACATTCTAGAGGTGTTCCTAGTTGTTTGCATCAAAGACAAAAATGAAGACTCGTGCCCTGTTAAAAGCTCATCGGTTTCTTGTGGACCAGGAGCACTTCCTGGTGATGTGGACTTTTGCCTGTGGAAGTCTGCACCGCAAGAGAAAAAAAAATGTGCTCATGGTAAAACTAACAGGTTTTTTTTAGGGTGAGGCTGAAGATTCAAAATTCAAAACAGCAACTATTAATTGCATGTTTATTAGAAATCCAGTTAAAACTATTTTGTTTAATTAATTCAAAAATAAAAATGGACAAACTCAATCCAGTGATACCAGTTTTTCCAAATCTGAGTCATTTATACCTCCAGCATCCTCCCACAGCCCCTTGCCTCTTAGCGTGCCCCCCCCGCCCCGGGATGATACCACCCACTTTGGGAACTTCTAGACTAGATTAAGGTTACCAGATGTCCCCGTTTCCTGGGGACAGTCCCTGGATTTACAGATCAGTCCCCATATATAATCCATTGAAGTTGAAAAGCATCCCCGTATTCATTGAAAAAAATCTGGTAACCTTAGACTAGATGGACAAACCTTTGTCAGTTTTTCCTTTGGCATACATAGAAAACCAGTCCTCTGCTAAGTAGCACTGCCCCATCGCCTTCCTAGGGGAAAATGCTGGCTGTATGTGTGTTGCAAGTGCAAGGAAAAGGAAGGTACTTTTTATCATATGTGGTGGTCCTGTAGAAAAACAAAAGAATTCTGGGAAATGATATATAATGAATAAAAAAAAAGGTTTAAAATAACTTTTGTTAAAAAACCAGAAGCCTTTTTGCTTGGACTAACAGGTGATGGAATACCAAGGGATCTAAAGAGATTATTTATGTATGCAGCAACAACAGCAAGAATGTTATTTGCCCAGAAATGGAAAGAAGAGAAGGTACCAACTAAAAAAGAATGGATAACTAAAATGATAGACTATGCTGAAATGGCAAAGATGACTGTGAAGATCAGAGACCAGGACGAGGAAAAGTTTGAGCAAAAATGGAAGAAATTTATGGACTATTTAAAAGACCATTGTAAATACATTAAAACACCAGCAGGTTTGATATACTGTAACATTTATGTTAACATTGGAAATCAAGGCACATAAGAGGATATGAGTTTGAAAATAAAAATGAGATGCAAGAAAATAAGGGGAGAAAATTGGAATTCAAATCAGGGAAAGGAGGAAGTTCATACTGTATCTGATATTGTGGAAAAAGCATTAAATATGTGAAAAATTGTAACTAAAAATTTTGAAGATAAAATATTTTTAAAAAGAAAAGAAAATGCTTGCTGTTAACTCATTCTTTCCTACTGCAAAGATATCTTGAGTCATCCTTGTGATAGTTACAAGGGTATGCAAACCAGGACTCAGTTTACTACTGCAAAATGCATAATCTTACGGGGAGGTTATGGAAGGTTTACTTTGCTGTAAACAAAGTATCAGATTAGATCCTAGGGCTTAGTGGAAATGATTTTATTTATTTAACAGGTTTAATAACATTGATAAAACACAAAGGATGTACAAAGGATAGAATGGTGTTTGAAACACTGCAGGAACATTCATTTATGTGGATGCGTTTCTCACACTCTCTTGTTTAAAACAACAAGGATTGTTCCTTCACATGCACCCAAGTCTCAGGATGCACAAACTGCTAGGAATAGTCTCTCCATCCCTTGGAAACAACACATCAGTGGCTCCCATTTCCAGAAAGAAAGAAAGAAAGAAAGAAAGAAAGAAAGAAAGAAAGAAAGAAAGAAAGAAAGAAGGTTCACAGGTCAATTGTCCCTCTTCCTTTGAACTTCTTTGCAGAACGCTCGCTGGCTCGGAACTGAATCTTGCTCCCGTAGATGTAGGAGATGAAGCCATCGATCTCCAGGCTGAAGACGTTGTTGAGCTTCGGGATGACTGGAAAGGGAAACCAAGAAGATGACAGGCGTCAGCAGCTGCAGTGCAAATGCAGAGCCTTATGTGGTTCTATTGATGTACCACCTTATTTATTTATTTTACTGCATTTAGATCTCACCTTTTCCTCCAAGGAGCTCAAGGGGGTATATGTGGTTCCGTCCCCCCATTTAATCCCCACAGTAACCCAATGAGGTAGGTTAGGCTGAGAGGCAATGACCTGCCCCAAGATCACCCAGTAAGCTTCATGGTTCAAGTAGGGATTTGAAACCGGTTCTCTTCCAGGTCCCAGTCCAGCACTTTTAACCCACTACAACAGAGTTTTCAACCTTTTCGAGTCCACGGCTCCCTTGACCAACTACATTCTTTCTGCGGCACCCCTGTGGGGCTCAGGAACCTAGTATTGCCTGCAGAGCTGGCAGCCTCCCACCACTTTTCAAACACCCAACACCCTCCCTTGTGGAGTGTTCCCTCTGCCTTGGGAGTCCTCTGGGCAGCTGCCACCGCTGCAGTCTCTGGTCTCTGAGCTGCCCCCCTCCCTGCCCCAAAGAGAGCTGCCTCCCAGAAGCACCATTCGCCTGTGGAGCTTAATAATAATAATAATAATAATAATAATAATAATAATAATAATTTATACCCCGCCCTCCCCAGCCAGAGCCAGGCTCAGAGCAGCTAACACCAATAAAATCACAGTAGAAATATAATCGGGGGGGGGGGGCAATTTAAAATACAGGTTAAAATGCAATTTAAAATGCAGCCGATAAATCAAGACCATAAGGGGAGGGAAACATAAGGGTCAGACTGAGTCCAAACCAAAGGCAAGGCGGAACAGCTCTGTCTTGCAGGCCTTGCGGAAATATATCAAGTCCCACTGGGCCCTACTCTCCTGTGACAGAGCGTTCCACCAAGTTGGGGCCAGTACTGAAAAGGCCCTGGCTTATGGCCACTGCTGCTGCAATAAACAGCTGTGCAAGCCTTTGGGAGGCAGAGACGCAAGAGGGCATCAGGGGAGGGTGGGAAGGAAAGAGGGACAGAGTCCAGTGTTGCCTGCAGCACCTCTGACCATCATTCAAGGCACCCCAGGGTGCCATGGCACACTGGTTGAAAACCACTGCAGTTCACCACATTGTATGGGGTGCTTAACTCAGAATGAGGGGGGCAGACCCCTGTCTTGAGGGGCCTACAAATCAAGACTGAGACATAAGCCGCCGACAACAGGGAGAAACATAGTTTAAAACCAAAGGCCTCATTAAAAGGAATGCTTTTGCTGGTGCCTAAAGTGCAGTACAGCATACTCTGAAAACAGATCTTAATTGTGATTTACCAATTTCACTTTTTTTAAAAAAAGAAACCAAAATCTCAACTCTGTAGCAACTAGCCAAGACCCTTCCAAGGTGAAATGAGACAAATGGCCATTTGTGAAGCAGGAGCCGTGATTCATTGTGCAATTTGACGGGGCCATTAACAAAGCAAGTTACAGTAAGGAGTGTCCGGTACCTTTCATCTTGTCTTCTCTTGTGATAATTTTGAAAACATGTTTCATTTCCTGCAGGACAATGCCCGTGATGCCGACATAGGAGGGGCATTTCGATTTAGTCACTATAGCAAAGAAAAGCAGATTATTAGGGCAGGACAGTCAGTTTTAGCATTATACTTACTGCAATACTCTGCCTGCCTCTGTGCTTCCCCTTACAGTACAGAATGCAACTGCTTGTGTAATTGACAAGTGTCATCCAGCTGATTTCAGTGTCTATTTATTTATAACACTCAGTGGATTTGCACCAACAAGGGGTAATTGACTTGGCTTCCAAATCATGATGTTTAAGTAGCATGGAAACCATAGTTTCCCAGTTTGGACATCACAAGGAACTGTGGTTTGACGAGGCAGGATAAAAGTGCAAAAGCTAGGCACATGGCTTATCAGTCCAAGATTGTTTTGCTGGAACCAGGACACAGATTGACCACATGGTTGCCCCCAATTAATTGGGAAGCTTATATATTTTTGTTTAGCAAGCAGGCCTTTCCAATAGAATGTTGCAGTGTATCCCTAGTGTGTGTTAACAGAGTCTGTGGCTAAAGGGATTAGAAAGACAAAAAGTTAGTTTTGAAGACAGGGACGTATACATGGAAGGTGAGTCACAGTAATAAAAATATCATCATTCGGAAGAGATTTCCGAAGGCACGTGAGTTTGCAGGGAGGAGGCAGAAACTGCCTATTCTTATCCCCATATCAATGAATACCTCCTACTGGATCAAAAACCCTTATAGCCCTTGGTCTGATCCAGCATGGCTCTACTTACATGCAGCCCATTTGAAAACAAAAAAGTACATCATTTCCTTTGAAGTTATTGATCCCTCCTATGCAAAATATGCAGGTTACGTCAATCAATCACTTGCTCAGCTGATCAACCCAAAACTCACAGGGTCAATTGAGATCTGCTTAAGTAGGTGACATTTGACTTTCAGCCTTCAGAACTGTCCCAAGTTAAAAGCATCCCTGCATTTAGGATCGGAAGTCAAATACCTGTAATGAGAGCTCCGTGAAGATCAGCTTTCAGCAATTTGGCCTGAATCATCTGTGGCTGCCTATAACATATAATACACTAATTAATGTTAGAATTCTTCAAAGTATTAAAAAAGCAACAATATTAACATTACAGTGCCAAGAAACACTAAGCCATTCAAATACTGAAATACTCAATTTAAAGCAGCCTTGCAGATAAGCCTTTGGCGTCACTAGCCTGCAAGTGGTTGGCACAGGGCTGAATGTCCATGCAGGGTGCAGAGGAGTGGGCATCCCTCGCCATTCTATGGCAGGCATAAAGGAGAGATGGTGTGATCCATCTCTTCTCTAACAGCCTCTTCACTGTCCCATGCAACCAGGAACTGCATGCAGCTATTACCTTACAAACACAGGGTTGCATTCAACAACCTTTTACTCAGAGTAGCCCTATTGAAATTAATTGCCCTATGTTACTTATGCCCTGTAATTTCAATGGGACTGATCAGAGTTATGACTAGCACTGGCTACAACCCATAAGTGCTGGACCTTACCTAAAATAACCCTACAGGCTCTTAAATAAAAGCCTCTCCTCCTCCAAGAGGGGAGGTGTTGTGGGCGGGACGCGATTTCTGCGTCACACAGGGGGCGTTACGCCCCCTGCCCCACTCACCTGGCTGGCGCACCACGCCCACAGGTAAGCACCCAACTGGGCGGCTTGGAGGGGGCGTGGTTTGCAGTTTAACTTACTGCTGCACCAGCCATTCCGCCTCATTTTCCGCCTTCTCGTCGCGAGTCACCCACCCTCCACTCCCTTAGAGCTTAGGGCTTAGTTTTTCTCTTGACCTTGCTATGGACCTTAGGTTGGTCGCCCAGGGGGCCTGGTAGGAATTTTTCCAATTGGCATTAGGCCTTTTGGTTTTTTCTCCTACCTCGTAGCAATCGTCACAACTTTCTTGGTATTGGCGGTTAGGTTAGGCATTGGAATGTGTTGATGGTGTGTGGAAGGGCTAGGTGTGGCCATCGCCTACCCCTTCAAATTTGGGTATTCCGTTAAAGGAATCCGGCGGTTGTGGATCCTGTCCGATGCCTGTGTGGCGGGGGGCCATGGCACGACCCTCGGTGATATCAGGGGATTACAGCAAGTGATATCAGGGGATTACAGCTTATAGTTGTATTAGCATCAACAGGCTCCACCTTCTGGTGAATAAACCCCCTTTGGGCTCACCCCTCTCCGAGTGGGTGGAGTAAATCTGTCGTGGTCCAATGCCTAAGCCAATACCTTCTCACTTGCTGTAATCAATAAAGCTGTGGCCTTTTCTTGCCCATTAACCTTATACTCTGTGTCTGTGTGTCTTCATTCCACAAAGCGGGGATTGGGTCCTCGAACCACAAAATCACACTGCACAGACTTTTCTCCCCCCCAAATATTTTAAATAGTTGTCTTTAACTGTTTTTGCTGTTAATTCCATTGCTTTCTTCTTACTTTAAACTGCTTTGAGGTTTATTTATTTGGTGGTGCCCAATAAAACAAACAAACAAAAAATGATAATAAGTAATTCCATTTGGGGCTAACACAGCGATAGGGGAACCTGTGGTGAAAACACCAAACTTGCATCATCCATGACCACTAGCCAGGCTGTTTGCTGGGGCTGATGGGAGTTGGAGCCCAACAACATCTGGAGGGCCACGGGTTCCCCATACCCTGATTTCCTGAGAAACGGCACCTGATCACTGCTATGCTCCCAACGTAAGTCTCCAAATGTGATCCAAGCACTACTTAAGCCTAGTGAACTTACGCTTCTGGCTTGAGCCCATTGCAGAGATCTCTGATGTACTGCTCCCACAGCTCATGTAATGGCACAAAGATCTCGTACCTGCAGAACAAGTCAAAAATGACTTTGTTAATTCCCCATGTATCAACAATGCCCTGAAGCATCTATTAAATCTAAGAACGCAAGAAGAGCCCTGCTGGATCAGGGCCCAGTGACCTATCTAGCAAGCACAAGGATTCGAGCTCCTCCTGTGGCTTCTAGCAACTGGTATTCAGAATCATTGCTCCCTCCGACTGTGGAGGGCAGAGCACAGCCATCAGGGTGAGCAGCCATTGATAGCCCTCTCATCCGAAATGGAAACTATTCAATTTAGGATTTCAGAAACGGTTTCCCTCCTGATTTTATGGATGGAATATTACGAGTGGGACAAAGGCAATTCACAAAAAGATAGCATAAAAAGGCTGAAGTTGTGGATGAAGTCTGGGCCTTCCTGTTCAGAAAGCGCTCAACGTTTTCAATAGCCGTCAGCTGTAAGGGAAACAAGATGGCCATCCAACGGCTTTAATGCCGTTCAAGGGCAGTGATTACATTGGAGAGAAAGTTACGATCTGAGTTGTTTAACCACCAGCCCCCTTTTCAGAAGGAATTCTGGAAATTGTAGCTCCGTGAGGGGAACCGGCATCTCCTAACCTCTATATATCCTTAACGAACCACAGGATTCCCATGATTCTTTGCAGGAAGCCCTGACTGTTTAAAGTGGCATGACACTGCTTTAATTGTATAGTTTAGACGAGGCTCGATAGTGAGTCATTTTTATTGAAGCTTAAGGCAGAGCTAAATTGGATCCAAAACATGACAAACGTCAAGTGTTGCCGAAAGTTTTGGTCCTTTTAATTTTGGGGGCTAAAGACCGCCTTATTCTCCGCTCCTGAAATGCTGAAGGGAACCACCTGTGCTGCTTGTCTTCTGGGTCATAATTGCGTCATACATTTAAAATACTTATTATACCATTCAACAGTCATGGCTCTCTCTCCCCCCCCCCAATAATCCTAGGAACTATAGTTTGTTCAGGCTGCCGAGAGTTGCTAGGAGACCCCTACTCCCCTCACAGAACTCCCCAGGGAACTCCGTGTAGGGAATAGGAGGTCTAACACCAGAAGGTGATACTATCTGGTTACAGTGGTACCTCGGGTTACATACGCTTCAGGTTACAGAAGCTAACCCAGAAATAGTGCTTCAGGTTAAGAACTTTGCTTCAGGATGAGAACAGAAATGGTGCTCTGGTGGCGTGGCAGAAGCAGGAGACCCCATTAGCTAAAGTGGTGCTTCAGGTTAAGAACGGACCTCTGGAATGAATTAAGTACTTAACCCGAGGTACCACTGTATTGCTATCGGAGCATAGCTGAGACTACACACCAGCTCTGCTGTTTGAAAGCCTTAAAAACAAAAGAAAAATGATCATGCAGAAATTTGAAACAAGGCACCTTTTGGAATAAAAAGGTCACAAGTTGCCCTCTAGTGGCCAAGTACCATTGTAGAATTATTTTAAATGAGAAATATTCTAGGAAGCTGCCCTACAGAGTCAGATCATTGGTTCATCTACGCCAGTGCCGTCTACATTGACTGTCAAAAACTCTCCAGGGTTTCAGGCAGGAAATCTTTTCCAAACCCTACCTGGAGATGCTGGGGAGTGAAACACCTGGGTGCTCAGACAGGTTAACTTGAAAGTGAAGCCTGTCGTGCCAAAGGCAAGTTATCTTTCTTGGTTGTGAACCAACATGGTGAAAAGAACCTGTTAACTCATTGCCACTATCAAAATCAGAATGGTACAGACCAAAGCACATTTCCTTACTGACATCCCAATTTGCAAAAAGAAAAAAACTAAGCATCCTTCTTAAGGAGGCTTTCTATACTGCTATCAGTTGTTAATACAACACTGTAAATGAGCCCATGCAAGTTACAAGCCTGGCTTAACTGACCTGTGTTAGACTCTGTCCTGGGATGGAGTCCACCCCCCCCCCCATCAGTCCCTTGGGCCCAGGCTCCTTGAAATATAATATATCCATATTCATATCTGCCCAGGTGTTAAGATCCTCAGTGCAATTTCTCTCAGTCTCAGCAACTTCAGAAACATGGTGGTGACCTGAGAGAGAGAGAGAGCCTTTTCTGTGGCTGCTCCCCCATTATGTGGAATTCCCTCCCGAAGAGAGGTCACACTGGCTCCCTCTTTGCTAGCTTTCCGCCAGCAGGCTGAGACCAATGCTGACCGCTGGGCTGCTGTCTAAGTTGGTGGTCATTGCTGTCTCCTGCGGGAGCGAAACCCACAGCTTAACTATTTGCTTCACGAAGAAGTACGTACCTCTGGTGCTCTGGTTTAATGTCAAAGAGCTTCATCTCTCTCCTCTGCTTGGCGGAGAACCCCTTGCCTTTCCTCTTCTTCTGCCTTCTCCTCCTCTTGTGCAGGTGTTCCAGGACAACCGCTTTTCGGGTTAAGTGGTCCTGGATGTCTTCATCGCTCTTCTGAGGCATGCTGCGCTTTAGGAAGGCTTTCACAAAGGCCTCGGCTTCCTTTGACCCTTGAGGCTACAAAAAGAAGAAGAAAAAGAATTCACTGAGTCACTGAGACTAAAGTGTGCACTTCTTCACAAAGCATAGGCTATCTGAAGGACCATATTCTCCTGCCTGGGCTGAGATCTTAGGGGGAGGCCCTACCACCTTCACAGGCACGCAGGAGAAGAGCCTTCTTGGTGGCTGCTCCCAGCCTTTGGAACTCCCTCCCGAGAGAAGCTAGACTGGCTCCCTCCTGGTCCTGCAGACTGCTTTATTCCAAGAGGCCTTTGCGAACTGACTGGTTCTAGTTTTAGTTTTTAAGAAAAGGGCTTTTAATAGTGCTGCACTGTTTTTATTACCTAGATCTTAATAGATTTTTCTTTTTATATCAGCACCACTCATGAACCAACAGAGGCATCACCAAGCTCGGGGGGAATCCCTCTCTTTGCCCCTTGCAGCAGGTTTGAAAACACATATAGAAGCAAAACAGTGCAACGAGGACCAAAACATGCTCAGTGGTCACAGAATTCTGACTGACAAGAGGGGAAACGGAATGCAGTATTCTGGTTGTTAAGACCAGAATACCGAAAACAAGTATTTCATGCTACAGCATTTTGTTGCATATGATAATAAATAATAATAATAATAATAATAATAATAATAATAATAATAATAAATAATTATTATTATTATTATTATTATTATTATTTATACCCCACCCATCTGGCTGGGCTTCCTCAGCCACTCTGGGCGGCTTCCAACAAAATATTAAAATACCGTAATACATCAAACATTAAAAGCTTCCCTAAACAGGGCTGCCTTCAGAAGTCTTCTAAAAGTCTGGTAGTTGTTGTTCTCTTTGACATCTGGTGGGAAGGTGTTCCACAGGGTGGGTGCCACTACTGAGAAGGCCCTCTGCCAGGTTCCCTGTAACTTGGCTTCTCACAGTGAGGGAACCGCCAGAAGGCCCTCGAAGCTGGACCTCAGTGTCCGGGTAGAACGATGGTGGTGGAGACGCTCCTTCAGATATACTGGACCGAGGCCGTTTAGGACTTTAAAGGTCAGCACCAACACTTTGAATTGTGCACAGAAAAATACTGGGAGCCAATGTAGGTCTTTCAAGACCATATGAACATCAGAATCACACCAATGGCCCATCTAGTCCAGCTTCCTGTTCTCATAGTGGCTAACCTGATGTCTGTGGGAAACCCACAAGCAGGATTTGAGCCCAACAGCCCTCTCCTCTCCTGTGGTTTCCTGCAACTGGTATTCAGAAGAATTGCTTCCTCCCATCAGTAGCCTTCTCCTCCATGAGAGGTGGTCCCTCTTGTATTAACTGGCAGGCTGAGGCAATTTCCCTCAGTCTGACACAGCAGAGCTCCTACATCCAGGTCTTTTGCTTTCTCTCTCTCTCTCTCTCTCTATATATATATTATATTGTCCTGCTTCCACCTTGCCTTCATACCAGTTCCATGCTTTTTGCCCCAACGCACAGAAAATACCTGTATGTTCAGGATCGTGGCTGTCTGCTGGGGTAGCTGCCGATATAACACACCTGGAAGAGATTAGGGAGAGGTTTCTATACATCCTTTCCAAACACAAACATCGCAGGCTTCATGTTCAATAACCAAGCAGCAGCAGCATTCAAAACAGGAGCAGACTGGTCTAAACACGTGGGGCATTTTGTCATCTTCCGTTTCACATATGGAATCCAGAACACTGTTCCAAATAAGACACCCCCAAAACCAGTGTAGTGGTTAGAGTGTGGGACTGGGACGTGGGAAATTGGGGTTCTTGTTCCTACTCAGTCATGAAGCTCCCTGGAGAAAAAGGTGGGATACAAATGTAATAATAAAAATATATATCTTATGTCATACAACCCTCCACACTCATGGACTCACACTGAGGAAATAGTAAAATTCCAGATCTGCTTTTCAGCATAGCCCAGATCTTGATGGAAATGCATTTTCTGATGGGTCACGTTCAAAGGTGACACTAAGCCAAACCATGGGTGAGTGGGAACATGCAGGCTCCCAGGAAGGAGATCACAGCCTCTTTGCTCCTCCTTGGGTCCTTTTAGCTCAGCATAACACTGGTTAGCAGCCATTCACTCAAACAGGAGAAAGTAACGTCCCCTGGAGCATCCTTTACAATAGGGACATAAATCTGCCCCTTGTTCCTGGTAGCCCCAAATGAATCAAGCATCCCCTTTGTTCAATGCTGGGTTCTGGTTTTTAGTCTTAGTCATTGAATTATTATTATTATTATTAATAATAATAATAATAATAATAATAATAATAATAATTACTAGCATCATCCTCACATTTATTATATTATTTATTTATATCCCTTCTTTCCCCCAGACCAGGAGTCTGAGACTCAACTTGATGCATTTGCTATTCAGTGTAATTGATACACTGGTTTGCTTATTCTGCAACTCTGTATTACTTTTCCCTCTTTTACTTGGTTTTGTGTTCAGGTAGGTAGCCGTGTTGGTCTGACGCAGTAGAAATATACAGTGGTACCTCGGGTTACATACGCTTCAGGTTACATATGCTTCAGGTTACAGACTCCGCTAACCCAGAAATAGTGCTCCGGCGGCATGGTGGCAGCAGGAGGCCCCATTAGCTAAAGTGGTGCTTCAGGTTAAGAATAGTTTCAGGTTATGAACGGACCTCCAGAATGAATTCAGTACTTAACCTGAGGTACCACTGTATAAAAAAAATTGTCCAGTAGCACCTGAGAGACCAACTCATGCCAAGCTCATACCAAGAACAAACTTAGTTGGTCTCTAAGGTGCTACTGGGCATTTATTTTTATTTTATATATTTCTACTTGGTTTTGTGTGTGTGGCTACATGTTCTTGTATAATAATAAAAAAATGTTTTGAGGTGGGGAAGTTGATGCATTTAGTGGGACATTGTTTAGGGTTTTTTTATTTGCTGGGATCAAGATTTAATTTTGGCGATGTTAATTTTGCTGTTATTGACATTCATTTTTTGTATTTGTATTTTTTGGATCTTATTATGACTTGTTTACTTTTGTTGTGCACATTTTGATACGTTTTTATTTATTGCTTATGACTACTTGTCCCGTACTTTTGCAATTATGTAAATTCTTTCACGTTGCAAGCATGGTTGAAAGGTGGCATACAAATAAATGACGATGGTGATAAACAACATAGTCAAGTCCTTGTTTGGCAACTTGCAAAGGGAAGGATAAATAATAATTAAAGGGAAATAAGGCACATGAAAGTGCGAGAAATCACCTTTGGCCTCTCTCCCGATCAATAGGTCTATTTGGACCCCCAAATATGTATATATTATTGACAGAGGCTTGTGCCTGAATTTAGATTACTTGAATTCTATTCCTCTCCTGCTTAGCTTGCCCCATGCCTGAGCCTTGAGGGGCATCTGCTGCTTTAAGGTCATGTTCACAAGATCAACAGACACGCGTCAACTAGCTTGCGCTACTCGCAGAGAAGGTGGGCGAAAGAGTAACAAAAATTAGTTCCCCTTCCCTCTCTGCTCGTCGGGAAGCTGGCAAAAACGAAAACAAAGCAGATTTTAGGTCACTCCAGATCAGTGGTTCCAGAGTAAAATAGAATGGGGGTTTAAGCACTCTGCATCACGGGGCGGGTGTGGGTGGACGCGTGGGAAAAAGGTAGCTCCTCCACCCCAATTCCCAAATGGGTAAAATAGGGCAGCTTTAATGACCGCGAGGCCAGAACTGGAGTCACTCCGGATTAATCATTCCGGAGCAAAACGGTAAGATACACGCCCCCACGCCGATGGGAAAGGAGCAAACTTACTCTCCATCTTGCCGGCCGGATCCTTCTCTGCACAGAAGACGCGACAGAAATTCAGTCCGCTCACACGCGCCCCCTCGCCGCCACCGCCCATAAAATGAAACGCGCATGCGCTGCCTTCGCCCTCTGGTTGGCTTAAGAGGGGGAGAGACGCATCTCCGCTAGCCCCACCCCTAAGAACGACTGTAGAGCTAGAATCTACGCACGCGCAGTTATGCCTTTTGCAGTACCTTGATGCGTCGTAGAAACAGAAATAATAAGGGTAAACAAGCAAGCTGCAGCGCACTACATTGCAGGGCTGTCGTTAAGTCAGTCTGAAAAGAATGACGGATTATGCATCTGCGGGACGTTTTGAATTATTTAAACTTCGAAAAATATGCATTTGTAGCACTTTTTTTTGTTAAAGGGATTTTTTTTTAAGGCAGGCTTATGGTATATATCGTAATTACGTTGTTTCCTCTCACTTTCTTCACAAAATGAGACCTGAGCGAAAAAGGAGGCCGGACTCCTCTATCTGCTTCTTCTACCTCGATGGGGTCTCTTGTCCAGTCCCGGTTAAGCAACACTCCTAGACAGCTGCCCCTTTTATATCCTTGCAGGCATACAAACAAAACCTTAGAGTCAAATGAAACCTGGAAGTCTTATATACAGACAATTTAACTGGACCCTTCTTTTAGGAACACATATGGCTGCCTGAACTGGCAAGGAAGAAGATTTTTTGAACAGTGGAAACTGCTCAGAATTTTCTTAATTCTTGTAAGGCATTACTCTGTGAATAAAAGTTGCAGCGTTTGGGACTTTTCCAGTTCAGAGAAAAGGCGAATAAGATGCTATTTATACATGGCAAGCAGAAAGTGGATGGAGAAAAGCTTTTTCTCCCTCTCTCATAGCACTGGAATTCGCTGCTGTCCAATGAAGATGAGGGTTGGAAGATTCAGGAAAGAGAAAACAAAACAAAACAGGACAGAGAAAAGAAAACAAAACTGCATACTTAAAACCATGTGACTCCACAGGAGGCAATGATGGCCACTGACTTGGATGGCTTTTGAAAAAAAGATAAGGCAAATTCACAGAGGCGAAGTGCATTAATGTTGGAGGCAGTAATGCTTAAAAATAGCAGTTGCTGGAAACTGCAGGTGGGGAGGGTGCTTTTGTGCTCGAATCCTGCTTGTGGGTTTCCCTCAGGCACCCGGTTGGCCACTGTGAGAACAGGATGCTGGACTAGATGGGCCATTGGCCTGATCCAGCAGGCTCTTTACACCACTGCTTGATTTATGATTGGCATACAGAGCGATAGCCCAACAGTGACTTCACATCTACAGTGGTACCTCTGGTTACGTACTTAATTCGTTCCAGAGGTCCGTTGTTAACCTGAAACTGTTCTTAACCTGAAGCACCACTTTAGCTAATGGGGCCTCCCGCTGCTGCTGTGCTGTCGCCGCGTGGTTTCTGTTCTCATCCAGAAGCAAAGTTCTTAACCTGAGGTATTATTTCTGGGTTAGCGGAGTCTGTAACCTTAAGCGTATGGAACCTGAAGCGTATGGAACCCGAGGTACCACTGTATAGGGATACAGGGCTCTCTTGTTGGGCCTTGATGGTGGTTGGACCTCAGACTTGGGAGAACAGAGTTCAAATCCTCATTCAACCATGTGGCTCCCCCGGTGACCTTAGGCCAGTTGCTGTCACTCAGCCTAATCTTACCTCGCAGGGCTGCTGTAAAATGAGGAGTGGGAGAATCATGTACGCCACCTTGAACCCTTGGAGGAAAGGTGGAATAAAATGTAGAAACTAAAAAATAAATGTCAATGTAACCTTCTGCAGAATTCTGTCGCAACGTCTTCCCACCCCTTGCCAATTAAGTGTGGGGGAGAAACTTGTCACAGCCAATTAGATCTCTTTTAAAAAACCGATTTAACCCCTCAAATTTCTGCCACTGTTAAGCGAGGCACTGTTTTCGTGAACGAAAGATCAAGATAAGCGCTATAGGTCTTTGGAGCCACATGAGGGCCCCTTCATTGGATTTATGTCATAATTCGCAAAGCATTTAAGGCGTTAACAGTCAAACCAGCATTGGTGATACTGGGCTGTAAATCCAATGATCCAAGCTAAACTGGTGCCTGGGGGAAGATGGTCTCTTTTACCAATTTCACGGCTTCATTTTAATTTTCTTGTTTTTTGAGCTCGAGGTAAGAAATCATTGTTGAATGAATGATGATGCATTTCCTTATGTTGAGACTGAAGATTCTCTAACAACACAGGAAAGAGAACTGTGGCATCCAGCGTTAATGGAAGGAGCATCACCCATGGGCATGCACAGGGATTTGGGGGGAGTAAGTGAGTGAGGAAAATGTGGGTAGATAGATAAAAAGATAGGTAGATCAGAGCCGTAGCTGGAGGGCTAGCCAGGGTTTCTGCCCTGGGTGAAGCCTCCAGAGGGGCGCCATCAAGGCTCCAAGCCACTCAGTCAATGCTGGATTTATGTATAGGCTAAGTAAGCTGAAGCCCAGGGCCTCGAAATCTAAGGGGCCTCGCCAGCCCTCCCGCTCCCTAGCGGGAAGTCTCCCCTCTCCCAAAATTGCAAACCCAAGACTTCATGCGAGGGCAGGGCAACTCGGGTCTCGAAGTCTAAGGGACCTCACCAGCCTGCCCGCTCCCCAGTGCCATAGCCTCCCCTCTCCCAAAATTGTAAACCCAAGACTTCATGCAAGGGCAGGGCAACTCAAGCCCTTGCTAGCCAGTGGGGCCCAATTTGAAGCAGTGGGGCGCAACTTGGTTTTTTTTTTTTTTTTTTTTGTAGGGCCCCAGTTCACAGCCAAAGTCTGCAAAATCTTATAGATATAAATAAATCCATCTAGACTGCCCTGGTGTGGGGGCCCCCTTAGGAGAGGCCCAATTTGGCCCAGTTGCTCCAATTGCCTTAAGGTCAGCCCTGATGAGACTGTGCAGGGGTTGGACTGACAAGGCCTGCACCTTCTAGGTCCCTGGTGTCACCATTCAGAGTACAAACTCAAGGACTTGTTATGGAAATAAAGGGGGGGCACTTATTGGAAATCGGTTTTGTCACCTCTTTCTCCCCAAACCCTGAGACAATGAGCCCAGCCACCTTTTATTCACAGTGGCATAAGCACTACACCAAAGCATGGCCATAAACTTGTACATTCAACCACCCAATATGTAGCAATGGAGATTTATGTTACTGCTTTATGAATGAATACTGTGTTTTATGAATGGACTCTGTATTTTGTGAATTACCTAAGAGCCACCAATAGGGAGCTCTAGAATCTGACAGCTAACCAAATGGGTACTACCAAACAGCGACCCCTATTGCTGGAAGCAGGTAACCAGCAGGGAATGCTTCAGCTCAGCCTTTGCACTGTTGACTGAACACCCCCTGCTGTGCAGATAATGGAGAAAGCTCGTAAATTGTATCCCTTCTGGCATTCTGGCCAACTCTATTATGCTGGTGTAAACCCTGGTGCACCAGAAGCACAGAATAGCAGCAAATAAAATCTGCTCATATGTCAGCAACTGATAAGACTTGTCAACCAGTTCTTCCAAAGTCTTCCTAAATTATAAAGCTCCAAAATACAGGCCAAAAGAGAGTAGGTCTGGGAAGAGCGAGGCATACAATGGGCACCACCAGTGAAAAGGCCCTGCTCTGTGTAACTCCTGCCCTGTCATTTGATAGAGTGCCCACTTGCCCTCCTTCTTGCCATGGAATGCTCTCTATTGGAATCTCCAGGTCCAATACAAAGACCATAAGAAGGGAGAGCAGGGACCTTGAAGTTCCCAAGAGCTGTTAAGCAAGCAAGCAAGCAAGCAAGCAAGCACACAGGTCACCTTTGTCACAGTCAGGACGCCTGTGTCCTGGCCAGGCCTGAAGCCAACCTTGTTTTTGTACAATATTGTTTGTCTTCAGTAACAAAAATTATATTATCAACATAAACAAGCAGAAAAGTTTGCAAGGAATCGTACAAAACAAAGTGGCACTAATAAAGAAAGGTTCCAGGGTGGCAACAGAAAGCAAACTCAAAATGCTTTTGCAGTTCATCAAAACTATACAGCAATATCAAGTTATAGGAAAACTGGTGCTATTAACTGTAATCCTTCTAGTTGGTAAGTTGGTTCAGCAACTTCCATGCACATGACATGTGATGCTAATTATTTCCCCAAAGAGTTAAATGATAACTAATCAGAGGCAGCTGCAGGTGAGGGTCAGATGCCTTGTCAATCCCAGCAAGTATATAAGAGGACGACCTGGCCTTCCCAGGCCTGCGGCCTGCCTTTTACCCTTCAGGTGCTAGTCCAATACTCTAACCCACTACACCACACTGGCTCTTAGCTGAAGCAAAGCAACTGCAACTATCCTCCAGATCGAGGCCTTGCAATGTTAATGTGTCCAGATTCACAGGAAAGAGAGGTTTTATTATATTAATGTTGAACGGAGTACTTTGTTTCACAGTTTTTATTGTTATGCTTTGGAACTTTGCAATACCAGGGCAGGTATGCAGATTTGTAAAAGCTGCACGATGCTAAATGAAAATAATTCCAGCTCATAAGCAGCCCATAAGAAAAAATAAATAAATCTTACATTGGTAGCTCATAAGAAAAATCCACGAGAACCACAGATACACATCACATTTCTATTGTTCAGGATCTGAGTGCTTTAAATCTGAAAGTTGGACTAAATGATAGCAATACACTTCTTTGACTCCTATAAACTGCCCTCTAAAAATACAATAATCACTTCTGACTCTAATTTCTCGTCTTTCCTTTACCAACCCACCCGCAGCTTTCACAGGACTTTAGTTAGGCTGTAACCCATGCATCTTTTCACTAGAGGGCAGGGTAAGATAAGAATTGAAAGTGGGGAAAGTCGTTTATACAAATATCATTTTTCTCCTCACAAAAGATGATGCTCTGAATCCGGGCCACAAAATCTCTGTTGATTACTGTGAGCATATATTTTGAAAAGCGTAACATTTTAACAATTAAAGAGAAGCCCACAGGGATGTACCCCCAAATTTCATAAACCGAAGTTTGGTGTACAGTGGTACCTCAGATTAAGAACTTAATTTGTTCCCAAGATCCGTTCTTAACCTGAAACAGTTCTTAACCTGAAGCACCACTTTAGCTAATGGAGCCTCCTGCTGCTGCTGCGCTGCCACCGCATGATTTCTGTTCTCATCCTGAAGCAAAGTTCTTAACCTGAGGTACTATTTCTGGGTTAGCGGAGTCTGTAACCTGAAGTGTCTGTAACCTGAAGCGTCTGTAACCCGAGGTACCACTTTATTTGGTAACAAGTCATAGGAACATAGGAAGCTGCCTTATGCCGAGTCAGATGGTTGGTCCACCAGCCCAGTATCGTCTACAGTGACAGGCAATGGTTCTCCAGGATTTATGACTGGGAATCTTTCCCAGCACCACCAGGAAATGCCTGACTGGGACTTTCTGCATACAAAGCAGACCTTTCTACCACTGACAAACAGCCCTTCACATAAAATCCCCTCGAAAGTTAACACTTGCTGTTACTATGCCAAATTTATGGGTCACCAGCTGAAGCGTGATCTGCATAAGGACATAAGAAGAGTGTTCTGGATTAGGCCAATGGCCCATCTAGTACAGCATCCCATTCTTGCAGTGGACAACAGGATGCTCTAAAGGGAATCCACAAGCAGGACCTGAGCACAAGAGCTGAGTGTGAGAAATGGAGATATAAAACCTAGGAGTCAAATGGCGCCTTAAATCTAGGCTATGGTCACCACAACGATAAGTCTAGCCACTTATCTTTGTGTGTGAAGGTTACAAAGCAAATGGTCTGTATGGCAGGGCGGCATCAAAAGACACACAGTGGTGCTGCACTGCCCCACAGACCAGCTGGCTGGTACTGCATCACAACCACACCAGTCAGATGGAGATGTTAGGTGCCAAACCTGGTGACCAGACATCTCCACTTCCTCGCAAAAGGCTGGTTGCATGTTGCAAACCGTGCCTGGAGCCCAGTTCCCCTGTCAGTTGCTACTAGGCATTTGGTAACTTGCCTAATGTCCTGCCTAAACTTGTTTTTCTTCCTTTCTTCTAATGCTGTAGAATCAAACAGTTTTTCCCCTACCTACATTTCATGTCAGTAATTCTCAAGGCTGGTAAGGATCCAGCAAACTGTGCCAGTTATGGGCTTATCTCTTTTATTAATGCAGAGTCGGAAAGCCTGACAGTGGTCCAAGCTGAGAGGCTGCAGACTGTAATATTTACTCTAAAACATAAAAACAAAGCGGGTATTGATGGCGAAAGAGGCTGACAATCTCAGACATTAACAATTATCAATGCCCCGTGCTGCACTCTCGGACCCGGTTTCCTGGAAGTAAGCCTCGCTGAATTCAATTAAACTTCCTTTTGAGTAGACACATTTACTAGGATTGTGCTGGCTTCTGCACTGATTGATTTCCATTCTTTGGCCCAAGCCAAATGTGATGCAGCAGCAACCGCTGTGATTAATGTAGAGAGGGCTGTTGATACTGTTCATCGGCATTTTCTTGTAGCCTCCCCCTCCCAATAAGCCTTTGGGTTCATCAAATGGATTAACCTTTATATACCTCTGCTTACAATTTCACATGGTTGCCAGTTGCATAATCTCTCAGCCAGTTCTCTCCATGGCTACTAACCGCAATGGCTATTTTCCTGCCTCCACTGTTGGAGATGCATCTGAATACCAGTTGCTGGAAACCACAGGAGGGCTCTTGTGCTCAGGTCCACCACAGGCAGGTTCGCCACAGGCATTGGGTTGGCCAGTGGGAAAGTAGAATGCAGGACCTGATGGACGACTGGCTTCATCTAACAGGCTCATCTTATGTTCTTAGGTCCAGTTCTTTTGCAACATGGAGCCATACTGGTTGCCCTCTCTGCTACTTTTCAGTCAAGCATGTATTTTCAGGCAAAGGGCAAAGATTTGAAAATTGGTATCGTTGAGTAAAAAGCGACATACAGTTGTGCCTTGGAAGTTGAACAGAATCCGTTCCAGAAGTCTGTTTGACTTCTGAAACGTTCGACTCCCAAAGCACGGCTGCTGATTGGCTGCAGGAAACCCCTACAGCCAATCAGAAGCTGTGGAAGCCCTGTTAGACATTCAGCTTCCAAAAGAACATTCAAAAACTGAAACACTCCTGGTTTTCGATTGTTCGGGAGCCAGAATGTTCAACTCCCAAGGCGTTCGGGAGCCGAGGTACAACTGTACTCATTTCAATGGATAGTCCCAATTTATGGAATTTGGTCATTTGTACAATTAGACAATTCATTGGGATTATCCGTTCCAGGGGATCCTGAACTGGAATCTGTGGGCCACTAGTGGTATGTGAGCTTCATTCAGGTGGTCCATGGAGTGTCTGGGGATTGGAAGGTGGGAGGCGGTGCACCCATTATGTTAAATATTCACAGTGAATTTACGCATTGTATTGTATTCATTCTTTTATTTCTTGCATTGTGTTTTCTTGCATAATATATTATCAATAAAAGCAATAAAAATACACTGGCCAGCCAGTTTTTGCCCTTGATCTGCCTTCAATGCTCCAGATTCCATCTAGTGTGCTTCTGCCATGACTCCCCACTTTCTATTTAGCATTTCTTCCTTAAACTTCAAATGTCTAGCAACCAATATTTAAGGAAAGAGTAAGGATTGTGAGTTTCCACTCTATTTTTTTGGAACGTCCTCTGTTTTAATTGCCTAGTCTTAAGTGGACCTGGTGTAGATAAATGTTGTCATCCCATTTCAGAAACTTCAGTACCTCCTTTGAAAATAGTAGAAGTTGGGGTGGGGGAAATCTTGCCTTTGTTTTGTGAAAGGGATCGATTATATTCTTTTCTTTTTGTACTTCCAAAAAGTTTTGGTATTTAAGCAGAGGTCACCTTCCCTTCTTTCCTCCTTCACCTTTGAGGAAGAATGTCCTCTTCTCTTTCAATTTGATTATAGCCCATTTGCTAAACACTTCTCTCTGAATGTCTGACCTAGATTTGCAAGTGACATAACAAGAAGCCATTCTCTCCTCTCCCTCTCTCCCTCCTGGTGCCAGGAGCAAATGGTCCCAAATAAAATATTATTTAATAAAGCAATTAGTTCCAGCTGAATTTCCCCAATGGGAGGGGAAATATGCTCCCATTTTAAGCTGAATACGATGAAGGCAGGTTAAGGTCAAGAGGGAAGGCTGTAACATTGTCTCCAAAGGGCATCTAGCAAAACATTTTAAAATTTAATGTCTCCATAAGGGCACTTGGCTTCCTTCTCGTCCGCTTGTCAGTACCTTTTCTCAATCATGTTATGCAATGGAACAAAACCTCAGACAAGATGCTCTCATCTCCCAGTGTAAAAGTTGAGTTTCCTCCAAACTCTGCAGGCAGCAGTGGTGTAGTGGCAAGGCCATGACAGCTAAACTGGTGTCAAACCAGCATAAATTTGTAGTGTAGCTAGGTCTGATGTAATTGCATTGCATAGAATATATGTGGCTTGTGTTTTGTGAGCAATTGCTTGTTTTGCAAGTCCCCCCCCCCCCACCAAGAACCACAACATTCAATTTCTGGTTATCACAAATTGCCCATTACTTGGGATGTCAATTTTGCTTTTGTCCCTTGATGTCACAAGTTCAAGAGCAGCTGGAGCCTCTTCCATTGCGGGATGATTTACTTAATCCCTTAAGTCACTGGTCTGACCTTATAAATCATTCTAATTATTGCAGCTAAATAGACTGTAGAATGAGATGGGTTGAAATGATGGCATTTAGTCTCGCAATACTGTGCATTCATTATAGAAAAAAAAAAAAAGAATTATATTAGCCAACTTCGAGGCTAATTGTAATGCAAGAAGATAGAAATCTAATGGAAAGCTTTTGGTAAGGAATTGCCAACTGATACAAATTAGGAGATGCCTTCCGTTGTATGTTCTTAGACAAGAAGACGTAGTGGTCTTTGAGACAATGAAAAATGAGATGAGTTGTCAGTATCTTCCTGCATTATGTATATTCCGTTTAAAAAGCCAGTTCTCGGCAAAATTGCTGGGGTTTGGGGGCCACAGGGGAAGTGGTAGTGAATACCAGGGCCTTTTCCAGGGTAAAATAATTCAGGACCCTGGACAGCTGCCAGTTCTAGCTAAAGTTGCAAAGCTGTCTCAGTAAAGGCATACAGCAGGTGGGGAACCTTTGGCTCGCCAGACATTGCTGAATTACAATTCTCATCGTCCCTTGCCATTGGCCATGATTGCTGGGGTTGATGGGAGCTGTAGTTTAGCAACAGCTGGAGGTTCCCACTGCTCACTTAAAGTAATCTTAACATGACTTGGCCTTCCAGTAGCTTGGCGTTCAAGGGAGATCTGCTTGCCATTTTTGAAGGGACTATGGCCTCTTCTTCCATTGTACCCATCTGTATGGAGATGGAGCAGGAAAGACTGCAGTGGAATCAATAAGGATGATAAAAGAGTCACGTCCTTAAGCTGGGTCAGTGTAGAAAGGGATGTGAGTAGGGTGGCTTGTGCATTGGGGCAACACTGAGACCCTGAGGC
Organism: Podarcis erhardii; assembly: GCF_964252035.2. NCBI lineage: Eukaryota > Metazoa > Chordata > Lepidosauria > Squamata > Lacertidae > Podarcis > Podarcis erhardii. Next base: position 33,148,757 of record NC_138511.1, read on the forward strand.
AGGGAACATGGCAGTAACTATACCATTATCACTCTTCAATTGAATTGAATTGAATTTATTATAGTCCCAGACCAGACTCACATACCATATTAAACAAAATTGAGACACAATAAAATTAAGTTTGAATTAACAATCAATATAATGATAGACAATACAATTATGGCAGCATTTAAAATATGGCTTAAGTCTTAATCTCTGCAATATTATCTAAAATTTGCTTCTAAGGCCATAGTCTTTATAATAGCACAGCTTGCTCTCTAAGTTTTATGGCAACCGCTCAAAATTTGGCCACCTTTAACGTGATCTCCATCCTTGTCCTCGATCAAAGATTTTAGACATTGAGGTTCGGGCCCACTTGGAATTTTTTGTATAACAGGGGTGATAAAAACCGAGTGTATATCCCTGTAAAAATGCATCGTAGCAGACATGAGAGACGGTTTCTACCTCTATTAAGCCACAGGGGCAGACTTGTTCCAAGTATGGTTTACCCGCGTATCTCCACTGCAACAAGGTGGATGGCAGCACTTTGAATCTAGCGAGGGTAAATGGCCGTCTATATTTAGGTATTTGTAATTTTGACAAATATGCCACTGGGGTAAACCCTCTCCCATTATCTTTGATTGCTGGATGCTTATTCATCTCGCTCACGTGATGCTGAGGTTCTACATCCCAGATTCGTTGGCAAATTGTTACTCTGGCTTTCTCATAACTGATGGCTAGATCACTCTTCAATGAATGGGAAATAATTTGGCGCCATAAACCCCATGTACCCCAAGTGGATATATCTTCCCAAGTATGCTAGGTTTCACAGATACATACATATGCAGCAATTAGCACTTGCAGATATAGATCACAATTTTTTGACTTTAATTCTGGAAAGTTTAAATTAGCACATGTGGGAACGGTGTTTGCAAGTTGGTCTTGGAGATGAATATTGTAATTTTCACTTCTTTCTTGAGAATATTGTTATCACTGAGCGGTGTGAGATTCCAGGGGTTCCAGACACTTATGGGTCTGTGTTTCAGTTGGAAATGAGGCACAGTAGAGCCTGTGCTGTCTTTATGATATATAGCTTATTTACACATATATACAGCCTAAGCATTTGCATACTGAGGGGGTCCTTTTCCTTCCATTGCTGCAGCCTTGGATTCCAAAGAGCCCCCAAATATTGTGTCTGACCCTCTATGCAGCACAAAGCAGACCACCCGCCTTTTGCTTTCACTGCTAACAGACTCAAAGGGTCTCCCGCCACACCAGGCAACCTGCAACTCTAAACATGATTCTGCAGACTCTGACAGATCTGGAAGGGCGTCCAGCAGAGAGTAACTGTTTTGATAATCACCATTACCTTTCTTTTATTCTACATGCTGACACTTCTGCCAGGTGATTTCCTGAGCAGAGAAAAACTGGTTTGACCTGGGGTTTTTTGATACTGCTAAATTCAACATCTAGCACGTTCTCGTAATACCCCAAGTATTGGTTAAGTTCTAAAGTTTACTAAATCTAGGAATTATGAGGAGGATCTGGCACCCAGGAATTTAGGGGATCCTTGCCCCCACCATTTATAAAAAAATATTTATAGATTTTCATCAAAATCTAGCACAACATACTGACATCAAGAAATCGAAGGATCTGCCAATTTTGGTTATCTTCCCTTCTTAAATTCAGTTCTCGATATTTTTGCTGCGATTTGCGATTTATTTATTTATTTTTAAAAAAACCTTCATGAAACTTCATCAGCATTTCACTGTGAAATGTCCCTTAAAAAAGGTAAAGGGACCCCTGACCATTAGGTCCAGTCGTGGCTGACTCTGGGGTTGCGGCGCTCATCTCGCTTTATTGGCCGAGGGAGCCGGCGTCATGTGGCCAGCATTACTAAGCCGCTTCTGGCGAACCAGAGCAGCACACAGAAATGCCATTTACCTTCCCGCCAGAGTGGTACCTATTTATCTACTTGCACTTGATGTGCTTTTGAACTGCTAGGTTGGCAGGAGCAGGGACCGAGCAACGGGAGCTCACCCCGTCGCAGGGATTCAAACTGCCGACCTTCTGATCGGCAAGCCCTAGGCTCTGTAGTTTAGACCACAGCACCACCCGTGTCCCTTTTTGTGAAATATCCCTAATAAACACATTTTTATATGCAGGTTTGACCAAGGAGGTCCACAGTTCAACCTGCAGCATTTCCAGGCAGGGCTAGAAAAGATTCCTGCCCTAAACTCTGGAGAGTCACTGCCAGTCATTGCAGACAATACTGAGCTAGATGGACCAATGGGTCCGACTCAGTATAAAGCAGCTTCCCATGTTCCTTGGTCTACTTTTCTCTCCCATTCGCTGTTTTGTATGGGTGGTTAAACCTTTCTTTAGATCCTCAAGCTCTGCAGCATTTGAATTACCCACTTCATTGAACCCCAATTAGGTGGGAATGAGCAGTGTAAATGATTTACCAGTGGGAATCATTCATGGAAGTGCCATGGTTTATATTGGGTTGAAAGCATTTTGAGACTTTCTAAACATTTGCTAAGCGACTTTTGTGATTACATCAGGCCCTTTTGAGATGAGCACAAAGTATTCTTTTCAAACTTTCTGGGCCTTGTTTGCACCCAACCCCTTTACAGTAAAGCAGAATTCTTAACAGGGCAGGGGTGCCAACTTGAATATATATTTTTTTTTTGGGGGGGGGGGCAAGTAAGCCCTGCCTTGCATAATCGATGTGGTGCACACACACTATTTGAACAGCAATGCCGATCAACTTTGGAGGGCCCAGCCCCCTCAGATATTTTATAGGGAGGGCTGAAGCCCTGTCAGCCCCTAGGAGTTGGCTCCTTTGTAACAGGGTAGGATTAGACCTACATCAAAAAAACTAAGATCATGGCCACTGGTCCCATCACCTCCTGGCAAATAGAAGGGGAAGAAATGGAGGCAGTGAGAGATTTTACTTTCTTGTGCTCCATGATCATTGCAGATGGTGACAGGAGTCACAAAATTAAAAGACGCCTGCTTCTTGGGAGAAAAGCAATGACAAACCTAGACAGCATCTTAAAAAGCAGAGACATCACCTTGCCAACAGAGGTCCGTATAGTAAAAGCTATGGTTTTCCCAGTAGTAATGTATGGAAGTGAGAGCTAGACCATAAAGAAGGCTGATCGCCAAAGAATTGATGCTTTTGAATTATGGTGCTGGAGAAGACTCTTGAGAGTCCCATGGACTGCAAGAAGATCAAACCTATCCATTCTTAAGGAAATCAGCCCTGAGTGCTCACTGGAAGGACAGATCCTGAAGCTGAGACTCCAATACTTTGGCCACTTCATGAGAAGAGAAGACTCCATGGAAAAGACCCCGATGTTGGGAAAGATGGAGGGTGCAAGGAGAAGGGGACGACAGAGGACGAGATGGTTGGACAGTGTTTTCAAAGCTACCAGCATGAGTCTGACCAAACTGCGGGAGGCAGTGGAAGACAGGAGTGCCTGGCATGCTCTGGTCCATGGGGTCACGAAGAGTCGGACATGACTAAACAACAACAACAACAAGGATTAGACCTTGGTTTTGAAAGGCTTGATAAGGTAGGAAACAGACAAGGGTGTGTGGTAGAGGCATAGGCTGCGCTGGGAGACAGGAGGTGCCATGCCGCCCTCTTCTTTTGAAAAATTAGTTCTTTAAATTTCCCTGGAGACCTCCCCCCAAATATATTACGAAAACCTGTATCTCCATACATACGCTACTATTTATAACACTATATACCTGTAAAACACATTCTTATTACACAGCCCACAAATTAGTATAAGTCTGTGGTTTTCTGGAGAATTTGTGAGCGAAACCATGCGCCACCATTCTCCTGCAAAGGTGTCTTTGTGCTTTGTTCCTCTTGCCAATCTTAATTGGTGAGTCAGTTTTTCCGTAAGGGCAATAGGTTGTGCTCTCTTGTACCAAGCATGCAAGTTTGCAACTTTTAAGTCCCTCCAGAATGTGGCCATTGTCTCCTCAAGTCTCGAAGAGTTTTTCCAAAGGAGAGGAGCCACCTCCAGCTGAAGATGCTCAAGGATGGTTAATAAATCTAATGGTGGGGATGGTGATGGTGATGATTCTATGAATTTTGTCACTGTGCTTATTAGTAGCATCCACTCGTCCTTCTGCTCACTCACTTGGGTTGGTGGTGGGAAGGCAAAATCAGGATTGTGGCCATACACTCCCCCTGTGAACTAGGTGCACCGCCTAGTGGATTGTGTGAACAGACCCTACACAAACTGCACACATGTGTACTTTTTGCAAGGTTTCCAATGGCACGTCAAGCATGTGTGTTGTGTCTATTCACTGCAACGCACTGAATGCATGTATACTAGGGCCTAGGGGAGAAGCTACTGCTGTGATCCTGCTCCCTGTTTGTGTGTGTGTGACAGTCTGCAGTGACTGTCTAAAAAGGGTTACAACTGCTGCGCTGCACCATCCTTCACTATGCCAATTACTGTATATTTCTCGTCTCCCCTTCAAGCTAGCCCATATGCAGGAAGTGGCTGTGTAAGGATGTAATCTCAGCAGGCCTACTTAAGGGAGCCAACTAATTTCAAATACCAAGTTTTATTGTGCTCTCTCTTCCCATTTGCGGCTGTCAGACGCTGTGCTGCATCCAGGTAAACAGCTCCTGCGCTCCCTGTTTCATGATTTAATTGGCTTTTCCATTGTAAGCAACAAATCAGGTGGCTGCTTTGTCTCCAGCTCTGCAAATGCCACTGGTGGTGGCGGCGGCGGCAGCAGCAGCAGCAACAGCAGATGATCGCTGAATGGAGTGAGACGCGCAGTGTGAGACACATGGCCTTTTCATGGCAGTGAGCATGAGCTGTACACTTCCTGGCACCACACCGCTGCAGCGAGGTTTAAATTATCCCTGGGTAATGATCCCTAAACTTGCTGGAATCACCCATGCGCATTTATGACCGTGTTGACAAATTCTTCTCCTTCTTTTTTTGCAAAACTGAAAACCGCTGGATGTTTCCTTTGCAAAAGTTTGCCTCTGTACATGCTCTGGGCCGTTGCACAAGAAAATGAGACACCCTGAAGAGACTGATAATAACCACATCTTTTTAAAACAGGGTTGGAGTTTTTGGATGAATGAAGTCGCTGAAAGCCTGTTAAATCTTAGTGCCTACAATTCCAGGAGTCCTGGGATTGTTTCCATTTTTGAAGGTTGTAGTCTTAGGCATCCTTATCTGGGAGCAAGCCTAGTAGGACTTACTTCTGAGTAAAGGTATGCAGCATTGCATTGCATGACGGGGAAGGGCAATGACACTGAACCAAGATCCCAATCCGTACTCCCATCCATTTTCCCCCCATGCACTACCAACACAGCTACTGTATATAAATATATGCGTTCTACTGAGTCAGACTCTTGGCTTGTGTGTGCATTACTGTTTACTTTGACTCCAGAGTGTTTCCACCGCTGGTGTTTGAAGCCAAGGACACTTGATATTAGTCACAATCCATCCTGTATCCTGTAGTTTCTTGAGAAATACTGCTGGTTGATGTGTCTTCCATTCGATTTTGAAACCGCAGCTATAGTTAAGCTGAGGTGCCTACACTCCAGACAGCCATTGCACACATGCCAGCTTCAGTTGAGTTTGGCCTGGGGAAACAAATTAAGTAAAGGGTGTTGGGTGAAGACATCCCCATCCCTTCTCTGGCATGTACAGCAATGTAAAAATGTGACTTGAAATACATTGGGGGTGGGGGGAGACTGACCTTGCTGTGTTTCAAGCCACTAATCTGTATGTAACCTTGGCCTATGTTGCCCAGGGCTGCTTTCTCTGACACCTCTGCAAGTTCTCAGGGCCCAATGACATATTATGTTAAATGCATGACTGTATCCACATACCTTTAAAAATAAAATAAAATTGCTGAAGCTATGAAGGAATGTCCAAACAGGGTAGGACATGTGACATGCAACATTATTTTTATTTATATACATATATTTTAAAAAATATGATCTGTTGATGCTGCAGCCTGAACAATAAGATGCGATTACCCTCCCACAGAAGCAGTATTGGTTTGTGAGTGCGTGATTTTCATCAGGAAATGTGATGCAGTATAGGAATGGTTCAAATAAATGCATAAAGGAGACAAGGGGGAAACTTTGGGTGCATTTCGAAAGCCCTTTCACGATGAGTGATCATGTAAACAAGCCCCGTAAGCAGCGCTGTTAATTTTAACAGACCTATTTGATTCATCGTTAGGTAAAGATACATCTGGTTTTGTCAGTACCGGTAAAAATAAATGAAATAAATTAAAACCTGCATGTTGAAATACTGTAACTAAAGCTGATCTATCAATATGGAACAAATCTGGCAAAATTTGGTAGTGTATGTGATGTTACCTTGATCCAAGGCTAAGCATCCTTCTTTGATTCGTGTTAGCTGGCATTCCCTCAGAATCCTACACTGCTTGTCCCCGCAGAGTGCTTATGGCCTCCTGTTGTTCCAACAGGTTGATCAATAGCCGCAACAGGCATTGCTTGTTCTCAGGCAATGCTTGTTCTGGATCATTGCCCAGAATAGTTATTCCTCCAGCTGACTTCAAACAGACAAACACACAGGGGCAGGAGCTACTGAGTACTGTTTGCCCACAGGCCTCAATTATCCTGAACTGAAGTGTTGGCGAGAAGGGGGATAACATCCCCTGCAGTAGACGGTGGTGTGGTCCTTCAGCCCCTGCTGAGCAAGGCATTGCATGTTCAGCAAATGCCCTGATTATTCCGCTAACTCAGCAATAACTGGGAGTAAGACTATGGTCTTCAGGCAATTAATTAGCCAGTTCAGTTCAGATCTTTTTGATTGACTAAAACTGTGTGTTGATGAATCAAGTAACCAATATACTTTCATATAAGTATACTTAAACAGTGCAATCTTGTACAAGTCTACTCAGAAGTAAGTCCCACTAATTGCAACAGGCTTACTGCTAGGCAAGCAGGTATAGGATTGCCCTCCCAAAGCTTCATCAGAGATTGAGAAACCCAGGCTGGATCTATACTGATTTAAAAAAAAAAACGCTATAGAAAAAAGTGCTATAAATGTTCTCAGTGCAAAATCCCATTGGTGATGGATCACTGCCCTATAGGGCCACCTGGTGTCTCATGTTTATGACGCAGTTATAACGATATAATTGACAAGTGTTGGGAGCTGTGGTCCAACAACATCCAGAGGACTGCAGGTTCTCCAGCAGTCAGATTTGCTTATCCCTACTTGGAAATAAGCACCATTGAACAAAGTGGAATTTACTTCTGAGTAAAAAGGCATACTGGTACACAGTTAGAAATCTACTGATTTCCATGGGAGGACTGCATGTTCAACTCTGCTACTGAAATCAGTGGGATATAAAAGTACTTAAGGGATATGTGTTCTCACTATTGCCCTTTCTGGCTGACCAAACCCCTTAAACCCTCAAGCCTGCTTTTTAATTTTTATCCACTGTCTTTCATTACGGCTGCTAGTGTTTTATTGTATTGTCATTAGGTTTAAGCTAATTTATTTTCTATAATGCTGTTGTTCACATTACCGTTGAAAGAGGCCATGGGATCTGTTTTGATGAAGCGCATTTTAAGTAAATGAATAAAAATAAATTAAGGTGGCCGCCCTGTATCCACTTACCTGAATTAAACTTGCTTCTGAGTGGACAGGAATAGGAGCATGCTATAGGCATTGGTTGCAGCTTGCCCACTACTTTTTCCTTTTTAACTGCGCTGCATCATACTTTTTGAATTAATATTCTCACAGTTACCCTCCACCAATCTTCTCTTGGCTAAAAGCATTAATTAAGACATTAACATTTTTGATCCCATCAAATTTTTCAGTTCCTTTTTTATTAAATAGAAGTACTGAGGGACTTGCAATAATAACTGCCTGAATTTCGGGGATAATGAAAAATGAACTTGACAAACCTCTGGTTGAGCCTGAAATATATTGGGTCCTTGAGATGCTGTGGATACGAGCTTGCATGTTAACCACTAGTCTGCACCACCTCCTGCATGAAGAACTCCATTGTGCCCCCCCTCTTAATCTTCTCTTTTCCAGGCTAAGCACGCCCTGCTCTTGCAATCATTCATCACAAGTAGAGGTGCAGTGGTATAGGATCGGGTGTTTCTGTGTGTGTGTGGAGGTTCTTCTTTCTATAGCAAGATCCCTTTCTCCAGCATCCTAAAGCCACCCACTTAACATGAAAGGGGAGCTTCTTAGCCAATGAGAAGATGTCTTCTCACCTTTCATGCCAATAGGAGTCAATCGGAGTGAAAAGAGGTGAGTCAGCCACTGAGGATGGGCTCCTAAGGTCCCTCTGGAGAAGAAGGGGAAGAACTCCAAGGAGTTGTTGTTCTGCATGCTCCCAAACGAAGCATTTGGGAACGTTGGTGGCATTAGACAAAGAGGATAAGGTTAACCCTTTCTCATCCAGCTGCTACCCTCTCAAGGTGTCCCTCCCCCAGTTTTCGAAGAGGGCATGCAGAGGGCTAACTCTTCCTTCTGCAGCTGCCCCCATACAATGCATTTAGGCTTGTGATGGGGGAGGTCCCATTTGCACTAATGGAAGCTCACCTCCCAGCTGATGTTGACAAGATGGGGATGAGCAGGGGCAGGTTTGAGCTGAATCCAGCTTGCTGGCCAGAGGTTCTCTGCCCCTCCCATAGACAGAACGCCAAAACCAAAAAGATCTCTCTAGTTGTCACCCATTTCACCACTAACAGGGAGGAAACAGAGACAAACACACACACACTTAAGCTGGGAGGAGTCCAGGAAAGAACACATTCAGCTTCTAGAGGTTCCACTTGTTTAAGCATTAACATTAATTTATTTTGTTTTGAGTCCCTTCTAATTCCCAGTGAGGGTTTGCATCTAACAGAGGAGCTTGCTGGTCAAACATTATTATTTTTTTGGTATGACAATGTCCTCATCAGTTTCCCCAAAGAATGAGCTAGGTTGCAAGAGATACAACTAAATGATGGTGCTGTATAGGGTAATGGGCGGGCCTTTCCTCCACATACCTGCTGCTAGGTAGGAAAACAAAAGCCAGAGTGGTGTGTGCAAGCTAAGCAGGAAGCAGGCTGGAAGCAAGAGACAGCAGAAACATGCTCGCTCTGTGCAGGATCCAAAGTGGTGCCAAATAGAGAAGCCAGATCTCTTGGGGTGTTGAGGCTGGGAGTGTCTCCATTTTAAACTCAGGTTTTATATATTTGCCAATAAAACCATATATTCTAAAGACACCACAGTCTCTGCTCACTTTCATTTCATGGAAACAGAACCCCTGGAATCTCTCACGACTTGGAGACCGGGGTGGCATGCAACATCACGTTCATAATTCCCAATTTGCAAACATTTTAAGAACAGTTGCAAGGCAGGGATGAGATTAGAGAATGGAGTTGGTGATGTCATGTGTGCTAGCCAGTGCATGCTCAGCATAACTGGCTTTTCCTCAACATGCTAGAAAACGGTGAGACCATTCCCCCTCTCCACAGCTGAGCTCTCCAGGACAGAAATAAACCCCCCACATGTAAGTGCATTGCAGGGCAGTGAAGTTGCTTCCCAGCTATTTCTCTCGCTTTTTAAAGGACATCTATGTCATTGACCTGAGTATCTTATGCCCCAAGCCACATAGGGCTCTGCTGGTTAAGAAGAGGGCATTGCTTTGTGCATAGAATGCTTAGAAGAAGTCAATGTAGATTCCAGAGCACTGGTGCAATGTGCTTAAAATAGACACTCTCATCAAGATGCAGACTGTTGGGTTGCCTGCTATGTCCTTTAACCCTGCGCTGCTCGGTGCTGTGGCACAGCCAGAGTTTGTGACCTGTTTTGATGCACACTGTCCGTACAAGTTAGAAACTGTCCACAGCACCTAGATGGCACTTTGATTTATTGTAGCACATCAAAGGTTCAGCTAACCCATTGTTAGATTCTGAAAGGCTTCAGAACTGAAGGAGATTAGGTTTGGGGAGGATACACACACACACACACACACACACACACACACACACACACACACAAAAACCCCCCACAAAACCCCACAAAGCCTTTGTACAGCTAGGCCAGTGTCCATTTCTAATCCACCATGACAGCCTGTACTGGAAAGAACATAAACTTCTTCTGAAGGAGTAAGGCTTGCCTCAGGCCTCTGTCGATCAAAGCCATGGCAGATGCACTGTGCCCAACTCTCGCCCTTTGCAAACACGGTCAGTAAAAAAGAAACACCACGGTGGGGGGGGGTGAGGGAGGATTTCAAAGCTCCTCTGCCTATAACATGCACCCACTCGACCACTTTAGCACTATTTTAAGTGTTGCATAAGAACTCAATCATAACTGGATCTTAAGTGTGGCAGCACCTACACTTCGGAACTCCCTGCCTATTGATATCACGAGGGTGCCAGCTCAAAACATTTTTGTTTAGGCAAGCCTACCCAAATGTTTCGGAAGTAGATGCGAGTTTTAATCTATTGTTATTTTTAACTTTTCAAAAGCCTTAAATGATTGTTGTTAATTCTTCTTATTGGTAATTTTATTGTTTTATCTTCCTTTTCTGTAAATTGCTTCAAGGGCTTTTTTTTTTTTTTTGAACAATCAAATGGTATATAAATGTTATGAAGTACTAAGAAGTAAATCTAATCCAAATCAAGAAATTCACTGCTACACTTGATGAGCTGTGTAAAAGCTGGAATTAACCTCAACGAAAGCAGGTATGTATAGAAATGATGTTTTCACCACTTGGAGAGGCTCACATCACTCTCTCCAGTCTTTCATCACATGGATAAACTCTTGTGATGGTTAGGGTGCTGGACCAGGACTTGGGAGAGACCAAGATTGAAATCCCTGCTTAGCCATGAAGCTCACTGGGTGACCTCAATGGCCAGCCACCATCTCTCAGCCCAGCCCACCTCACAGGGCAGAAACCCACACACACCACCTTGAGCTTGTTAGAGGAAAGGCAGGACATAACTGTAATAGATAAATAAAAAATTAAGGTTGAAGTCAATATGGATGATAGGAAGGTCAACTTTTTAGAGTGAGGACAGATTTTGTGAGTTGGGGGGGGAAGGGGTACAGCAAAATGCAAGACCTACTTCCCTCAGCCGTGCTAGCCCTAAAGAAAAGGAATAATCCAGTTGGGGGAGGGGAAGGTAATTATGTCTGCAATAACCTGATGCAATGTTTCACCCTGTCTTAGTTCCAGAGCGAGGACAGGACATCTTCCATCATAGACACAGGAAAGCTGCTTCCTGTTGAGTCAGACCATTGGTCCATCTAGCACAGTTCTCCCAACACTGACTGGCAGCAGCTACCCAAGTTTTCAGGTAGGCAGCCTTACCTGGAGATGCCGGGGGAGGAAGAGGATGGAACATGAGACCTTTGACACGCAAAGCATGTCCTCTGCAACTGAGCCATGACAGTTCCTTTCATTTTTTAAAAGTTTGTAGTTGCTGGATCATCCAGATGAATTCTGATTTCACTGTTGATTAAAAAAAAAAGCCCTCCCCACCTCTGCTTCTAATTCTTCCCTTCGTGCTCCCCCCAGCCCATTCTTCTAATGTGATTAAAGGATGATGCAGGGGAGATGGGGGGAAAAAAGCATAACACGCCTTGGTTATTACATGCGGTTTCTCAGCACACACAAAAGCCTTTAATTGATGTCAAACCCTCGCACAGATAATTGATTGTATGACTAAAATGTAGCGAGTAAATGTAGAGGGAAGACAGGGAGTCAAGGGCAATGTCGCCAGCTCAAGTCATGTGATTCATTTGGACTGAATCGGTGTTTATCCAGAGCCCAGAATTTCAGAGGGCAGCTTGGATTTAGAGGGGCCTTGGGAGACAGAATCTTTTTGTTTCAAAATCCTCTACCAAGTTTGCAAGGGCATGGCAAGAATGCATGCCTCTACAGCAGGGACAGATGGGAAATTCGATTCCGTTTGCATTTAAACCCAGTTTGATCCCGTTCACACTTCCGGAAACAATTCATTAACTGAACACAGCCATCCCTCTGGAATCTCTCCAAATTTTTCCAATGCAAAGAGCATTTATAAAAATGCATTATTTTAAGGCAGCACGTGCGCAAGAACTGAGATGTTGTTGAAAATGACATACACAAATGCATTGTGTTAGGAGAAATAGTTTGCAAAACTGTGTGCTTTTATCAAAATTGCATCTCCCCCGCCCCGAGTTCAGATCTTACAAGCTGCTGTGATAAAGTATAAAATGTACTTAAGAAGGCTAAGGAAACATCAACACAGACATGCACACTCAGTGGAACAGGTGTTTAATTTATTTCAAAGCCCAAATAGTCTAAAGAGTGAAAAGAACCACATGGAAGAGAATGAAGTTGAAGAGAGCCAGTGTAGTGTAGTGGTTTAAGTGTCGGACTAAGACCTGGGACAGACCACGGTTCAAATCCCCACTTGGCCATGAAGCTCACCTTGGGCCAGTCACTGCTTCTTAGTCTAACCTACCTCACAGGGTTGCTGTGGGGACTAAATGCAGAAGGGAAGACCCATGCACAGCACCTTGAGATCCTTGGAGGAAAAGGTGGGACATAAATGCTATAAATAAAACAGCTAATAATAAAATGAAATCATTCAACGCTCCACCACCAAACAAATTTAATTCATGTTCATTTCGCCCATCAATTCCGGGAACTACTTGCTGGTGCAGTTCCAAGATTCAGTGAACTTTGTGAAATGGAACTAGTTCATTCCAAGCGCTGAGCTCAACTACCAAGTCCAGTACTCAAAATTCCCTCGCTGCAACCACTAGTTTGAAGAGAGGATTCTGAACAGTTGTGGCTCTGAAACAGCTCTCCAACTCTACGCTATGCTTCTGAGAGGAGGATGCAGTTAATCATAGTGTGAATCTGTCAGTGCTTTGACTGCAAGTTGCTGGCATCCTTTTAAAGCACTGGTCCTGTAGATTCTGCCATCTTCAGATTGCTTTGTTTGTGGAAACAATCAGCCAGGTTGCCCATTGTACAGCGGCAGCCTCAGCAACTCCTTAATTAAGTGCTTTGTTGAGGTATATTAGAGAGAGAGAGAGAGATGCATTCTGCCAAGGACTCTCACATCTGTTTCAGGGTTTTCAACCTCTTGAAATGGCACTCAGGGAACTGCGTCTTGGTGGGGGCTTGGAGCTCCCTGGAGGCTCCAGACAAAGGAATAAAAAACCCCCTCATTGCTCTGATATTCAGGCTGCTGTGCCAGCAGGGTAAGATCCATTCATTCCGTTCTTATGATGCAGTGATCAAGTAGCGAGCGGACAGATTCTCTGCTGGAAGGCCAAAAGCCACCAGCTGCAGGCAAATATCAGAAGAGATAGTCCAAGTCAGTTTGGAGTGCCTGAAAGTTCACATGATGCGCCCCTCCCCTTAGTGGCGCATCTATCTATCATCTATTTATCTATCTATCATCTGTCTCTCTATCTCTATATATCAGTGGTTCTCAACCTGTGGGTCCCCAGATGTTGTTGGACAACAACAACAACAACAACAACACTAATTTATTATTTATACCCCTCCCATCTGGCTGGGTTTCCCCAGCCACTCTGGGTGGCTTCCAACAAAACACCAAAATACAATAACCTATTAAACATTAAAAGCTTCCCGAAACAGGGCTGCCTACAGATGTCTTCTAAAAGTTTGGTAGTTATTTTTCTTTTTGACATCTGGTGGAAGGGTGTTCCACAGGGCAGGTGCCACTACCGAGAAGGCCCTCTCCCTGGTTCCCCGTAACTTGGCTTCTCACAGCGAGGGAACTGCCAGAAGGCCCTCGGCGCTGGATCTCAGTGTCTGGGCAGAACGATGAGGTGGTGACGCTCCTTCAGGTATACTGGACCGAGGCCATCCCTGAGCTCTGGACTTGCTAGCTAGGGGTGATGGGAGTTGTAGTTCAACAATATCTGGTGACCCACAGGTTAAGAAAGGCTGCTATATGTCTATATCTATATTACCAATAGTTCACAATCTGACATGCATATAAATATCAGCTGCATGAGATGGCCACTTGGATCTGCATGCCGTGGTCCAGGACCTCAATTATGAACTGTTGAATTGGAAGGGACCCTGAGGGTCATCCATTCCAATGCCCCCTGTGATGCAGGAATCTTGCCTACAGCCATCCCTGGGTGGGCTCAAACCACCCACCTTCTACTTAGCAGCCAGACACACCAACCCATTGCACCACAGAGACAGCTGTATCCTCCTTGGTCGAGGAAGAGCTCCTGAGCCGAAGATGACTGGGTCTCCAAATGTACCTAGTAGTGGCATACGAGAGCCGAAAATATTTCCAATATATTTCACATCCGGTAACCAAGGTGCCCCTTTGGTTTTGATAGTACATGGGTAGACGAGTCTTCAAAGCTGGAGACATCAATTTTCACGGCCCTCTAGCAGCTGTGTACCAGAAGTAATATATTAAGCAGGCAGCATCTCTGCATGTATATTTTGCTCTGGGAGGCTTAGTTTGGCCAGAATTGAGTATACACTTCCAGAGTGTAGCTGAAGTGAATGGGAAAGGCTGCTTGTGCAGGAGCAATGTGCTCACACAGTATGGGTCAGGACAGAAGACTCTTGCTTATAGGATTATAGGAACATAGCAACATCCACTTTTGTACAGGGGAGGTCCCTCACCTCGAATGGAGGGGTTCATGGGATGGTGGGCTCCAAACTTAGCATTGTGCAGGTGTGTGGTTGCCGAATGGTGGGCAGAGCCCCGTGTCGGTTGCTGAGGTCATGTTCCCTCCATCATTCACATCACCTACACCTCCTCCACTGCCTTGCAATGTCTTTTGGCAAGCAGGTCATCTCATCCTGCCCCATGGATTTCTGTTCAGTGACAGATGCTGGTAGATTCCAGAGAACTGGCTTGCGAGCAACTGCTGGTTATGCTTAGAACAGATGTGGGGAAACTTTGGCCTCCCAGATGTTGCTGGGTTGCAACTCCCATCACCCCTGGCCATTAGCCATGCTTTCCAGGACTGATGGGAATCGTAGTTCTACAACAGCTGGAGGGACACAAGCCCCTCACATCTGGATAGGAACAAGGACCAATTCCATTTATGGACCCAGCTGAAAGCAGGGGAGAATGAGCATTAGGTCTAAAGATTAATGGCATTTATGTGTGTGTCTTTACATGAGGAAAAAAACCTATAGGAAGCCTCCCTGCTCTAAGAAATCTAGCAGCACAATGCTGGATTTTTCATGGGTTGTTTTTTTGGTGGAAATTTATACCTCAATGCAGAAATGTTATTTCAAAATCTCTTTTTTTTAATTCAACTGTTATTCAGCAATATACAATACGGTTTATAAACAAATGTCTTACCTTGTTTCCAATCTTTCTCTTTTTTTATATTTAAAAATAAATATTATCGACAGTGAATATCCATTATGGTAAGATGTGCCTTTTAAAAAAATCAATAGTTCCCCCCAAAAGAAATAATTTAATTAAAAAAGTGGGGGAGGGGAAGGGAGGAGGAGAAAGGAAATAATAATAATAAAAATAAAAAGCCTAACCACAATAATCTACTAAAAAATAGGACCCTTCCTTAGAAGGGCTTTGCCCCCCCCCATGTCTTTACATATCATCATAAAAGCAACTGTTCAACAGTTCGTGCAAAATTAATTGTCAGAGGAAAGGTTTAGAAAAAAAAGACGTTGGAAAAGAGAGAAATAATAGCTACCTTGTGTGGAACAGGGCATTGATACCATAGAATCTCAAAACTAGATGCATTATTTCAGGTGACTGACCTTTGTGTAATGTCCCAAAAATATGCTTTACCCCTCCCCTTGTTGAATGTGTTCATGCTTCTTTTCCAGTCTCTTTCTGTCCATCTTTAAGATTCTAGTTTTCATTGAGGGTTCTTTTTCAGTGTGTTTTTTGTTTTTGTTTTAAATAGTTTCCTTCTCATTTGGCTGAGGATTATCAGATAAAGAAGTCCATCAGTGGTCTAAGAATAAGTGTACAAGCTTATGGAACATCAACAGGAACGAATAGAGGAAAGGATCTGTCACGTAAATTGGCTCAGTACCTAGGAGGGAACAAGAGGAAGAAAAATGAAGGAGGGAGGGAGAGAGAAAGAAAGAAGAGAAAGGTTTAATTTTTGCAGCAGTTCAGAATCATTGATAACTTTAGTGTTTTGGTGAAGTACTGAATGGTCACAGGGCAGGCATGGGGAACCTTTGACCTGTCAGGTGTTGCTGAACTACAACTCACATCATCCTTGGCCATTTCTTCTGGGGCTGATGGGAGTTGAGCTTCAGTAACATCTGGAGGGCCACAGGCTCCCCACATACCCCACAGAGAATGCCTTCAGTTCAGGCAGTTTAGAGCAGAGGTATGCAACCTGTGGCAGTAGCCGGTTAGATGATGGACCAATAATGCAAGGACCATTTTTAGAAGTGTATGTCCATAAATACGACACATCCCATGTTCATTGTCCAGGCTGAGTGTCATTCCTAATGTGTATATAGGCAAAGGGAACTCTTGGATTGTTCTGTCTAGCCCAGGGGTAGTCAACATTTTTATACCTACTGCCCACAAATGCATCTTTCTTTATGGTAAAATTTCCTTACCACCCACCAGTGCTCGATGGAAGGAGGATTCAGCTTGTGCCGTAGAACCTCCTGCCGCCCACCTAGAATCCTGAAACGCCCACTAGTGGGCAGTAGGGACCAGGTTGACAACCCCTGGTCTAACCACTACAAATCTTTCTGGACTGATCTATGCTCACAACTGAGATAGGGCTGGCTGGCTCCATAGTCAATATTGTTGTCTAATGCATGCTGATTGTGAGCATGAAGACGTTGAACTCCGTTCAATGTTTAGAGCTTCAAAGATATTCTTTTAAAAGAAATCTTATTCCCCCCCTGCCTTATTTATTTGAAAATAAATAAAGGCATACTTGGAACATAAATTCTATGGTTGATTACAGCTTGCGTGGATCGAAACAATAAAATATCATATTGCCTAGATGATGAAAAGGGATAAGAAGCAAGCAAAAATGTGCACTCTTCTCTGCCTCTATCAATCGATAACACTCATCCCCCTGTCTGCATTCCTGCTATTAGATTTCAGTGCAATCCAATTTGGAGAGCCCCAAAGAGCGTTCCAAGAAGCCACCTTGCAGGAATATGGCTGGCCTCCGCTGTTCATACGTAATTGTAATTAAAAGCTCTGCATAAATATTTGTGTAGGGTTGCATCACCATGGATTAGCTGTGTGTGTTGAAAAGAGAAAGGTGAGCTCACATGCCTGTGCTTCTGGTACAAGCGAAATACCAGCCAATGTAAAGGCACATGTAAAGGTAAAGGGACCCCTGACCATTAGGCCCAGTCGTGGCCGACTCTGGGGTTGCAACGCTCATCTCGCTTTATTGGCCGAGGGAGCCAGCGTACAGCTGGTCATGTGGCCAGCATGACTAAGCCGCTTCTGGCAAACCAGAGCAGCGCACAGAAACGCCGTTTACCTTCCCGCCAGAGTGGTACCTATTTATCTACTTGCACTTTGACGTGCCTTTGAACTGCTAGGTTGGCAGGAGCAGGGACTGAGCAACGGGAGCTCACCCCATCACGGGGATTCAAACTGCCGACCTTCTGATCGGCAAGTCCTAGGCTCTGTGGTTTAACCCACAGCGCCACCTGCGTCCCTAAAGGCACATATACTGCTCCCTTAAAGCAGAACAATACTGATGTTGTGTAGATGGATGAAGAGGGGAATCAGAAGAAGCTTCTTCTCCTTTCTAGGGATGGAGAGAAACTGGGTTCTTTTCACGCTTCAATGAGAAATGACACAATTCACACTTTTTGCAAAAAAAAAAAACCCCCTCTGTGCATCAAAACTTGGTTCTCTTTCCAAGATGGCACACCTCCAAATTTTTCAAGGTGTTTCTTCAACCAAGTGATGTATACAAAAAAGTGTATATGAGGAGCCGGTGTGTGTATAAGAATCCATACATTCATGGCAATAATGTACAAAAATATGCATTGCATCAGCAGAAATAGTGCATAATAGGGAGAAAGTGCACAAAAACGCAGATGAATTTTTATGATTCAGTCGCTGATAAGGAAATGTGGAGAACGGAACTTAGAAAGAGAAATGCCTGTGGGAAACTCACAAAGCAGTCTAAGCTACTGGCCATAGTGATGTATTTGGAAACCCAAAAGTTAATTAATTTAATTTATTAAGCAGATTTATATCCCACTTTGAAAGTAAATATCTTCACACAGTGGCATGTAATTACATGTAAAATACACATAGCACTACAGATTCACCCCACCCCCCCAATTTGGGACGCAATCATACAACCTCACGGAGGAGAGGATGTGATAGCTTGCAGAGCCTCTAACCAACATGGCTTGGAGCAAAATTGCTTTCTGACCCCCCAGCAGTGCCATGAGTACACAGGGAAATCCCTGCGGCATGATGTATTTCGAGAGCATTCCAGGCCTGAGCTCTGTAAAACATAAACAGTAGAAGGAGTGCCTCTGTGCATGCGGTGCCTTTCTCTCTTCTACTGCTGGGTAATTCACAAACAGCCCCCGCAGGTCTTAGATTAAATGACCAGACACTGTGCAGCAGATCCACTTAAATCAATAGTTAACTACAGCCTAAATATAGTTTGAAGACACTCGAACTCAGGACGCAAGGGAGAAATGTGCTACAAGGAAGGCATGCTTGGCAAATCTACAACGTGATCAGCTCCCGCCCAGAAACCAATGTCCCCACTGTGGAAGAATGTGTGGATCCAGAATTGGCCTCCACAGTCACTTACGGACTCATTGTTAAAACCGTGTTTATGGAAGACAATCTTACTCAGCTATGAGTGATCGCCAAAGAAGAAGATAGTTTGAGATGCTTGAAATGTCAAGGCTATTATGATAGAAGCTCAAATCATACACCCTTAAAAAGACACCACCCTTCACTACAACCTGAACTTATTTCCAAGATGTGCTGTTCATTAAATATATATCATCCCTGAAAGACTGATGAAACCTGAGTATGATCCAGGAAAAGTTACACTCCATTTCACACAGGCACACAGGTCTCTCGGTGACTGCAATTCTGGATGATTGGCAGCTGTACATAGGAACTAACAATTCCTCCGACTTGCATTGCAGACGATGCAGCGTGGAATAAAAAATGCTGTCTGTGGTGCAAATCAGGTGCGGATGCAAGCCATTATTTGGGTTTGCCCCCAAGCAAGTATCTATTGCTTTTGCAGCTTAAAATTGTGTGTGCCTGCAATCTAATGTTCACTTGGGGAGCAAGCCCCATTGCACTTAAAAAGGCTTATGTCCGAATAAACATATACTGTATGGGGATGCTCTGTTAAGTCCCACTTGTACCAATGGGATTCAAACATTTCAGCTTCTCTGCTACCCAGCTACCCTTCTGCAATAAAAATCTGCAACAAATATAAAAATGAATTCATGATGATGGAAAAGCAATTATTTGCAGAATTGCTTTGCAAATTATGTGGCCTGGGAGATGCCGCAAATCCAGTGGTTCACTAAGCGTCTCCATCAAGACTCTCTTAGAAACATGGTACTGTTGGGGAAGAGTCAAAAGCTCTGCAATACAGCATCTGCTGCCAGGCAGCGTGTAGGCAATAGATGGACCAGTGGTCTGGCTTGGGATAAGACCATTTCCTATGCCTGTCAAGTTCAGTGAAGACAAAAATCAGCACAGTTCACCTAGACAGGATGGGACAGGATGTAGCGCAGTGGCAGAACACCTGCTTTGTGTGCAGAAGGTCTCAGGTTCAATCCCTGGCATCTCCAGGTAGGGTTTCTGCATGATACCCTGAAGAGCCTCTGCCAGCCATTGTAGACAACACTGAGCAAGTTCTACTGATGGTCTGGGTATAAGATAGCTTCCTATGTCCCTATGTACCATCTTTAAAGGTAAAGGGACCCCTGACCATTAGGTCCAGTCGTGACTGACTCTGGGGTTGTGGCGCTCATCTCGCTTTATTGGCCGAGGGAGCCGATGTACAGCTTCTGGGTCATGTGGCCAGCATGACTAAGCCGCTTCTGGCAAACCAGAGCAGCGCACGGAAACGCCATTTACCTTCCCACCGGAGTGGTACCTATTTATCTACTTGTACTTTGATGTGCTTTCGAACTGCTAGGTGGGCAGGAGCAAGGACCGAGCAATGGGAGCTCACCCCGTCAGGGGGATTTGAACTGCCAAACTTCTGATCAGCAAGTCCTAGGCTCTGTGGTTTAACCCACAGCGCCACCCGCATCCCATGTACCATCTTTAACCTTTGCCATTTGGAGTATCTGAAAAGGAGCTGATGGAAGAGCATTTAGTACAGGCACGGCTGCTGCAACCAGTCTGTTTCAGAGCTGATCTAAACCCAGACTGTATCTTTCTTTGCACTTTGCTGTGACCAGACAATGGCCTCTGCCCCATCTGCTTGACACATCTGCATTATAAGTTTATTTAAACAAGCTTGAAACCAGTTCAAATGTCATGGCTTCCAGCCCACTGGATAGAGGCAACATTCTGAAAGAACTGACAATGACATGGCACAAAATTCCTGGCTGCTTTATAGAAGCACAACTCTCAGGGATGTGCAATCTCCAGCGGCTGTTAGTTAGGATGGCTTCATTACCTCCCAAATCAGAGAGATACTTTGAGACTGATTTAGGGCTGAGCGATACCTGATTTTCAACATCACGATATATCACGATGTCTGAAATACGGATGAAACTATGTAGAAGGGAACAGCAGGGTTGGGAGATATCTGGTTTTCAGCTTTGTGATATATCAACAGCTAAACATTGCAATATACTAATATATGAAATAAGGATGGAATTATGAAGAGGAACTGGCTAGGTTCAAGGGTGTTTTTTTCTATATTGTGATTTTTGCATAACACGCCCCCCCCGATTTGCAATAAATTGTGATTTTTGCATAACACCCCCACCCCCGATTTGCAATAAATTGCCAGGTCAAAAATTATGAAACCAGTACAGTGGTACCTCAAGTTAAGAACTTAATTTGTTCTGGAGGTCTGTTCTTAACCTGAAACTGTTCTTAACCTGAAGCACCACTTTAGCTAATGGGGCCTCCTGCTGTTGCTGCGCTGCCGCTGCACAATTTCTGTTCTCTCCTGAAGCAAAATTCTTAACCCGAGGTAATATTTCTGGGTTAGCGGAGTCTGCAACCTGAAGCGTATGTAACCTGAGGTACCACTGTATCATGATATGGACCTCAAACTGGTTTTGGACGATATGTTGATATATCGCTCAGCCCTACTCCGAATACCAGTTGCTGGGAAACACAAAGGGGGATGGTGTGGGATAGTTTCTGCCTCACACTTTAATCAGTCTTGGCTCCCCCCAAAGAATTCTGGGATCTGTAGTTTGTTATGGGTGCTGACAGTTGTTCGCAGGCCGCCTATTCCGCTCACAGAGCTACAGTTCTCAGAGTTCCCTGGGAAGAGGAGTTGATTATTAAACCACTCAATGTATATTAATCTTTTCCTGCATGCAAACTGCGGAAGTTTAAAAATGCAGGGCAAATGTTGGTTTTACAACAGATGGCTTGTGGAATCCCCAGGGATATTTCCCTGTCTTTTGAGAATAATCTCTTATCTGTCTTGTGAGTAGGACAGCAAAGAGCTAGATAATTAATCTTTAAAGGGATCAGGTCATAACCCTATAAAACGTTAGGCTTAGCATCATAGTTCAACACTTGGTCAGTTTTTTCAGACCAGTGGGTCAAACTGAGTTGAATTTGCTTCTTCCGTATGCCTGTGTGGATCTCTTAGATGAGTAGTGCAACGATGCTTAATATTTGTACAGTGCTTTCCATTGCTTAGAACACTTCATGAGAATGCAAAAAGAGCTGGATCAGATCAAAGACCAGTATCTAGGCCAGTATCCCGTTTCTCACTGGACAGAAAGGTCCCTCTAGAAAACCCACAAGCAGGACCTGAGGGCAATAACCCTCTCCCAGTTTTGCTCATGAACCACAGGCATTCAGAAGCATACTCCTGGAGGTAGCAGCGCACAGCCATTTGATAGCCTTATTTGTCACAAATTTGTATAATGCCTGTTGAAAGCTGGGAGCAGTCTTGAGGAATTTGGGGCCAATGTGCCATCATTATGCTGTTGACACTCAGCTCTGTTTCTCCAGAACATCTGAGTTAGGAGAGCTGTGCAGTCCCTGTATCCGTGTTTGGATGCAGAGGTGAGAGGGATGGCGAAAAGGAAGCTGAGCTTGAATCCTGGCAAAACAAGGCTAGTAGTTCCCATGACCAAGACATTGGTACAATTGCCTAACCTGGATGGGATTGCACTCTCCCTGAAGGAGCAAGTCTGCAATCTGGGGTGGGTGCTTCTGCATCCAGTTTCGTCATTGGAGGCCCAGGTAGCCTCAGATTGAAGCAGATGTTTTATGTAACTGTTTTTTGACTGGTAATTTTGCTGTGTTGTGCTTTTTGAGGTCTTAAAAAAATAATAATCAAACAGTATGTGCATTTTGTGAAATAATAATAAAGAAAGCTGCCTTAAGTCTGCAGCCATCAGCATGTCTTGTGGCAGTGAATTCCACAGGTTAACTACGCATGATGTGAAGAAGTAGTTCCTTCCTAGCCTGTCCTGAATCTCCCAATCATCAAGAAGTGGAGGAAAACATCTCTGTAGACACTATGCCCAATTTTATAGACCTAGGAGCATAGGAAGCTGCCTTGGACCAGGTCAGATCTTAGCTGATCTATCTCAGTATTGTCGACAGTGACTTACAGCTGCTGTCCATGGTTTCAGACAGGAGTCTGCAGAAGTACAGAGACATTTTGTTGTTATTATTGGGGGAAGGAAAAACTTCAAAAACAGCCATGTGAAGACAGAGAGCACTTTGTAGCTGCTATGGAATGCCAACTGTTTGGGGTGGGGTAGGGGATGCAAAACCAGTTGAGGGAGCAGGTGGAATGGAGTATCATTTCAGGAGGGCATGGCTGGCTGCGTGGCTGGAAGATCTCTGCCCTGCTTCTCTTTAATAATAATAATAATAATAATAATAATAATAATAATAATAAATTTTATTTATATCCTGCCCTCCCCAGCCGAAGCCGGGCTCAGAGCGGCTAACAACAATAAAATAGTATAACATTCTAAAATCATTTCATTATAAAATTAATTCAAATCAAATTGATGGCAACCATTGGGCTAGAGTTCTGTGAAGATTGCTGAAGGAGGGAGTCAGGCTGTGCCCTGGCCAAAGGGCTGGTGGAACAGCTCTGTCTTGCAGGCCCTGCGGAAAGATGTCAAGTCCCGCAGGGCCCTAGTCTCTTGTGACAGATCGGAGCCATTCCTTCATGGAATTCAGTGCGGCCTCAGGTTTCCAGCCAGTCTCCCTCGTACCTCCGCGTGTTCAGCAAGGGCTGGCACATCGCATGCCTCCCAACCATCATTCTCTCCCTACTAAGCTTTGTCCTTCTGAAGTCGGAACTGGTGCCGGACTGAATGGTGACATCCTTTCCTTGCCCAGAGCCATATTCGCAAGATACAGATTCCACTGTTCTGCTAAAGTGCTCCACTTCTCCGATGACAGCAATTTGCCTCCCCGTTGGTAACAGCCCAGCAATGCAAAAATAACGGTTGCTAAGGACTGTTGTGACAAATAACCCCCCGTTTCACTGACACCCCGGCTTTTACCAATGCAAAACCCAACAGGAGCTGTTTAATATTGATGCACACAGTTGCTTTGTTCCTGCCTTGCTCGCAGGAGCGCAGTGGTACATAGAGGCATTGTGCACTTGCCACAAGACGCACTCCTTAAATTAAAAACCTATAATCAATTCATCTTCCTGCTAATACAATGCTGTCAGAGATTTGTACGGTGGGGGGGGGGAACAGCAGCAACAACACAAACCGGGTCCTTTCAAAATACCCACAATTGCTGTGCTTTTCTTCTCTATTTCCAGACCTTTTTGGCTCTTGTTAATAAAAACATTGGATTTGCTTCACAGAAAAGAAAGAAGGAAAACGACTCCAGCATGGAACCAACTCCAGTGTCAGAGACATCATGTCTCTGTATGTTTGTGGCTGAGAATTGCAGGTTAGCAGGGTGCTCTTGTCCTGCAGGCTTCCCACAGGCATCCTATTGGCTACTTTGAGAACAGGATGGTGGACCAGACAGGCCATTGGCCTGATCCAGCAGTCTCTTCTTATAATCTTAACTAAGGTTGATTCATGGCAGATGAAAGGAAGGACTTCTTTACATAGCACATAGTTAGACTATGGCACTCGCTCCCACAGGAGGCAGAGATAGCCACCAACTTGGATGGATTTAAAAGAGGAATGGACCAATTCATGGAGGAGAGGATTATCAATGACTACTAGCCACTATGCTCTGCCTCCACAGTTGGAGGCACCAAGGCTTCCAAATACCAGTTGCTGGGAACCACAGAAGGGGAGAGAGCTCTTGAGTTCGAATCCTGCTTGCTGTTTTTTCACAGGCAGCTGTTCGGCCACTGTGAGAACAGGATGCTGGACTAGATGGTCTGATCCAGCAGGCTCTTTTTATGTTCTAATGCTTTGATCTTTACCTGGGAGTAAGTCCCATTGAACTCAAGGGGGCTTATGCCTAGGAAGGCATATACAGTGGTACCTCGGGTTACAGACTCTTCAGGTTACAGACGCTTCAGGTTACAGATTTTGCTAACTCAGAAATAGTACCTCTGGTTAAGAACTTTGCTTCAGGATGAGAACAGAAATCGCATGGCAGCAGCGGGAGGCCCCATTAGCTAAAGTGGTACCTCAGGTTAAGAACAGTTTTAGGTTAAGAACGGACCTCCAGAACGAATTAAGTTCTTAACCCAAGGTACCACTGTATACAACTGCACTGTTAAACACCTATTTGCTGTTGCAGTTCCTGCTACTGCTGCTGTATTATGAAAGGAGCTGTCCAGCAGATCAGGAAGAAGGTTTTCCAAAAAACAGGACTTGTCCAGCTAAAGCAAGGATGAGAAACCTGTGGCCCTCCAAACATTGCTGGGCTCCAACTTCCATCAGCTTCAGCCAGAGTGATCAAATGTTGGGAATCCAAAACATATCTTAAGGCTCACAAGGTTCTTTACCCCCTGAGCTAAGAAGTAAAGCAGAACTAGGAAATGGGAAAGAAGGGGAGTTGCATCAGGAACAGCTAAGCGTCACCTGAACAGTTTTTTTTTAGTTGCCCCACCACTTTCTAGAGCATCAGCATAGCCATAATACAGAGCATGATTCTGAAGTCATCTTCCCACATAGAACTCAATACTGGAGACCTTGTGTTGCTAGATAGTCACTGAACCTCCTAGTTTGGGTATCCACTTGGCCTCAGTGCTGCTCCTGTTGTCCCAGGGATTTGGGCGGTGAGAGCAGTGAGGGTATCCTAAATTGGCAGCATTTCAAGGTAGTGGCCTTAGAGGCAGATGCTGTTGTGCACTGTCATTAGCCCATAATCCTGGGGCTTCAGATTCCAAGCTGCTAACATACTATCAGTGACTACTATAGGTATATGAAAGCGACTGCGCTAGCAAAACTTTTGTTTTTTGGGGTAGACTCACAGCATTGATGGATGTATTTACTAGCAAATCATGGGTTTGTGAACTCTCAGCAGGAACAGTCTCTTTTCTCAGACATTTCACAGTGAATGACTATATTGGTTGTATCTTCCAATTTTTTTTTAAAGGAGAGAAGTTTTTACAGGGTGCCTCTCCCACCTACTACACATAATTATATATCTGTAAGTCATCCCACACACATCTGGATTAGAGGAAAGACCTGCCCCATCAGATAATGACAAACCCTAAAGGCATAAATGTGATTCTATTACTGCAAACACCCCACAAAAGGAGCCTTATAACTTAATTTGTTTCTGTTGCAAACTGTTAGGAGACCCCCTATGCCACTTACAGAACTACTCTTTGATTGCTGTACAGATTGCTATAGCAATCTGTGATAGGAATAGGAGTCTCCTAACAACTCTCATAACCCGTAACAAACTACAGTTCCCAGGGTTCTTTGGGAGATGCCATGGCTGTTTAAAGTGGCATACTACTGCTTTAAATGTAGGCCATTCTCAAGGTGCCTCTGTGGAAAGAGGCAGCAAGAATTCAAGTAAGACTCTGGCTACCTCCAGGCTTTTGCAAGGGGGAAGTCAAGTGCAGGTTAGAAATCTAGGTTTGGATAATTAAGGTGGATCTGCTGCCCTGATGCAACAAATCCATGTTTTTTGTTTGTTTTTGTTTTTAAATGGTACCTTTGTGGTTAGGAAAATGAACTGAAAAGGATGGGATGAATGGATCACCATACAAACAAATCTTGATGAATTGACGACGAATGCTCATTGTCATATAATCTCTCCCAGGGCCAGATTAATACCTTTAGAGGGCCTAAACACTGAAAAGATGATGGTGCCCCTCCATACATAATTCTAAATAAAAACAACACAAAATTATAAAATGGAAAGAATTTGTTTTTTTTAAAAAATGTGACAAATCTACTATTCATGCTGAAATTAAAATGGCTTCTTTCTAGTTTTCTGATGGCAAAATTCTTGAAAAGTTCATTGAAGCTGACTCGACAAAGCAGGCCCGCTTCCAGACACGGTGGAGAAAGTGAATCAAGTCTGTCCTTACATATTATTGTTATTTGAGGATTTTTTCATTTCAGCCAAGAAAAAGAGTGATCTGCATTAGAAAAATGATGACTACTTTGATGATTTTTTTTTTTAAAGTCAAATTCTTCTTTTTTAATTAAAAAATTTCCTCAATTCTAGTTGGGTGTTCCTGTTTTGCTGGTGGCTTAAACACATGCTTAGCCTACCTATTCGGTAATCCAGCACTGGCCTCTGCACAAACAAATCAGGACTGAAATAGACTGAATCAGGACTGAAAAGACTGAATAGAGTCTAACCTCTCTGTAAGCTTGGAGGAGCCCTAAGCTACAAACTTTGCAGGTTTCATGTAGCACCCAGGGTTGCTGGAAAGATGAAACATACAAAAGCCAATCCCCTATTTTGGGAAAGATAAAATCCAGCTCTCATGCAGATCCACCTCCATTTTTAAGAGGCAGATATTCTGTGTACCTGTGAATAATCTCCTGTGTACCTTTGGGGACTCCTCTTTTTGCATTCCTGTCTGTACATCAGCCATCTGAGAACAATGTTCCAGGCATGCATCAGACGAAATGAGCTCTAATCTAGGACCACAATAAATCTACTAGTCCTTAAGGTGCTTGGAGACTCTTATTTTTTTTTTAAAAAAGAGTGTGTGTTCATAGCAGGGACTCCACATTCTAGGCATGTCTGAACCCTCATTTTAAGAATTAAGCACTGCCACATATAGCTCTTGACCATCACAAACCTTCCAAATGAGGAAGTTCAACCACCTACCTGTTTCCTCCGGTGGACTCTAAGGACATTTTTCATACTCTAGGAATTAATCAACATCCCATTTCAAAAAAACAACAACCCCTTGTTCCTTTGCTTGACTTCACAGCAATTCAAGGGAGTCCTTAATAAGACCGGCTTTAAAAACCTCTAGTGATGCTTGTTTAATAAGAAGTTCCTTTTGCATGTTTCTTGCCTAGTGACATTTAAGAACCCTATCTTGATTTCAGTTATGGCAAATATCCTTTCTGGTATTTAATATACCTAGAATAAGTAGACTAGATGCTGGGCCCAGATCTCTTCTACATCAGGGAGCAATGCTATAGCCCTTAGTTGTTAAAATGGGAAAAGTTAGTGCACACCTTCTCACATTTCTCTGATGAAAAGACGAATGTCCTATTTCATCATCATCACCATCATATTTATACCCCACCTATCTGACTGGGCTGCCCCAGTCACTCTGGATAGCTCCCAACATATATAAAAACATAATAAAACATTAAACATCAAAAAATTTCCCTACACAGGGCTGCCTTCAGATGTCTTCTAAAGGTTGTATAGTTACTTATCTCCTTGGTTTGGGAGTTGCATAACTCTATTCCCACCAGCATTTCTCCAATGAAAATAGGGACATCCTAAGGAAAAGTGGGATATTCTGGAATCAAATCAGAAACCACAGACAGCTTCTGTAAATCCAGAACTGTCCCTGGAAAATAGGGACACCTGTAGGGTCTGTTAGTGAAGTGACAGTACTGTATGTACCATGGGTAGCCAATGTGGTATTTCTCTCAGACACTGCTGGACTACAACTCCCATCATCCTTGACCATTTGTCATGTTGGGACTGATGGGAATTGGAGTCTAGCAACCACAGAGGCGCCTCCTATCATAGGAAGCTGCACAGGAAGCTGCCTTATATCGAGCCAGACCATTGGTTCATCTAGTTTAGTAATGTTGGACTAAACACTCATCATCCCTGATCATTCACATGCTGGCTCAGCCTGATAGGAGCTGTAGGGCATCAGGTTCCACATCCAAAGTCTATTGACTAGGATAATTGGGGAAGGACAATATTAGCAACATGGGAAGTTGACTTACACCAGGCCCAAATATTTTCCTCGGCCATTTCCCAGCCCTAGCCATATCAATAATTATAATGTATTATCAATTTTAATCCCATGCTTTGTTACCCCTAGGATAGTATACACAGCTATTAACAGTTGTCCTGTGAGCTTCCACAACAATATTTCCCTCTAATTCTTGTGTTGCTTTGCAAATTTTGTATTTTGTAAAGGTCTTTGGCTATGCACAATTAACTTGACTGACTAGAGCCCACTGTTATCTGCTTTGAATGGCAGCAGCTTGTTAAGAGTCTCAAGTTCCCATCACTTTCTACCTGATCCTTTTAAGACTGGCGATGTCAGAGACAGGGATGGAGAAGAAATTCAGTACACATGCAAAGCCAAATCACACTCTCAGTATGCAAACTGAAACACAGCAGTGCTTTGAAACTGGCATTTATCCAAATTTTGCAATTCAGTAGTCCAACCACTGTTTAGAAAAAACACATATATTATGGGAAAGTGTGCGTACCGACTGAAGATATTAGTGAAAATAACATGCAAGAACACATTGTATTAGGAACAACGGCTTGCAAAGATGTGCTTATGAGTCCAAACTGCATCTAAAAATGTGTTTACTAGGAGACATTCTCACTAAAATGCTGATGGATTTTAATGAAGATTTTATAAAAGAAAAACCTTCTGATCGCTGCAAAAAGGCGGAGATCTGAATTTCAGATTGGAAAAATGAGAAGCAGAGTCAACCAAAATTGTCAGGTCCTTCCATCCCAAAATAAACTGGGATGCATGCATATATATATATAATAAAAAACACATTATCTTAGGCAAATGCATTAAAACATTTAATGAGTTTAGTTTTGAGCATCTATTTCTTGTAAGATGCTTTTAAACACATTATTCACAGAGCGTCTGCCAAAAACACACATTTTATTAACCTCAGGATCAGAAAGGTTAAATCAAACAAATGCAGAGGTGCTATTAATGCTTCAGTAATTAGGCAAGGATACAAAATGTACCGCAAACATCTGCTAGTACATCACAAAACTGAAGACCTCCTGGAAGCTCCCTTCACCCTCCAATACAGAGACTTCCACTAGGCACAGAGGCCTAGTGGAAAAGAAATGTTTTTTCCCCTGGCTCCTGCAGATATGTAATGATGGTGCCAGGTGAGCCTCCCTGGGGGCAGCAGTCCACAAGCAAGTCCATGATGCATTCGTGGTGCACTTATAATGAACCATTCACTCCTCATTCCACCTTTTCCAGAGGCCAAAACTTGACGCACCCCTTTGCGCTGCCTTCCCTGGCTAAGCAAAGCACTGGGAAGGAGCCGCAAGGCTCTGGCAGGATCCTAGAGCCCCTCAATCTCCTTCCCCCAAGCTGGGAAAGCACTAACTAGGCTTTGGGAAGGAGGGCTCTACAACCCTGTCCGATGGGGTGTCAAATGTTGCTGAGGGCCACCAGAAAAGGTCTCAAGGGCCACCTGTGGACTGCCTGGGGATAGACAGTTGACGGGGACAGACTTGACATCAGCACGTAAATCCGGTGCTTAAGAGCTTGCACCAGAACTCTCCCATTGTTTGCTTATGTGTTTCTTCCATTCACATGCCATCGTTTCACCATAATGGAACTCAGGGAAGCTGCCATGTTTTTCCTGTCCCAGGAGTCCTCAGAGCCTCAGAAGGCCTCTTCTTTGCAAAGAACCTCCTGGAAGAGGCTTTGCTCTTAGAGTTTAGTTATCCCTTTGCAACTTGAATCTACATTCCTGCACGCAACTGTTTTTGAGTCCCAGCCAGGGGGAAATGGGAGGGGGGGGGTATAAATAAACAAATAATTTTCCTGTCAGATCTTTCCCCTCCCTCCTTCATTCCCTCCCTGCCGCTGGCCTCCCACTTTTTACTCTTTCACTTTTGCTCTTTCCCTCCTGCACTTTTCCCTTTGAGGTACTGCTTCGCTATCTGTCTCTTCTGCCTCCTCCTCCATCTCCCCTCACTTGCCTCTCTTTCCTTGTCCTCTCAGTGTCACTCCTGTTTCCCCCTCCTTCTCCTCCTGCTTCTCGCTGAGGACTGAAACTGACTCTTCCTGGATGTTGCCTTTTCATATTGCTCTGGAACACTGTCAGCATCCTCCTGATGCCTGTTGGGATCCCTTCATAATAGGGCTTCCTCCCCAGAAGATGCTCCATGAAGGCACTGACCAGACCCAGGCCTGCAAAACTGTGCCTTCAGAACACATTCTGGGACCGGCTCCACCCATCACACACCTTCTCACTTTGCACTGAATTCTCTTGTGATCTAAGATTGCCTCTCCGTTAACTGGCTGCAACATTTTCTGCCCAATCATCAGTGCAGGAGGCTTCAAATGATTTGTTAACACGGTGTTCCCTGTTCACGAACATGCCCAACCACCAGAGATATAGAGCAGATAGAAAAGATAAGGCCAGATTATCAGGGGCAGGGGATCTTTGCCCTAACAGACATATCTGACATGCTCTTTTAGCTGCAAATGTTTATGCCCATCTGTTAGCGTGGCTTTGTGCCCATTACAATCTGATCTGGCTGTTTCATTAGGGCATATGCACTTCACAACCCACAGGCAGTCTACGCAAGGTTAAATAAATCAGCTGTGCAGGAAGCTTGGTTTTTCTCTTTGATAGTCGGAAGGCTCAGGCCCCATCTGCACTGTAAATTCAAAGCAGTATCATACTGCCTCTCCCCGTATGAACCAACCCAGACCGTGCCATCATCATCTGAGGCCATTCTTCATGTGCCTCCTTCACAAGAGTTTTGGGATTTGGCAGCTCGGGAACGGGCCTTTTCTGTGGTGGCTCCCCGCTTGTGGAACACTCTCCCCAAGGAGGCTCACCTGCTGCCTTTGTTACATATCTTTAGGCACCGGATAAAAACATTCCTCTTCTCCCAGGCCTTGGACTAATTCAACCATCTATTTACAGATAGGTAGCCGTGTTGGTCTGCCATAGTCAAAACAAAAAATTCCTTCCAGTAGCACCTTAAAGACCAACTAAGTTAGTTCTAGGTATGAGCTTTCGTGTGCATGCACACTTCTTCAGATACACAGTGTATACACAGTGTATACACAGATACACAGTGTATCTGAAGAAGTGTGCATGCACACGAAAGCTCATACCTAGAACTAACTTAGTTGGTCTTTAAGGTGCTACTGGAAGGAATTTTTTGTTTCAACCATCTATGGCATTTTTAAACGGTGGGGTTTTGTTCACTCTTTGTGTTTGTTGTTATGTTATGGATTTTCATGTTTTTATATTGTAAAGCACCCCGAGATCCTCAGGATGAAGGGTGGTATAGACATCTTAAAAATAAAAAAAATAAAAGCAGTCACGGCTTCCTCCCAAAGAATCATGGGAGCTGTGGTTTGTTTAGGGTGCTGAAGGTCGGTAGGCACAGTGGCGGCTAGTAACACTTTTACTTGGGAGAGATGCCATTTTTTCATCACAAGAGGTTCTGCCCAACACTTATTTAGAGAAGTGTGCCATTATACACACACAGAGTGCCCTTGTCTCCTCGCCTCTACCCCGCTCTCTGTTATTCTCTGCTCTTCTATGGACAGGGAAGGGGCTTCCATGTAAGAGGACCCAAGTATGATTTTCATACAAGATTTACCCCATTCCTCTTATTTAAAAAATAAGCCATAACAGACAATGTAATTTTCTGAACTCATGCATTGTTTACACCTGCTCATCCCTTGTGCAAAAACTTAACACAAAATAAGCTTTTAAAAAGTGAATAAAGCTTGTTTCAAGTTGCGTGCAGGAATGTAGATTCCTGCATCTGCCTCTCAGCCACTGCTTACTCATGGTGAGCATAGAGAACATGGGCTGTATCCAACTAACCTTTACTCAGAGTAGACCTATTAAAATTAAAGGTCATAAGTTTGTTTTGTTCATTACTTGCAATAAATCTCTTCAGAGCATGGCTGACATTGGATACAGCCCCATGCTTTCATCTCCTAAAGGCACCTCTAGATGGAACAGTTTTCAAGCATAAATTTCCATATTTGATGTATGCAAGCTTCACTAAATACCAGCTCTGAATCTACCAGGATGAATGCAGGCAGCACAGTCCAAAAGAGGCATCAACTCAGTTTTACTCAAAAGTAGACCCATTAAAATACATGGACAACATGGACTAAGTGCCATTCATTTCAATAGGTCTACTCTGATTGAAATTGATTACCTGCTATGGCGGCCCTAAATCTTTGCATTAGTTGGTGCTTCTACCTAGTAGCATCAGCAGTAGCTGGTGCCCATTGTGACTGGTAAAAGTGAAATGCAGGGAGGCCAACAGTAGGTGGTGGCAAAGCTAGGCGGAGCCTACTAATTTGGTTGCCATTCTGTTCTCTGCTGAGGTCTACAAGGGCAATAGAAAGACTAAAGAGGAGGAAGCTGAACCCCCTGGATTTATTGCAAGTAGCAAGGCAAGCCAGTGGGTCATATTGAGGTTGGTGGGGCAGTGCCATCCTAATGGGGCAACCTCCATTGATGCAGCAAAAGAACAGCCCTGCTGGATTGGTCTAGAAGGGTTGGTCTAGTCCGCTACCACCAGCACCATAACCATAACCATCATCACCATCTTATTTTCATTACTGGGTTCTTTCCATCCGTGTTCTACTTAGATAAGACACACTGAAGTGAATGAACTTAGCAATAACCATCAGTTTCAAGGCGTCTACCTATCATCATCATCATCATCATCATCATTTATTTGTGGCTTACAACAAAAATGTTTTAAAATGACTTACAATCCTAAAGGCATACACGATACAGAATTTAAAATTCAGCAAAAAGACAAAAGATCATTAATTGACTAAAAGTGCTCATCCTGCAATACCATAAAAAACAGGGGGGAAATCCAACTCCATCCTACTAAAAGATGAACACCAGTGCAGATTAGGATATCATCATTCCATGTGAACAGCAGTTGAGAGTCAAATGACTGGGTGAACAGGAATGTCTTTGCCTGGCACCTAAAAGTTGCTAATGACGGCACCAGGCACATTTCTCTTTGAAGAGCATTCCACAATTGGAAAGTCACCACTGAAAAGGTCTGTTCTCATATTACCACCCTCTGCAGCTCCCTTGGAGGGGGAAAATGGAGAAGGGGCTCAGATGATGAATGCAGGATCCAGGCGGCTTCATGCAGGGAAAGGTGGTCCCTAACTTACTGGAGCCCTGAGCGACATAAGGCTTTATAGGTCAAAACCAGCACTAGGAATTGACCACCACTATTTCCAACACTTAAGCAAAATGCTTAAGGGAAGCTCCCTGCTAAAGCATGAAGTTAACAACCTTCATGGAGTCCCCTTCCCCAGTGGGTGATTTTCCTCCTTCCTTCCTGGAAGGAGAGGTTGTTCTCATTGTATCAAGCAGACACAGTTACTGTACTTCTAGGATCTATGCCGCATTTATAGGAACCAGCGGGCAAAAAAGTACCACATACTCCTTCATGGCTCTCTCTGGAGTCAGCTCATCTATCATAAACAGCAACATGAACCAGTCTTGATACAGACAGAAATGACCTCTTGCTCTACATACTTGTGTGTAGAGGGGAAATGGTGGCCGAGGCATGAATAAAGCCTGGCGAAAATTTGTTGTGACAGTTTATGACAACATACAGCTGTAACCCTCTGAGCATAGCATGCCAGATCTGTCTCTGTTAAACATAGTGAGACCAGGACTGAACTCTGCTCAGCACTGAAATTAATGCAGTAAGTGTGGGAATGTTCTGGGGTGCAGGAGAGGATATATTGACTAATTATATCCTTATCCAACTTGTACTAACAAGTTCCCAAAATATCAGCAGAGTTTATAGACATTCCCCTTTAAGTACGCAACGGTAACGCTTGCACAGGTTCGCTAGAACCTCTATAATAATTACTCTGGTAATTTCCCCTTTGTTCCCTCTTAAAATACAAGACACGACACAGTCTTTATAAAAGTATAAAAGAGTTTACTCACGTTCTGTTCACAATATGATCCCAGAAGGTAGGCAGGCTTAAAAAGGTTACATACAGTTAGAATCTATCTTGTAGCAAGATAGTACTGTCCTCTCTTGGCTGGGAGCCAAGAGGGCATCCTTAGATGTTTCCTCATCGAAGGAAGATGGCAGAGAGAGAGGCAAGAGGCAAGAGGCAAGAGGCAAGAGAGAAGAGTGGCTGCCTGCCCTGTGCTTTTATCATTACCTGCACAGGTGAGGCCACACCCACCTCTGGTCACATGCGGAGGAAGTCCGTCCCCAGGAAGTTTACCTGCTTGCTGGACAGACATCCCTCCCCATGTTCTAACATGTACACTCTAGGAATGTTGTCATTGACTGCTCCTGTGTTTACATCCCACATACCCCTTCTCAGGCAATACAACATACACAAAACATAAACAACTTTATTCAACCACCCAGAGTCCCAGCTTGACACGTAGATTCTGGAAACTCTCTCTTGGTAGGGGTTTCGTCAGGATGTCAGCAGTCATCTCTTAGGTGCTGCAGTAGGATAGTTCCACAAGTCCATCCTGGATCATCTGGCGTATGTAGTGGTATTTAACCCCAATGTGTTTTGTTCTGGCCAGGAACTTCTCACTCTGCGTCAGCTTCAGGCAACTTTGATTGTCCTCTAGCAAGCTGACAGGCCCTTTTCTCACCAACCCAAAGTCCTTTATGAGTTGATCAAGCCAGGCGATCTCTCTGCAGGCTTCTGTTGCTGCAACGTATTCTGATTCTGTGGAAGATAATGCTACACAGCTCTGTTTATAACTGCCCCATGAAACAGGTCCATCACCAAACATGAAAACATGACCACTTGTTGATTTATAATCAGCATTATCCCCAGCCCAATCCGCATCAGTATACCCAACCAACTTAGGGTCTCTGACGGCTGGTAACCTTAATTTACAATTCATGGTACCCTTCAAATATCGCACCACCCTCTTTACACCTGCCCAATCATGCTCAGTGGGAGAATTCACTTTTCTGCTAAGAATCCCCACAGCATTAGCTAAATCAGGTCTACATGTGGTAACTAAATACAAAAGTTTACCAATCGCCGACCTGTAGTCATTGTTGTCTGGCAACTGCTTCGAATCCTGCTGATTCTTCAGGAAGTCAGTAGCCATTGGTGTAGCGACTGGATGTGCGTCTTGCATCTGCATGTGCTCAATTAGCTCGTGGATCTTCTGTCTTTGGCTGAGAAGAAATGAGCCGTCCTCTTCTCTTTCCACCTGGATCCCGAGGTAGTACTGGACATCTCCTAGCTCCTTGACCTCCACCTCTTTGCTAAGGTGTTTTACTATCTGTGTATAGTCTTTCTCACTTGCTGTGGCAATAATCAGGTCATCAACAAAAGCTAAGATATATGAGAATTGTCCATTATTTGACTTACTGTACAAGCACTTGTCAGCGTCGCCTTGCTTGTACCCAAGTTGCGTCAGCATTTTATGCAACTTCTGGTTCCAGGCTCTAGCAGCCTGTTTAAGTCCATAAAGTCCTTTCTGCAGTTTGCACACTAAATGTGCCTCATGTGGTTTCACAAAACCTTTGGGCTGTTTCATATAAATTTCTTCAGAAATCTGCCCATGTAGAAAAGCGGTAGCAATGTCTATGTGTTTCACTCTCATTTTCTTGGAGGCTGCAATGCTTAAAAGCATTCTTACGCTGCTGTACCTCACGGTTGGTGCAAAAACTTCATCATAGTCTTCACCAAAACGCTGTGAAAATCCCTGTGCTACAAGTCTAGCTTTGTAGCGCTGCACTTCTCCTTCTGACCCCTTCTTAACCTTGAAAACCCATTTACTGCCAATGGCCTTCTTACCGGGAGGCAGCTCAGTGAGTGTCCAGGTCTTGTTCTGATGCAGTGCATCCATCTCCTCCTGCGCGGCCTTCCTCCAGAGACTGGCTTCTGCAGCTGGCATCTCCTGTATCTCTTCCCAAGTGGAAGGTTCTTGTGGAAACGCCAACCCTGCAAAGTAGGACAACCGTAATGGTGGGACACCTTTGTTGGTTCTGGACGAGCGCCTGACCTCTGGTTCTGCGACCGCATCAGCTTCCTCATCCTCCTCCAACGCAGGCATGTCCCCATCTGAGTCCTCATCTTCGTCTCTGGTGCCGCCAGGGTTCTGGTCCTCTGCGTCTTCTGGTGCGTCGCCTGTAGGGGGCGCTGTAACACTTGAAGGCAGATTATTACTTTGTGGGGTCTCAAAAGGGAAATATACAAATTCTTGAGTCCTTTCTGACTCATCTGAAGAATCCATAACAGTGTTCTTAGTGTCTACCTTTCCATATTCATCAAAATAAACCGCATGGTATGCATTTGTCTTACCAGTTTGTAAGTCCATAATTCTGTATCCTTTGCCTCCAGAGGCATATCCCACAAGGATACCTGCTTTTGCCCTGGAGTCAAGCTTGTGTCTGTGTTCCTTGGGCACGTGGAAGTAACATGGACTTCCAAACACACGTATGTGTGACAGATTGGGAGCTTTCCCATGCCAAAGTTCAAATGGTGTGCGCTCTGCACCTTTAGTTGGCAGTCTATTCTGCAAATACACCGACGTGTATACTCCTTCAGCCCACAGCTTCTGTGGCAAACATGCATCCTTTAGCATGCACCTTGTCATGTCCATAATGGACCTAAACTTTCTCTCAGCTATGGCATTCTGCTGTGGTGTGTAAGGAATTGTGGTTACATGTGCAATTCCTTCCTTGGCCAGGAGAGCCTGCATTTCATTTGAGCAGTACTCACCTCCATTGTCGCTCATTAGCACAGCTGGAGCTCTCTGGAATTTGTTCTTGACCATGGCAATGTATTCCTGGAGCTTGTCCACTGTCTCACTCTTCTCTTTGAGGAAATATACAACACAAAATCTTGAAAAGTCATCCAGAAATATTAAAATATATCTATTCTTTCCCAGTGAGGGAACATTCATGGGTCCACATATGTCAGTGTGCACTATGTCAAGCACTTTGTTGCTTCTTTGTTCTGCACAACGTGGAAATGAAGGTTTTACAGCCTTCTCAGTAATACAGCTTATGCACTTTGCTGGAGCTTTGTCGCTCTGCTTTACCTGCAAACCTCTTACAAGATCTCTTTTCTGTAGATCCAGAATGACGTTGGTGTCTCTATGTCCAAGCCTTCTGTGCCACAGGTCCAGATCTGCTTCATCCTTCTGGCTGGAATGTGCCACTTTTGCAGACTGATTCTCTGAAAGATCAAGCTCATATACACCATTGATTAGCTCTGCTTGAGCAAACACTTTGCCATTTCTAGTCACCTTGCATTCTCCATTTCCAAATGTGATCTGGAAACCTTTCTTGTCCAGTGTGGACACGCTGATTAAATTGCAGCTCAGCTCTGGTACATACAAAACTCTAGAGATTGTGTTCTCAATGCATTCATTGTTTATATTGCATTTCAGACTCATGGAACCTGCACCTTTTGCTTTAACAATGTTCCCATCTGCAATTTCAATTTCAGATCCTTCTTCATCATTTATCTCATTAAAATAGTCCTTTTTATATGAAAAATGTGAGCTGGCACCTGAATCTAAAATCCATTTATTACGTTTATTCTCACGATTCTGGACAGTTAAATTCCTTTCTTGCAGTAGCCATGTGCATTCACATTTCCCCTTCTTTTCTCCATTTGGCTGAAAGGGGTGGGGTTTCTTGGCTTTAGGAGCCTTGCAATTCTTTGCAATGTGTCCTTCTTTGTTACAATTGAAACAAATCACTTTCTTAGGCATCCCTTTGGACTTTGTAAATTGCCTAGATGCATAACTACTGTCTTTGCTTCTAGCATTTCTCACTGGAGATTCAGCTCTATCTCTGCATTCTTCTTTTAAATAACCAATCAAGTCTTTAAAAGTCAGACCTTGTCTATGATCCATCAAACTTACAAATGCGCTAAAGCGTGGTCCAAGTGATGACAACAAAAATGCTATCTTTGTATCTTCATCAAAAGCTTTGGGAGTCAAATCAATTCTCTGAATAATCTCAGTGAACTTGTTGATGTGCTCTGTGAATTCCTCTTTTGAATTCATCCTCACTCTGGTTAATTTACACACCAAGTTTCTGAAGCAGTTTATGCTAGATTCTCCATACACGCGCTCGATATCTCTTAAGATTTGAGATGCATCATCTGTACTATTTATTAATGATAGCTGCTCATCACGAAGTCCACTCAAAATTATGTGTCTAGCTTCGCTGTTCATGCGTTTCCAAGCACTTATCTTGGCTAAAGCTTCCTCAGACGATCCCGTAGGTTGAGGGTTTAAAGCTTCCAAAATGTGCTTATAATCTAAACATGCTATCAAGCGCTGCTTCCAGTGTATGAAATTGTGTTCATTCAGCACAGGCATTCCTAGCTTTGCATCACTATCAAAAGCTGCTCTAGCCATCTTAAAATCCAAAAATTTGAAAATTCTTCAAAATTTCAAAATTTCTCAAAATTTCAAAATCAAAATCTCAAAAATCTCAAAAATGCAAAACAATTCTTCACTGCCTTGGGTCACTGTGAACTCTGAGGGAAGGGGGGGTGCTTAATCCCCACTGCACAATGGAACAAAGGACCATGTGCTTACCAGGAAGTTAACTCAGAAAAATACTACTCAACTCAAAATCACAATCCAACGCAATCCTTCAAAAATACGCAGAAATATGCAATACTGGGGCCAATAACCCTTTGTGGGAATGTTCTGGGGTGCAGGAGAGGATATATTGACTAATTATATCCTTATCCAACTTGTACTAACAAGTTCCCAAAATATCAGCAGAGTTTATAGACATTCCCCTTTAAGTACGCAACGGTAACGCTTGCACAGGTTCGCTAGAACCTCTATAATAATTACTCTGGTAATTTCCCCTTTGTTCCCTCTTAAAATACAAGACACGACACAGTCTTTATAAAAGTATAAAAGAGTTTACTCACGTTCTGTTCACAATATGATCCCAGAAGGTAGGCAGGCTTAAAAAGGTTACATACAGTTAGAATCTATCTTGTAGCAAGATAGTACTGTCCTCTCTTGGCTGGGAGCCAAGAGGGCATCCTTAGATGTTTCCTCATCGAAGGAAGATGGCAGAGAGAGAGGCAAGAGGCAAGAGGCAAGAGGCAAGAGAGAAGAGTGGCTGCCTGCCCTGTGCTTTTATCATTACCTGCACAGGTGAGGCCACACCCACCTCTGGTCACATGCGGAGGAAGTCCGTCCCCAGGAAGTTTACCTGCTTGCTGGACAGACATCCCTCCCCATGTTCTAACATGTACACTCTAGGAATGTTGTCATTGACTGCTCCTGTGTTTACATCCCACAGTAAGAAATGTGATGTTTACTTAGAACGTACTCTCTTTCATCTTGTTGGAAGGTTTTTTTTTCCTGGGAAGTTTGTTTTGGAAGTCCAGTACTTTTAATTGGGGTGGGGGATGGGGAGCCAGCATGGTGCCATCCATATATTATTGGACTCCCACCAGCCCCAGTAAGCATGGCCAATGGTCAAAGATGATGGGAGTTGTAGTCCAACAACATCTGGGGGACACTCTGCTCTACACTATACATCATATCATCAGTCAGAGTTTAAAAGAATAAAAAAATCATTTCTGGATCAGGCCAGTAGTCCATTTTGCCCAACATCCACAATGGATGTTTATGGAAAGCACACAAGCAGGACCTGAGTGCAACAACACTTTTCTCTCCAAAGTAGAGAAAAGTGTTGGAAAATGGAGGCAGTGTTCTATTGTTCTAATTTCATAACCTTTCAATGTCCAAGAATTTCTTACAACAGCACTTTTTAGGAAAGTTCAGCATTATTGTTACCATTTCAAAGGTGAAGCCAAGGCTTGAAAAAGAATGGCTATAAGCGTTCATAATGGAGGACTTTCTAGTTCAGAGCACACATACTTTTACCCTCCAAAATGCTCTTCTATCAGCTCCAGTTGGCATGACCTGTGGTCGGGGGAAAGGCTGCAACTCAGGGGCAGAGCATCATCAGGTCAGTGGCCCACCTACTCCAACATCCTGTTCCCATTTGAGCCGACCAGGTGCCAGTGGGAGACCAGCAAACAGGATTCAAGCACAAGAGCATCCTCCCCTCCCGTGGTTTTCAGCAATCAGTATTCAGAAGCCTTGCTGCCTCCAACTGTGGAAGCAGTGCATACCAATCATGGCTAGTAGCCGTCAATAATCCTCTCCTCCTAAATGAATTTGACTAATCCTCTTTGAAAGCCATCTACTAAGTTGGTGGCCATCACTGCCTCCCGTGGGAGAGAATTCCATAGTTTAACCTTGTGCTGTGTGAAGATGCTTCCTTTTATCTTTTCTGAATTCCAATGTTCAACTTCATTGGACGGATGTCCATGCACTCTAGTGTCATGAGAGAGTGGAGAGGGGACTTTTATTCATCCCCTTTCTCTATGCCATGCATCATTTTATAAACTTCTGTCATGTTCCTCTAAACTAAAAAGTCCCAAATGCAAGCCACCCCCTTGAGGGGTCAATGGTCTGACTCATAAGGATAAGGAAGCTTCCTATGTTCTAGGTATTATAGGAGCTGTAGTTCAACAACATCTGGAGACCACCAGGTTGAGGAAGAATATGCTCTCATGCAGCAGATCAATAAACAAGGGATAGTTGATAGTTTGATCTTCAGAAGCACATATATCTTCTCTTTTGTTGATATGTACAGAGCTTGTTTACTATCTGCTCTAAGCACCCACTTCTCCATGCCTGCTACCTTTCCCACAAGCAAACAGTCTTGTGGAATTGCTATCAAATTATTACATTCTCAATCACACCTGGAAATAAGCTTCTTTGAAATCAACAGGCCCTACTGCCAAGGGAGTCAGTTCCAGCACGGGTGTCGCAACAAAACAAAACATATCACAGAAAGAGTCAAGGCGGCCTCAGCAGGATCCCTATTACAAACATTTTCCCAGTGCTAATTTTTGCAGCGGGACAGAACTCTTTAAAACTGTCACCGAAGGCCTGTGTGAGAAAACATTTTTGCTTCTGCCAAACTGCAATTGACAATAGTGTACTTTACAGGACTGAAAAAAATTCACATAAATTATCCCTATAATCATTATAATAACATTGTAAGATAGTATAAACCTATTATCCCCATCATGTAGACTGAATGGCACCCAGTGAGGCAAAAATTGCATGGAGCCCACATTTTCAGTGGTGTATTACAACCACTTTCTAGTACTGAGCAGTAAAAAAATAGTTCCTATGAAAAGGTGTGAGCTTTTCAACTGCACTATTCAGAGCACGAATCATTCTGAGAATCATTAAGAGCTATTTGACAGTGGAACGGACTCCCTCAGAAGGTGGTGGACTCTTCTTCATTGGGTTTTTTTAGACAGAGGTTTGATGGCCATCTGCCAGGGGTTCTTTAGCTATTATTCCTGCATTGCAGGGAGGCGGACTAGATTACCCTTGGGGGCCCTTCCAACTCTACTTTTCTACAATTCTGTGAGAAGTTGCTCAGAAATATATCTGAACTCTTACAAAAATATTAAATGGTGGTGGTGTGGTGGGGGAATTAAATAAAAAAAAACAGACCAGAGAATACTAAATAGGCATGAGCAAAAATGAATGTGTTGGGGAAATGACAATTTTCTATCCATTAAGTTATTTCTGCCTACATGAGACTCAATTATCAGAAATGTTACACAAACCAAGAAATGTTGCAAATCTAAGTAGTAAAGAGTTCACCTATCTATCTATCTATCTATCTATCATCTATCTATATCTATCTATCTATCTATCTATCTATCTATCTATCTATCTATCTATTTCCTCCCGCTGTTGGAGGGTGAGGAACCAAAATGAGGAACCATTTTGGCTGAGCCACCAAAATGAGATTTTAAAAACTCAGAAAAAATTAAGTCCCAACAGCAGAATTCTCATTCCGTGTGTACATTTTGTTATCTTTTCGCTCATGTAATACTTCTGACAATTTAGCCCGACATAGTCGGGAAATATTTTCTCAAGGAAGAAGAGGTGAACAAGGATTTGGCATTTTTCCTCCAATCACACCATATGCTTTTGTTAAAAGCATTAGCAGGAACGAGCTGGGAAAGGAGACCCAAAGCGGACTCCAAACTGGCAATCGCCTTCTCCCAAGCAGAAAAGGGAGCCCAATATTTCCATTTCCCGGGAGATGCTGCTACATACACCCAGCCGTGCCCCGCCGGCTCACTTTTTGGCAAGGCCTCGACATGGTCCACATTCGCCGGCTACCA
Source organism: Podarcis erhardii (assembly GCF_964252035.2). Taxonomy (NCBI): domain Eukaryota; kingdom Metazoa; phylum Chordata; class Lepidosauria; order Squamata; family Lacertidae; genus Podarcis; species Podarcis erhardii. The sequence goes on from NC_138511.1 coordinate 33,191,482, forward strand.
GATAAGGTCTTCCAGCAGCGCCGCGGGAAGATCCCTGCGCTTCTCGCCGCGCCCCGTCGGGTGTCGCTGCGCCTCCACCTACCTGATCCGTGCTGCTGGCGGAGGATGGTGGCTTTGCCCGGCGGAGGCGAGGCCGACGACGCTGCTGCTGCTGCCGCCGCCGCCACGATAGTCGTGGTGCTGGAGTTGGAGGAGGAAGAGGACGACGACGAGGAGGAAGCCGCGGCAGGGATGGAGGCTGCTGACGAGGAGGAGGAAGAAGAGGCTGCTGCTTCGCCCTGCGCCGGCAGGAGACGCTTGTCCCCCAGGCGCGGCTCGGCCGTGGCTCGCCCGGGCGGGCTACTCCTGCGCGGGCCGCTGCTCTGGATGTGCGAGACCGCCTCGGCCGCCTGCACGTCGGGCGGGGAGAAGCGCGCCAGGACGCGCAGCTGCGCCTGGGCCTTGTGCTCCTGAGTGTCCTCGTCGCCGTAGTCCGACACGCGGCACTCGTACACGCCCTCGTCCTGTCGCCGCACACCGGACAGCCGCAGCCGGTGGGAGATGTCGTTGCCCTGGACGCGCACCGTCTGCAAAGAGAGCGAGAGAGAGACGCCTTAGCCGTCCAGCAGGATTGGTTTCCCGGGATGAGGAAGGAGCTTGGGGTCTGTTCCAGCGCACAGCTCGAAAAGGACTCGCGATGTATATAAGGCGCTTGCCTCCCACTTGTCCCCACCCTCCACTTGCTGGACTCCTGCCATGAACATATTTTTCTTTTGGAGAGCTGAACATGTGAGAGACAACTCGCCCCTCTAGAAATATCCTATATGCCTTCCGTATCCCCCCTCATTTCCCGTCCCCGTCTCGCCGGTGCCACCACTGTAAAGTCAAGATCGAAGCTGCAAACTTTCCTGGGTGTAAAGTTTGTAAGGAGGTGTGCAAAGGATTGCCCTGTTAGGTGCAAACAAGCAAAGCTGTATAATTTTCATAAAATACCGTCCTCGCCATAGAGGTGTGTTCACATGAACCCTCAATCCCTTGCCACCCACAGCTTACGGCTATATGGCGAACAAGCAACTGTGGGCACACACCAGACCTTCTCTTATGCAATGTGCTCCCATCTAGATTTCCAGCTATGACTGCTTTACATGCACACTATGTTTCTAAATACACGTATGCAGAACTGCCTAGAGTTTGTAGCCACTGGGAGTTTTGGGAAACTATCCCTCCCTGGTATTTCAACCTCCCCCCCCCCCCCCCAGTTCCTAAGTAAGTGTGTGTATGTTTGCAGCCTTAATACTGCAATTCTGACACATATTTTTTATTTATTAGATTTATATGCTGCTCTTCATCAAAAGATCTCAGGGTGGTCCACAAGGTAAAATCGGGGACAGAGTCCCTCCTGCACAAAGAAGCTATCTTCAGTAACTACAGATGGGCTTTGCATTTTACAACATCGAGTGCCATAGTGTTTACATGTTTCATGTTTACATAGCGTCTGCCAATGGTACACTAGGTGGCTGTGCAGGATTTGGTCAATATGCAAGCTGAAGATAAACCAGTCTCTGGTCACACCGTATGGACAAACACACACTTGAAGCTGCTTTGCACATAGGAGGTACAGTACCAGAGAGGAATTAATCTGAACCTGAGTCTGATTATGTGCATACATGTTTTTCTTGCATGCGCAAGAAGTCTCAAAGCTGCCCATGTTTCCCAGGAAAATGCCAGAAACAAACCATGTGATTGCTTTTAGCTGGTTGGCTATTATAAAGTTGTATATCACAAATGATGATCTGCAGAGGAAGGGCAGGTGTAGAGCACCTTGTCTATCTAGCCCAGCATTGGCTGTTCAGCAGTGGCTGTTCAGGGTCTAAGGCAGAAGTCATTCCTTTCATCTTTCCCCACAATCCTTTTTTTAAAAAAACCTCAATAACTGGATATGCCAGGGGACTGAACTTGAGATCTTCTGTATGCAAAGCAGCTGTTCTACCACTGAGCCATGGTACCTCCCATGAAATGCACATGTCTCATGAAATCATCATCACCATCATCTCCTCTATTTTGAACCCTTCCCATTTCAATGACTTGTCAGAATGGCTTGTGGAGGGCTGGCGGCTTCCAGTTCTGGACCTGTGGCTGGAAGCAATTTCCTATCCATGGGCTACAGCTACTACTGTCCTTGCCAATTGGCAAGAGCAGATGGGAAATGGAGCCCAGCAACATCTGGAGGTCTATAGCTCCCTTGTCCCTTCTGTAGAAAAAACACACACAATAGTTTGCTCTAAAATCCAGGTTTCTCAACTGCATTCTGAAATAAATATCTGCTTCATCTCCTCCTATTCCTCTGTTTTTGAAACCTGAGATGTATGTTTTCGGGACCCACTCTATTTTTTGTGATTGCATTCCCCCCCCCAATAACTGTAATACCACCACCAATAAGTTATAGTGCAAAGCACAATGAAACTCTGGAAATCTGGCTTCAAGCACATTGGCTGTAAGCAGAAAAAAAGTCTACCTCCAACTCTCTGGAGACAAAACACTGAAACTGGCTGCAAAAGCACTCTAGTTGATTCTAATTCCCCATTAAGATACATAGGGAAGAAGTTGAAGGTAATCAGATTACAAGCAAAAGGGTGCTTTGTAGGTTAAACCAGAGCTCAGTTTGGAGCCTCAGCTAACCAGTCCTCAAACCTAGAAATACAGAAATTACATTGTAATGCATTAAATGAGAGTGTCCCTGAGCATGTGCAGAGCATCTTTCATCGCAGGTCCTCACACCTGAGGGATCATGGATCTGGACTTGCAGGGGACATGAGGCAGCTCCTCAAGGAACTTGAATCCTGCCCCCTCCCTTTTTCAAAAATAGACAATGTATGGACAGCATGCCTGACATAGTGTTAGAGGGACAACTCCTTGCAAAGACGCTCTGTGGAATTAAACAACAACAAAAAAGCCTTTTGATGCTGCTCTTTCCCTCTGTCTTAAAAATTCAATTTGTCTTCCTCCCCAAAATCAAATATTCCACTGCTGCAAGTCATTGCTTTTGGCCATTTCTATCCGCTCCCTGCACCAAGGAATACTTCCAAGCATGGGGTCACTCATCCGAAATCAAATGCTGGCCACTAATTCCATCTCCTCCTTCCCTTAATTAAATGCATTTCTCCGTTGCAGTCAACAGCTAGCCACTAATCCTCCTTGCTCCCCCCTCTGCTTCCAGCAATAATGCATTTAAAATGTATCATCTGTCCAAAAGCAACCTCACTGTGCTGGCTCTCTCTAATCCTGCCCTCGTACTCTTGCAGAAACAAGTGCAGCCAACAGCATCCAGCCATTCATGCTTCATCTCTGATTCCCCAAAACAAATGCAGCCCTTCATACCCCTCACCCGATAATAACAACAACGAAAAACAGCTCCTGCATTTAATCCTCTGCAAAGCACACAAAATCCCAGTCAGAGAAAGGGGGGGGAGAGAGAAAAGATGCACCAGGTCCCTCAAAGTTGAACACAGCCATGTTGCCATGAGTGAGTCCAAATCATCTTCCAAAAATAGATGCATTGGGACTAATATATTTTCCCCTTTTCCCTCCCGCTCCCCTGTCTGAAATGCAGCCCGCAACATCTGCCTCTGAAATTCTGTCTCCAAACACTTTATCAATTTCCCTCTCCTCTGATCTTGTCCATATTTAGACGTGCATATTCTCTCTCTCTCTCTCTCTCTCTCTCTCTCTCACACACACACACACACACACACACACACTCCTATTGTTCTGTTTTCTATATTTTAATTATTCCTTTTTTGTCACCAGAAATAATAGTAGGATTGCCAAGATGCCTGTTATTATCAGGGATCCCTGAGCTTGACCCTTATTTAAATAAAGCTCAGCTCCAAAGTGCTTCATCAAAGAAACCCCAACGATTCCGTTTCCTATTGATCTACTTTCCACACACCAGCAAACAGCTTGTAGAGAAACCAATTACAGGTGGGTGCTCCAGATCTAAGGTAACCTCCCATTTGCAATAAACAAATTTCATAGAGGCAGGCCAGGATGGCTTTGCCTCCAAAGTTTAAGATGCAATCAGTCCAAATAATCTAAAAACAAAAACAAAAAACACAGTGTAGCAGGTGGGAAAGTGTGTGCATCACCTCATTTGGGTAGGGGTAAAACGACTTCTGCAAGATGTCACAATGTGTGATGTATGAAGATAGAAAACTTAATTTTGGTCTCTTGTGCCAATTTAACAGTCACAGCCTCTGAAGAATTCTGGGAACTGCAGCTTGGTGATGGGGCAGGGCATAATCTATTAATGACTCCCCCTTCCACAGACCCTGGGTTCTTTGGGATGGGGGAAGTAAGAATATTGACTGCAGTGCAGATATATACTTGGAATTAAGTTCAGAGTACATATTTAGTCAAAGGAAGTGGCAAAGCTCCTAGACCAGTGATTCTCAAAGGGTATATGAAGCATGCCACACTGGTGTGGCAGGAGAGGATGGCTAGTATGGCAGGAAGTTTCAAGAACAATCAAAGAAACATTTCAGTGTAGTGTAATGTAGTATAATTTTTAACCTCCACCCCAAGAATATGGGTATATATCTTTTCAAAACAAGAGAAAGAGCATCGAATGATACTGAGGACAATCCTAGTTGTGTTTTCCAATACATCTCTTATCAATTAAACATGTTGGTGTGGCACTGGCAAATTTTCATTCTGAAAGTGTCGCCCAGAGAAAAAAGTTTGAGAGACACTGTCCTAGACTGTGACACTGCAGTTGGGGGGTTTATATGTTTGCAAGTTCTGCCATGAGAAATGCTCCCTTGTAGCATTCCTTTCATGGAAAGAGATATAGCTCAGTGGTAGAACATCTGTCCTCCCTGTTGATATCTCAAGTTCAGTCCCTGGCATCTCCACATAGGGCTGAGGATGTTCCCTGCCTTAATCCAGTGAAGTGGGGGGACGGACCTGTGGCCCTTCAGATGTTGTTGGACCACAACTCCCATCGTTTTTTTAAACATGGGTGGTGCTGGCTGGGAATGATGGGCATTGTAGTCCAAAGAGGGCCACAGGTTTCCCCATCCCTGCTCTGGAGGCTTGACATGACGTGGACAAGGAGGACATGCAAGGATTGCAAGGATACCACAACAAATCAAGGCGCCATCTTTGTGAGGTCTCATGCGCAGCCCCTCTCCAAGGTCTCAGGAACAGGAGGGCTCTTCCAATCCCTGCTCCCTGAGATTCTTTAAACTGAAATCGACAGGGACTGGTTTTTCCTATGTGCACAGGCTGTGCTCTACACGATAACCCCTGCTCCAGCTAGATGCCTACAGAAAAGCAGAATGTACTGAGACACACTTACACTGATCTTTGTTGCATCCTTATTTGTTACCTGAAAAAGAAAAGAGGGAGAAATTAAACAGGGAGAACGGATGCATCAGAACAATATTTCTCTCGCATACATTCTCCCTCCCCATCCCCACCTCACATGCACCCATTAAGCAGACAATTCTCTTCCTCAAACAGGGTTAATGGCAGACCACCTTTCCTTGATTGGGGATACACTCAATTGCTTCTTAACTTACTGCGTATGTGGTTTGGGTGAAAGACAATTGGGTTGACTGGGTGGTAGTAAAACAGTTATCACATTTTGCCGTTTGATAACAGCCTTTGAGGGCAGGGATGGCCACAAGTCGGTTAACTGACATATATCACAAGCAGCTGCAATTCCAAAGGCAACCTTGTAATGCGGAATAGCAATGGCAGAAGCAAGAAAGGGAACTTGGTGAACTGGCCTGGGGTAGTGGGTTTTGATCCATTGTATTTCCACACAAGTCTTTCTTGTTACTTATTATCCATTATTATCCATTATCCTGATCTTCAAATGCATGGTAAAGGTATCTGATGATGTCATATTAACAGTCTTAATCAAATCTACTCAGAAGTAAGTCCTATTCCTATGGGAGTGGGGTTAGGATTGATATTAAAATAAGCAGCGACTTATAAAAGCAACATCAAAATAAAACCTCAGTTGATGTTAAAAAGCTGAAAAGGCATAATAATTTTTTTTAAGTCTTTGCCTGGCACTGGAGAGGCATCAGAGTGGGTGCCAGGTGAGGTTTTCTGGGGGAGACATTTCAAAGTCAGAGTGCCACCACTGAAAAGTCCATCTCCTGGCAGCTGCCCACTGCACTACTGATGGTAGAGGAACCTGGAGAAATGTTCTGATCAGGGCAGCTTGCCATGCTGAGAAAATCACCTTGTCAAGCCTAGCTCTACAGCAGGGGATCATAGAATGCTTTAGTTGATGGATTACAAGAACCCAGTATGGTAGCATATTGAATCACAGAATTGTAGAATTGGAAGGGACCCAAAGAGTCATCTCATCCAATCTCCTGCAAGAGAAGAATCACAGCTAAAGAAACCCTGACAGATGGCCATCCAACCTCTGCTTAAAAACCTCCACTAAAGAAGAGGTCACCACTTTCAGAGGTCATCTGTTCAACTGTTGAGCAGCTCATACCATCAGGAAGTTCTTCCTAATGTTTAGTCGGAATCTCATTTCTTGTAGCTTGAATCTACTGGTTTGGGTCCTACCCACTGGAGCAGCAGAAAACAAGCTTGCTCCATCTTCCACATGGTATTTGAAGAAATAGGTTTTTAACATGGCGTCTAGAGTGCAGTTTGCAAACAGCTCTGTCATTGTTAGAAATAGGATACTTCAGCTGGGCCTCTTCATTTACACCATCCATTTAAGGCCCTTTTATGCTACTTTAACAGCTGTGGCTCCCTGCAAAGGATCCTAAGAAGTGACATTTGTTAAGGGTGCTGGGAATTGCAGCTCTGTGAGGGGTTTTCTAACAACTTTCAGTGCCCTTAATGAACCATAGTCACCAGGATTCCTTGGAGGAAGCCATGGCAGTTTAAAGCGGTATAACGTTGCTTTAAACTTATGGTGCATTGTGGATCAACGCTGCAGGTAAAAAAAGCTATCGAACATCTCAGGCTCAACGGTTGACAAAGGAGGCCCTTAGCAGTGGTGCCCGTTGGCATTGACCCACAACAGGACCTTCTCGGTGGTGGTTCCCTGTTTCTGGAATGCCCTGCCTGGTGAGGTGTATCTGTCTCTCCCATTATTAACTTTCAGGAGGAATTTACAAACATAACTGTTTTCACCCAGGCATTTGATGGCAAAAAGATGTTGTTCATGGCAACCTTAGAATTACTAGCTGTGAAAGTATATTATTGTTTTAGGATGTTTTTCGATGTTTCAATTTGCTTTTAGAGGTGTTATTTTTTTACATGTTTAGGACCAGCAATCCAAGCAGTCCCTTTCCCATGTTGTTGTTGTTTTAGGAGAAGAAAATGAGATGGGGTGGGTGGAGCCCTGTCTCAGATCTCCCACGTATTGTCCAGTTTGTCTTTGACTTTTATTATGAGGCTAAAGGCAACATGTAAACCTCATCTATATGTTTTCCTTTCCGTTGCCACCCCAGCCGATATCGCTGGGCGAGTGCATGTTTTGCAACTCCATTTGAGCAGAGCTGGCATGCTATACAGTCAAAAGAAGCAGATTTTCAGCAATAGCTTTGTGACCTGGAAAGGACACTCTAACAAGAAACACTGTTTTACAGCTCCTGCCTCTGGTTCTATCATTACATCTATTTCCGATGTTCCAGTGGTGAGTGCTGTTCTTTTTGTGCCTAAAATAGCACCATCCAAGCACAAGAGGGAGGCTTCAGAAGATTTGAGGAAACCCTTCCAGAAATGAAAATACCTTCAGGGCAGTGGAGACACCAAACATGAGACAAAACCCTTAGTGTCCCTTCCAACTCTGCCATTCTATGCGTCTATGAAACATGGTCACTGGCCATGAAATGCTGGTTGACTTATTGGTGCTGGTGCTGGTGAATTGTGTATATTTCTGTGGAACTGAGTGCCTGGAATCTTGATTGACAGGGCTCTCCACTGCAACATTTCGTTGCAGGTCGCCTTGATCACATGTGAAAGCCAATAATCTGCCAGACTTTACTGTGACAAAGGAACAGATCCCTGGGCGGAGCTATGCAGATGGCTACATGGGGCTTCACAAATGAGAACAGGCTTGGTTATCAGTGGCTTCAGCTAGGTTTCATAGGAAATGGTTGCAATTTGGCATGCAGCTGGAAGGAGGCTGCATGTCTTCCTTATGCAAGTCACTGAGAGCAGCACAACACCCTCCCTAAAAAGGTAAGAAGACCCTGCTGAAAGAGGCCATTGACTCATCTAATTCAGCATCCTGACCTTGCTGTGGCCAACCAAATGCCTGTGGAAAACTTGGAAGCAGGACCTGAGCAGAAGAGCTCTAACCCCTTCTGTGGCTTCCAGCAACTGTTATTCAGAAAGGTTACTGCCTACTGTGTCTAGTAGCCACAGATAGCTCTCCTCCTTTAATGTGTCCAATCTTCTTTCAAGGCCATTCAAGGTGGTGGCCATCACTGCCTCTTGTGGGAGTGAGTTCCATAGTTTAACTTTGTACTGGTTGAAGGAGGAGGAGAAAAGCTTTCCTATCCACTTTCTCCATGCCATGCCTAATTTTATGAACTGCCATCATGTCACCTCTTCCTTGCCTTTTCCCTAAACTAAAAAAAATCCCAAACACTGCAACCTTCCTTTGCAGGGGAGTAGGTTCATTTCCACTCCAATGGTTATTCCGAGTGATCCCTTTCTGTTCTCCTCTTTAAGTGAACGTGGGCCATTTATTCCTACAAGGATTCAGAGTTGTAGTGGGGGTAAGGCATGCTCTGCACCCCTACAGTGGATGCCTTGCCCTTTGCCAACAGAATCAACATGCAGGAGTGCAATTTGTCTCCATTCAGAGAGCCACCTTATGCTCTTCCCTGCTGTATACAAGCCTTCTCTCCAACTGAGTGTGCACTTGTGCACACACAGGCATGCACTCATAACTTACGGGTATTTTTGCTAGTACCAATTCACCAGCTGAAGCCCCAGTAAGTGGGCTGCACAGTTTTAGCCGATGTTGGTCTGGCTTTAGCCATGGGACACCCCCCTACCCATGTTCTCTTCTACATTTTAATTATTACGAGCCAGAGCAAAGATAAATCATTCTGCTGCAGAGTTATCTCACAGCTTCTCCGGGGGGGTGGGGTGGGGGTGGACATATGCACAGGTCACATCCCACCGGAGGAGGATTGGAAGAAGAAAGAAAAAAGCTAACAACTATGAATCATCGGCAGAGAAAAAGTTCCCTGTGCCAAACAACCCACCTCCTAGATTTGTTTACTTGGCTGGTGGATAGAGGAAATGGAATGCTCACTTGACAGCAGTGGAGCAGTGAGTCTGTGATGAGAATAAGGCAGTGGAGGCTGGTCCGTTGGGGAGAATGAGGAACAGCACCACCAGCCTTAGCCTGTCCTCTGCCAGCTGCCTGGCTGCTTGCTTACATCCAGTCCAGGAGGTGGCCTTGCCCACCAGCGTCCTCCTTCCTAAGTCTCATTGGGGTGGAAGGATGGGGACAAAGCCAGAATTAGTCAGCTTTCCCTGTCATTGGCTCTGGCACCACCTACTGTTGAGCTCCCTGCTTTCTGCCCCACCAGTCCAGATGGGCACCAAGCGCCGCTGGAATAAGGGGCGTTTCACACATGACATGGAAACAAAATTGGATGCCCTCAAAAGAGAGCCATAGCTAAACCTGTATTTTTCACACGTGAACCTAGATAATGCACCTATACTGCAAGCATGTGAGTCATATTGATGCATTACACTTGCATCATCTTAGATGTACACCCCCCCCCAAAAAGTGGTATACCATTCGCCAGTGTTTCAGCAGAATCCTGTCTGTTCATATTTAATTGTTTGGTGTGATCCGTTTATCTCACCATTAAGTAAAGCAGGTTATGGATTTAGCAGTGACTGGCAAATCTTATATGCATCTGATTACCAAAGAAAAAGGCAAATCAGTAGTAATTCTGTTACTAGCTCTACTCTTACTAGAATGAATAATAATAATAATTTCCCAAGGACTGCCACATTTAATCAATAACTGTTAAATTTTTGAGGGGTAACTTAGACTGCAGTCCTATGCACAATTACATGGGAACGCAATAGAAATTCCTTCTAAGCAGAGATTCATGAATTTTGCCATAAAAAGTGGTGCCTTAATCAACCAGGTCCCTACTTAATTTCTTTATTGAAAAGTTTTCAGCACACTTATGCAAATTACAGATGGCAAGGGCTACCTTAAAAGAGGCATTCCCTCTTGTGTATGAGAGGAGGATGCATCTTCTAAGATAAAGTCGTCTGCAAGGAGAGTCGTACATCACTTGAAAACAAAGCAAGCCCCCTTTCTCCTTCAGAACAATTGCTTTTCTCCTGATATGCAAATTTAACAAATTAATTCCCATGCAATTAATGAACTGAAATTAACATAATCAGGCCCCAGTCCTATTAAATTAATGGCATTTTCATTTCTCCATAGTCTTGGAGTAGCTTACCTAGTCATCCTCACATTTTGTCCTCTCAACAAACCTGTGAGGCAGATGTCAATAGACTACATCTCCCATCACCCCTGCCCATTGGCCATGCTGGATGGGGCTGATGGGAGTGGTAGTGCAAACGATCTGGAGAGCACTAGGTTGGGGAAGGTAGCTGTACAGTAAGACTGAGATTTAGCAGCTTGCCCAAGGAGAACTTCACATCTGAGACAGTCTTCCCAGCCCATGTCTAGTTCACCACAATCACTCAATGCACCCCTTATGAACTCTGCAGTTTCTGGTGCAGATCAGCCTCCTACCTCTTAACTCTGCGTGTTCATCAGGAGATAGCTCAGTCAGTAGAGCATGAGACTCCTAATCTGAGGCTTGGAGCCCCATGTTGGGCAAAAGTTTCCTTTACTGTTGAACCATCATGGGCCCTTCCTATGATTATGATCAGTGGTTGCTGGTGCTCATTGGGACTGGTGGGGTGGACGGCAGGGAGACTAACAGTAGGTGGCGCCAGAGCCAATGACAGGCAGAACCAACTAATTCCAGCTTTGTTCCCACCCTCCCTCCCTGCCTTCAGGTCCTTCCAGGGCAACACTGAAACAAGGGCAACCGTCAGTGCCACCTACTGGAACCTTTGTGCAAGTAAGAAGGCAGACAGATGAGAACCAGCTGAAGGCAATGTCCCATGGAACAACCTTCACTGGTGTCTATATAAGCAGGGAGAGAGGGAAGGTCAAAGGTGGCACAAAGGGTGGAAGGATAGCTGGTAAGCAGAGCCACAGTGGCACAGCAGCACCCAGGCCACATTGCGATATTTTTAGTATTTACTTATAGCACTGATAACCCACCTTTCCTGTGAGGAGCTCAAAGCGGTGTCCCCCCCATCCCATTTTTATCCTCACAACAACCTTGTGAGGTTGGCTACATCTGTGATCGAGTGACAGGCTCAAGGTCACCCAGGGAGCTTCATGGCAGAGTAGGGATTTGAACCCTGGTCTTCCAGGTCCTAGTCTGACACTCTAACCACTACACTGCACTGGCTTATAGTCCAAGAATATAGTCCAAGTCTAAGCCAAGAATGAAAGGGAAGTTCACCAACAATTACCATTCACAACAACCCATTTTAATAATAATAATAATAATAATAATAATAATAATAATAATAATAATAATAATTCTACCCATATCCTTCCCCACCTTTCATCAAGGGCAGATTTACAACTTGATTCAGTGGGCCTCAGATAACGCTGATTTGGGGACTTATAAACATTCACCCCATGGAGGTAGCTTGCATTTTGTGTGTCCGTTTCCCTGTGCCGAGAGAGTCCTTGTCATTTAATCTTAACTGTACGTCATAAATACCCTACAGCAACATTTGTCATGTTGCAGATAACTACTGTAATTATCACCAGCCCAGGAAACATGCTCAAGCTCCCCAGCTGTTCCCCACCTGCTCTGAACCAAAAATGCTCTGCTCCTTTCTGCTGTCAGTCCATCTCGCCTCCCATGCAGACAACCAGTTGATGTCCTCACGGGCTGATTCTTGCTTTTGAGTTCCGACTTCCTATGTGGCTGCTATGATGCATCATCATCAAAATGCAAAGGTTGTGGCTCACCCTGCAACCATTTTTTAATATATATATATAAACCGATGAACCTAGGGGTGGTGCGTTGGAAATGCACCACTGAAGGCCTGTTCACACATGCACGTACACCTCTTGACTCCTTGTCACTGGAGAACTTGCAGAAGAGTGGCTGGATGTGCTGAAGAATCCTGCACCCTGGATGTGTGGCAACATGTGAGCTCCACAAGTGAGCTTTGATTGTTGGTCATCGCTCACATAGGCTCGCCACCGCTTGAAGGGGAAGGCCTGTAGCTCAGTGGTGGAAAATTTGATTTGCAAGCAGAAGGTCTGAGGTTTGATCCCTGGCATCTCCAGTTTAGGGCTGTGGAGGAACCCTGCAGAGCTGCTGCCCATCAGTGTAGACAGTACACTGCTTGATGAAACAATGGTTTCACTCTGTAAAAGGCAGCATCCTATCTCCCTATGTCCCCTTGATTCTGAAGCCACCAAGTCCCATCTGTGGATCCTTCACATTCCTGAAAGTCCCTGCAAGTGCCCCCTCTGTGGCAAATGTTACACCCCCTAGTGGACTGCATTCCTCACTTATTTGTCTGAATCCACTCTGTTACGTGTGGCAGAGATGGAGATAAGCAGAAGCAACCCCAGAAATACCGCTTTCTTGATGCGTGTTGCTGGACTGCCTTTCTTTCTTTCTTTCTTTCTTTCTTTCTTTCTTTCTTTCTTTCTTTCTTTCTTTCTTTCTTGGGTATTGGGTTTCTGTTCCTACCTCCCGTGGTCTGTATCAAACCTTGCTAATTAATGGTCTATGCATGGGTGGATATATATCTCTATTTGTGAGGATTTATTACCTTGGTTCTGCTGCCGGGGCCACTGATGGCTAATTCGTGAGCAAGCTCTCGTGCTGGTTCCTTAAGATACCACCATTGGATTTCCAAGGAGTAAGAGGTGGATCCGCTGGCCCGGAAAGCACAAGGCATCTCAATATCATCCCCCTCTCTAACAGTCACATCTTTAGGAACTTCTGTAAATGTAGCTGGAGACCAAAAATAAAAAAAGGGGGGGGGGAGAGAAGGATAGGGTGGCAAACAGGGAGAAATGGAAAAAGACACAACAGAGCTGTTCTGCTAAGAGTCCAAAATTCACAGCAAAACGTTGCAGAAGGAGGGGCTTTTATTGGCTTTCCTGAACTAGCCAACATGCCATGGATGCTGCCCATGCTACATGGAACTGAAGGGTGGCAGGGACCGGGAGGAGGGAACCCAGAGGTCATGTTGTCGAGTCCCTCTACCCCCTGAAGTGCCCGGAAATGGACTCATCTGTAAGACCCCAATTATGGTGTATCACAAAGGGCAGGTTTTCCACCCATCTTTGCTTGTTGACAAGGGATGGCCGCCATGCCCCCCACCCCCACCCGGTGGCACCCCCTGGTGATCACTGCAGTCTGGGCACCCATCCATATCAGACAAGTGTCAGAGGAGAGAATGTAAAAGTTTGCCGGATAAATTCCCCCCCCCCCAGAAAGAAAAAGCCTGCAGGGAGACACATTTTCCCACCCTCTCCACTTTCTAGGGACCACCACATTTCAAAGGCTGTGTATCTGGGACATGGTGGTACCCACCCCTACTGTTTTCACCCCCCTTTTGCTCTGGGTTCTCCTCTGCAGCAAGAGTGCAGGCATCCCTCAGTCCTGCAGCCCGGGCTGTGTTCTTTTGCCTGCACCCTCTTCTTCTCTTCAGCATCATTCCCCAGACCCCTGCATTTCCAACGGCATGAGCTCACTTGCCTCTTTCTGATACAAGCAACCCACAAACCACTCAAACAGTGCGGCATCTACCTATCTCTCTCTCTCACACACAAAAATATATAATGGTGCACATATCAATTTGCCTGGCTTCCAGACATCAGATCAGTTATGCATCTATAGCCAGCTGTCTGCACAGATTATGGAAACAGAAGTGAAAGGCAGTTAAAATACAGACACTTGCTGCAGACTGAGAACCAGATCCTTGATTTCGCTACCAAAATTAAAGCAAGCGTGGGGGGTGGGGGGAGAAGTTTGGGACTTACCCTGGACCATGAAGAGCAAGGGGGCATTGAGCATCAGGTAACAAAGGGAGCCTAGAAGCCCTCGATTTTCCATCTCATATATGTGGACTTTGGAGTACAGGGCAAAGCGAGGGGATCGGAGGGGGTGGTCAAAACAACCAGCCTAAGAGATCTTCACATCCCATGGCAGTGCCAAGGCATTGGAGAGCCTGGTCCAGCGATAGGATCAATACGAAGAGGAATACTTTTAAAAATGAAATGAAATAAATAGCCACCGAGCTCGATTTCTTTCCTCCCCCACTTCTCTCTTCTCTCTGTTCTCTCTCTTTGGAAGCACATATAAAATCCACAGCCAGTTGGTCCAAGGGAGAAAAAAAATTGCTGTCGTGACGTTGGAAGAAATTGATCCAGAGAAGCCAAAGCGTAAATCTGCCGGTTTGATTGTAATTATTAATTCCCACCAGCCAGAAGCCGCTTCTTCCTCCTCCTCCTCCTCTAACAACTCTGCGGCAACCACAATTCAACTTCCTTGGTCTGAACGGGGTTTTCTGGAGCCCCCAAACGAGGAAGCAATCCCAGGTTTCCTGCCCAGACCCATCTGGGCTCTCCTCTTCCAAGGGAGAGTGAAGAAGCCGAGAGAGCGATTCCCAGTCTCCCCCCCGCGCTCTTCCAGTCGTTATTTCCAAGGGATTTCCCTCTCTCCTTCCTTCTTCCTGACACAGCGAGGAGGAAGAGCTTCCTTCTCCTCCCTTGTGGTGGTGTGTAGGATCCAAATAAGGCGCAGGATTCGAAGGGTTGGATCCTTCTCTTATTTTTTTTAACCCCCTCTCAAATCAAGATGCTTTGCTCAACCTATAAGAGGAAATTTCACCATCTGACGTTCCGGCGTGGAGGCAGCGGTGGGAGAGAGACCAGTCCAGGAGACTGAGGGAGGGACCGAGAGACAGAGAGAGAGAGGAAAAATTAAGTTGTGTTTCCCTGAGATCAAATGGTTGGATTTTAAAGCTGCACACACGCAGACAGGCAGAGGACGGAGCAAGTCACCCAAGCAGAGGAGGCACGTTGTCAATTGCTATCTGCTTTGAAGGCGTTTGTTTGCGCGTCTGGGAGAGGAAGAACGCCTTCTATGACAGACTTAAGTCCCCCAAAGTGCAATTCCCCTCGTTCATCGCGACCGATATTTCCCAAACTGGGGGACTGGGGCGGGGGGAGAGAAGGGGATGGCAGAGCGAGAGCGAGAGAGACAGAGAATGGGTGGCAGAGAGAGAGAGAGAGAGAGAGAGAGAGAGAGAGAGAGAGAGAAGGGGGTGGCAGAGATAGGGTGGAGGGAGAGAGGGAGGGAAGGAGAAAGCCGCCTCCACATCGTTTCCCGAAACTAGTTCCCTTCCCATCGAGTTTTTCTTCTTCTTAAGGGAAATTTACTCACATCCTACACAGACAGACAGAGGCTGGCGCCGTCTCCAGCTGGTCCCCACTTCCCCGCAAACGCGCAGCTGGGCTTCCAAGTGCCCAGGAAGTGAGACGCTGCTGTCCCCGAGCCAAGAGCTGGATTCGAATCCCCCCCCCCACTCGCACACGCACCGCGTTTAACATTCCGGCGGCGTCCACAGGGCGTGGAAACAGTCTTTTTCTCTCGCCCCCTTCCCTCCCAGCCGCAAAACGATTCTGACTGCGCGCACACACACAGCCCACTCGGAAGCCACCACAGCCCCCGGTCTGGAAGTCTCACTTTTCCAAATCTCTTACCTTGGTTCTTCTCTCCAGCCTTTCTGAGGTTGGGAAATCATCCGAGGAGAGGAGAAGGAGGAGGAGGAGGAGGAGGAGGAGGAGGAGGAGGAGGAGGAGGAGGAGGAGGAGGAGGAAGAGGAAGAGGAAGAGGAAGAAGAAGAAGAAGAAGAAGAAGAAGAAGAAGAAGAGGAGGAGGAGGAGGAAGAAGACCGGCGCTGGTCGAAAAGGAGGAGAGGCGTTCGGATTTAAAAGGAAATAAAATCTAGGGAGATGATGAGCTCCCTCCCTTAAAAAAAGCAACACGCCAGCCAGAGTCCTTAGAGAGAAAAATGGGAGGAGGGGGGAGAGGCGTCCCTTGCAAATAGACAGTGATGGGGGGGGAAAGCCCCCTCCCGGCTAAAAGTCCGCAATGGAGACCCTGAAGAAGTGATGTCGAAAGGGAGGGGCGCGAGAGAGCGATGGGGCGCGCGGGAGCCGGCAGGCGCCTGGACTGGATGGAGGGGCAGATGTGGTGGCGGGGGAGGGGACCAGAGGGGGAGGGGGAGCTGGGGACAGACTAGTTGATTCAGAGCAAGTTCGGTTTCCGGTTTGGGATTGGGGGTGGGCCGCTTTGTGTGTGTGTGTTGCGGTTAGAGCGTGCGGTGCCCATCCTCCGTAAAGGGAGCGGGGGTCTGTGTGTCAGAAACACAAGCTTGATGCCTTCCTCCTCCTGCCTCGATCCCGGATAGGGGTGAAGCCTGGTGGAGGGATGTGGGGGAGTCCTGGCAGGTCTCCCCCCAATAGTTCACCCCCCACCGCCCACATGGCCGATTCCTCGGAGGGCAGGCGCTGCATCCTCAGCTCGGGATGGGGGTTGCGCTTGGCTGAGCGGCGCGGATTCCTACGGAAACTAACCGCTTCCAAACGAGGAGGGCTTCCGAGAAGAAAGGGTCTTCAGGACGGGGAGGGAGAAGGCGAAATGCCTTGATGGGATTGCTCTCGGAATTCCAACAGGTGAAGCTCGCCCCTCCCTCAAAATGCGCTTTTCCCTTCTGTGCACCCCTCTCACCCCCCCCCCCCGCAACCCGGATCTCCACGGATGAAAAATAAGCAGGGATTTGTATTGGAAGTTGTTTGGTACTGCATTTCACACTGTCTGCTCAGGTTTCTAGTCCCTGCACTCCATACATTTAGGGACTAGAAACCTGAACAATGAGAAATATTGCGGGGGGACGGGACCAGTTTGTTTCATCACGTGAGAGCACATTTACTGAGATAAGCTGTTTTAAAACAAAAAATAATTTCTCATGGTCTGTTCAGGTTTCTAGTCCTTAAGTACAGGAAATGTAGGGCTGGCGACAGCACTTTTTAATCCTCAAGTATGTGAAGGCTTTCTTCTGCTCCCTCCATGATGTTATTTCACAGTCTTATATCATTTTGATTGATGATTAACTGGTGACATTTTATTTTATGGTAAATTCTGATGTGCGCTAAATATGTTGTGCAACAGTTTGAGGGTGTTTGGGTCCAAACTGTGGTTCGGATGTATGCAGATCTATTTTCTATCTGTCTATCTACTGATCAGTCAGTCTCAGTTTATTTGGTCTACAGACCATAAATAATAAACCAGAAACATCAACAACATCAGGCATGTCTGCATGCCAGCTGGTCAGAAAGAACAACTGTTTATAAATCAGTGCCTGAGTTTTGATTTTGATTTTCCTCTTCCCTCCACCTCCCTTTTCCCTTGTGTGTCTTTTTATTTTATTTTTATTTTTTAGATTGGAAGCCTGCGGGCAGAGATTGTCTTCTATGTAAGCCATCCTGGGAGACTTTTCCACTGAAGAGCAAGGCACCAACGCTTAGAATAAAGACAGAAACAAATAAGCAAATAAATAAACATAAGCATAAAACACAATACAGCAAAGCAAAAACTCAGTTGTACATGCATACAAATAGGTTACAGTCGCCATCAGTAGAAGAATCATTCTAAACACTGAGAATGGCATTTGGAAATCTTCACATAATTTCACATCCAATCCATGCTTCTAAAGAAGCAGCAATCAATGGCAGTGCTATCACAATTACTATTGTAGAGTTAGAATGGTCATTCAGTCCAAGCCCCTGCTATGAAGGGATCACAGCTGCAAAACCCATCACCCCCTGGGTAGCTGCTGGAGCCCAGAATCCCTTGGTGTGTTCACTGGTGCCAATGCTGGGCACTCCTAGCTGCATGTTTATGGCTGTGGTCAATGGGCCTGCCAATCCACCTGCTGTTTAAAGCATGGGTAGGCAAACTAAGGCCCAGGGGCCGGATCCGGGCCAATTGCCTTCTAAATCCAGCCCGCGGACGGTACGGGAATCAGCATGTTTTTACATGAGTAGAATGTGCCCTTTTATTTAAAATGCATCTCTGAGTTATTTGTAGGGCATAGAAATTCGTTCATTCTTTTCTTCCAAAATATAGTCGGGCCCCCCATAAGGTCTGAGGGGAACAGTGGACCAGCCCCCTGCTGAAAAAGTTTGCTTATCCCTGGTTTAAAGTCTCACCTGGAGTTCCAGTGAGATCCTGTTGTTGGGGCATGATGGGTAATTTAAAAGGGAGTTGGCTCACAGCCACCTTATGCAGTGGTGTATAGCACCTGCCTGATGCTCACCTTGACCATAAACACTAATTTGGGGAAGGGGCAAAAAAATGATGGGGGTGCAGACCCCAATGACATTTTGCTGACCACCCCTCATAAATGGAGCCTTACAACAACATAGCCATAGAAACCTGTGGAACCCTCTCCTTACAGTGGTACCTCAAGTTACATACACTTCAGGTTACATATGCTTCAGGTCACAGACTCTGCTAACCCAGAAATAGTACCTCTGGTTAAGAACTTTGCTTCAGGATGAGAACAGAAATCATGCTCTAGCGGCGCAGCGGCAGCTGGAGGCCCCATTAGCTAAAGTGGTGCTTTAGGTTAAGAACGGACCTCCAGAATGAATTAAGTACTTAACCCGAGGTACCACTGTACTGAGTTTTGGACAGGCTGCTTTCCTAGCTGAACCTCAGGTACATGGCCAAGAATTTCTTCCCATTTTAAGGCAGTGTTTGGGTTTCCAATGGTTTTATGATGAATTTTGATTACTTTGTTTTCTGCATGGTTTATTTTGTATGCACACTGCTTAGAAATGCTAATGACCAAGTGGTAAATAAATTCAAATAATAATAATAGTCCTGTAGACCTCAGCCACATTAGGCTGACAGCTTGTGGTTGCACCAGATTGTGATGCGGGAGGACAAGAAGACAGCAGGCAGCATCCAACTAAGTTCTACTCAGAGCAGACCCTTTTACGTTAATGGACCTAAGTGAGTAATGTCCATTTATTTCAGTGGGTCTACTCAATGAGTAGAACTAACATTTCTTGAAAACCTTCCCAAAGGTTTTCTGCTTTATTTCTGCAGTTTTAAACTCTTGTTAGTTTTTTTAAAGTTTTGTGTACACTGCTTGAGAGTTTATAAATTCTGAAACAAACAAACAAACAAACAAACAAACAAACAAACACCTGCAGCCTGCGCACTTGCTGAGTTTATTTTATTATTTTGTTGTTTGGTTTTATTAGAGAAGTTGGCCTCTGGATTGCTTTCCAGCTCTGGTACCTGAGATCCTCTTTAAATTGGAGATGCTGAGGATTAATCTTGGGGCCTTCTGCGTGCAAAACGTGCTTTGCCTCTTAACATTGTGAACATAAGAGCATAAGAAGCGCCCTGCTGGATTTAGATCCCTTGACGCATCTAGTCCAGCATTCGCTGCTCACAGTGGCCAACTGGATGCATATGGGAGACAAGGAGGGTATGAGCACAACGGGGCTGTCTTTCATCTGACCTCCAACAGCTAATATCCAGAGGCATACTGCCTTTGCTTCTGGAGGCAACATGACCATCACTGAACTATTAGCAACAGATAGCTTTATCCTCCATGAATTTGCGGGATCCCCTTGTAGCAGTGACTTCCATAGTTTATGGCCCAGGCATGCCCAAAGTCCATTTCGGGGGCCTGATGCAGCCCACTGGTTGATTTAACGCAGCCCTTGTGGCAGTATATTTCCTGGGGTAAAATCCTAAAAAAAAAGCTCATCAACTTCAATCCTAAAAAAAGCTGAAGAACTTCGGTCAGCCCTCATGCACGTTGACTTCATCAAACGGCCCTCTTTGAAAAAGGTTTGGGCGCCCCTTATGCTGTATGAAAGAGTACTTTTGTCTGAGAGAGAAAGAAAAACATGCAGCACATATTTAAACTGTGGAACACACTCCCACAGGACACAGTGATGGCCACCAACCTGAGTGGTTTCAAAAATGGATCAGGCCCATGGTCCATGTAAGCTCTACCTACCTTGCAGGGTTTTTGTGGAGAAAAAAGAAAGGGGAAGAAGAGAACCTTGCATGCCACCTTGAGCTCTTTGGAGAAAAGGTGGGGTATAGATGCTAATGACGATGATGATAATAATCCAAAACACCTGGAAAGCATATTTTGCCTTTCCCTATTTTGAGATCCCCAGGGATGTTTTCTGCAGGGAACAGTCTTCAGGCATTAGGTCCGCATTCTGCGGGGAACAGTCTTCAGGCGTTAGGTCCGCTGGCAGACCAACTCTGTGTTACAATGATGTCTGCAAACGTGACATGAAGGCTGGCAACATCAACCCCACCACGTGGGAATCCCTTGCAGATGATCACAGTGCCTGGAGATGAACAGGTCGTGTATCCACAGCAGTGACCGGAGGAGGAAGGACTGTTCTGAAGAGTGCAGAGAGGAGAAACGCCATGATGCATCATCATTAGCACAACGGATGCCTTCATCTGCTCCAGCTGCAACAAAACATGTCTCTCCCATATCACTCTCCACAACAGATGCTGTAACCTTCCAACAGTTGGACTTCACCCCCAAAGAGGCACTCTTCCATTTTCTCCTGAGACAGATGGATGCCAACCAACCTGCTAAAAAAAGTTCCAAACTCTGCAACCTTAAGACTTGATCCTCCTGTACAGCTGCCCCCTAGCTTTCACAAATGAATGTGTGTGTGTGTGTGTGTGTGTGTGTGTGTGTGTGGTGTTCACAGGAGGTGCACAACACAGGTTCAGCCGGCTGACACGTCACCCCCCCTCACTTTCTCCTGAAAGGAACTGCCAGGCTGCAATTCAGAAGAGGCAGCAAAGATCTCGGGTGCTTTTACAGTCCCTGCCCAGTGCATGCGAGGAGGCCAGGGCTTCAGAACCCAGCTGGCAAGCTGCACGTGGGGAACTGCCTCTGGCTTGGCCCCCCGGGGGAACTGCCAACAAGGACCAGTCGCGCACACGATGCGATGGAGCCGGATCTGCGTGGGAGTTTTCATTAACTCCAGCAATGGATGGCTGCTCCGCACGGAGGGAGCGGGCCCTTGATGGCTTTTCCTCTGGCAGTTCCCCTATGCCCCATCATGTCACGTTCGGCATCTCAGCCATTGGTACCCTGAGCACGTCCTTGCACGGAGCTTACCGTATATTTCACTGGCCTTGGGGCAGGTAAATGAAAGCGCGGGAGGGATGCTGCCGGTTGTTGCTTGTGTTGTTCATTATGTGATTCCCTGTGCTTTTCATAAAGTGCAGTGGACCCCAACGAGCTCCAATGGGAGTTAGTGATGTTTCTTTAACTGAGATCCTCCCAGCCACCGAGATGGGGCAAAAGACGCTTTTGCAAGGAGATTGGCCGAGGGAGAGACAAAAGAATATTTTCACACACTGCAAAGATTCCATGCTAGGGATCTCTCTCTCTCTCTCTCTCTCTCTCTCTCTCTCTCTCTCTCTCTCTCTCTCTCTTTCTCCTCCCCCCGCTCCGCTACATGTTCTTAGGCTGTGTAGTTTGTATATTATGTTGCTGCAGTCGGCTTAACACACCACTTGCTTAAGTCTGCAGTTCTGATGCTTTTCTGGGAGGAGGGGAGGCGAAAGGAAAACGTCTTCACCTCCGAGTTTATAGTCGGCAATAAGTGCCACAAATTGTGAATGAATCAAAAGGGGGTAATGCAAAGACAGTGCATTCTTTCTCCTCAATCCTGCTTTACGCCTTGTGTCGGATCAACAAATGCTCTCCATATGTTCCATTGCAACAGTGCCTGGCTGCAGTAACGGGCTGGATGAGGGCCAACACATGGAAACTCAGTCCAGACCCAGATGGAAGTGCTGAGAGCGAGTGGCTCATCTGTTCGGGAGAGTGGCCTTTCAACCTGTTCTGGAGGGGCTTGTGCTCCCCCCCCCCCAAAAAAAACCCAGGGCTGCGGGCCCATTTGCAACTCCAGATGTTGCTGGACTACAACTCTGATCAGTGCCACGGAGCATGATGGGAGCCACATGCAGAGGTCCAAAGCTTTCGCACATCTGCCCCAAAGAATCAGGTTGTAGTTGGGAGTGCTCAGTGACCCATCTTTGTCATGAGAGGCACAAGAGTTCTCTGTGGGGAGCTGATACCCCAAGCCTACTTGGATGGAAATAGCTGGGCTTCAGTGACCCTAATCCAGGGATCAGCAATTTTTTTCAGCAGAGGGCCAGTCCACTGTCCCTCAGACCTTGTGGGGGGCTGGACTATAGTTTCAAGGGAAAAAATGATTGAATTCCTATGCCCCACAAATAACCCAGAGATGCATTTTAAATAAAAGGACACATTCTACTCATGTAAAAACTTGCTGATTCCTGGACCATCTGCGGGCCGGATTGAGAAGGTGATTGGGCCGGATCTGGCCCTTGGGCCTTAGTTTGCCTACCCATGCCCTAATCTAACATAAGGTTACCAGATTTTTTTCAATGAATCCGGGGACACTTTTCAACTGCAATGGATTTTGTCAGGGGACTGATTTGTAAATCCGGGGACTGTCCCTGGGAAACAGGGACGTCTGATAACCTTAATCTAACAACCACCAGAGATGGCCCAGAAGTTCTGGTATGGCTGCAAGAGTGGTAACATGAGCTTCCTTGGAGCTAGAGGCACAGGGGAGCACAGCTCCAGGATTTTTTGGGAGAGCAGTAACAACAGTGTCGTCTGTTAGAGCGCATACTACTCATTGTCACCTAGCGTCAAGAACTTTTGTCTTTTCTTAATTAGTAAAGGTAAAGGTACCCCTGCCCGTACGGGCCAGTCTTGCCAGACTCTAGGGTTGTGTGCTCATCTCACTCTAGAGGCCGGGAGCCAGCGCTGTCCGCAGACACTTCCGGGTCACGTGGCCAGCGTGACGAAGCGAACCGGCACCAGAGCAGCACACGGAAACACCGTTTACCTTCCCGCTATAAAGCGGTACCTATTTATCTACTTGCACTTAAGGGTGCTTTCGAACTGCTAGGTGGGCAGGAGCTGGGACCGAACAACGGGAGCTCACCCTGCCATGGGGATTCGAACCGCCAATCGGCAAGTCCTAGGTGCTGAGGTTTTACCCACAGCGCCACCCGCGTCCTTTTCTTAATTACATGCCCCTAATATCTGGCTTTATGATGTGCCTTTAATGGGACTGCTCACCTGCTTTTCTTTTTTCAGCTTTCCTGGATTAATTAATGCTTGCTATGATTTGTGATTTTTCTCTGATTGCACTGTTGTGCAGAATCGTTGACGGATGTGAACTAGTGGTGTTAAAGTGAATTCAATTATGTTTTTGTGTCTCCGAGAGAGCAATTGCTGTGCGATACCTGCTAAGCAGAGTGTTAAGTAAATACATTTTAACCCTGGCAACAGCAAATATAAATTCTGCTCTCAGAATAAATTATGGCCCTTTACAGAGCTGGCCCAGCCATTAGGCAGGGTGAGGTCACTGCTACAGGTGGCAGAAGCTTCCCAAGCTTGCTGGGTGCCCTGCCTGCCCTGTCCTTTCCTGAAATTGGTGCTAATGTGCCCCAAGTTGGCACCAATAGTGGCGGTGCTTCTCCACCAGTGTCAGGACACATGGTGGCAATGGGCAAAGCAGCACTCCCCATTCTGCCTCAATAGCAAAACAGGATGTTCCAACCCTGTTGTTGTTGTTGTTTTGAGAATCTTGCAAGGAAAGCAGCCGTATGCTCTGAGGCCATTGCTGTGTTTGCCCCTTAGGACTGTTCTTTACAGTGGCTTAAATATTTGATTTTTCTTATGTGCACTGAGACACATACACAGAGAGAGTTTATAAACCACTTTGGGTGACATACAGAAAAGCAGACCATGTCTGTTAAACCTGGGAAGGGGAAATTATGGCCTGTCAGATGCATTGGGGGGGGGTGTTACTGGGTTGTTGTTTTTATTTTGATTATATATTTTGTGGTTTTATGTTTTGTTTTTGTTCTGTGAATTGCCCTGAGACCTCTGGGTATAGGGCGGTATATAAATTCAATAAATAATGATAATGATGATAATAATCTGGACTACAACTCCCATCATCCCTGACTATTGGCCTTGCTGGCTGCGGCAGATGGGAGTTGTAATCCAACAACATCTGGAGGGCCATAGGTTCCCCATTTAATAAATAAGTAGTCACGATGGGTATATGCTATCTCTAGGATGAGGGGTAGTTTTGCCTCTGAACGTCAGTCACTGGGGAACAAGAGTGAGAGAAGCCTATTGTGCTCATCAGGGGTGCCAACTTGAATAAAATATTGTGGGGGCCCAGGTAAGCCCCACCCTGCATAACTGATCACATGTCACAGTTCACACATACCATTTGAATGGGAATGCCCATCAACTTGTGGGGGCCCAGCCCCCTCAAATATTTTATTGTGGGAGCCAAAGCCCCCACAACCCCTAGGAGTTGGCTCCTATGGTGTTCATGTCCTGGTTGTGGCTTCGGGTGGAAGCTGTAGGAGGTGAGGAGGAAAATACATAGATTATGCTATGCATTCCTTGAAATGCATGAGATGCACACCTATTCCAAATGAAGTAGGATGCTTGTTTTGTAGGCACAAATGGCATTGAAAGTGTGATTGCATATACATATAACCACCCTGATAAAATTGTGAGCACAAGTAAGAGCATGCGTAAGAAGAGTCTGCTGGATCTGCCTGCCTAGTCCAGTATTCTGTTCTCACAGTGGCTTGCCAGATTCCTGTGGGAAACCCACAAGTATGGATAGCTCCGCTGGTTAGAGTGTGGTGCTGATAATGCCAAGGTCACAGGTTCGATTCCCATAAGGGACAGTTGCATATGCCTGCACTGCAGGGGGTCAGGGTTCCTTCCAGCTGATTCTAGGTCTGTAGGACCCAAACACAAGAGCGTTCTCCCACAACTTGTGTTCAGAAGGATACCACTTTCAACCATGGAGACAAAGCATAGCCATCACGGCAACTCATCGGTGACTGCCCTCTCCTCCATGAATTCATCCGAACCTCTTTTACAGCCACCCAGGTTGGTGGCCATTGATGCCTCCTGTGGGAGTGAGTTCCATAGTTTAACAATGTGCCATGTGAAGGATTACTTCCTTTCATCTGTCTTGGATCTTCCAACTTTCACCTTCTCTGGATGCCCACGAGTTCTAGTGTTAGGAGAGAATGCTCCATAAAATAAAATCCCCTCCACCACCTCTCTCTTGGACAGAGTTTTGTTTTGTAGTTTAGCCTGTTGTTGCCAGCCCATTTTGTTCCATGCCCCACATCCCATCAAGTTCATCCCTTTCTGTTCTCAGCAATTTAATTAGAAATGTGGGTCTGATCTTAGCGCTGTGGAAATCCTTCTTCTTCTTTACTTAACAGCAGCAGTTAAGCAATACGCTCCATGCTAGAGGTGGGTTTTTTGTTTTGTTTTAGCCAAAGATATTGTCATTACCCAAGTTATTATAGGCATTCGTCTGTAGTTATTTGCTTCTTTATACTTACTATATCACCAGAGGGGAATGTATTGACTAGCAGCTATGCAAAAATAACCCTTCAAGCATGGAGTAACAGGGGGAACTCAGCTACTTGAGAGCATCTCCATAAATATCAGAGCCTGGCTGTCAAGCAAGAAAATGCTGAGGTGCAGGTTTGTGGCCAACAAGCTGGCTCTGTCAGGTTTAAAAGGAGGGGAGTTACTGCGGTCAAGCAAGAGTCAGCAGGCAGATTAACAAGCACGGGCAGATTAAGGCATGCTTTCGGTTATGAACTTGACTGAACTGGAAGTTTTCAGACCAAAACCTTTGCCTTCGAAAATCAGAGCAGAGAAAAATTCCAGGGTGCATGTGAAAACTGGGAAGCTAGCTCAAGGCATTCCGCTGCCTGAGGCAAAAGGCAAAATGGCACCTGCTAGAGGAAATGCAATTCAGTTTGCATTTAAAAGCAAATCTACCAATTTATTCAATTATTGCATTTATACCCCCAACCTTTTCTCCAAGGAGCTCAAAGTGGTGTACGTGGTTCTCCCCATCCTTTCAAACCACACAACAACCCTCCTTTCAAACCACACAGCAACCTTGCAAGGCTGATAAGCACCTCTTTCAGTGGGTCTGGGAAGGCTCCCTCACAGAGAGAAGCATTCACTACCCCGTGAACCCCATCACCCAGCCCTTCCCGGCTAGCTTTTATAAGCCAGGATGGGCAAGGATCAAGGAGACAGGTAATTGGTTTCACTTGTCCAAGCAGCCTGTGCACATCCTCGGAGGTAATAGATTGGAACTGATCCCACGCAACTTGACTAGACAGGACTCTAGCACTCTCCCGCCCTGGCCCTGCTCCCACAGTGGAGTCTACCTCTTCCCGAATCGGAGCGACTTTATCTGCAAAAAACTTTGCAAAATCATTACAGGAGATCATGTGGCCCATACTGGGCCCCAATGGAGCAGGTGGTTCCACTAAACTGCAAACCACCTGAAAGAGTCTCCTGCTACTGTTTTCTGCAGATGCAACAGAGGTGGTGAAGAAAGTCTCCTTCGTCGTCACTACTGCCGCTTGGTAGGCTCAACATTGAGCTCTAACCCATGTCCGGTCAGCTTCAGAATGAGTTATCCGCCATTGGCACTCTAGCCGTTTCAGCAATTGTTTCATTGCCCTCAGATCCATGGAAAACCATGGGGCTGTCCAAGCTCCATGCAATCGGAGAGGGCACTTCGGAGCCAAACAGTCAATAGCCCTGGTTAACTCCACATTCCAGCGGGCCACCAGGGAATCAGCTGAAAGGCCATCAGCATGGGATAAAGCATCCCCTACCACTCTCTGGAAACCATTTGGATCTGTTAAGTGGCAGGGGTGGACCATCTGAATCAGTCCCACCTCTATGAGTCTATGTTCTATGATCTTCTTATTGAGTGCTATCTTTGAATACATGTTCATGTCTCTTGCTTACCTGGATGGAGAGAGGTGTGTGTGCATGTGTAGAAACCTTTGACTTCTGTGTGATTGGAATGCAGGCCACTGTCCCCAGGTAAGATTAATGTCTGTTACTCTGCCCACTTTTTCCTCTGGCCCCGCCCACTGCTGGCATTCTGGTCCCTGGGAGTTTGTTCATGAAGCAATGTGGCCATTGGACAGAAAAAAAGGTCATGCCAGGTGTTGCTAAAAGACTCCCATCTTTGCTGCCTGCACTGCGACCTTCACCAAGGAGTTTCTGCTTCAGTGTAGCTCACAACAATAGACTGGCAAGTGTCAGTTTAGTTCTCTTTCTAAAATGTCAGTGGTTTAACATGAAATTGGGAGGTTTTATTGCATCACCCGCCTTCCCCACCCTTCTGGGGGATTTCAATTCCAATCAAGCCCAAACCAGTGTGATGGGGGTATTTGTATTCCCATAAGCAGCTGGTAAAAGGTCATCAATGCAGGAAGTTCAAAAGGGTCACTGTTGTTTTTAATATACACTCCCCTCCCCATCCCTCATCCTTCTTCTCACTGCTGTTTGCAGGCAATAGACAGGGATGCCTCTGTGGACTGAGAAGGATTGTAGAATCATAGAATTGTGGAGCTGGAAGGGACTGAGGGAAATCCAGTTCAACCCCCTGCAATGCAGGAAGCACAGCTAAAAAATCCCTGGCAAGTGGCTATCCAACCTTTGTTTGAAAATATCTAATGAAGGAGAGTCCACCACTGCCAAGATTATCTGTTCTACTGTTGAATAGCTCTTACCATCAGAAAGTTCTTTCTAATGTTTAGTTGGAATCCCCTTTCTTGTTGTTTGACTCCATTGGGTCCCGCTCACCAGAACAGCAGAAAACAAGATTCCTCCATCTTCCATGGAACAACCATTTAGGTAGCATTTCTTCTCCAGGCTAAAGAAATCCAACTCCCTTA
Organism: Podarcis erhardii; assembly: GCF_964252035.2. NCBI lineage: Eukaryota > Metazoa > Chordata > Lepidosauria > Squamata > Lacertidae > Podarcis > Podarcis erhardii. The sequence goes on from NC_138511.1 coordinate 33,219,501, forward strand.
ACTGTTCCACATAAGGCTTGGTTTCCAGGCCCTTGATGTCTCTGAACTAGTCTGAACTAGTCAGCCCAGATAGCTCAGTTGGTTAGAACATGGTGCTGATAATGCCAAGTTTGCGGGCTCAATCCCTGCATGGGACAGTTGCATATACCTGTGTTGCAGGGGGTTGGACTAGATGATCCTCAGGGTCCCTTCCAGCTCTTATTCTATAATACAGCTGCCATCATAAGGATTCTGGCTGAAATATACTCAAAGTCAAGAGTGAATTTCATGCTCTTTATTCAGTTCATAGTGGTGAGGAGGAATGGAAGTTCCCCCAGAATGTCTGCTTTATATACATTATTTACACAATGGGCTCCACGTGATTGGCTAATTCTGGGGTTCACCTGTAGGCCAATCAGGTTGCGGATTCACTTCCACCTGGAGCTGGATTGGGTGGCTCCTGTGGACCAATCAGACTGCTGCATTCTGGACCCTATTGTTCTAGGACCAATCAGACTGCTGCTTTCTGAATCCTATTGTTCTAGGACTAATCAGACTCCTGCCTTTTGGATCCTATTCAACTCAGTACATATCACCAGCTAAGCCATAAAATTGCCAGTATGAAGCACCTTCATCAGCAGTGGTTGCATGTCTTAGATTTCTGGCCTACAGGTGATGTGTGCTTGCCTTTTCTTTTTTTATGTTCCCCCATCAAAGCATCACAACCCTCTGGAGTGCCTTGGAGGTTTCCAGTGGTCTTTCTACCATTCCTTGTCCTTTAATTTTTAATGTACCTTAAATAAATGCAGCGTGAGTGATGGTGGGGCTGAGAGCGGTTTGGGGGAAACACACACAATGTAAATGCATGGGGATTATTGCAACCACGGTCTATTTTGGGATTTGAGTATACGGCAAAGCCTGTGGCTGAGCATTAGCATGGCAATGTCTTAATTAATGCTGCTGCTTGTCTCTGGGGGTAGCGGCAAAGACAGTAGGAAAGTGGGGGGGCGGAAGAATCTCTTAAAGAGGAATCTTACAGCACTGATGTCATCCAGATGAAGCATGGCTTGGAAATGGCGCAATCAGACAGCATGTGCATGCGATCTGGGAAGGCATCTCCACCAGGCCTCTTCTCCCCTCAGCTGTCACCTGGGGTCAGCCATTCCATCAGTGGGGAAGATGGGAAGCAGAAGGCTCATTCCATCAACTTTGCTGTAGGCCTAGCTCCATTCCCTTTCTTTCTTTTTCTTTCAATAATTTTTATTGATTTTAACATATAAATAATAAAATGTACCACAAAACCTATCACTTATACAATCTTTTAAGACTTCCATCAGCGCCTTTGATGATCCACCGTTTTCACCACTTCTTATACATCTCTTAACTTTATATTGCCTTTAAGTCTCTTAACAAATTATCCTTCCCCTTCTCCATTTTTGCAATACTTCCAATAATACTCCTCACAAAACTTCTTCTTGCAAACCTACAAACGGCATCTGATCTTCACAAATACTTTTCAAATAATCCATAAATTTACTCCAGTCTTCCGTGAATTTCTGGTCCTGCCGGTTTCAAATCCTTCCTGTTAGTTTATCTAGTTCTGCATAGTCCATTAACTTTATCCTCCATTCTTCAATCGTCGGTAATTCTTCTTGCTTCCATTTTTGGGCCAGTAATATTCTTGCTGCTGTTATTGCATATAAAAAGAGCTTACATTCCTTTCTATTTATATCACTCCCAACAATGCCCAGTAAAAATGCTTCTGGTTTCTTTATAAATGTATATTTCAACATTTTTTCCAACTCATTATATATCATCTCCCAGAAGCATTTCACCAGCTCCATTCTCTTTCAAAGCGTTGGTGGTGATCACTGACTCCTGCAGGAGCAAGGTCCATAGTTAAACTATGCACTGCATGAAAAAGTAATTTCTTTTATCTGTCCTGAGTCTTCCAACGTTCAGCTGTGTTGGACGTCCCCAAGTTCTAGTGATATGGCAGAGGGAGAAAGACCTTCCTTTGTCTACTTTTTCCACAGCATGCTTAATTTTATAAACTTCTATCATGTCACCTCTTACTGGCCTTTTCTCTACACTGACAAGTCCCGAATGCTGCCACCTTTCCTCACAGGGGAGTTGCTCCATCCCCTTCATCATTTTTGTTATAATAAATAATAATAAATTTTTATTTATACCCCGCCCTTCCCGGTTCAGAAAACCGGGCTCAGGGCGGCTAACAACAAATTTAAAACACTTAATTGTTGCAACAAAAAACAGCATAAAATACAGTATAAAACATGAATAACAATAAATTCAGAATTCAAAAATCAATTTAGGGGGAAAATCCATCCAATAAACATTGGATGATCACCAGGGCTAGATGGCTAAATTACCGGTAGTCCTATTTGGGCCAGCGAGGAGACCAGGGGATAATTACCGTAGCTGTGGGATCCCAGAGCGGGTAATCTTCATAAAAAGGGGAGGGGGAGGGAAGGAAGGGGAATAAAAGATCAGGTTAAGTTCAAACTGAAAGCCAGGCAGAATAACTCTGTCTTACAGGCCCTGCGGAAGGAAGTTAAATCGTGCAGGGCCCTGGTCTCATTGTTGCCCATTTTTGAACCTTCTCCAACTTGACAATATACTTTTTGCGGTGAGGTGACCAGAACTATACACAGTATTCTAAACCAAGTCACACCATAGATTTGTATAATGACATTATGATAGCCACTCTTCTAAAGGTGTCTTCTCTGTGCCAAACAGATGCCTCTTGGAAACCTATAAGCAGGACCTGAGCACAAGAGCGCTCTTCCCTCTTTTGGCTTCCAGCAACTGGTATTCAAAAGCATTCCTGCCTCACACAATGGGCTAGATGGACAATTAATCTGACGGGATATAAAACAGCATCCTATTTGTAATATAGATGACTTCCTGGATGAAAATCTGCATTCAAAATCCATGACTTTGCTCTACGCTCATTGGGTATCTCTGGCTAAAATGTCTCTGCCTAAGTCAGGGGTAACCAGAATGGGGCCCTCCAGATCTTTTGGACTCCAACTCCCATTATCTCTAGCCAGCACAGCCAATTGTGGGTATTATGGGATTTGTAATCCAAAATATCTGGAGGGAACCAGGTTGAGAGAGGCTGATCTACACACATTGGCAAATCCATTTCATAGGATCAAGCAAACATTAGTTTACATTATCATAAAGATATGATGATTCCCAGGGGAATCAGGGTGTAGCAAATTTAACCGCACTAAAATGTGGGAATGACGTAGCTTGGCAGATGTACATTTTTCTTCTACTGAGCCATTGCTACTCCTGATGTTGCTCAGGGGTACATCCTGCAGTGACTGTGGTACAGTTGTTCGGGGGTGAAGACAAGAGGAGAAAACCAGAATGTAGTTGATGAAGACACTGACAGCTAAGATAACCAGAATTAACCCAGTGGTTGTGATATTATTCAGCAGGTGAACTCGACATGCAGAAATCGAAAGAGGCGAGTTATCAGAGGTTTCTGACTGTGCAAAATGAGTATTTGTGTTATGGCCGTGGAGATCCCTGCTTCTTTTCTGCTACATTTTACTTCTATCAATTTACACAGAAGCCCAATACAGGAAAAAAAAAGATCTATTGAATATTCCTGCTGCAGTGTCCTTTGCTTGAGCAGGCAGCACAACCAGGGAATGCTCTGTGAAAGCTTATGTTACTCTCAACTGGTGACTTTCAAACTATGTTCTGGGGAACACTGGGATTCATTGGAGGCCCATCAGGACTTTTCAATGAGACAGTGAGCTTGGTTGCTGCAACCAGTCTTCCCCTGAAATTCACAGGAGAAAGCTGAGTGTGTTCTGGCTTCATATTATGTTGTTCTGCTTCTTTATTCTTGTGCCATGTACAGCTCTATGCTTTCTTGTATATCTCTATATTTTTCTAGACCCGTGTACTTTTCAAGAAGTGAGGCTGTCCAAAATATTGGCTGCAACACACTGAAGAGCTCTCTGGATGTTGTTGTTGTTGTTAAAGCACAGCAGAAGGATTTTTTTTTTTTAAGTTAAAAGCTTAAAGGTTTTTTAAAAAAATAAAAAAAATCCTACATTGTTCGGCTTTATAAATAAATAAATCACAGAGCTCTTCAGAACTCGCAGGTAGCATTCTGGACAGCCTCTCACATCTTAAGGCCTCTTGGGAAGTCCCTAAAGGCCTCTTGGAAAACACAAACACCTGCCAGAAAGAAAGGCGGTTGTGAATGTGAAGCTGTGATTTTAAAAAAGATGTACCACAAAGAGTACACACCACTTTGTCACCTCTTAATCCCCCACAAGGGATTAAGGAGGAAAGTGGATCTTTGTTTGCCTCCCTGCCTCTCCACTCCCCCATGCACTTCAAGCTATTTGTCTACAATTTGGCAGGATGAATCCACTCTATAAGCACTCCTGTGCCCGTAAATTTCATCCACTTTGGCCAAAAAGTCATTTTCAGATTCCCCATTATAGTGAGTGGGGGAATACAAAGCTTCACTTTAGGCAGATCAGCTCATGCCCTGAAACCTGAAACACACACACACACACACACACACACACAGAGAGAGAGAGAGAGAGAATGGAGTAACTCAGATTAGAATTTTTAAAAATAAGCAGATACAGTGGTATCTCGGGTTACAGACGCTTCAGGTTACAGATGCTTCAGGTTACAGACTCCACTAACCCAGAAATAGTACCTTGGGTTAAGAACTCTGCTTCAGGATGAGAACAGAAATTGCACGGCGTCGGCCCGGCGGCAGCAGGAGGCCGCATTAGCTAAAGTGGTACCTCAGGTTAAGAACAGTTTCAGGTTAAGAACGGACCTCCAGAACGAATTAAGTTCTTAACCCGAGGTATCACTGTACAGATACAAGGTGAATCTTGAGGCCTGTGTACAGCCTAAATATTTATGAAGAGGCAGAATGGCCACCTGTGCCAAGGATGCTGTAGTTGCATCCTGCATTACAAAACATGCATTGAATAGGGGATTAGATTGCTGACTTCCTAGATCCCTTCCATCTCCATTATTTTATATCTATACTCCTTGCCCCCAAGTTCTCTCCTTAAATGATCTGGTCAATATTTCTCACTTTGGCATTTTCATTTTCTCTTGTTGCTTTTTGGCTCCTTACCTATCATCCTTCTTGTTTCCGAGTATATTTTCCTGCACTGGCCTTGATCCCCAGCAACAAGAGAAGTTCAGTCTTCTTGGCAGCTCATTCTTGACCTTTTCTTAAACAACAGCTGATGATTTTCCAGGTTCCTTCTCTAATAGTCAAGGTTAAGAAAGGGCCAAGATGTTCATCTGATTTCACTTGAGCTGGACAACTCCTTACATATAAAATAGCCAGACTCTTTAAGTGAGAGGCACTTGCTTACTGAGAAATATGAGCATGCAGCTGCGTTAAAATATCCTATACTACTGAGGCATGCTGGGTGCCAACTTAGTCTCCAGCCCCACACAAAATCACTGTCAGTATTAGCATTTCATCAGCCACATAATGTGATGCCTTTCTGGAAATGGATAATTAGCAATGATAGCCTTAGAAAATGTGTCCTTATTTATAAAATTGGATGCATCAAAATTAAGAACTGGAGCGAATGACTTGCCCTTCGTTCCTCCAATGAAGTCGCTTCATTTTCTCCCCCTTGTGAATTTAGTACTGTAATCGAGTAGCTTTAGTATACTATGGCTTCTGCACAAAAGCACATTACAGGACAGAATGTTATTCGATGTAATGAGTCCACTGTTAATTATACAAAGGCCTTCTTGCAAATCTAGGATACCATCTGTCCGCAAGCTATCTTCTCGATAGCATTATGCCTCCATGCGCCACATCTGTACATTGCCCTTACACTAGAGGAGCTGAGTAAAGAGAAAGCTGTGGTATCTCTTAATGAATAAAAGAAGAATTACTAAGGCTGTCCAAACAGATTACTCACAGTCTTATTTTCACAACAAGTCAGAGGGACAGCATTTTTCTACATCTGTGTGGCTCTTTGCTGGGTTTGCACTTTGTTACGATTCCTATTGACTAGTCAGACTTGCCGGAAAAACAGTAGGATAACAAATTGTGAGCACGTGCAGATGTCACATGTTTTCCCACTGCCCAGATTTGATTGGCAGTTCACACTGGTGTTCCTTGATGTAAGAAGCCACTGTTTCCCATTCCGCCCTGCATTTGCCCCATGCAGCAGCACTGCTTCCGTTCAACTGTAGGTCACTTTCTGCCAAAAGCGATGTTTTTCGTCTTGCTCACTGAGGAGGGCATTCAGACCATCGGTTCGCCTAGCTCAGTGTTGTCTATACTAACTGCCAGCAGCTCTTCAGGGTTTCAGAAAGGAAGCCTTTCCCACTCCTACTTGGAGATGCCGTTGGGGACTGAAGCTGGGACCTTTTTTACGCAAAGCGGATGCTCTGCCCCTGAGCCAAGGGAAGATGCTATTCTGCTGCTTGTAAGATCAGAGGCATCTGCTTGGCCACTGTGGGAACAGATATGTCGGACTGTCAGTTACAGAGAGCTGGGCAAAAAAAGGCCAACTTAGAAACCTAACCCAGCAGCTTAAACTTCTGGAGAAGCATGGACCTCTGATTCACACTTGGCTTGTGTAGGAGAAAAATCCCTTTGGGGGTTTAGTGCAGAGGCTCCAACCACATTCCCCATTAGTCAGGCTTTCATTCAGCAATGCATTGCACGACCGAGTCCAAAGAGAGTTTTCCATAATGATAGATAGATAGATAGATAAATAATAAATAAATAGTGTGATTGAGGCTGTTTCCTCTTCTCCCCAGCCATCTTTCACTATCTCATTGTCCCACTATCTCCCAGACACCCCCTGTCCTTGGAAACACTTTCCCCAGTTTTGTGCCTCCTGGTACCGTATCTGGAGTTATTTTTCAGTCCAGGCAGTGTTAGATTCCCCCTAAACTGGTTCTTACCAGTTTCGTGGGCAGGCTGCACTCCTGCACATTTGCAGGCCCCACTGATAATGGGTTTGGTGGAATTTCTACCTCACTTTCAAAGAGGTTTGTTGAATATATCCAGCTGTGTATCAGAAACACAATCGGTCAACAGGCAAGCGGTGGGTCTGAGGTCCTACGACAAGCAGAGCCAAAAATAAATCCAGGGACTCAATTCAGCTGATGCTGTCTTTGAAAAATTAATAAAAGAAAGAAAGAGTGGTGGTGTGTGACTCAGATGGTGATGCAACCCAGTTTGGGGTCATAACTAAAGACCAATGAATCAGGGAGTCTACTCTTATGACCCTTTAGCATTGCTTTATGTGATGCTAAAGGGACATAATGTACTTTATGTGCTTTAGTATTGCCCAGAAAGCTAGAACTTTGGTCTGCAACCCATGTCCTTTCCCCTCACAGCCACAATTTATGACAAGAGAAGCTGAATCGTGTAATATAAAGCGATTATATACAAGAGCCAGTTTGGCCTAGTGGACAAAAAAAATGGCCAACCAGACTGATCCAGCTTCAGATGGCTGCTCAGTTGTGATAAGGGGTCCGCCCTTATCTCTCAGACCGATCTACCTCACAGGGTTGTTGTAGGGGCATGAAAGGAAATAAGGAGTATGAAAGAAGCTTCCAACCTAAGCTCCTCTGAGGAAGGGTGTGATAGAGGCATAACAAAACAAGTGTGCAGTTACTTGATATTTTTCTTGTAAATATATTCCCCCTCCACCCCTCATCTCACTTTGAATATAGCAAAAGTTTCAGAGCGGTCACACTGCTTCATGCCAATTACTACATATCCTGCTGAAATTTTGTAATTGTGGGACACACAGAGGCAGTAATGTCCCTGAATACCATTTGGGGTGAGGGACTACTGGAGGGGAGAGTGCTCTGCTGCTTGAATCCTGCTCACAGGTTTCCTACAGGTTGTCTTTTGCGAGAACAGGATGCTGGACTAGATTGGCCAGATCCTGCAGGTTCTTGTCATGTTCTTATGTCAATGGAGAAGTAGTTTGGGATTGATGATCTTGAGGGAATTCAGCAAGGTCGAGGTAAGAACCTGGCAAGCAGCTGAACTGCCAAATAGTTGGTCCAATCTGCTACTAAACCAACTTCCCCTCCCAGCACTACAATCTCCAAAGTGCTTTAACAATCAATCCCTCTTCCCAGGGAACTCTAAGAACTGTAGCTTTGGGAGGGGAATGGGTGTCTCCTAACAACTCTCAGCACCCTTAAGAAACTACAGTTCCCAGGATTCTTTGGGGGAAGCCACAGTCGCATGATACTGCTTTAAATGTATAGATGGGCCCTTAGGAAGACGTTAGGAGAGCAGATACGCTCACACCAATTTGCCTAGCTTTGGCAGGCAGCATTACTCCAGAGCTGGTGAATGTTCCAACTTGGGAGTCCCAGGAACTCACTGCTGCAAATCTACAGCTCTGGGACAGTTCCTGACAAGTTAGGGAGGGATCCGAAGTGTAAAAGGATCTGATCTTTTCCACCATCTAATGCTGAATCATCAGGCCCAGTAAACCTGCCTGTTTAGCACAATTTGATCTGCTCTTGGAATCTGGGGGTTGGTGATGAGCGTAATGTGGAATTCGAGACCTAACTGCTTGCATCAGTCTTCTCACTCGCCTACCCCAGCTGGATTGATAATAAAAATATAGAAAATGCATGCAAAGAGGGGATTGAGACCAAGGTAGGAAGTAAGCCTGCGATAAAAGCAGAGAAGGTAGGAGGGGCATTGTCACAAAGGTCTTGCTGGCTGTCCAATTTACAGAGGACCTAGTGAAAGATAAATTAATTTTCTAATGTTGCATCTTAGCACATCTTTTCACATGTGCTAAAAATTTCCAAGTAACCATTTGGTGTCTACTAAAGGATGAATCACAGTTAACGACCAGCTGTGTAAACAATAGATTCATTACTTTTCATGCTGCTTCAAAGCTGGAGATTTTTCTTCCTCTTGGTCGAAAGAAATCAACTTTAAATTTGCCAAGTGTTCAGGGGCCAGAGGGAAGAGTTATTGTCAGCAAGCAAACCGAGGTGACAGAAACCTGCCCTCCATTGGCCCTCATTGCTATCACTGCCCAAGAAGAAGAAGAAGAAGAAGAGTTTGGATTTGATATCCTGCTTTATCACTACCCGAAGGAGTCTCAAAGCGGCTAACATTCTCCTTTCCCTTCCACCCCCACAACAAACACTCTGTGAGGTGAGTGGGGCTGAGAGACTTCAGAGAAGTGTGACTGGCCCAAGGTCACCCAGCAGCTGCATGTGGAAGAGCGGAGACACGAACCTGGTTCCCCAGATTACGAGTCTATCGCTCTTAACCACTACACCACACTGGCTCCAAGCAAACATGAACTATCAGCAGTTGCTTTAAAGGGTTCAAACCTCCTTCTAGAGCAGTGGTTCCCAACCTTTCTTTGGTCATGCCCCACCTAAGCATCTCTAAAATCCTGATGCCCCTCCCCCTGTGACATACAATTCTTATTATATTATCCTCACGTGGAGGAAGCCTAAAAGGTCATTAACTTGGTCTAAACAAGCTTCCAAATATTATCCCCCTGTGGGGCGTGTGCCCCATGTTCGGAACCACGGCTCTAGACCCACGATCCTTTGGTTGATAGATATTCCAGAGAAGCAATAAGATTCATATTTTCTATCCTCATGCTGCTGGGTCTCATCTAAACTGGGCGAGGTCTTCTTCCCTTGCGCTATGGTCTCCTCCTCCTCCTAATAATAATAATAATAATAATAATAATAATAATAATAATTTATTATTATTTATACCCCACCCATCTGAGGGGCCTCCCCAGCCACTCGGGGCAGCCTCCAGCAGAATATTAAAATACAATGATTAATCATATATTAAAAGCTTTCCTAAACATGGCTGCCTTCAGATGTCTTCTAAAAGTCCAATAGTTGTTTATTTCATTGACATTTGATGGGAAGGCATTCCACAGGGCGGGCGCCACTACTGAGAAGGCCTCCTGCCTGGTTCCCTGTAACTTTGCTTCTCGCAATGAGGGAACCGCCAGAAGGCCCTCGGCACTGAACCTCAGTGTTTGGGCAGAACGATGGGGGTGGATATCCTTTAGGTATACTGGGCCAAGGCCATTTAGGACTTTAAAGGTCAGCACCAACACTTTGAATTGTGCCCGGAAGCATACTGGGAGCCAATGTAGGTCTTTCAGGACCGGTGTTATGTGGTCTCAGCAGCCACTCCCAGTCACCAGTCTAGCTGCCACATTCTGGATTAGTTGTAGTTTCTGGGTCACCTTCAAAGGTAGCCCCACGTAGAGTGCATTGCAGTAGTCCAAGCGGGAGATAACCAGAGCATGCACCACTCTGGCAAGACAGTCCATGGGCAGGTAGGGTCTCAGTCGGCATACCAGATGGAGCTGGTAGACAGCTGCCCTGGACACAGATTTGACCTGTGCCTTCATGGACAGCTGTGAGTCCAAAATGACTCCCAGGCTGTGCACCTGGTCCTTCAGAGACACAGTTACCCCATTCAGGACCAGGGAGTCCCCCACACCCACCTGCCCCCGTCCCCTAGAAACAGTACTTCTGTCTTGTCAGGATTCAACCTCCATCTTTTAGCCACCACCCATCCTCCAATCACCTCCAGACACACAGGACCTTCACTGGTTCCAATTTAAAAGAGAGGTAGAGCTGGGAATCATCCACATCATAGGAGGCTATGTCTATCATCTCATCTTCAGTGGGACCCAGAATTATGGGGAGAGGAAGTACAAATCCACTCAAGTATCAACTGTGGCTATTGCAGAATACCAATACAGTGATTTACCTTATACTGAATCAAGACCACTGGGGTCCATCTAGCTCAGTATAGTCTCTAGATTTTTGGGGGAAGACATTCCCAGCTCTAACCTGGAGATGCTGGGGACTGAACCTGGGACCTTCTGCATGCAAAGTAGATGCACTATGCCCTGAGCTATGGCTCTGTAAAACGTAGCAGTTCATGTGGGGCTCCTGTTTGCTTTGGTTGGGCGAGTGTTGATTCAAACATTGCCCTCATCCAGCTTTCTCCACTCTGGACTACAATTTTCATCAGCCTCAGCCAGGACAGCCATCCAGAAGACACCAAGTTGGTGACCAAAGCGCTATGGTGCCACAAAGCACATTGCTACTCAACAAAGTCCCGGCCCTGACAGGAAACCCATAAAAACTCTTCTTGCCTGGAAAAGCCCAATGGCCAGTAGGATACTGTGGCCTGCAATTCTGGTGACTTGCCACATGGGGCATTTGCCTGCAGAGTCAAGGGCTCCTTACATTCTTTTCCTTCTCTATCTTTCTCTCTCTTTCTAGAGAGCAGGCTCAGCTCTTGAGCTGGCATTCAGGTTCCCCTTTTCCTATATGCATGACCTTTTCGGAGCAGCCACATTTACAGCGGCAATTAGCTAGAGGGGAGACCGAAATCCGCTGGAATATTAACATGATATTGTTTGTAAATGCACAGCAAAACACGTGTTTTATTATGCATTGTGCTGTAATCATATGCCTGGTATGTTTTGTTCCATGGCCGTCAGCTGGTGAGATGGTATTTTTATTCCACGCTGAAATGCATAAAGAATATCGTGTCTACTTTCATCATACTTTGAATTAATTATCAAAGGATCCTGCCTTTGCAGCTTCCATTTTACAATCCTTTTGGAATTAATGCATTCCCCTCTTTTCCCAACTTTTTGAGTGCATATTTGTAGTGTGGTTATTTGTGGGAACACAATGAAAGGTTGATTTTTTTTTTTTTAGGTGTGGGAAGGAGAAAAGCCAAGCAGATTTCACTGGCTGCTATAAGCTCTGTAATGCGCTTTTTATTGTGATGCACACATCCGCTCGCAACAAATAAAATGCATTGTATTTTGATCGCAAAGGAAAATGTGGGCATTAATACTCTTCACATTTCTTTGTGTTGGCTACACAGAAAAGAATAGCTGGCGGTGACTCCAAAGAGGGCTTTATGAATTCTTTTACATATTAGAGATTATCATTGCTTCTCCTTTTCCTTCTCTGGCTTTGTTGCCCCACTGTCAAAATATAATGTGTAAGTTCCTTAAGGCAGAGACTTGGTTCCCTCACAACACTTTGCATCACTCTGAGTTGCATTCAGCTGAGATTACTCAGATCAGACCATTGGAAATGAATGGGAATGACTGATTTAGGCCCATCAGTTTCAACTGAGTACAGTGGTACCTCTGGTTACGTACTTAATTCGGTCTTTTTCTTAACCGAAACTGTTCTTAACCTGAAGCACCACTTTAGCTAATGGGGCCTCCTGCTGTTGCCGCGCCACCGTCGCATGATTTCTGTTCTCATCCTGAAGCAAAGTTCTTAACCCGAGGTACTATTTCTGGGTTAACGGAGTCTGTAACCTGAAGCGTATGTAACCTGAAGCGTATGTAACTCGAGGTACCACTGTAAATGTTACTGGAATAAACACCTCTGAAAATAGCCATGTTCATTGATGGCACTGTATAAATCGAAATGAAACTTAAAATATCTCTCTATTGTTCCATATTAAAATGGCATTTAATGGTCCTAAGCGTATCTGCTGATTTTAAATTATATTATGCTGGTTGTTTCTTACTGTGTGTGTGTGTGTGTGTGTATGGATAATTGTGAAACTTGATTTGAATAATAAGAATAATTGTATTGCATTTTGAAATTATTTTTATATATTAATTTGTTTTACATATTATGTTTTATTGTTGATGTTTTCATTGTTAAATCGAGACACTATGATTCATAAATGGAATCAAATTATTGCAACAGCAGCAACAACAACTCCTTATGTGGAAAAAGGGATAATGGGTAAGGGTGTGTCACTATCATCTTAAACCATTTCTCCCAGATGCTGGGAGTCAATTGCGGTGCCTACACATCATTGGGGATGTTGTTCTGAATAGCACTTTCTGTGCCAAGAATTGTCTACTTGTTCATGTAAAAGAATGCCCCATTCAAAAGGTTCTAAGCTCTCTCACAGGCGCAGTTGTAGCACAACCTGCTACTGCAGGTTGCAGATTCTCAGGGCTAAGGTGGGCTGGTTTTGGCCCAGATGAGGCTAGCTGCAGACTCATGATTTATAGGGCAACTGGAGAGCTATCCTGATTTGTATGTTTTCCAGGATCCAGCAAATCTGAGGATAATTAATTTAGCGATTCCCCCTCCCTTCCCCCGCTTCAGCACAGAGCTTAAAACCTTTAGACGTGCACCAAATCTCCTTACCAGCATCCTCATTGTTCAGGTGACAATTAAAAACAAGAAGCAATATTCTGCATTTGGCAGAATAACAATGCACTACTTAATTTCCTTTCCTAAGGTAGCCTGGGCCAACAATTGCTTCTTGCCTTTGGATCTAAAAATATTTCTGTGTGTGTTTAAAAATAAAAATAAAAAGCTGCTCCAGAGCATTTGTTGTTGTTGTTGTTTAACTTCATTTGTTACTCTAGAATCAGTACAAGCTATTCCAAAGGGCCAAGATTTCAGAATAAAAATGACCTTTAAGGGAAAGGGCTATAGCTCAGTGATCACGCATTGCTTTGCATGCAGAAGGTCACAGGTTCACTCTCAGGATTTGAGCTGGCATCTCCAGATAAGAAGAACCTTGTTGGATCCTTTCAAAGGCCTGTCTCGTCCAGCACCCTCTTCTCACAGCAGCCAGCCAGATGTTTCTTGGAAACCCACAAGCAGGACCTCAGTGCAACATCACTCTTCTCATGTGTGGTTCTCAACATCTGGTTTTCAGAGGCATCACATAGTGGAGGCAATATGTGGCTAGTAGCCTTGGATAGCCCTGCCCTCTATGAATTTGTCAAATCCTTTTAAAGCTGTCTGAATGAATGGAAACATATGTCAATTTTGGTTCTTTCACTTTCTCATTTCTGCCAACTTAAATCCAGATCTCCTCATTCTTCAACAGCTTGCAAATGTCTTTTCAAAAACCTTCATGGAAATTATTCAGCACTCTCCTAATAAACACATTGTTTGGCATGCAGTTTTGACTAACACACACATTCTTTTTGCAAGCAATTTCTCATAATGTGTTTTTGTGTGTCACATTCACTAATTTATCAATTTTTTATGCACACCTCCCCCGAATAAACACATCTTTGCAAATGATCTTTGGTTGGAGAACAGCGTGGCAAAATCTGGATATGTGCAAATTTTGAAGGATGGCTGAATTTCAGTGCAAATTTGATAAATTCAGCTTTAAACACAAACTGAATCAGATTTCTCCCCTCCCCCCAGTCCTCCAATATTCTGTTTCATTGGATGGTTTTGGGTTCTAGAATTGTGAGAAAGGAAGAAAACATCCCTGTGTCTACTTTTTATGTACCATGGGTTGTCCCAGCAACATTTGGAAAGTTGCAGGTTCCCAGGTTCCCCATCCCTGCACTGAGGTGAGAGACTATAACCCAGTGGTACAGTATTTCCTTTCTATGCAGAAGCCGTAACTCAGTGATAGAGCATTAGCCTTTAATCTAGAAGGTCCCAGATTCAATCTTTGGCATCTCTAGGTAGGGTTCAGAAGGACTTCCTGCCTGAAACCAGGGAGGGCCACTGCCAGTCAATGCAGGCAACAACAACAACAACAACAACAACAACAACAACAACAACAATTCATTTGTACCCCGCCCATCTGGCTGGGCTTCCCCAGCCACTCTGGGCGGCTTTCAACAAAGATTAAAAATACATTAAAATGTCACACATTAAAAACTTCCCTGAACAGGGCTGCCTTCAGATGTCTTCTAAATGTCAGGTAGTTGTTTATCTCTTTGACATCTGATGGGAGGGCATTCCACAGGGCAGGTGCCACTACCCTCTGCCTGGTTCCCTGTAACTTGGCTTCTCACAGTGAGGGAACCACCAGAAGGCCCTTGGAGCTGGACCTCAGTGTCTGGGCAGAACGATGGGGGTGGAGACGCTCCTTCAGATATACTGGACCGAGGCCATTTAGGGCTTTAAAGGTCAGCACCAACACTTTGAACTGTGCTCAGAAACGTACTGGGAGCCAATGTAGGTCTTTCAGGACTGATGTTATATGGTCTCGGTGGCCGCCCCCAGTCACCAGTCTAGCTGCCGCCTTCTGGATTAGCTGTAGTTTCTGGGTCACCTTCAATGGTAGCCCCATGTAGAGCGCATTACAGTAGTCCAAACTGAGCTAGATTAGGCATAGCCACGATGAATCTCTCCACATGTTTCTCATGAGTCTTAGCCAGCATGGTCAGTTGTTAGGGGTGATGAAAACTGTAGTTCAAAGGATCAGAGGAGCACCAAGCAGGGCACCCTTGGGCTAGATGGATTAATCATCTGAAGATGCATCGTATTTCTAGTATTCATTTATTTATTGCAGTCTTTATACGGTACCTGTCAGGGCAAAGGTGGCCTACATAAGCAATTTCATCAAAAATAGGAAAACAGTCCAGATGCAATGACAAATCTGCAGCCATTTCAAACAAAATGAAGCAATCGCTTTGTTCTTAATTTTTCTTTCTTCTCATGGGTTGTTTTATAGCTGTTCTGAATGATTAGAAGCACCTCCTACAATGAACCCACAGGAGCTAGCAGCACACATTGCATGCAAACACATGTGCCAGAGCATTGATGTGGTGTTGTTTGGTGGTTTTTCTTTTTTTAAAAAAGGAAAGGAAAACAGTTTTTGGAAAAGGAAGGGTCCCCTTTCTCCCACCATCAGTTTTGCACTCCAAATCAGAGCTGAGCAAATCACAACACCCCCCCCCCATGCATTCCTTTATTGCTCATCTTACTTGCTCTGGCTTTACAGTCCACAAGCCCTGAATACGGGTTTCACCAAATGCATTTCTGTTTTAACTTTTTGTAAAACCACTTTGAGGTTTTTCTTATAACCAAGCAGTACATAAATTTTATGGAATAAAAATTAGAAACAAATAAAATCAGTTATTGAGGCAGAACACAGGCATTTTGCAACAGCTTTCTGTATCTTTCTGTTCCTTCTTTTGCACCTCTTTTGCACCCTTCCTCATGACCAGTGTACATGAGCACTTTGATAAAAACAATGTTTAAAAAGCAACCATGAACTGATCTGATGGCTGACTGCATCAGGATTCTTTTTGTGCAGTGTTTTTGATGTGTGCATGCAAGGATTCCTATACATCGGTAAAACACCACTCCAAAAGAATCTCAATGCAAGGCTAAGCACAATATCATCAAGTTTGCATTTATCTTCTTTGCTTAGCAGTCTTTCTTTCTTTTTTTATTATTAAACTTTATTTGACAAACAACATTTAATTACACAACAAACCACACCACTCCATAGTATACTACAGAAGACAACTATACACAACTATACACAACTATACATTGGATACATCACTGTTAACTAATTTACAGAACAAAAAGAAAAGGAAAGAAAGAAAGAAAGAAAGAAAGAAAGAAAGAAAGAAGCAGAAGTAGTAGAAGAAGAGATTAAGAAGAAATAAAATTGACTTCTGATTAAACCCATTTTTTACTGTCGCTTATTTTGATGATTTTATTTTGATGATTTTTGTTTGGCAGTGTTTCATCTGTGTTTCATCTGTGTCCCTTTTTTCATAATTGACAGTTAGGTCCTCCAGACCATCAGTGTTTTGCAGGAGAGATTTGAGTGCATACTGGGAAATTGAAGTTTGTGGAATTAAAGTTTTTGACCCTGCCCTGCAAGGCTCAACAAATGCACTTTAAAAAGAAATTGTGTTTTTGCAGCAATGGAAGTGACAAGGATCATTAACAGGAAGATGTATAAAAAACACCCTACAAGCATATCAGAGGGAATTCAGGAGCAATGCTCATTGTCACACAACCTCCCTGCAAACAAATCAGAATGAATGCCCCAAAACAACTGGATATAAGCTAACATCTACATAAGCTCTGTGCAAGCAGATCAGGATGGATGCTCAATAAATAGGTCACCTGGAGAAGCCATCGAGGACAGGGGTGTGGGAGAGCTGGAGAAATGAACGGAAAACTTCAGCCAGATGTGTAAGTTCAGTGCTTTGCTCCTGGAAATATAAAACACAATTGCAGAGCATTCCTGGTGCATGGATCCCACTTCATTAATGAAAGCAGCTAATGTCAAAACTTGGAGAAACATTTTAAGGAGGACAATCTCAGATGCCTCCTTCCTGCTAAATTCATTTCTCCTGAAGATGCTTTTCTGTTAACACTAGATCAACCTCATCCATGCCAGAGCCTCCTGGATTCCACACATGGGAATGTTGTTATTTTAAGAACATTTGCATTTGGTCCCCCGGGGTAGAACACATCACGAAAACTTAGTTCTTGAATGTATTAAACCTTGGGGTTTCCTTGAAGCCAACAGGATTAATTTACAAGTTTATATGTGGGTTTAGCATTGGAGTGTTGGATGTTTAATTTCTTTTTTTTAAACTCCTTTTTTTTTTTTACAAGACCTGTAAGTAAAGCTGTTCTAAAAAAAGTTAAGTTCAAAGAGATCAGATGAGTTTTCCCTCCATCATGTGCAAATCTTAGCAAAACGTCTAGAACACCTTGGTGTAAAACAGTTTCAGAGGGTGCTCACCAGCTACTCTTTGCTATGCAAAGTCTATGTAATATTTTTAGTAGTTCCTTCTAATGCCAGCTTTCAGGGTGAGATAAGGTATCTTGGCTGTTTCATATGGCATTGAGTGGAAATCCAGCATGCAAATTACAGCCTCAGACAGGCATATTTGACATAAAATTATTTAAATTTGCTAAGCTGTTTCCATTGTTACAAGGAAGAAGAGGAGAGGATTATTTCTGGTTTTCAGATATGTGCTTCGTGAAAAATGTGTGTGTGGGGGGGGTGGGAATAAAAAAGAAGGAAGAGGTTCTCTTTTTCAAAAGCAAAATCATATGATATTTATGAGCTATTCCCCTGCCATACCTTACCTTTGTTTCAAAAGTGACCAGGGCAGCCTTGATCATTCTCATCCAAAATATGCAGCAGCAAGGTGCATGATTATGAAAATATGTTTGGTGCACTTATTTGGCAATGAGCTGAGTTCTTAGCCTGGATTATCAGGAATGAGGTTCAAACCCATCTCAGAACAGTGTTGAATGTTGCAAGGAAGCATTGACATTGGTCACAGCGATGATCTGTGCACAGGTCCAGCTCTAGACTTTCTATTGTCTGATGACAGGACAAACATCCCCCAGCCCATTCTGTGAACAGAAGCTGATTTGGTTGGCAGTTGAATCTTGCTTCAATGCTGGTGTTGGGGAATGGTCCTCCACTGCCGTTAAGGACTGCAGATGATTTTAACACAGGTGTTGGTGGTGGGGACCAAGGGCAACCTTCTGGAGGCTGTGTGCCAAATGATGGGCAGGGCTAGAGGCAAAAGTGGGTGGACCAATAAATTCACATTTTACCTTTGTAGAGTAGGCTCTTTTCACATGCCCCTTCTATCCATTCAGACAGGAAAGATGCACCAGAATTCAAGAACTAGACAAAAACATCAAGAGCGAAGGAAGGTCAGTGAGAGGCAGTGGTGGAGGAAGCGGTGTGTGGTAGGTTCGGCCTGCTCCGGGTGTCACCACTAAGGGGGGTGACAAAATGCTGGGTGGCACTCACCACGGGGCCTGCAGTGCAACCGAGCAACGCGTCTCTTCTGGCAGTGATGTGGTGGCTTGGGTGCCTGCAGGCTCCATGCTGCCCAAATGACCTCCCTGCGGCCTCCCCCCCAGTTGTAGGGCGGCTGAGTGGGAGGAGGCAGGCAGACTCTGGAGGCCCCAGTCGCCCAAGCGGCTTCCTCCACTGCTGGTGAGATGTGTGGCCCAAGAAGAGTTCTGAGGGCCAGAGAGAGACAGCAAGCCCTGGAGGCTTATATTCAGCTCATGGCCCTGAAGTTCTGACTCCTGTTTTAGGGGGATGCAGAGTAAACTCACTTCTGCTTGCATCGTGGTCTGCCTGCTGCTTGCTCACTACCTCCTCACTACCTCCTCAAACAAATGCAAAGCAGTGATACTGCCTGTGTCATGTGAACACAGCACTGGTGGTGGGACTAGATGGACAGCAGGCAGGGAGGCCAACAGTAGGTGGAGCCAGAGAGCCAATGACAGACAAAGCCAACTAATTCTAGCTTTGTCCATATTGTCTTTTGGGTACAAGCAACCTTGCATGCCTCCCTTCAGCAGAGGGGAAGATTGAGAGTAACAGAACATTGGGGAAAATACACTCTGTGGTTTTTCCTGCCAAACTCCCAAGCTCCACCCCTTCCCTTCTTTCTGGCATGAGGCAGCCATAGAACTTGCTGCCACCATGTGAGCTTCATATTCTTGTAAATGGTAGGGCCAGCCCTGCCAGTGGCGCATCTGATTTTGTGGTTGGGGTGTGAGATTGTTCCCAAGGGAGAATGTGAGTGTGTCTCCCATGATGAGATGTGCGAAGTGGACCTTATGAGAGCTGGTTCCAGAGTCGAGGGTCTGTGAAAAAAACTGTCCTCCATGGCCCTTTCTTCTCATTTCTGATAATCCGAAGCTCATTCCCAGACACATTTCCACCATCACAGATGACTCTGCTGTGCATTTGGGATGTGCATGGTCTACCAATGGATTCTGGTGGGCGTGTTGCAGTGCTGGTCCATGGAGGTGAGCTGGAGGCAGTGCCAGATTTATGTATAAGCTAAACAGGCTATAGTTTAGGCCCCCAAGTGCCCCCCCCAAAAAAAAATTAAAGGAAAAAAACAACTGGATGTACATTTCCAAAATAAAAGATAAAAAACAGATAAAACAAAACCTACATACATAATTCTATTTCAGTTCAACAATTACTTTGATAAAATACATATTTTGTAATGTGCAAATGGCTTTAGATACCTATTAGGTCCATAAATTGCCATATAGCATATATTCAACACAAAAAACAGCAACAATTTGTTGTTGACAAAGGACAGCTGGACATATAAAGGGCCCCATTACCTTCTGTAGCTTAGGGCCTCATCAAACCTAAATTCGGCCCTGTCTAGAGGTGGCTACCATTTAAATTTCTTATAATGCTCCAGAGGGACAATGTGTTAGGTAGGGATGGGGAATTAATTAGATTCAGTTTACAATTAGAGGTAGATTTACCAAATTCATGCTTTCTGAAACAAAATGAAAACAGACACACAGCCATCCTTCGAAATTTGCACTTATCTGAATTTTGCAATGCAGTTCTCCGGCCAAATAATGTGTACAAAAATGCATATAGTGGTGTAAGATGGGTACAAGAACAAATGCATTACTGAAAGTAATACACAAAAATGCATTGTTAGGGAAAATTGCTTTTTAAAAATGTGCATACATTAGTCAAAACTGCATACAAAAAATGTATATTTTGAGAAATCTGACATTAAAATACTGGTGCATTTTTATGAGTGCTTTAAAAAGAGATTTGCAAACCGATGTGGAAATGTGGAGAACTGAACTTTACAACTGAAAAATGAGAAGCTGGGAGAAACCGAAATTGATAATACTAGTCCATGCCTCATGTTGCGACATTGTGGGAATTTAAAATGGAGTCTAGACTCCAGTATAGAAATAATAATAATAACAATAATATTAATAATAATAATAATAATAAGGGTCAGAGCAGGTATTGCTCTGATTTCAGATACCCTTTGGAACACATCTTAGGCTTGAACAAATCATATGGCCCTGCTGATCCTACCTAGCAGCTAGATTCCAGGCTCTTCCACGCCCAGGACAAGTACAGTCATACCTCAGAAATCGAACACCTTGCGACTTGAATGTTTTGGCTCCTGAATGCTGCAAACCCGGAAATGAGTGTTTCAGTTTTTTTAACATTCTTTGGAACCCAAATGTCCGACGCGGGTTCTGTGCCTTGGTTTCCGAACGTTTTGGAAGTCAAACAGACTTCCAGAATGCATTGCGTTCGACTTCCGAGGTACCACTGTATTGGATTGAGATAATAGAATCATAAATTGCAGAGTTCGAAGGGCTCCCTAATGATCATCTAGTCCAACCACCTAGTCAAACCCCCTGCAATACAGGAATCACAGCTACAGAATCCCTGGCGGGTGGCCATCCGAACTCTGCTTAAAAACCTCCAATTAAGGAGAGTCTCCACCTTCGAAGGAAGTCTGTTCCACTGCCAGAAAGTTCTTCTAATGTTTAGTTGGAATGTCCTTTCTTGTCATTTGTATTCATTGGTTGGGTCCTACCCTCTGGAGCAGGAGAAAACAAGATATTGAGAGTTTTAAAATTTGCCTACTTCTGAAAAAAATAATACCACCACCACCCTGGTCTGGTGATTAAAGAAGGGCAGCCGCTATGGTATCTTCAAGAAGTTCCAGGTGAGAGCAAGATTTGGAAAGTCTAGATAATGTCTTTAGATTCATTCATGGCTGTAATCAGCAGAGTAGTTAATGTAACTGATAAGTTCGGCCCTTCTGCTCTCGGGTGTATGTCCTTTATACATTTGTCACATTGTAGGAAGGGTGGTTTTTATTTTATTTTAATGCTCTTTGTACATTCAGTTTTTACTATTTGAATCTATCGTCTAATTATTCTTCCTAGCTAATTAATACTGATGGCCATGAAGTCAGTTAGGAGCAATGCTAACTCTGTAGATGGGGTCTAAAATTAAAATCGGCAATCTCTGCACTCTTGGCTTTTATAATTGCCATTAATTACAGTTCTAAATCCACCATGGTTTAGCTTGTTAAAAATAATATGGGTATGGAAAATGCTTTTAAAAAAAATCTTTTAAGTAATCTCCCCTCCCCCGCTTTACATGTTCTTCTTTAAAGGAAAAGAGAGGGAGAGTAAGCTAATTATTTTTATACATACAAGAGGATTATTTCGCTTAATTTAATATGCTAGATTAAGTTCTTAGAGAGAGAAAAGGCCCCCATTATCCTCACAACTAGAAAAGAAAGCGGGGAATTTATTTAGCAGTGACTCATTCATAGTTCCAGTATTATTATTTTTTGCATACCGCTTTATCTAGTAGAGCTATATATTTTTTCACCATTAAACACTTATCTCATAGTAAATGCATGCATATTTTTAGCGTGTTTTTCAGAGAGCAGAGAGATTCACCCTGTCTACAACATATATATATGGACTACTGCAATGCGCTCCAAGCGCGGCTACCTTTGAAGGTGACCCAGAAACTAGAACTAATCCAGAATGCGGCCACTGGTGACTGGGAGTGGCCGCTGAGACCATATAACACTGGTCCTGAAAGACCTACATTGGCTCCCAGTATGTTTCCGAGCACAATTCAAAGTGTTGGTGCTGACCTTTAAAGCCCAAAACGACCTCGGTTTTGTATACCTGAGGAAGCGTCTCTACTCCCATCGTTCTGCCTGGACACTGAGGTCCAGCTCCAAGGGCCTTCTGGCGGTTCCCTCACAGCAAGATGTGAGGTTACAGGGAACTAGGCAGAGGGTGTCTCGGTGGTGGCGCTTGCCCTGTTTAATGCCCTCCCATCAGATGTCAAGGAAATATACAACTATCTGACTTTTAGAAGACATCTGAAGGCAGCCCTGTTTTTAGGGAAGTTTTTAATGTTTGATGTTTTGTTCTGTTTTTAATCTGTTGGGAGCCACCCAGAGTGGCTGGAGAAACCCAGCTGGATGAGTGGGGTATAAATAATAATAATAATAATAATAATAATAATAATAATAATAATAATATATAGACTTAGCGCTCTCTCTCTTTCTGGGCCCTTAGCAAGCAGGAAAGAAGTATCAGGACTGCAAACAACCACCACAACCCCCCTCTCTCTCTCTGCCACTCATTTGGCTGTGTTGCCCCAGCTACGCTCGGCGGTTTCCAACAAATTATAAAACCACAGTAAAACAGCAAACATTTTTTTAAAAAATCCCTATACAGGACTGCCTTCAGATGCTTACCTCTCACTGACTTCCCTTCTCTCTTTCTGCTCCCCACCCAAGGTCCTACCTCTCCTGCTCTTGCAGTCCCCATTTGTTAAAAACCAGAGCACTCTGTTACTTCCAATACAGGGAGTTCTGAGTTAATACTGGTTTACTAACCAGAACCTTAAACAAGGACCAAACTCTGGTTTTAGGTCCCTGTTAGTAAACTGATGTTAAACCCTAATTCCCAGTTCAGGTAAGGAACACTGCTGTAAACAAAACTACACAAGGGCAGGGTGAAAGGTGGATGATGGAAGTAGGTGCAGGCCAGGAGTTCATTGCCTACTTAATTTTGTGAGACAAGGGCCCCACCTGCACCATACATTTAAAGCACTGTCACCCCACTTTAAACAGTCATGGCATCCCCCAAAGAATCCTGGGAACCGGAGTTTGCTAAAGGCACCGAGAGTTGTTAGAAGACCCCTGTTTCCCTCCCAGATAAACAATCCCCCAAATGGTTAAACAATCAATCCCTCTTCCCAGGGAATTCTGGAAATTGTAGCTCAGGGAGAGGAATATACTGGAATAAACCATCAGGGAGGTGGGCACCACTGCATATGTTCATGTATTTATACTTGAGAAACCACAGAAGAGGTCAGGGAAAGTTCTCCCCCCACCCGTGTCCTAGACATGAAAAGCTGCTCACACTCTCTGTATATTTTAAAAGGGTTTTTTATGTTATGAAAGTTTCATGAAGGCAGGGGAAATGGCAAAGATTACTGTGGGGGAAAATTCACAGCCCAAAGCCAGTTTGAGTTTATATATTCAGGGAAATTTGTGGAACAAACCATGTTATCAACTGTACTTAAAAGGAATTGTTGACAAGGTTGTCCACATCGACAGCCATGGCAAAGACTGGCCAACTTTATGATGATCTCTGCAGGCCCTCAGCTCAGATCCGCTGAAGAATTAATGACAGGCTGAAGATGACAGGAGGAGCCCTGTTCATTCATGAGAGCTTTGAGATCCATGCCAGTTCCAATAACACATTTGAGAGCTAGGGGCAGGTGAAGTCGGCAGCTTTGGTTCCTCTCAGTTTCTCATTTGTCCAGGTCTCCACATTTTCACATCAGTTTGCAATTTTCTTTGTATTCATGAAAATTCACCGACAATTTGCCTAGCTGGACTCTGATAATGTTCTTCCTTTGCATGGATGGAGCATAGAGAAGGGTGCATGAGAGTGTGTAGAATCTTGCCCACTGAACAGAGGTACATTCCATATTCTGCCTGCTTTTGCCCCTCCCACTACTAATGTGTGGCCCCAGAAGGTTTTCCAGGAGGGAATGTGGCCCTTCAGTTGAAAAAGTTCCCCACTGCCAATTTAGCCCTTAAATCTGAAAGGGGATTCCATGAGGTTGTCTCCAACTAAGTCGAACTCAGAGTAGACCCACTGAAATCAACAAACCTAAGCTAGCCATGCCCATTAACTACAAAGGGTCTACTATGAGTAAGACAAGCATTGGATGCCACCCATTGTGTGCATTCCAAATCCTGGATCCCACTAGAACTGACCTACATTCTCTCTCTGACTCAACACAGGCAAGGGTCTCTAGGTCCACGGTGTACCCAGGACTCTGCAGCACCGTAACTTACAGAGCACCGTGATTTTATCCAAAAAGCAAGAACTGGCTTGGCCTATTTTAAGGGTATCAGGCAGCCTCCATCGAGAGGTGATAAACAACTGCAACAGCTGAATGAATTATGGGCTGCAATTGTTTTCCAGCCAGCTCCACTTTTGATACCATAATATAACCGTTGTCATTCTGCTCATGACTTGTCAAGATTTATGGTCCCTTAGATTAATTCAAAATATGGAGAAAAGCAAATGCTTCATTCAGGTTGCTATATTTCGCTGTCAGCCTACATCTGGAGAGAGCGAGCAAACACTCTCCGTGTCCTCTGAGCAGCACAACCTTGTATACTCAAATCCGCAAATGCATTGTTACGGCTACTGGCTGACCATTCCTTTGTTAGCCATATTTCTGGCTAAAGCAGTGCAGGAAAATCTGTCTCCTGATAGGTGATGATAATCTCCTGATAGCTGGGGCTCTCTCTCTCTCTGTCTTTTGGAATGTGATACCCCATAAGGCAGGGGTGGGGAACCTTTTATGACCTCAGGGCCACATTCCCTAGTATAGGCAACCTTCCAGGGTTCAACTGGCAGTGATGGACAGGTCCAGAAGCAAAGGCAGGCAGAGTAATAAATACAAATTTTGCTTTTTACTAATTTTTTCACATTCGCACATCCCCCTCTATCCTCCATCCAGGCAAGCCAGAAGCTCAGCCTCCCTCACTACAACCTTGCAAGGGAGGTTTTTGCCAACATCTGTAAGTATCTATTTCTGGAAGCCCATGCCGTTCTTCTCAGGAGAAAGACAGAACCTCAGACCAGTCACAGCCTGTCTTTTGAGGTGGTTGTCACTTCCAATTGCCATTTTAACTAGCTTAAATCTCACCTGTCCAGGGAACATTTATTCCTAGGCCTTCATAAGGGCATTGCATGTTCAGGCTCCTTTCAGCTGAGAAAACTAATCGGCCAAAGTTGGCAGGAAACACTCCACATCGGAGGCAGTAAGCTTGGGGGAGAAACACATTGGCGTGAATCTTCCTCTATTTTTGCAAGCGTGATGTTCATTTCGCTGTTTCTTGCTTACAGCATCCATGCCGAAACAAGTCCTTTATCTTCTTTATCTCTCCACATCTGACCAGTTCTCACTGACTGGGGGAAAAAAGTCCTGGAAAACTAATTAAACAGAATCATATCCCCCCCCCCCGTCAACTAATTGAATTGCATTCCTTACATCCATTGACCACTTCCTTCAAGCTTCAGAAAACAGCAACGACTCTTTCCCACTGGATTTTGATTCGGTTTGTATTCATCTTTGCAAAAAAGAAGAAGAAAAGGGGGTGGGAAGATTTCATTTTACCTTGTGCGCTCTCAGTTCCAGGTGGGGTTTCAGTGTTTACTTGCCACACAGACACATTATCTCATTCTCAGCAGCAGCAGCATTGACTGAGCACAGAGGGAGGATTTCTGAGAAGAGCCTGGAGCCTGGAACGGTTTTTGCTGACACTGTGTAAAGGCTGCCTTTGTGTTCAGTTACAACAGCTAAATGCTGGGCCAGGGGGTGGGGACTGGGGGCCACATTCCTTCATGGACAGCCTTCTAAGGGCCATGTTGTATTGGTGAGCAAGGCCAGAGGTCTCAAAACCCTATGCTCACACTTCTCAATTCCCCATGCAGGTAAGAGATATCTTCCCTTTTCAAGGAAACATTTCAGCTAGGCAAATAGCATGGAGCAAGGCTGGCAAGGAGTGTGGTCTGCAGAGAATCAAAGAGGCCAGATAGTGGTCACAGGGGCCACATTCAGTCCCAGGGCCTGAAGTTTTCCATTCCTGGTCTAAAAAAACTTTAAAACAGGGGCAGCTCCAGGGCCCCACCTGCTCTACACATTTTAAGCAGTATCATACCACTTTAAACAGCCATGATGGTTCCCTCCTCCAAGAATCCTGGGAACTGTAGTTGGTCAAGGGTGCTGAGAGCCAGTAAAGGTAAAGGGACCCTTGACCATTAGGTCCAGTCATGGACGACTCTGGGGTTGCGGCGCTCATCTCGCTTTATTGGTCGAGGGAGCCAGTGTACAGCTTCCAGGTCATGTGGCCAGCATGACTAAGCTGCTTCTGGCGAACCAGAGCAGCACACAGAAATGCCGTTTACCTTCCCGCCAGAGCAGTACCTATTTATCTACTTGCACTTTGACGTGCTTTTGAACTGCTAGGTTGGCAGCAGCAGGGACCGAGCAATGGGAGCTCACCCCGTCACGGGGATTCAAACCACTGACCTTCTGATCGGCAAGTCCTAGGCTCTGTGGTTTAACCCACAGCGCCACCCGCGTCCCGCTGAGAGCCACTAGGAGACCCTTATTCCCTTCACAGAGCTACAATTCCCAGAGTGGTTTAGCAATCAATACCTCTTCTGTGGGAACCATGGGATCTGTAGCACCAAGAGGGGAATAGGGGTCGCCTAACAACTCCCAGCTCATTAAAAGATAGCAATTCCAGCTCACAGTGCTGCAATCATCCAGGGGAGGGTAAGATCATGAATGGAAATGCAGAACACACTGAGGGATGGTGAACGTGCCCAGGAAAATCACTGCTGCATTAATGAGAAACCCAAGGTATTATAGCACATTTAACATGCACATTTCTTAACCAGCTTTAGTGATTGCATCTAGTCACTTAGGTCCATGGTTTTATCATACCACGTAGGGTAGGTTAGGCTAAGAAATCATAGCCACACCACACTAGATCTCTTGGACATCCAATGAAGCCAAATTTTGGAAGATTCAGGACACAGGAAAGACACCCGCCTGTCATTCACCTGACACCACAGTGACATCGAGTGACCCATTTCTGCTTGCTTAGTTTGAAATCAAACTGTGTTGGGCATAAGCACAGCATGTTGCAGGCCCCGATGATGTTCTGCTTCTATTAGTAAGACTGTGTGCTCCCCCCACCCCAGGATCTGGCACTTTTGAAACTTGTCCATAAAATATCTGGAGTTAGGGATGAGCAATGAGGTGGCCAAGTTTTCAGTTTTCAGAAAATCATTCAGTCAAGAAGTTTAGGAGGACCAATCTAAATGCACACATTAGGCTCAAACTACTTTTCTAAAAACATGCTAAAGTTCTATTATTATTATTATTATTATTATTATTATTATTATTATTACCCCTTAACAATAAACACCACTTTCTTTACAGATAAATAATACACACACACAACCCTCTCGGGCCTTCTGGAAGCCGAGAACTGCATCGCTAAATGCACTCCCAAGGATGAGTCAAACTAAGCCTCTTGTATCGCTAAATTGCAGAGGAATTTTCTCAGCGCACTTTGGTTCAAGCAATATAAAAGGTCAGCACACACATATTGAGAGGTGCAAGCGTGAGGTGAGGAAATACTTAAGCTTTTATCTTGTTTCCGAATGCGTCAGGATTAAGCCTTATAACAGCTGAGAGCTTTACTGGTTATATCTACTGAAATATATTGTTAAATCATGGCTGTACTGATGGGGCCTTTAGACCACTTTCCACCCCTGACTTGTTGTAGAAAAAGGAAAAGCAGCAGTAATAGGATTGAGTCTGGGAGAGGGAGGGAGACCTGCTGGTTTCTACCTTTGTGAAATGAAATAGGTCAGAAAAGTTCAGCACTGTGTATAAAAACTGTGCGTTTCTGTGTTGTTGTTTTTCTAGACATAAAGGAATTCAGTAGGGCTGTGTGGGGAAAGGGTGTGATTCCAGAAGGGGGCTAAAGATTGTAAATGGACCATTCAGATATTGCAAATGGGTTGTTGGCAACAGGGATTTCTTTCTTTCTTTCTTTCTTTCTTTCTTTCTTTCTTTCTTTCTTTCTTTCTTTCTTTCTTTCTAAAAAACTTACTGGATTATTTTTCTCAAAAAGTGAAAAATCCATATTAAACAGAGGGGGAAATGATAGGTGTTTTCAAGCCAAATTCATGTGGGTGTTGTGAATAAATTATATACACCACTTGCACCTGCACCACAATCAAAACCCAAGGCTATTAGCAAGCTGAAACGTGTGCAGAGGAGGGCAACCAAGATGATCAAGGGTCTGGAAACCAAGCCTTATGGTGAGTGGTTGAAGGAATTGAGTATGTATTGCCTGGAGAAGATGAGATTGAGAGGTAATATGACAGCCATTTCCAAATATCTGAAGGGCTGTCACATGGAAGGTGGAACAAGCTTGTTCTCTGTCGCTCCAGAGGGCAGGACCTGAACCAATAGATTCAAAAGACAAGAAAAGAGATTTTGACCAAATATTAGGAAGGACTGTTCACCTTTGGAAGGTGATGGATTTTGCTTCAGTGAAGGTTTTTAAACAGAAGCTGGATGGGCACCTGTCAGGAATACTTTAGCTGTGATTCTTCCATTTCCGGGGATTAAATTAGATGACCCTTAAGGTCCCATCCAACTCTACAATTCTATGGCTCTATGACTTCTTCTAGAAGCACCCAGATTCTTAATGCATGATTGCTATGAAAGTGGCACATTTAAATCTTGCTTTCTCCCACCATCAGATTCATATATCATCCCTGGGCAATCTCTCACCAAAACACTGACCAGACCACATTAAGAACATAAGAAGACCCTGCAGGCTCAGGTCAATGGCCCATCTAGTCCAGCATCCCACTCTCACAGTGGCCAAATGGATGCTTCAGGACTTGATCACAAGAGCCCTTTTCAGTCCCGTGGTTTCCAGCAACTAGTATTCATAAGTATTACTGCCTCGGAAAGCGGAGGCAGGGCATAGCTGTCATGGCTACCAGCCCTCAATAACCTCTTCTTCCATGAATTTGGCCAATCCTCTTTGAAAGCCATCCAAGTTGGTGGCCATCACTCAGTGGAAGTGGAGCATAGCTGTCATGGCTGGTATCACGGAAATTTGGTTTTGAAAAAAGGAGATCTGAAACCACCTTGTGAAGTTGTGGTTGGGGAAAGAGCTTTTCTGGTTACATTTTTAAAAGCCATTTCTTTATTTATAGCCCACCTGACCACCAAATGGTCTCAAAGGTAGCTTACAGTAAAGTGAATAATACGTGTGTTTGCGAAATTTACCAATTTTCTGGAAAGATGCTTCCATATATACACATATATTAGCAATAGGCTTAGGCATAGGAATGCATAAGGCATAAAGGTAAAGGTAAAGGTACCCCTGCCTGTACGGGCCAGTCGTGTCCGACTCTAGGGTTGTGTGCCCATCTCACTTAAGAGGCCGGGGGCCAGCACTGTCCGGAGACACTTCCAGGTCACGTGGCTAGCGTGACGAAGCTGCTCTGGTGAGCCGGCACCAGTGCAGCACACGGAAATGCCGTTTACCTTCCCGCTATAAAGCAGTACCTATTTATCTACTTGCACTTAGGGGTGCTTTTGAACTGCTAGGTGGGCAGGAGCTGGGACTGAACGACGGGAGCTCACCCCGCTGCGGGGATTCGAACCGCCGACCATGGGATCGGCAAGCCCTAGGCGCTGAGGTTTTACCCACAGCGCCACCCGCGTCCCTGCATCTATCATCTATCTATCTTATCTATCTATCTATCTATCTATCTATCTATCTATCTATCTATCTATCTATCTATCATCTATCTAATCTATCATCATCTCTCTCTCTTTCTTTTTCTCTCCCTCCCTCTCCCTTTCTCATCTATCAGTCTACTAAAATGGCTATAGACACATCTCCAGTGCTGTTTTAAGTATTAAACTTCCATTTCAAACCCTCTGGTTTGGGATTCCTGACCCGAGTTAGGGCTCAGTTGGCATATTATTGTAAAAGGCAGAAAGCAGAAAACATTTACTTCAACAAAAGTCACACCGTATGACGAAGGATGGCAGCTGTGATGAAAAGAAGGAACTTGGGAGTCTTTGCAAGAGATTTCTGGCCTGCAGAAATCCCAGCCATCAGATTAAGTAAAGGTGTGTGACAAACAGCTGCCATTGTTAGGGAGGAGAAATTGCTCACCCAATCAAGTTAGCATGTTTAGCATCAATGAATCTGATGCAATAATGAGAGTTTCCCGCAGGCATCTGCCTGGTTGCTGTCAGAATAGATGGGCCATTGGCCTGCTCCTGTTTTTACGTGGGATATAGATGAGCAAACACACTGAATAGCTTTAGCTCGCTTAAATTTGCTGAAATTCAGGTGGTTTCAGTGTAGAAAGCCACTGGCATCCCTGTTAAAAGCATGATCCTGCTTGAGGCAGGGATCTGAAGCAGAATGTCCCTTTTGCTGCAGATTCAAGTATCTCCTGTGTGGATCCTTAAATTGCTGACATATTGCTGTTGTTTATAATACCATGACCCAATTAATTCACTTTTCATAATACTGCGCAACAAGGAGAGCGAACTTCCTTTCTCGGTGCCTCCGATGAGTTACAGCTTGCAAGCTGTCTCACTTTGCCAGTTCACGACAAGCGACAACGTCGAGACAACTTGTCCAGATCAAATCCCTCATGACACGTTTTCCCCCTGTATCACAAAATTAGGGCCAAGGATCTGTGCATTGAAATTCAATGGGAGACTCACATTATGCTATCCTCAGCGCCTTTGGATACGAAGCATTTTAATTATAGCAATTGTTATTCAGATGGCATAAGCTTAGCTTTCAAAATCTGAAATTATCTTGTAAAGTAGGGTTGTGGACACACTCATTGCGGGTAGGATATTCTCCAGTTTGTTTGTTTTTTTAAAGTAGTTGTGCATCCCTGGTGAGGCTACAAAATGTGGTTTGGGCTGTTTGGGCAGCAAATGCTGTCAACTCATGGAAGAAATGGGATGAGCAGCTGGGATCAGGCCTATATCCTATACTTTCTAGGGCGTAAATCACACTGAACACAATGGTACTTATTTCTGAGTAGACATGTATAGGATTGCACAGTAGATCTACTTCCAAATATGGTTTTTTCTACTTTCAAATATGGTTTTTTTGGGGTTATGGGGTAGACTATGCCTCTAAAGCTGCCTTTCACCTGGTTATATTATTTTCCATCTAGCACAGTATTGTTTACAGTTTTCCAGCATCTCAAGTAGGGATGAGCAAATTCATCTATTTTGTTTCCCTCCTCAGTTTCTCATTGTTGCGTTCTCCACACTTCCACATTAGTTTGCATTTATTTATTTTTTAAAGTCCTCACAGAACTTCATTGGCATTTTCATATTAATTTCTCCCAACAAGCACATTTTCATGCACTTTGACCTACTTTTGCACATGCTTGCAAAGCAATTTCCCCCAGTATAATGCATTTTGGTATGTTACTTTTCCTAATATATGCACGTTAATGCACATTTTACTCTACTCACTGCATTTTATGTTCGTATTACTTGGCTGGAGAACTGCACTGCAAAATTTGGAGAACTGTGAATGGTAAAAGCTAGCTGTGTTTCGTTTCCCATGTCCTTTCCCATTGTTGCTTGAATTCACCTTTAAATGTCCCCTGTTCCTAATCTCAAGCAGAGGTCCATTCCTTTCTCACCATCTGCTGCCTTAGCCTTTTAACTAGGAGATGTCAAAGACTGAACCTGCCTGCAAAGAGCGCATGCACTACCTCAGCATGCACTGCTAGGAAACCACATTTTGGAATGCTGCCATACATTTCATGCAAGTAGAAAACTAGCACAAGAAAGTGAGGTTCAAGCTCAGCCTGTTTGGCTAGGTTGTTACTTGCAGTGCTCAATTTCTGCTTGCTTATTTATTAATGGAAGTATTGAAAATGTGATACCCCCACTTGCAGGATTCATTTACCCACTTTGAGAGCTGACCATCCTATTCTCACCTCACCAACAGATTCAGCCTGAGAGGCAATGTTGCATAGGGCATAATGCTTTTGGTTATGGTCAGCAACACTTGGGTTCAAATCCTTGCTAAGCCGTGAAGGTCAGTGGATGATGCTGGGTTGTTCGCCATCCTGGCCTACCTTGTGGTGTTGTCATGGAAAAACAATGAGAAGGAGAAGAATCTATGAGATCCCTGGAGGAAGGGTGGGGTGAAATTGCAACAAATGAGCACCCTCTGTAGCACTGCCCATTTGGAGCCAGAACGGTGGATTTTCAGAACCAATTGAGAATAAATTACGTTTCTGGGCCGTGAAAACACAAACATTGTGCTCGTTATTGCAGCAAGTCCTTCTACATATTTAATTAGTGATGGATTGGCAGAATTAAATCAGTTCCACTGTGGTCAGGACTCATTGCTCTGTTTACAGAGCAGATTGAATAACCATATCCTTGCAAGAGGCTGCAAATGCATTACTGCAGGTGCTTTGGGTCCCTGTGTTTTTCTAAGGTCTCCCAAGACAGAGAAATTGCTAACACCATGTTATACATTCAGTAGGTCCAGAACAGAGAAGCACTGGGGACATAATAATCAAATGAAGTATAAAGGAATAAGTGCAGTTAGGCCTCAATTCAAAACCCACGAGGAACTAACTGCCCTTGACAGCTTACTATTCAACCCCCTATTACTGTTCCATTCTTGCCTCCATCACCCATGTGGATTCAATGTGTTTAGGTCCAGTGCATCTGCCCCCTTTTGACGGTTACTACTATGGGAAGTGAGCAACTATTCCCGTTCTGCTTCTGTGCAAAGGCTCCTTGAAAAGCCTGGAGCCAGACAGGGTGATGCTTCTCCACCATCCAGCTCATATGTGTGGATGGGAGAGAGATCACACCTGTACTTTTTGCCTCACCAGAATGCCTGCTCCACCTACAACATCTTGGGAACATAAGAATAGGAGAACATAAGAGCAGCCTGCTGGATCAGGAACATGATGTCCCATTTAGTCCAGCATCATGTTCTCACAGTGGCCAACTAGGTGCTTCAATGGGAAGCCCATAGGAAGGTTCTCCTGGATCAAGACAATGGCCCATATAGTCCAGCATTGTGTTCTCACAGTGGCCACCCAGAGCCTGTGAGAAACCCTCAAGTAGGACCTGAGAATTCCCATGGCTTCCAGCAACTGGTGTTCAGATTATAAAAAAACATTACTGCTTCCAGCTGTGGAGGCAGAGCATAGCCATCACGCTTACTAATCATCAATGGCCTTATTCTCCTCTGTGAATCTGTCCAGTCCTCCCCTAAAGCCATCCATGTTGGTGGCCATCACTTCCTGCTGTGGAAGGAAGTTCCACCATTTAACAATGTACTGCATGAAGAATTGTTTTCTTTTATCTGTCCTGAATCTTCCATAGGGGTCTTCAAATGCGGCCTGCATGCATAAAATCTAAGGTGCTTAGGCCCAGATCACGAAGTTGGTTACAGGATCTTTTCTGGGAAACTGACTATGCAAAACCAACTCTCACACACTGGTTTTTATCCACATCAACCACAGTGAAACGTTACCAGTATGGATGCGGGAGAAAATTGATTCAGTTCCCATTTAAAGGCAACTTTACCTAATTCACACTTTCTGAAATGAGATTAAAGACAGAGAGAATCAGAGCAACCAGAACCTTAATGAAACAGCAGGTTAAAAAAAGCAAATGTTATAGTTAGTTGATGGTACAACACTGGCAAAAAGCAATCATCTCTTGGAGCAGGAATCTAGTTTCACAACTAGGGGTGGAGAAGAAATTCAATTCAGTTCTCATTTAAAGGCAAACCCACCTAATTCACACTTTCTAAAATAATACATGAGCCAAAATGCAAACCATTTTTTGAATCCGTGCTTCTTCCTCAGAAAACAAATCAATGTAGAAAAGGATCTATGGAGGTAGGAAGTTCAGCTAGTTAGGTAATAATTTTATTTATTTCGCTGTAAGCCTTAACAAAGCAGAAAGAACACTGTGAGTTGAGCCACAAATTTAGCCAGCAGTCAAATAAAGAAGCAACTAAACTCCATCAAATGTTTTATGTGGGTATCTTTATAAAGTGCACACTGAGTAATATAATAGCCAATATCCTCTGTAATAGGTTTAGAAAACACACAAAGATGTTGTTCCAAGAGTGAAACCCCTTACCTAGATGGGCAAAGGGTGTGGTGCAACAAAGCAATGTTCTTCAAATCTGAATTTATCCTTCCTCAATTAGGGGACTTTGCTGCTTGGACTATATTTTGTTTGGCTTGCAATATAATTGGTTATGTTGCAAAGCCTCTTTCATGGTTACGTTTTGAATACATAAAAAGATAAAGGACCCCTGACCATTAGGTCCAGTCGTGGCCGACTCTGGGGTTGCGGCGCTCATCTCGTTTTATTGGCAGAGGGAGCTGGCGTACAGCTTCCGGGTCATGTGGCCAGCATGACTAAGCTGCTTCTGGCAAACCAGAGCTGCACACAGAAACACCGTTTACCTTCCCGCCGGAGGTACCTATTTATCTACTTGCACTTTGACGTGTTTTCGAACTGCTAGGTTGGCAGGAGCAGGGACCGAGCAATGGGAGCTCATCCCGTCGCAGGGATTTGATCCTCCAACCTTCTGATCAGCAAGTCCTAGACTCTGGTTTAACCCACAGCGCCACCCGCTTTATAACCTATTATAACCACAGTATGGCTTCCAGGGTGTGATGGCAACACAAGTTTCAGAAAGTTGCACAAAGATTGTTGATCTGAAACAAAAACTTTGGAAGGAAAGGGGACACAAGTCCAACAATCTGTTCTAAGAATCAATCAATTTAGGAACAGATGTTTATGAAAAAAGCACCAGTCACTTAAAAGAATTAAATCTGACAGCCAGTTGCATCTTCTAATTCCCACAACTGTGCAGAATATAAACTTTCATTTGTCATTGGAAAAGTTCAGTGAGGAGTGTGAGTGTGGAAGAGAGGAGGCTCTGTAGAGTTGGGCCCTTGCTTTCATTTGATATTAGGTAATGTGAGCTGGAATTGCCTTTGGCTAATGTGCTGTAGGTTGTTAGGTGATCCTATTGTCCTCACAGAGTTCTCAGAGTTGCTTGGGAAGAAATTGTAGTTCTGTGGGTGGAGAATAGAGGTCTCCCATAGGCACCAACATCTAGAAGCTGAGGCAGTTTTGGCCCCCTCAATGTATTTCCCCCATCAATTTTCAGAGTGTGTTTGAATCCACTTCTTGGCTCCTCATGATGTCAGGACATTGTGTGGTGCTCTCCTCAATCATATGGAGAATCTGGCACCTCTGGGGTCCCCTAACAACTCTCAGCACTGTTAACAAACTATAGGTCCCAGGATTGTTTGGAGAAAGCCGTGGCTGTTCAAAGTTTTACGATATTGTTTTAAATTTATAGTGAAGATAGGGCCTTGGTAGTGGTGGGATCAAAGGCTGGACAGAATGTTCCTTCTCTTGGTTCCAGACTATGCATGCGGAGGGGTGTCAGTAACCTCCTTTAGCTGTAAATATCCACACATGGATGTAATTCTAGAGACTGGCAAATCTGTTCTCCCTTTTACTAATTTTTTTAAAATATTATTAGGTTCATGTCTCCACATTTCTAAATCAGGTTACTATATATCTATATCTGCATCTGTATGTGTATTTATATCTGTATCTATATCTATATATCTCATTGTGAAAATTCATGAGCATTTTAGTGCAAAATTCACCTGATATATTTTTTATGCAATTTTGCCCAATATAACCCCCCCCAATATAATGCATTTTGTGTGTGTTATTTTCGCTAATTAGTGAATCTATGTGCACACTACCCTCATATATGCATTTCTGTACACATAACTTGGTTGGAGAACTGCACTGCAAAGTTCAAAGAAGTCTGAATTCTGGAGGATTGCTGTGTTTCGATTTGCATATTGTTTCAGAAAGTGCACATTAGGGGGATACACCTTGAGATAAGAACTGAATCAAATTTCTTCCCCATCCTTAGTGGTGACGGGCACTGCCAATGGTACCAAAGAGGTGGCAGAGACAGAGGCAGAGGCAGAGAAAGCATGAAGTCACTGCTGCAGCTGATTCAAGCATTTTCATCTGCAGTTGGGACTAAAGTCAAGCTTTTTGCAGACAATGTCCCCTAGTATAAAACACCCTTAAATGTTATTTTAATGAATTTATTCACTTCCCTCAAACATATGCATTTCTGCAAGCTGGAAAACTGAATTGCAAAATTCAGATAAGTGCAAATTTTGAAGGGCTGTTGTGTTGTGGTTCACATATTGTTTCGGAAAGTGCAAATTTCATAGCTTCATCTTTGAAAGCATCCTGAATCGTACTTCTCTCCACCCATAACCCACCTCTCAGAGTTGTATTTTAATCCACCGCTTTTAGGGAGGAAATCTTTTTTTGTGTAGGGAGACATCAGGAATTCCTTCTGGCTGCCGTCTCTACTCTTTCCAAAAGCCCCATCCTTCATCTTGCTTGTTAAGAAATCAGATGTGCCCATCAAACTACAAGTGGCAGATAGAAGGACAGGAAGAGCAGGGAGAAAGAAACAGCCTGCAGTCCTCAGCAGTCCCAAATGCTTCCCGTGCAGCTGGTGGAGAACCTCTTTATTTATCTTCTTAAATCCATATGTCAGCTCCCCACAGGGATGCTTGGGAATGTTAAACTCCTCCTGTTAATGCTTTATGAGTGATACCCTGATTGCTTAGCACACATCATGGCTCTAGGAGCTACTGTACCCAGATGCAAACTAGAGTGTTCATTTAAGCAGATACCATTTGAGAATTTCAACAAGAGTCCATGTTGTTTTGCAAGAAGCATGTGAATATGGTATGTATGAGTGAGCAGTTCATCTGCTTGAGCATAAAAGTTGGGTAATGCATTTCTGAAAATTGTGGTGAAGTAATAAGAAATATTCAGAAAATGAAATCATGGGGCATATGCTTTGAAATATGCTGTTCAGTGGCATATCCCAAATGATTATGTAATTACTTTTGTGAATGTAATCTGTTGGGGGTATTATTCTAATTATAGACCACAATCCTTCTTAACAGCTTTCAGAGAAATAATTTGTGTAATAAAGTAAAGGTTCCGGCTGCAGGCTTGAAGATGACAGATACAGATTCCTGGTCCATTCAGAGTTGGTATCCATATCCATATTTCTACGTGTTTTATGAAGAGGCTCCTGTGGGTCGCAGAATCTCAGGGCCATGGAAGATGGACCATTTGTAAACTTCATTGCAAAGGGTTCGTTCTGATCCAGCATATGGAACATCCAGGATTGTACAAGTGTAGGCCTTTAGAAATATCTAAAACCCTGCTGATGAGCTGATTCTCACTGGATTTCAGCCTAGAGATAAAGCTAACCAGAAATGTCAAAACTGTAGTATCTCATCAAAACAAGGCTTTAGAATCGTAAAATTGTAGAGTTGGATGGGATACCAAGGGTCATCTAGTCTAACCCCCTGCAATGCAGGAATCACAGCTAAAGAATCCCTGGAAGATGGCCATCTAACCTCTGTTTGAAAATTTCAGTAAAGGAGAATCCACCACTTTCTGAGGTAGTCTGCTCCACTATCAAACAGCTCTTATCATCTGAAATCACTCAATACCAGCAACCTGTAATAGAAAATAAGTCACCCAAGCAGCAGAATTAAATGAATATATAAAAATTAAAATAGAAGTCATTCACTAGTCACCAATCTGCAACCACCACCACCCCAAGCCACTATGGGGGAGAGCAAATTGTGTCTGTGTGGTAGAGGAACAGACTTCTGCCTCTTCCCTTCCTCCCTACAGGCCCCTTGACAAAAGCTCTTTGGAAGGGTTGAGGGACCCTCTGAAGTAAATTTGGATTGGGAGTCCACAGGGGAGAGGAGGAGGTAGTAAAACACACCAATTGCTGGAGCCAATTGCTGGAGACTTGGACATTCTCACCACATATGTAGCAATGGCTAGAAAGCTCTTAGATTCATAGTTTCTGGACATGACTACCCTGTTTTGTTTCTTCAAGATTTCTATTTGCAACAATCCTGGACTTTAAAACTCATCCACCCTCCCTACCGTCCCAAAGCTTCTTGATTCATGCATTTTTTTAAAAACACACACATTGTTTTCAAATGAGATTTGATGAATTGTAAGACAGTCCTGAGCTGCATTCTCTACTGGTGCTTGGAAACAGATTGCTATCCCTTGGTGAATCGACAGTTTGAAAGTGGGGATATTATTGCAAAGCAAGATGATCACAGCTGGCCAAATACAAATAATAGCAGACCCACTGCTTCCTTTCCTGTGTGCTACATCTGAATACACCGTGTGCACACACCTTGGTGATTCTCATTATCTTCCATATGAACATCATGGTTTAGGAATCGGCGTAGTGGTGCTTCCTTCCTATAGAGGCGACAGCTTGTGCCGTGGCTGATGAATAATGTGGCACAGTGAGCAAAATTACATACTACAATCTTCCAAGTGAGAAAATAATGCCTGTCTCAGCGGGCACACAATGTGTGCGCGGAACCGGATGCATGTATTAAGACAATAGCTTTATCCATGCTGGATTATTCATTGTTTGGCTTGGGCAATGTTCTCTTTCAAGACAAAGGGGGTTCAGAGGCATTTTCCTGGTCCCCTAGTGCTACCTTTGTGGGAGAGAGAGGTCTCCTTCCCTCCCCGTTCTCGATCTTATTCATCCACTTGCAGCATTTCTACAGTGCCTTTCTTTTGATGAACTCAAGACAATTTGCCGTTTAAAAGAATGACTTGTCATTGAATAGGCATATAGGAAACTGCTTTGACTGAGTCAGGCTATCAATCCTGCTCGCTCAGGATTGTCTGACTTGCAGCGACGCTCTGGGGTGTCATACATGGGTCTTTTAGACTCCTGCTTGGAGAACTGAACCTGGAAACTTTGTGGACAATATATTGCTCCAAAACAGCTCCAAAACATCAGGTGTCTCCAGCTGTGAACATTCCAGGAAGAATTAGCAGGTGCTGGGAAAGGATTTGGAGAAAGTCTGCCAGTCTGTGGAGAGCTTTGAGCTAACCTTTGAATGAGGCAGGGATGGGGAACCTGTGACCTTGCAGATGTTGTGGGACTCTGATTCCCCTCAGACCCAGTCACAATGGCCAATGGTAAGGGATGATAAGAACTGGAGTCCAGCAACATCTGGAAGACCCCATGTTCCCCATCCATGGTGTACGGTATATGGTACAAGGTAGGCTTATGTGTACATCCCTTCCTTGTATGCAGGTGTCCAGTGACCCACATCCAGTGGAGCTTTGGGCACACTATTAGCATTAGCAGAGTATCAGCAAGAAGCGAGGCTGTAGGTATTTGGCATCGCGAAAGCTTCTTTATTTACAGCAGATCAAAACAACAAACATGGCTGAGTGTGAGCAGCAGTTTCACACATGTCTCCTCTGTCCAAAAGCAGAGAACAAAGAGAAGGTACAAAAGCACATAGAATGGAAGCTGAGTGTCTGAGTTTTGTTCCCACATTCTTATCAGTATGGAAAGTAAACAGTGGATCACGAGATCCAACAGCAATGAGAAAATGAAATTACTAACAAGGATAGCCTAATGTATGTGTCTGTATAGTCCTACCTACCTACCTACTGGTTAGTCTAAGGCCATTAAGTGAGTTTCATGGCTAAGGCTACAATTCTGTGCCAAGATCTACTGGGATGAGTGAGTTGGGTGTTACACCAGCATAACTTCCCCATCCTGGCTCAGCCAGGACTGGCTAGTTGAACTAGCTTGTCTTACACTAGCAAAAGCATTGAAAAAAGGGTGTTCCAGGGAAATGGTGTGGGCAGGAACAGGCTAGGGGTGGAGGTGGAAAGCTGGATTCTAATTCCCATTCAATCACCTGGCAACCTGGCACACATTCTGCTGGCAAAATAATGATTAAAAAGGTGATGTAACAGAAACCATGCAATGGAAGTCAGCTGAGGCACCCAATCCTTAGAAATTAAGTCCCAGTTGAGATGACCGCTCTGCCTTCACTGCTCTGATAGAGAACTCGGGATCCTGTCCCCCCAGAGCTACAGTTCTCAGAATGGTTAAACAATAAATCCCTCTTCCCAGGGAACTATGGGAAGTAATGGCTGGGGCATGTTCCACAGGGGGGGATGCACTGGGACAACCGATCTCAGTGATCACGGGTAGGAGGAGGAGTTACGCTAAGATTAGACCATGTCATTACAGAGGGGGCAGGTTTAGTCGTTGTCTGAGGACTATTCCTGCCTCCAGGTCTGGTCCTGACCGGATGGATACTAGAATCAGCAAGGGATACCCACATGACCTGAAGGTGCTGCTGTGCAATGCCAGGTCAATGATTCATAAGACCACTGCCATCCATGACTTGATCATGGATGGAGGATTTGACCTGGCATGTGTAACAGAGACTTGGTTGGATGAAGCAGATGGGCCTGTCCTTCCCGCTGCCTGTCCACCAGGTTTCTCTTACGCACAGCAACCCAGTTTATGTGGGCGGGGAGGGGGGGTTGCAGTGATTTTTAGGAAGTCATTAGTTTGCTCCAAGCGTCCTATTGGGAAGACCCAATTTTCTGAGTGCATGTTCTGGAAGTTGGGCAATAGGGGCAGTACAGGATTCCTTTTGGTGTACCGACCTCCCCGCTGCACCAAGGATTCCCTGCCCGAGCTGCTTCAGGTCATGGCGGATGTTCTCCTGGAGACACCTAGTTTGGTCGTCCTAGGGGATTTTAACATCCATGCCGACACGACTTTACAAGGGGCCACTCGGGACTTCATGGAAAGCATGGCCTCCATGGGGCTGTCCCTGAATAAGTCTGGCCCAACCCATAGCCGCGGACATGCCTTGGATCTGGTGTTTACCTCCATGGATGTTGGTGGTCTGACACTAAGTAAAAGCGAAACGAAAGAAGTGCCATGGTCACATCACTTCCTGGTGCAACTGGACTTCTCTGCGACCCATCCCCTCTGCAGGGAGGTGGGACCAATTCGGATGGTCCGCCCCCACCACTTAATGGATCCAAATGGTTTCCAGAGAGTGGTAGGGGATGCTTTATCCCATGTTGATGGCCTTTCAGCTGATTCCCTGGTGGCCCGCTGGAATGTGGAGTTAACCAGGGCTATTGACTGTCTGGCTCCGAAGCGCCCTCTCCGATTGCATGGAGCCCGGACAGCCCCGTGGTTTTCCATAGATCTGAGGGCAATGAAACAAGCGTTGAGACGGCTAGAGCGCCGGTGGCGGATAACTCATTCCGAATCTGACCGGACACAGGTTAGAGCTCAACGTCGAGCCTACCAAGTGGCGATAGCGACGGCGAAGAAGAATTTCTTCACCCCCTCTATTGCATCTGCAGAAAACAGCAGAAAACAGAACCAGTGAAGGCGGTGAAGGTCCTGTATGAGTGTCTGGAGGCAGTTGGAGGATGGATGGCGGCTAACAGATTGAGGTTGAATCCTGACAAGACAGAAGTACTGTTTTTGGGGGGACAGGAGGCGGGCAGGTGTGGAGGATTCCCTGGTCCTGAATGGGGTAACTGTGCCCCTGAAGGACCAGGTGCACAGCCTGGGAGTCATTTTGGACTCACAGCTGTCCATGGAGGCACAGGTCAAATCTGTGTCCAGGGCAGCTGTTTACCAGCTCCATCTGGTACGTAGGTTGAGACCCTATCTGCCTGCGGACTGTCTCGCCAGAGTGATGCATGCTCTGGTTATCTCCTGCTTGGACTACTGCAATGCACTCTACGTGGGGCTACCTTTGAAGGTGACTCGGAAACTACAACTAATCCAGAATGCGGCAGCTAGACTGGTGACTGGGGGCGGCTGCCGAGACCATATAACACCGGTCTTGAAAGACCTACATTGGCTCCCAGTATGTTTCCGAGCACAATTCAAAGTGTTGGTGCTGACCTTTAAAGCCCAAAATGGCCTCGGTCCAGTATACCTGAAAGAGCGTCTCCTCCCCCATCGTTCAGCCCGGACGCTGAGGTCCAGCGCCGAGGGCCTTTTGGCGGTACCCTCTTTGTGAGAAGCAAAGCTACAGGGAACCAGGCAGAGGGCCTTCTCGGTAGTGGCGCCCGCCCTGTGGAACACCCTCCCACAAGATGTCAAAGTGATAAACAACTACCTGACATTCAGAAGACATCTTAAGGCAGCCCTGTTCAGGGAAGTTTTTAACGTGTCATATTTTAGTGTATTTTTGGTTTCTATGGATGCCGCCCAGAGTGGCTGGGGAGGCCCAGCCAGATGGGCGGGGTATAAATAATAAATTATTATTATTATTATTATTAGTCCAAATCTCAAAGCCCCTCTCAATAGGTGTGGTCTCAGAGATCATTCTGAACCTCTTTTTGACTAGCTGGATGTGTGTGTATCTGTTTATATTAAAATAAATAAATACATTTAGTATTCAGGGCAACTATTCCTTCCCTCCACAGACACCCAATTTTCAGTCCAAGTCTGAATATCTCAGTCACCTTTGAATGTGAGTGGACATTCACACTATGACATGAATATTGTAGGATGCTAAAATATAAAGGAACCCCTAAGGCGGTTTCCTGAGGTGGAAAGCAGGGGACTCAACACAACGACTGCCCATGATGCAGTCTTAGAATGAGCAATGGCATCCTATGCAAAGTCCTGGCACCGTGAGTTGATTGTCAAGTCCAGACCTGGTCTGAATGCTCACTTGTGTGTGTGAAGGGGCTATCGCAGATCTGACATCCCAGGTTGAGCGTTCCCATGACCTCAAGTGCCACCCATGCTTTTGAATGGAGTTATTCAGCTGCCAGTCATCAGGTGAACGTTAAACTCAAGCTTAGAGAAATCCAGTGGGATATGCACATGTTTGAACCAGACCATTAGCCCAATGCAACACCAGTTTCTTTTAAAACCTTTGCGGTCATGCAAGTCGAACATAATGCATGGGGTGATGAGGAATGGACCTT
The DNA here is from genome assembly GCF_964252035.2 of Podarcis erhardii. Taxonomy (NCBI): domain Eukaryota; kingdom Metazoa; phylum Chordata; class Lepidosauria; order Squamata; family Lacertidae; genus Podarcis; species Podarcis erhardii. The sequence continues at coordinate 33,262,714 of NC_138511.1, forward strand.
TCTTCACCCTGTCTCTCTGCTTCGACACAAACAGTGATGCTGTTCAGACCCAGTCGCTTTGAATTGTGTTCTGTCCATCACATTATGCATGCAAATGAATTCCTATTAATCTTTGCAACGTTAAGCTATTGCTAAAAATGTTCATTTAAGAGCTGTCTTTGTTCTTCCCTTCCCCTAATTTCAATTCCCTCCTGTCCCCCTCCCTCTATGTCTCTAAGTCCTTTATTAATTTGGCCACATTAATCTGATCAAGATTAAAGACGCCAACGTCTCTCCAAAGCCTTGAGCCATCAAGCTTAGCGACAGTGGCAGGGCTAACAAAGAGCTCCGTATGAGCAACGGTCTATGCGACCCACCTTGTTTGGGGGTCTGAAAGCAGATGGAAGCAATGTATTAAGAGTTTAAGATGGAGATTGGCAAAAGGAAGGAGGGGTTCTATTGTGGCAAAATTAAGTGAGATGATGTCCTCATATATCTATGCATGGGAATACTAAGAGACAACAGATGCAAAATCCTCATTAAAATAATAAAGGAGACAAGATGAGGTGGGGGTGGGGGAGATGGGAGGGAAAACTTTCCCTGTCGTTCAATGTTTTATTGACTATCAGGCCTACGAGCAAAGAGGATTATCTATGAATGTTGATTACGCAGACGTCGTATGTCAGAAGACTGTACCTGCGTCTATGTGGAAACTGGGATTAATTTTGAAATAGATAGGATTAAAGCAGAGCAATAACTAACAAATGAGAACACACAGCTACCCTTTTTGCTAGATGTACACATGTCCTCGCAGCTTGCAGGCTTACTCGGGAGGAAATGCTACTGGACTCAGTGGGACTTAATAAAAGAAAGTACTTCTTCATGCAGTGCATTGTTAAACTGTGGAACTCGCTGCCACAGGAGGCAGCAATGACATCCAATTTGCATGGCTTTAAAGGTGAATTGGACACATTGCTGGAAGACAGAGTTATTGACGGCTGCTAGCCATCAAAGGGTGTACTCTGTTTCCACACCTGGAGGCAGTAATACTTCTGAATACCAGTTGCTGGAGACCACAGGAGGGGAGAGTGCTCTTGTAATCGGGTCCTGCTTCTAGGTTTCCCATTGGTTGGCCATTGTGAGAACAGGATTCTGAACTACATGGGCCCCCTGTGGTCTGATTCAGCAGGCTCTTCTTATGTTCTTGCTTTTGAGTAAATAGGGATAGGATCAAGCCATTGGGGTGAGTTTTTTGAGGCTCTAAAATGTACAGCAAAGAACCACCGCAAACACACACCCACACACCACGGAAATGGTTGCAAGTAAGCATTCTAAAGTGGCCACCATTGGCTCCTGTGGGTCAGCATGGTGTGGATGCACTGGCAGAGCCATTCTGACACTATCAGCCACAATCCTGTCCTGGTCACTCTGCCACCTCCCCTCTCCCAATTCCCAGTAGACAGCAGTGACACAGCTGCCTGGAAGCTAGCATTGGAGCTATACCCCACTGAGTGAGAAGCTTCTGGCTGAGGATTCTGTGGCTCCACCCCCTCTTCTAGCATGTCTCCAGGCTGCTGCCCTCTTCCGTGTTGGAGTTCTGACATCAGAGTGGAACCAGTTGTGGGTCTTTCTTCAGCCCCATGGAGGAGGCATCTAAAAATGGATCTCTCTCTCCAAGGATGGGCCTCCAACTTTGGAGAGGGTGGTCAAAAAGTTATTATGGCCTCTGGACGCCATCCCTGGGGCCATAGGATTGTAGCCTAAACCAATGTATATAAATTTTACTGAAATTCATTGTATGTGTTGTTTTTTTAATCTGTCAGATGTCTGCTGCTTCATGTGAGCTGTCAAATACTGTCTTGGGCGTGTCAAATATTGACTTGGGCATGTCAAATATTGACTGGGCATGTCGGATGCTGTTTACTGACAATTACAGCCTGTCATCTGTCAAACCTAAGGAAACATTCACTACTCTAAGTGAGATACTGTCAAAAATTGACAGTTGCAGTAGGCCTGGTGTCTGATACTGTCAAGCATTGACTGCTACGTGTCTCTGTCAAATACAGACCAGTATACATCAAATTCTGTCAAAGAAAGACTGCATGCCAGCTGTCAGATACTGATAAATTTATTTATTTAGGTACTTAATTATGGCATATTTTCCAAACAAAAAGGCTTTTTATCATATTAAACCAGTAGAAATACAATTAATCACAACAAAAATTTTATATAACATATAATATGATGAAATCATCTCTATTTAATTCAGGAGTCCAAAACTTACAAAATCTTCAGCTCTCAAATATAGGCACAGAATGCCAAATATTTGTTGAATATACACATTCCCAGAGAATATTTGGAGAATATTCACCATTAAAATTCGCTCAGGAGAAGTTTGTGGAAAGCATGTGGATCAAATTGAATCCATTTGTAAAAGCATGAGTTGGCAGGGCATTGCACATGGGATAGAATTGTGTACTCATTAAAAACTTGGATTGCTTTGGAAATGTGATTGGTTGATGGATGCACCATATATCTGAATATCCCACATGGCTGAATCTTCCAGCACGCACGCCCCCGCTCTCGTAAACTAAAGCCAAACGATCAGATTAAGCATAATCACTGTATACAGCAAATTAGCAATTTTAGGGTAAATTCTCCACATTGACCTACATTGCTGAGCTCTTAATCACAGGATCAGAACCCAGTCAGTGCATGTAAATAAGCAGCCTCCATTAAAATAATTGGTAACTGTATATACGTAATAGGCATCTGTGATTGTGTGTGCATAATATATTGGTTTTATTCCAATGAAATTTGCAGTGCAACAGCGCGGTGGGGGGTGGGAGGTTGGGATTTCATAAGTCAAATGGAATTTTCCACAGGAAACGGGGGTGGGGGGAGGCAAAGGGTGGTATTATTTGTTTCTTGCATTTATATCCCACCATTTTCTCCAAGGATTTCAAGGTGGTGTATGTGGTTCTACCCCTCCTCATTTAATCAGTCACAACAACCCTGTGGAGTAGGTTAGGCTGAGAGGCAGTGAGTGGCTGAACTTCACACACAGTGAGCTTCATGACTGAGTGGGGAGATTTGAACCCTGGTCTTCTAGGTCTACGTTCAACACTCTAGCCACTACACTGTGCTGGCCCCAAAGCTAGTCTTACTCAGAGCAGACCACATTAAAGTCCCCAAGCCAGTTATTGTGCGCGGTTATTTATTTCCCTGACCACACCTTAGATACTGAAGAATTTCAGCTGGTGGTTCTGGACGGAGATGTTCATCCCCATGGACATCAAAAGAAATATTTGCCCAGTTCAATGGAATATGGAGCATCATCATTATATAAATAGGAATACACACCCAGAAATCTTTTCCCTCCCATGGATCTCTCTTGCTGGATCAGTGCATTTGTTCCTTTGCTCATCCTCTTCTTCAGCCTCTCCCCCCCTTTCCCCCTGTTGTCCTTGTTCCCCCCTCATCTCTTTCCTCAGAGCATTGTGGAAAACCTCATCTTGAAGACCAGACTATGGACCCTCTGAAAGGACACATGTCTAAACCCAAAACAAAGGGAATCAAACTGCCACTATGAGGATGCAATGGGCAGACATTGGCTTTTCATTATTTGGTAATGTTCGTAATGATTATTAATTCATCTTCCATCATGCTGAAGGGATGCTGAAGTCGAGGCATATTGGCCAATGCTTGCTAGTCACATCTCTAGAATCTAATTGCACCATATTTGCAATCAATACCAATCAGCCAGCTAAATGAATCAACACTGAGTCTGCTTGAGAGAGGCTGTATCTCTCTCTCCTAGAAGCCGGAGTTACTCGAGATTTCCCCCAACTTCTCAGATACTTGGTTGCCTGCCTTATATACCCTTGGAGCCCTCACTTCAGACTCCATTTCTTGCTTCTTTATCTTTCCTTTGCACATTCTAACTTGTTTACTGATTTACTAAGCATTTTTAAATTAGCTCCCACCCAAAGGACCACTGGAAGTGCCCTGAAGTATTTGCTTTCAATCAGACAGCCCTGGGTTTCATTTGTTTTCTTGACATTATCTGTACCTAGTGAGAAGGCAGCAATACACCCTTAGCACCCCTAGTGAATGCACATTTAAATCGCAAAGAGAAGAGGAATGAAAGAAACCGAACCTAAGGGAGCCTGAGAAACATTTCTGTATAAAATGGGTTGCTTCATCTCTATGAATATGGACTAGACTTCTACTGTTTTGGAGAAAGGGGGGCATGATTTGTGGTCAGAAAGGAGCCTTCCCTGATGAACTTCCAGGGCCTATGGAAGACCTTCTGAATTGCATCAGACATTTTAATTGAAGTTTGATTTAATAGTTTTAACTGGTTATTATTATTTTTATTGTATCTCTGTAAATTGCTTGAAGACTGCTGTAGTTATGAGGTGGTTGTTGTTTAGTTGTTTAGTCATGTCTGACTCTTTGTGATCCTATGGACCAGAGCATGCCAGGCACTCCTGTCTTCCACTGCCTACTGCAGTTGTTGTTGTTTGGTGGTGGTTGTTGTTGTTGTTGTTACCCAATAAGGAGGAAATCTAGAATCCCATCCAGTGAATGAATCTGCTCAGGTATATAGATTCATTGCTTGTGTTCATTCATAGACAAAATAAAGTCCACCTTCTTGCTCCTACAAGAAGTAGTGATGGCAACCGGTTTGGATGGTTAGAAATGAGGATTAGACAAATGGAGGATAAAGTTAGTACCAATGGCTACTAACCCTGATGGCTATGCTCCGCCTCCCCTGTTGGAGGCAGTAAATGCATTTGAATACCAGTTGCTGGGAATCAAAAGTGGGGAGAGTGCTGCTGTGCTCAGGTCCTGCCTGCAGGCTTCCCAGAGATATCTGGTTGGCCACTGGGAGAGCAGGGTGTACTGGTAAGCCCATAGTCCATCGGTTCCAAGTTTCTGTATACAGCAGCAGTCAGCTAGATGTCTCTAGAACCTGAGAAGTAGGGTGCCAATAGCATCTGAAATATATGGCTTCCCCTTCCCCTTCTTTTTCTATTCTGAGCTACAACTGGGGCCTTAACAAAATCCTGCAGTTCACTGAACTCCTATTCAGGCATCCAAATAAGTAAGACATGCTCTTCACCAGAGAGACTAGGCTGAATGTAGTGATGGAGAAGTTTGATTCATTTTGCTTCTAAAGGTGAACTTGCCTAATTCACACTTTTCAAGACAAGATGCAAGGTCACCAGTAATTCAGTTGCCCCTCTGAAAATAACTGTCTATTTTCTGCTACCAAATGCAACATTAAAAATTGAGTGGATTGTCAAAACAGAGTCTCTCAGGTAAGGATGGATAGATTTCTCAATTTCTAATTTCCCCATTCTTCAGTTCCCACATTTCCTCACCAGTTCATTATTTTATTTTGTTTAAAGTCCTTATGAGCATTTTAATCTGCTTTTCTCCTAATACATGCATTTTGCATGTAATTTTTGCCAATATACATATATTTTTGCTGAGCAATTTCCCCCATATAATGCATTTTTTGTATATTGTTTTCACTCATATATACCTTTTAATGTAAGTTTTATCTTAAATACACACATTTTTTGCATGCATTTGTTTTGTTTTGTTTTGAGAGCTGCATTGCAAAATTCAGATAAGTGTAAAATTTGAACAATAGATGTGCTTAATTTGGATACTGTTTCTGGGGACACGGGTGGCGCTGTGGGTTAAACCACAGAGCCTAGGACTTGCCAATCAGAAGGTCAGCGGTTCGAATCCCCGTGACAGGGTGAGCTCCCGTTGCTCGGTCCCTGCTCCTGCCAACCTAGCAGTTCGAAAGCATGTCAAAGTGCAAGTAGATAAATAGGTACTGCTTCAGTGGGAAGGTAAATGGCATTTCTGTGCACTGCTCTAGTTTGCCAGAAGTGGCTTAGTCATGCTGGCCACATGACCTGGAAGCTGTACGCCGGCTCCCTCAGCCAATAAAGCGAGATGAGCGCCGCAACCCCAGAGTCGGTCACGACTGGACCAAATGGTCAAGAGTCCCTTTGCCTTTACCTATGGAATTGGGAATGAGATAAGTTCCCATAGAAATGAGAAGTGAGCTGGATTTCTCCCTGATGAAGGCAGGGGGACAGACTGTGTAAGCCTCCTTATGCTCCTTGGAGGAAGGATTAATTTACATAGATGCCAGCTTTCACTAGTTTTAAACCAGCTTAATTCCATGACTTCCCCAACTAAGCTAGAGATTGTAGGTTGGCCTGGAAAAGGTGTTGTGAATTTTCTGTTTGAGATCCTTTAATTCCCAGGGAACCAGAATGACCACTAAATAATTATTATCTGTGTTGATACACCAAAAAGGATAGGAGGGTATCAAGAAAGCCTCCTTTAGAAAAGGCTTCTTCAGAATTCAGATCTACACAGTCAAGGAAGTCAGATCTGACAACGATAGGCTGTCCGGATTTATAAAAGAAAACTGATACTGATAACTCGCAGTCTAAAACTGACACCAATTATAAGTGATCCTTACCCATCAGCTGATCCCCTCTAGAAAACACACAAGAGAGACTCAGAGCTCATCTCGCCTATTTTATTTTTCACCCAACCTTCTTTTTCTAAAGGAACAGGGAGTATTAAGAATTTGAATTCAACAGTCGAAATGATGACTCTCAGCAGTCAGCTTGTGCATTCTCTTAAAAAACACTCAGGTTGATGTTTTGCTTTTAGGAGATGCTACACACTGGCCAGGAATAACTGTTTCCTTTTCCCAGCCTTCAAGGACTGCTTGGAGTTAACATCGCACTTGGTCTTTGGGATTGGGAGGGGGGGGACACCAGGGTGACCAGTGCTTGGACACATAGGAACACAGAAAGCATAGAAAGCAGCATTATACTGAGTCAGACCATTGATCCATCTAGCTCAGTACTGTCGATACTGAGTGGCAGCAGCTCTCCAGGGTTTCAGGGATCTCTTCCTGTCCTACCTGGAGATGCTGGGGATTGAACCCAGGACCTTCCGGATGCAAAGCAGATGCTCTACCATGAGTCCTTCCTCAAACTCACTTACTCCCCTTTATGAAACTCACTCCCCTTTTATGAAGATCACCCGCTCTGAGACCCCACAGCTAATTCTCCCCTGGCCTCCTCACTGGCCCAAGTAGGACAAATTCAGCCAGCTAGCCCTGGGGATTATCTAACGCTTATTTCCCCTAAATTGATTTTTTAAATTTTATTGTTATTCATGTTTTTATACTGTATTTTATGCTGTTTTTATAATTACCATATTTTTTGCTCTATAAGACTCACTTTTTCCCTCCTAAAAAGTAAGGGGAAATGTGTGCGTGTCTTATGGAGCGAATGCAGGCTGCGCAGCTATCACAGAAGCCAGAACAGCAAGAGGGATTGCTGCTTTCACTGTGCAGCGATCCCTCTTGCTGTTCTGGCTTCTGAGATTCAGAATATTTGTTTTCTTGTTTTCCTCCTCCAAAAACTAGGTGTGTCTTGTGGTCTGGTGCGTCTTATAGAGCGAAAAATATGGTAAGTGTTTTAAATTTGTTTTTAGCCGCCCTGAGCCCGGTTTTTGAACCAGGAAGGGCAGGGTATATATATATATATAATTATTATTATTATTACTTCTGGCTAATGGGAAAAGGAGGTGGGTAGATATTTGAGGCCCTAAGAAGATGAAGGAATATTTCATGGATGTGCATCTTGGAGCATTGGGACCTGGGGACCAAAGAGTGGAACTCCTCTGAATCTCTTAGTAACACATACTCAGAGGTTTTGAGTTGATGGGGCTGGGTCTCAATGATGAGGAGAGACAGAAGCAGAGAAGGAGCAGCTTCTCATATTGTGGGTTAGGGCTAAGTTTGGTTATAATCAGTGGGATCGTGGTCAGGGGCCGCAGGGGGTCAAAGATTCATTACTATTTCTGTAGCAGAGTCCTAACAGGGTCTCTGTCTCCAGCATTCTAGAGTCCCCAGTCAGCATGAAGGGAAACTTTCTGGCCACTGAGAAAAAGTCTTCTTACCCTTTGTGCTGATTGGAGCCAATCAGAGTGAAAGGAGCTGAGTCAGCCACTGAGGATTGACTCCTAGGATCACTCTGGAGAAGGTGTGCCAGAAAAATGCCAAGGAGGAGTTGTAGTGTATGCTCCAAAGCTAAATGTTTAGGGACACTGAAAACACAAAGGTGCTTCAGTTTCAAGAGAAGGGTGTGCAATTTCTGTTATCAAGGAAAACACAACATAAGTCACTACCAAAAAGGACATTGGAGCACCCCAAATCATTGGCAGTGCAGAAGATAGATCTAGCTGAAAGGCAGCTCATTGGGATCTGCAGTGATTATTGCAACACATCCCTAATTATTATTGTTGGATAGTGTCAGAGCCACCCTGGGTCCCAGCTCACAAGAGACCAAAGTCCAGTCCAAGCTATATACAAAAGGTTTTATTGAAGATCATTGTCGTCATTACATCCAAACTCCGTGGCTCCGCATCTGTTACCCTTAGATTTTAGAAGTCCCCTCTGAGTCCGTCCCTCCCCTGCACCAATTTAAGAGGCTTGTACTGCTCCACCTTTTCCTCTCTTTCCTTTTCCGCAGGGTCTTCCTGCCCCCCTGTCTTCCCTCTTTCCGGGACTCCCCAGAGGCTGAGTCTTCTCCCGCCTGCTCCCCCCTCCTTCGTGCTTTGGCACCAGGCTCCTCCTCAGAGCTCTCCTCATTTCCGCGCGCCTCTATATTTGAACTTGGCGCGCGTACGTTGCCTCTGACCTTCCTTTCTACAGTTACGCTGCTCTCGGTACTACACTCCTCCCTTTCAGGCAGGACGTCTTGCTCCGAACTCCTCCCCCTTCCTCCTTCCTGTCCTGCTCTTTCTGACACACTGGCAACTCCCCCCCCTCTACTCCGTTCCGACGGGGGAGCTGGTCCCGCTTTGCCACTCCCACTGGGGATTCCCTCTTCGTTCCCCTCTCTCTGACTGATTCCCTCTCTATTGCCCCTTGGCCTGACCAGGGGGGCTCCCTTCTGGGAATCCTCTGATTCGCTAGACGGACTTTGGGACAACCTCGGCTCGTTGTCGTCCTCTTCCTCCTCGCCCTCGCTCTCTGTCTCCTCTCTCCCTAAAACCCTGACATCCATCCCCCCCTCGAAGCCCCCCCTTCCCCCCTTCCGCTCATCGGGTGCAGGTTGTGGAAGCTGCCGCTCTTCGGAGGCGGACGCAGGATACAGATTCTGCACCTCCATCTCCTCTGTTTGCAGTTCGTTGTACGAGTGTTCGAATTCGGGTTCTTGACCCAAGGTGTTCTCTTCTCCCTCCTCCATTGGTACCTGGTCCGGTGCTGCCTGCCAAGGTCCCGTCAGCCATTTCCTGCGCCAGTCCTCCTCTGGTTGCTCGTCCCACCAATAAGAGGGTTCTGTGTCCACCCCCGAACACGATCCCCTGGGCGAGTTGGAGTCCGGTGACCTTTCTTCAGCTGAAGAAAAGCCGTGGAAAGTGCTGCCTGAACATGTGGGCGTAAAGAGCCAGTCATCAAAGTACTCGGCTGGCATGGGTCTATGAGGGAAAAGGGCATGGAACTCGTCTTTTAAAAGAGGTTCGTCTAAGGCGTAGCCCGGCACCCAACCATTGGCACTGACTGGGGCACCCTCTCTGACTAGAAAATATTCTACTCCCTCTTGCCCCCATCTCGAGTCCAGGATCTCTGTGACCTCGTTGAGTGGTTCGGCCCTAGGCGCCCTCTCCCTCTCCTGTGACTTAGTGTGTTGTTGCGTGACTGTGTCAGACTCCTGAAACCTGTGCGGTGCCTTGTAGGGAGTGAGCACCGATCTATGAAAGACCGGGTGCACTCTGGAACCTTCGGGGAGGGCTAGTCGAAAGGCTACAGGGTTGATTTTAGCCTCCACCTGGTACGGCCCTAACTGCCTGTGCCCCAGCTTCTTCTTGGCCAACGACTTGGCTGGCATCGCTTGGGCCGCTAACCACACCCAGTCCCCCACCTGGATCTCCTCTCCCTCTCTCCTGTTTTTGTCAGCCTGCACCTTATATGCTTGCTTGGCCAGCTCTAAATGTCTCCGCAACTCTTCGTGCACCTCCTGCAGCTCCGCTGCAAACTGGTCGGCTCCTTGCGGCACCCCCTCTCCCGGTGCCACGAACCCCGGGAAGGTTCTGGGGTGACGACCATTGTTCGCGAAAAACGGCGTCACCCCCGTGGACGCGTGCTTCGTGTTGTTATAGGCAAACTCTGCCATCGGCAGGTAGTCCACCCAAACTGCTGGTCGCTGGTTGGCGTAACATCTCAGGTACTGCTGCATGATCGCGTTGACCCTCTCAGCTTGGCCGTTGGTTTGTGGGGGTCTCGCCGACGTGAGGTTGATCTTGACGTTCAGGATACCTAAAAGCTTCTGCCAAAAATTGGAAACAAACTGGCGCCCCCTGTCGGACAGGATGGACTGCGGCAGGCCATGCACCTTGAACACGTGATCGATGAAGAGTTTGGCAGTCTGTTCCGCCGTCGCCACCTTTGCGCATGGAATGAAGTGCGCCATCTTGGTGAACAGGTCCACAACCACCAGTACCGCCGTCTTCCCCCTGGAGCTGGGCAGGTCAGTAACGAAGTCCAGAGCTACCCTCTCCCACGGTTGCTGTGGCGTTTCCAGCGGTTCCAACAGCCCCGCTGGCTTCTGGTGTACTGGCTTGAACCTCTGACAAGTGTCACACCTGGCGACGTAATCCGCTACCTCTCCACGCATCCGGGGCCACCAAAAGTCTCTTGCCACCAGTTCTATTGTCTTCTCCTTACCGAAGTGGCCCGCACTGGGGGCGTCGTGCAACTGCTGCAGAACCTTTGCGCGAAGCTCGTCGCTTGGCACGTAGAGGGCACCTTTGCGAGTTAGCAGCCCGTCGCGTAGTTGGAACTCTTCGCCACTCTGCACACCTCTGCGCAATTCCTCCATCTTGGACTGTGCGAACTGATCCACTTGCAACGCGCGTCGCACCGCGTCCAGATCTACTGTGGCGGCAGCGCACGACCACGCCTGCGGTGCGAAAATGTGCTTGGCTGCTACAGGCGCCGCTTCATCGAGATATTGCGGTTTCCTGGATAGCGCATCGGCTATAACGTTGGAATCTCCTGGGACGTACTCTATCCGAAAGTCGAAATCCGCGAAGAATTCCGCCCAGCGCATGTGCCTCTGGCTTTGGAGCTTCGCCGTGCGCCAATACTCTAGGTTCTTGTGATCCGTGCGGACCTGTACTGTGTGCTTGGCTCCTATGAGGAAGTGTCGCCACGCTTTGAAAGCTGCGTGAATGGCTAACAGCTCCCTGTCCCATATGGTGTAGTTTTGCTCCGCTTTGCTGAGCTTTCTGGAGTAAAAGGCACCGGGTCTCCAGTTTCCATGTGGATCTTCTTGCAGGAGTACGGCTCCAACCGCTCTGTCTGACGCGTCGGTCTCTAGTCGTATGGGCTTGCCTGGATTCACGTGCAGCAGCTGCTCCTCGGAGGCGAAAAGGCTTTTAAGCTTCTGAAAAGAGCGCTCCGCCTGTTCCGTCCACACGAACCTCTTTTTCTTGGAACTGAGAGTGTCCGTGATCGCTGCCGTCTCCTTTGCAAAACCTCTGATGAATTTGCGGTAGAAGTTGGCGAAGCCGATGAATCTTTGGACTTCCTTCCGATTGCGAGGGCTCTTCCAGTCCAACACCGCGCGGACCTTGGCGCTGTCCATGGCCAGCCCCTTGTCGGACAGCTTGTAGCCTAGGAAATCCACGTCCGTCACATCAAACTGGCACTTCTCTAACTTGGCGTAGAGCTTGTTCTCCCGTAGTCTCTGCAGGACTTCCTTTACGTCCTTCTCATGGGCCTCCTCCGTTTCCGAAAAGATCAGGATGTCGTCGAGGAAACACACGCATTTCTTGTAGAGAAGTCCCGCTAGCACGTGATGCATAAATGCTTGGAAGACGTGAGATCCATTTTGGAGACCAAATGGCATAACTCTGTATTCGTACGTGCCCAGAGGCGTGAACATGGCCGTCTTCCACTCATCGCCCTCCCGGATGCGTATGAGGTTATACGCTCCACGCAGATCCAATTTGGTGAAGATCTTCCCCTTCCTTACGGTTGCCAGGAGATCATCTATCTTGGGCATGGGGAAGGCCTTGGGTTTGGTCTTACTGTTTATGAATCGATAGTCCACAATGAGTCTTTTCTGGGGCGTGTCTTTCTTCTTTACAAAGAAAACAGGACTGCCCCCCACCGCTTTCGATTCTCGGATGAATCCGCGCTTCAAATTGTGCTCTATGAACTCCCTGAGTTCTTGCATCTCGTCCTCAGACATGGAATACAGCTTTGCAGTCGGCAACTGCGCCCCTGGCACCAGGTCGATGGCACAATCATAAGGCCTGTGGGGCGGCAACTGGTCAGCTTCCTTCTCGCAGAAAACCTCCAGGAACCCCTCGTACTTGCGGGGTACTGCCTGCACCATGCCAAGTTGCAACTGCTGCTCAGCTCCCTCCTCCTGGCTGGACTGGATGCAATGTTGAGCACAGTACGATGAGCAAAAGGTGATCTGCCGTTGGTACCACGCTACAGCAGGACTGTGTCTCTCCAGCCAACTCATGCCTAATACTATAGGCGTGTCTGAAAGGCGGGTGACATTGAAGCTGATGACTTCTCGATGATTTCCAATCCTCATCACCATGGGAGGCGTCTGTTGCACAACTTGTCCTCCTAGCAATTTCCTGCCATCCACCGTGACTACGTTCAGAGGTGTTGTCGCTGGCAGAAGCGCTATGCGATGCTGCTTGACAAAGTGCGTCCCCACAAAATCTGCGTTGCTCCCAGAATCAATCGTGATGGGGACTTCCAGGGTGGTTCCATTCGGCAACTGAAGTGTTGCAGTGAGCTGCACCGCTGGCTTGGGTGGTAAAGGGTCTGTGCGTTGCAAAAGCGCTGGGGACTGCTCTACAGATTCGCCTGGCTGAGCCCCAGCAGCTCTGCTTCCAGCCAGGCACTGTCGTTTCCCTGAGGTTGCTCTGCTTGCATCATTTCTGCTGCAACAGTTGCTAAAGCTGCAGTGTGTTTCTGCAGCCTCTGGGGACACTCTTTCGCCATGTGCTGTGCACTGTCGCAAATGTAACACTTCCTGGTCCCTCTAGGAGGCTTTGCCTTCACTGCACCGGAAGCTGGGGCTCTGGCTGTTGCTTGAGCCTTAGCACCACCAAGTTCCATGGGCTCCTCCCCCTGCCTTCCCAGTGGCGAAGGATGTGACTGACTGAACTCCCTGGGGATGAAAGAAGACGTCCTCGCTGGTGGACGCACCTGACGTTCTTCCTCAGTGTGCCAAGGACGTCCCTCGTGCCGTATCCCAATCGCCAAAGCCCTCTGCACAAGCTCCTCCAGGGTCTGGGGTCTGTCTCCCCTGGCAAGTTCATCCTTAATGGGACCGCTGAGCCCCTCCCAGAACAAATCCCTCACAGGTGCACAATCCTTCTCCCAGCTTAGCGCAGTCAGTAAAGCAAAAAATCTAGAATGGTACTGACGCACAGTGGCTTTGCCTTGCCGCAATCCAAAAATTTCCCTGCGTGCAAGATCCACATCTACAGTAGACTGGAAGCAGGCATCCATCGCTTTAATGAATTCATCTGCATCGCGGCGGGCAGGGCCATCTTCACGCCACAAATTGCGCAACCAGTCTCTGGCCGGCCCATGCAAGTGAGAAACAATAAACCCCACTTTCTCCTCCTCATCTTTAAAGTCATGACGAAGCAAGTGCAATGCATACAAAACGTCTGCTCTGAAACTGGGGTAGTGCTTCAGGTTCCCATCGAAGTGGGTGACTAGGCTGCCCCCCCTCCGTCCAAGTCCAATCCCCTCTGATCTGGACCCTGGGAACCCTTCCCTGCTTGCACGTTCCCACCTTGTTTGCAGGTCCTGGCAGCGCTTCTCCATTTCGTCATGCTTCTTCTGAGACGCAAGGACTGCAGCAGTGAGTTCGGAAACTGTAGTTCGCAGCGCTGTCAACTGCTCCTCCGCAGTCATGGCTGTCACCGTTCGTGAGCTTTGCAAAAAAAAATTTTTGCGTTCTTTGGAGGGGACTTTCTGTCAGAGCCACCCTGGGTCCCAGCTCACAAGAGACCAAAGTCCAGTCCAAGCTATATACAAAAGGTTTTATTGAAGATCATTGTCGTCATTACATCCAAACTCCGTGGCTCCGCATCTGTTACCCTTAGATTTTAGAAGTCCCCTCTGAGTCCGTCCCTCCCCTGCACCAATTTAAGAGGCTTGTACTGCTCCACCTTTTCCTCTCTTTCCTTTTCCGCAGGGTCTTCCTGCCCCCCTGTCTTCCCTCTTTCCGGGACTCCCCAGAGGCTGAGTCTTCTCCCGCCTGCTCCCCCCTCCTTCGTGCTTTGGCACCAGGCTCCTCCTCAGAGCTCTCCTCATTTCCGCGCGCCTCTATATTTGAACTTGGCGCGCGTACGTTGCCTCTGACCTTCCTTTCTACAGTTACGCTGCTCTCGGTACTACACTCCTCCCTTTCAGGCAGGACGTCTTGCTCCGAACTCCTCCCCCTTCCTCCTTCCTGTCCTGCTCTTTCTGACACACTGGCAACTCCCCCCCCTCTACTCCGTTCCGACGGGGGAGCTGGTCCCGCTTTGCCACTCCCACTGGGGATTCCCTCTTCGTTCCCCTCTCTCTGACTGATTCCCTCTCTATTGCCCCTTGGCCTGACCAGGGGGGCTCCCTTCTGGGAATCCTCTGATTCGCTAGACGGACTTTGGGACAACCTCGGCTCGTTGTCGTCCTCTTCCTCCTCGCCCTCGCTCTCTGTCTCCTCTCTCCCTAAAACCCTGACAGATAGTTTTAAGATAATTGTATAATCTAAGGAGGCAGTGTAATCTTAGAAGGGTGTGTGACTGTGACTGTCATGAAGGACCCCTGCATTTCTGAATTTGCCACTACGCTACTGGTTATAACAGGAAGGGGGAGGAAGACTAATGTTCTCTTCTACTAGCCAAGCTGCCTTTAAAAACAAAAAAATGGCTAGTTGACTTATCTCTTACTGCTCCTTGAACTGGATACAAACTGCTTTCACCTTCACCTCTGCTACCTCACTCTGCTTCAGTCTTGACAAGAGCAGGGTCTGACAGCTTGTATATAGCTCCAGGGCTTACCAAATCGAGAAAATATCTCAGGGAAGGGAGCCAAATCCAACTTCCAAAGCTTAAATCTCTCTGGTTCTTTTTCTTTGACTATTAAAAAAAAAGGGGGGAAACACCTAAAACACACACAATTGCCATGCATCAAAATTTCTGCTGCTAAGAGCCTGGCAAAATTTTTCATCATGACAGCATATTCGGGGAACGTGGCTGCAGCAGGCGATGGAGTCACACTGAAAAATGTTTCCTTATATTTCCTCCCCTCGGCCTCCTTCACCCCCACTGCATTGTGCCCCTGGTTTTAGACTTCAAAGAATTTGTGATGAAACAAACAAACAGCTTTCCCTTCATTTGCCTTCCAGTTCTTTTGAGGCATGAAGCTCCGTCACATTTCACATGTCCTCGGCTGGAATTTTGCATGAATTCTTAAGGCCTACCCTAACATTCAAGAATGCTTGTATAGTGGTACCTTGGGTTAAGTACTTAATTTGTTCTGGAGGTCCGTTCTTAACCTGAAACTGTTCTTAACCTGAAGCACCACTTTAGCTAATGGGGCCTCCTGCTGCTGCTGTACCACTGGAGCACGATTTCTGTTCTCATCCTGAAGCAAAGTTCTTAACCTGAAGCACTATTTCTGGGTTAGCGGAGTCTGTAACCTGAAGTGTATGTAACCTGAAGTGTATGTAACCCGAGGTACCACTGTAATTTCTTGCTACTGGGTCTTAACAGTGAAAGACAGATTTGGGGGCTTTTTCAATCATTTTTTACGTATCCACACTCATGAGGGCCTTTGGGCTGAGATGGGACCATAGGCTACATGGACAAGCGGAGGGCAACTCCTAAGGGCTATATAAGTATATACAACAGTGAAAGCAGTTCCCTCGGTGGGGTGAAGTCGCTATGCGAGCTTCTTGGCAGGTGGAGAGCTGTTGTTCACTAAAAGTGATGGGGAGCATCTTATTTCCTTCACCTGCATGCTAGCTCTGCCTTGACTTCCATGCTACTTAATCATTCTCCTTACCACTCGAGAACAGTGCCTCCACCTGGTAGAAAGCTAGCATAGCAGCTCTGCCTCAACCAGGGAGCTGCTTCTGCATGACAGGCAGAGAGAACTACCGGGCAGGGTCTCTGAGGTTGAGGGAGCACATATTCTCTAACTGTTCCCTTTTACCTGGTTTATCTACCCTCCCCATTGCAGGAGATGGCAATTAGATCAGTGGGGTCTGCAACCAATTGGTGCAGTGTGGAGTGTGTGTGTGTGTATGTGTGTGTGTGTTGTGGAATCCCAGTTTCTTCCATGTATTGGACATTACACTCCCATCAGCCCCTGCCAGCCTTGTCAGAGATGGTTACAGCTGGAGTTCAGCAGTATCTGGAGGGCTACAGGTTGCCAACGCCTGCTATGGGAGAAAGTAAAGAGGGTCACTTAGGTCAGTGGAGGCTGCTCCATTAGGGCATGGGAGGGGGCACTGCCCCACCAATCTCAGTCTTCTCTCATCATTGGCCTACTGCTTTCTTAGAACCAATCCAGGTTAGGAAGCACTGCCTATTGGTGCCCTTCACTCAGTAGTGCCCTTGTAGAACTCTGCAGGGAGGAAGATGCAGACAAAACCAGAATGAGTTGACTCTGCCTGTCATTGGTTCTGATTCCACTACTGGTCTCCCTCCCTTCTGCTCTACCAGCCCCAATGAGCACCACCCACCAGTTTGTTAAACCCTTAGTGCAGGACTTCCTACTTCTGATTGCCCTGGTTGATGACCAGTGACCCCTGCCATCAAGCATGTGCATTATTTCCCCAGCCCCATCTTTCATTTGCACAGCCCCACCCTGCATTTGTGTGTTTCAGCATTCACAGCCTTCCTTTGCTGAGCCTAAAGCATCATCAACAAGGTGCTGAACACCTTGAAAACCAGGGTAGCAGTTACAGCATTGGAGTGGAGTGATGAGCAGGGCCAGAGACAAAAGAGAGAGGAGCAATGGACATCACTTTTCCCTTTGCATAGTAGGTTACATTCCAGCTATACAAAATACATACATACATACATACATACATACATACATACATACATACACCTCTCTCTATCCAGGCAAGCAAGAGGCATTATTACAGTCCAAGGACACATTACACCCAGGCAAAGGCACTCAACAAAGGGGCATAGCCAGGCCAGTGATAGGTGTGGCCTAGGGAGAGGGGTGTGGCCTAGAGAGAATTCCAAGGGCCAGTGTTGAGAAGGCCCTGCTCAAATAAACTGATCACCTTTCTTCAAATGGCAGGAGGACCTGGAGCCAGTCAGGTAAGCTCAGGGTGTGACAGAGTACCAGGAAATATTGCCCAGCTTCACAGGCATTTGGAGTTCTTCTATCCATGACCTTTGACTTTCGATCTTTCCTCCCTGGAGATCCTGTCTATGGCATTAGGAAGCCTTCCTTGAAAGATGCCTCTTTTTGTTGCCATCGGAATCAAACATTTCAATCCTGATCAGCCACAGAGACACAGTATGGGGCAGGTGCAAGTGTCAAAAGTCTACTCCTTTTCATTCACTATTCGTGACCAGTCCATGAAGCATTTAGGATAGATGTGTGTGCTTGTGTGTTCTAGAAGTATTGATGTTTCTTCCTTCTGTGGTTCAGAACCAGGGTGCATTCCACACTTCTCTTTATGAATTTTCTTCTCCTCCCCAAAAAGATGAGAAATGATACATTTTAATAGAAATTGCCGACAGAATCCCCACAAGGCTGCACAGATGGCTTTCAGAATTAAAATAAAACACACACAAACAATTGGATCCATTCATCCATATTTCACAGCAATAAGCTGGAGATAGAAAGTATACTGCAAGATGAGGAAAATGTGTGTGTGTTTAGGGGAAAGCGCCATATTCAGCAAATACCCAAACGGAATCCAGGTCAACGCCTTACTTAAAATCCAGGGTGTAATATTCTTGAACATGGCTAGCCAAATCGGGATGACAGATGTAGAGCCTGATACTATGCAAAGCTGCTGTGAGCATGACATAGGATCAAGCTCAAGGGTCCCAGCACCAGCAGAAGTGAAAGCTTTATCCTTGTGGTCCATTTACAGCTGTGTCTACCATGCTGGAGGAGAGAAAGGCATTGATGCTGACCCATCAACAATCCAAGGAAGGGAGTGGAGGCTGGTCTGCTAGGGCAAATTGGTTTAGCAGAGGGCAAACAAACTTGGAAGCTGAATATACTCAGGCCCATCACTGCCTAGTCTGTCTTATTCACACATCACTAAATAAAAATGCACAGGTCCCATTGGTAAAGAATAATAAAAAAAAATACTTACAGTTTCTTCATATGTACAATAGCTTCAGATTGTAAGCCTACATGGCAGGAGCTAGTTTCATGGTCACCTTTTGCAGGAGAGAGAGAGCGAGAACAAGAGGAAGGAGTGATCTGGAGGGTTTAGTGGGAAGCCACAAAGTGTATTTTCGCCAGACTATCTGTTAGTGTTAACCCTGCCTTCTACTGACTGGAAGCATGTAGCTAGTCAATTGCAGCTTGCAATGCAGGCTGTAATTTAATATAAACATGAACATCCACCTGGGAATCCAGCTCCTGGGGGCTGAGCTGTTTTGGGTCCTCTCAGCATCTTTTGAGGTGGAGGAGGTTAAGCATGGAGCTGAGCATAGTGTGGCTCCAGTGGTCAGCTCCTTCTCCTCCTCCTCCACCGCTGAGGGGAAAGAGGGTGGAAGCAGCCTCCCACCAGTTGGAGTGCCAGGAAGAGGAGGAGCTGCTAGCCATTGAAACCACACAGCCACAGTGTTTGGCTCCGTCCCAGGCTCCTTCCAACGTCCTGGTGTCATGTGCGCAACATTGCTCCCCCCATCACCCTCCCAATCTGGTGCTTCCGACATCCACCATATGCGTGCATAATCCATTGGATTGGTGCTACCTTGGGAGATTCCTAATGAATGAGTCAACTTTTCTTTTTTTAAAAATAATATTTATTAAGAGTTTAAAGATTACAAAAAGAAAAAAAAGAATTAAACAAATCAATATAATACAATACAGAAACAAAAACAAAAACACTACGTAGAACATTGAATTAACAAAACAAAACAAAAACAATTAAAAACACTTCCAATCTTTTCAATCTTAGCTTTCATTCACTTGTTTCATTGACTTCCTCACGCCTCCCTTTTTGTATTCCACTTCAATTAACTGTTTCAGCAATTCCTTTCCATCTTCCTCTGTCTTCTGTCCTGTAATTAATCTTAACATATTCTAACCTTGTTTTTTCCCCTTTAATACATTAACAATCTATCTGTACCTAGTTCCTTATAACATTTCTGCCAAAGCCATATAACTTCATTCCACCATTTTTCTAAAGCTCATTAATTTTACAATATTTCTGTAAATAATCTTTAAATTTTTTCCAATCTTCTTCCACCGACTCTTCTCCCTGGTCTCGGATTCTGCCAGTCATTTCTGCCAATTCCATATAGTCCATCAGCTTCATCTGCCATATAGTCCATCAGCTTCATCTGAATTATAACAGGCTCACATATAGTGCATGGTATAGATAGATGATAGATAGATAGATAGATAGATAGATAGATAGATAGATAGAAAAAAATGGCATAGTAGGAAGACTTAGTATATAAATGGGATAGAAAGGTTCTCTTGTGTTTTCTTTTGCTCCCTTCTTTTAAAAGCATGTTCAAATTTAATGTTCAACAAAAGGCATATTCTATTCCATTAAGTATTCATTGAGAGCCTCGTGGGTATTTCTCCCTTCCATGTAACATACTTTGCATGCCCTCACTTTAGAACCTTGAGAGCAATTCCACTCCACAATGCCAAGGACGTCCCTCCAACACATTCCTTTTATATCTGCCGTGTTCTGGATTCTTTTTACAGTTAGCTTTGCATGCTTCTGGATCAGGTCACTTTAAAGGGCTACCTCCCACTGAGGCTCAAATACTGCCACTACTATTACTGCTACTGCCCTTGCTGTTTAAAACTAGACCCACTGCTGCTGGGACAAAGTGGTTCCGCATCTCAGAGGCAACATATAAAGTGTTGGAAATATAATTAAGAAAAGGAGAAATAAGATTAATAGGACAAAATATGGCAAATCACACTGTATGCATTAATTTGGTGCTTTCTGAGCAATTTAAATATCTAATTTGTTAAAATTACCTGCAAGTGTCTGATAATTAAGCACACATGAGTACTATTTAATTTGCCTCTGGCTTAATTTGGAGGCACATCAAATCATGTTTTGTGCTGTATGGGAGATGCTTGACAATCAGCTCATGTTGTTGAGGTGGATGAATAAGTTGCACCCCGGTGACAGAGGATAGTGGAAGTTCCAGGAGGCCTATTATAAGACACAACCAATGCCTTCAAAGTGCTTTGCATTCCTGTTTTCTAGCAGGGATTTCTGGACTCTCCAGTCATAACAGGTGCCACAGTATCACCATGACGTAATCTGCCCTAACCTAATGTGAGTTGGGTGTGAGGTACCATGGTTGTTTCCTTTTCCTTTTTAGTTTGTTTAAGAGAAGGAGGGAGAGAGAAAGAAGAGGAAAAACATATATGGGAAGGGGAGGAAAATTGTATCTGAGTGATGGAGAAAGGATACTGAGGATTTACTGAGTTTTGTGGGTCTTTTTGGAGCCTGGGAAAATGGGACTCTGGAATTCTTCATTACGAAACTGAATTTTGAGAATGATGCAGGCTACAGCCCACAAGTATTGCTTGAGATGTGCAGCTGGACACTTATTTTCTACATATCTGAATTCCCTTCCCAAGGGAAAGCTCAAGTACCACCCAGTATCTAATTCCTCCACAAAGCTCCCTCTTTTTTAAATGCCCCTTCAAAAATGAAACCAACATCCTTTGAAAATAAAGATATGGTAAGTGAGCTACAGGCACTCAGTTTTGACCTTCCTGTGCAAAACATTTTCCTGTGAACTTTTGACCTTCCTGTATGGAAGAGCATCCTCAACAACAACAAAAATGCTAGCTTTAACAACCTCTACTTTCAAAACCCAAGCTTTAGAATCCCAAATCAAAAACTAAGGAGTTGAGTTGTTTCAGTCCTACCACAGACCCCCACAACTTGGTGATGCACCAAGCTGAATGCATCTCAACAACATTGACTTTTGCTTGGTAACCCCAATGCTTCTTCCTTCTCAGGCTGTCAATAATAGCAGTTCTTTTATTTTTTAAAAAATCAAACCATTGCTGAATTGCTACACACAGCTGGTGATCCACTTTCAGCTCTGTGGTTAGCTGCTCTTCTCTAAAGGTTGTCAATTGGTACTAATATGGAGGATATTCCACAATTTATAAAACATTTTAATGAAGTACACACTGAACGTATTCTGGCATGAGATAACTCGGAACAATCAAGTTAGAGGTGCTTTAAATCCCCCTCATTGTTTTTCTAAATCAGGGTGAGGACCCTTTTTCAGCTGAAGAGTTGCATTCACTCCTGAGTAACCTTTTTCCAGAGGCAAAAGTGAGTGGAGCAAAGGCTGTGACCTTTGTAAAGTAGACTACATTCCAATCATACAAAAGTCAGAGGTTTACGCGCGCGCGCGCGCGCGCACACACACACACACACACACACACACACACACACACACACACCTCACCATACAGGCAAGCAAGAAGGATTATCACAGTTCAAGGACAGAATCCAGCCAGGCAACAGCACTTAAGAAGGGTGCAGAGCACAGCCAGAGAGGTGGGTGACCTAGGGAGAGTTGCAAGAGTCAGATTCAATGGCTTCAAGCACCATGTTGAGCCTAGGGCCAGAGATGTCCTCACCCCTAATGTATTTAATTGTTTCTACCCACGGAAGAGTCCTGTATTGCAAGGGGTTGGATTAGATGACACTTGGGTCTCAGCTCTGCAATTCTACGACTCTAAGAAGCAATTAAGTATATGAAAGCATTTCTACAATGAACTTGGCCACAGTACATTTGGTGACCACATGTCTCCGTTTCTTTCCAGGCATGTAGCCTTTCCTTTAGGTCACCGTGGCCAAATTGTTATCACTAACTGTATTTAAGGAAAATGGCATTTAATGGCTCTGAGAGAAATGTGCTACAGCCACTTTGAAACGTCTTTCCACCCTTTTTAATGTAAAGTACAAGAGACTCTGCATAAATGGTGCAGGACGTTTTTTATGAGTTGCATCGTGAGTAGAGAGAAGAAGAGCAATTCCATCAAACTGCCAAGATGCATTAACCTTCTTTCTTATTAACTGAATTGGTTGCTGGAAGTAAACGTCAGATAGGCTTGTGAACAAAAGGAGTTACTGCTACTTTCCTAAAAATGGTCAAAAGGTATATATAGCAATATTGTTTGCTCAACTGCCTCTGCCACTTAGAAGCACCTTTCTTATACCACATCTTGCAAAATACACAGCGTCATTTGCCTGCTCTTTTACCCATCTGTGAGAGATGACAGCAGCTTTCCTCTGTGAACTGAAACATGCAAAATAAACAGTTATAGGATGTTGTCCATCTTGCCCAGGACTGCCTACCCTGGCTGGCAGCATCTCTCCAGGTTATAGGCAGAGTTCTTTTCCTTGTACCACCTTCTTTGGTGGAGATGCCAGGGACTAAAGCTGAGATTTTATACATGCAAAGCATGTTGGTCTATCAGCCTTCCCAAGTTCCATGCATATTCTCCATTGAAATGACTCTGATTTGCTCAAGAGCACAGATGCGTTCTTGCACAAGGATGTCCCATTCACCCTATCATTCTCGTTGAGTATCGGGAGCTGCTGGAAGTTGAATGGTGGGCTTCCAGTTCTGTGCTGCCCTTTGTGATGAAGTGCCAAAAAGGTTATAGGGCTGTGACCACCTTCCCAATCTCCAGGCTGACCCTATCTAGCAAGATTGCCCATTGGTTTCCCTTGACTTGGGATGGGTCCAGGGGCTTCCAGGTCAGGCTTGATCATCAACTGAGCAGAGTTCAGCCTGAATGTTCTCTGCCTGCTGGCCCTTGCCAGAAAAAGCACTCCCCTCCAATGACCAGCTGTCTTAGGACTGAAAAATGGAAGGGAAGTGTGTTCTGGCCCCACCCATCAGCCAGACAAACAACAGATACTGACTGCTATTCAAGCAAGCGCACCAGGAAGGGAAGATCAGCCTGGCCCAAACTGGACATAAATGCTTGCAACTCATCACTTTGTTCTGGCCTTGAAAAATGGATCTCTCTCCCCTGCCTTTTTCTTCTTCTCTTTCTGAGCTTGATTGCAGAGTTCTGCTCCCTTTCGCTTACCCTCCCTCTCCTGCTCTCATTGATGTAAGCAGCTTTGTGAGACAATAATTATGTGAAAAGTAGGATTAAAATATAGTAACACAGTAACTAACAGCTAGGAGTGGAATTATCTGTTCAATTTCCATTTCTCTCAGTTTTTCGCTTTTCTGGTCAGTTCTTCACACTTCTGCATTGGTTTGTGATTTTTTTTTCAAAGTCCTTATGAAACTTCTCTATTTTTGTATGCAATTTTGCGTGGCATAAACCTATTCACAAACAGTTTCCCATAATAATGCATTTTATATGTTATTTTCACTAGTACATGCATTTTTGTGCTCACCTTCCTCTAATGTACACATTTTTGTACATAATATTTGATTGGAATCTGCATTACAAAATTTGGAAGAGTGCAACTTTAAAAGGAGAGCTGTATTTAAGTTTGCATTTTTTTTTGGGGGGGGAATGCAATTTAGGGAGATTCTCTTCTAAACCCCAACCAAGCCAAATTTCTCTTCCATTCCTACAAACAGCACACTCTTAACCATGTCTACTTAGACATAAGTCCTATTGAATTCAATGGGGTTTACTCCCAGGTAAGAGGTCCGTATAGTTAAAGCAATGGTTTTCCAGTAGTGATGTATGGAAGTGAGAGCTAGACCATAAAGAAGGCTGATCGAATTGATGCTTTTGAATTATGGTGCTGAAGGAGACTCTTGAGAGTCCCATGGACTGCAAGAAGATCAAACCTACCCATTCTTGAGGAAATCAGCTCTGAGTGCTCACTGGAAGGACAGATCGTGAAGCTGAGGCTCCAATACTTTGGCCACCTCATGAGAAGAGAAGACTCCCTGGAAAAGACCCTGATGTTGGGAAAGATGGAGGGCACAAGGAGAAGGAGACAACAGAGGACGAGGTGGTTGGACAGTGTTCTCGAAGCTACCAGCATGAGTTTGACCAAACTGCGGGAGGCAGTGGAAGACAGGAGTGCATGGCGTGCTCTGGTCCATGGGGTCATGAAGAGTTGGACATGACTAAACGACTAAACAACAACTACTACAACAAGAGGGTTTAGGATCATAACCTTTGCTAATCAGAGTGTCTTAGACCACCGGTGTGTCAAACTGAGAGCATAAGAACATAAGAGCATTGCTGGATCAGGGCAATGACCCATCTAGTCCAGCATCTTGTTCCCACAGATGCCTGTGGGAAACCAGCAAGCAGGATCTGAGCACAAGAACACTCTCTACTCCTGTGGTTTCCAGCAACTGGTATTTTACTGCTTCCAACCATAGAGACAGAGCGTAGCCATTATGGCTAGGAGCCACATAGCCTTCTCCTTCATGGTTTTGTCCTTTCCTCCATTAAAGCCTTCAATGTCGGTAGCTTCCTGTGGGAGCAAGTTCCATAGTTGAACTAGGCTCTGTTTGAAGAAGTGCTTTCTTTTATCTGTCCTGAATCTTCCAGTCTTCAGCTTCATTGGCTAACTGTGGGTCCACACATTGCAGATTTGAAGACAACCTACTTTTGGTAGCAACAAATCCTGTTGATATCATTCTCAGAATCTGAAAGGAATGGGACAGCTAAATATTTTGAGGTCTAGTGTTAAAATAAAAATAAAAAAGTAGCAACCTTATGCTATATGGAGATATGCTACCTGTAATTAATGAAGGGGAAATAAATATGCAGTGCCATGCTTAACAGAACAAATAGAAAGCAGGAAGAATTTATCTTCCAGGCTGTCAGCTGTCTGATAGCCAATATAGGATTTTTTCTTCTTCAAGATTAGTACTTTGATGAAGAGGAAAAACCACACTCTGCTTTTCAATTACATAACATCTCATCAACGTTGAGATTTCACTGAGGTTTTAAAACCTGCAATTTCTTTTCAGCACCATATTAAGCTGCCTCTCCTGGTTTTATATTGGCAATGAAAGATTTCACTTCTGGGACTCTTCTGAAACCAAAAGAAATGGATGTTTTAATTATTTCCGTCAATGTTGTTACACATGACATGTCAAATTTATTTTATTTTTTGGCAGGCTCGGGAATTTAGTGGTTTTAGGGTAGAGCTGGTTCTGGGCAAAAGGCAGACAATCCATACTCTAGATCAAGAATGGGGAAAGAGTGGCTCTCTCAATGTTGTTGGACTTCATCTCCCATCAGCCCCAGCCAGCATGCTCAATGGTCAGAGATGATGGGAGTTGTAGTCCAAGAACATCTGGTGGGCCACAGGCTCCCAAACCCTGCTGCAGATGTATGGAACAGACTTACAAGGATTTAATAGTCCTCACCTCTTTGCATGGAACCCTGGGAAATGTAGTTCTGTGAGAGGCAGGTCTCTCTCTCTCTCAACATGCTTGTAAAACAACAACTCCCAGGATTCTCTGAGGCAGGCCATGGACCTTAATCTGGTAGAAAATGGATGTAACTTTGTAGTGTAGGATTTCAAATAAAGTCACTCACAGCTGACAAAATGTGGCTTAAAGAGCAATTGGCTAATGCAGGGATGGGAATGTAACCATACCAGAACTATATGCATTGGTGGTTTATTGCAAGACAATTGGGCCATGCTGTTTGAGATTTCTACACCTCATCTGCAAACTATTATGGTTCCCTAATCAAGGAACTCTAAAATCTATACTTCTATGAAGAGGCATGGAGGGAATCTATTCACTCACAAAATGTCAAGGATTTTTTGGGGGAACAGCCATACTTCAGTGGTTAGAGCATTTTTTTGCCTAAAGCCCTGGAGATCAACTGCCAGCCAGTGACTGATTTGATTTATTGTAGTTCTATGGCGCATTTCAGTCAAATGAATCCAACAGCAGCTTACAAACAATAAATAACAACAATGGCAGAACATAATAGAACATCACAAGTGCTGCATAAATCATATAAAACAATTAACAAATCATCTGTGAAACTATTACAATCTATAAGACACTTTTTACAGAGCAACTGCTAAAATAGAAGCTGAACATCACAATTAAAGCGAAAGTCATACAATTATCAAATCCATACAGGATTTATAATCAATAAAACAATATTAACAACATTAACAAAACAGCAAGCAAAAGATAAACTAAGCACTGTTAAGTTCATACGCACACTCTCTCCACTCATCTGAAGGTCCCTTGGACTGGAGAAACCAACCACCCCATGATGACAGAAAATGTCTCTCATCCCTCACAGTTCTTCCTCTGGAAACAGCTCCCTCATGAAGGCTCCTAGGGCTGGAGGGTGTGGCAAAGCAGTTGGAAAAAGTCATTGCCAGCACAGTTTCTCTTCACCTCGAGACAATACTGATCTAGATGGACTACTGGTCTCACTTATCATGAGCTTCCTAAGTTCCATTAGGCAAACTTGGTACATGATTTGGGAGGGCAGAAGAGTATCTTCAGGGGCTGGCTATGGCCCGTGGGCCAGTGGTTGTCTACCCACTGCATGATGGAAGCTTCGGAAGGGAAATTCAGTCTAAATTGCTTTCATAAACAGGCAGCTAGGATGAAAAAGTAACACTGACCCATTGGTTCTTCTAACAAGCATGAGTCCCAGCACCTCTTATCACCAAGCACTTCTTCCTAGTTCTGCCCTCTCCTCTGAGCATTCAGTTTCTGGAGCAAACAATATATATTTTTTAATTACTGGTTTCTAAAAGGGAGTTTTTCTGAGGCTGCTAATCCCTTTTTAATGAGACCAAATGAAGCGGGTTAAGCCGTAAGGAGGCAGGGCCACCAGTATAAGCATGCTAGTGTGCCTTCGGTCTAATTTAATTGTGCAAATGGAGCCAATTGATTTTCACATTTAATTAATTATGAATTATTGGAGGCAGCCCAGATTGTCAGCTGTTGGGAGAAGCCAAAGAGGAGGCCAAGGAAAGGCAGGGATTTTAAGCTGGGAGCAACCTCCTCCATCCATGGGAGGTGGCATTTGAGTCTTTTTGAGGTTGAGGTTGTATATCTTTGAATGTCAAGACCTGTTCTCCCCAACAGGTCCTGGGCTTGGGCTTGAACTCCCCCTTCTGCTTCCTAGATCTATGCCCAGTGATGCTCCTTGCCTTTTTTCCACAAGATCAGAATTTCATTTACAGCTGCCTTATCCAACCTGATGAAATGGCTTTTGTTGTGTGAAGAGCAGGCCAAAATAGCCCTCTCCAGAGGGTGAAAATGCTCCTTTCTCTAACCACTCCAACACCTATCAGACCCAGCCAGCATGGCAAATAGGCAGAGTTGATGGGAGTTGTAGTCCAAAACATCCAGAGGGCACCAAGGGTCATTCTTGCCCTCTCAAGATGGCTATTTTGGCCTGCTTTTTCCTCCCACAGAAGTAATTTCTCAGAATGGCACTCTTATGTCTCTTTTTGACAAGAACAATGTGTTCTGGATCAAATATTAGTGTTTCAAGTGGGAGGCAATGTTCACACCACCAACAGAAGTAGCTGTATTTAGCCCTTTATTGGGGGATACAGCCCTTTACTGGGGGATACAGAGGAACACACTGAGTCAGACCCATTGGTCCATCTAGTCCAGCATTGTCTACATTGACTAGCAGCGGCTCTCCAGGGTTTCAGGCAACAGCTGCTCCCAGTCCTACCTGGAGACATCATAGATTGAACCTGTGACCATGTTCAGACATGGTACTAGCTAGTCCAGGGGCAGAGAGCCCTTTTCAGCCAATGAGCCACATTCCCTCATTATTTACTGTCCAGGGGCCACATACTGGTGGTGGATGGAACCAGAAGCAACATTCCAGCCAGCCAAAAGCGCTGGAGCAGAGCTGGTGAGAGGCCTGGCCTCTCAGAGTCTTGAGGGCCAGATAGAAAGGCTTGGGGGGGCCATATTTAGGCCTAAGACAGGCTTCCTCAACCTCGGCTCTTCAGATGTTTTGAGACTACAATTCCCATCATCCCTGATCACTGGTCCTGCTAGCTAGGGATCATGGGAGTTGTAGGCCAAAAACATCAGGAGGGCCGAGGTTGAGAAAGCCTGGCCTAAGATTTCCAACCTCAGGCTAAACAGAGGAGGAAAAAGAGAACATAAGAAAATCCTTGCTGGATGAGGTTGTCTCATTCACCATTCTGTTCTCACAGTAGACAACTAGATGTCTATGGGAAGTCCAAAAGCAGAATATAGCATAAGAGCCACCTTGTAGCTTTGAGAAACTGGTATTCAGAAGCATTACTGCCTCCGACCATGGAGTACAGGTATCATGGCTAGTAGCCATTTATGGCCTTCTCCTCCATTTGCCAAGTTCTCTTATTAAACTATCAAAGTTGGTGGCCATCACTGCCTCCTGTGGGAGTGGGTCCCGTCATTTAACTATGCGCTACATGAAGAACGACTTACTTTTATCTGTCCCTAATCTTCTAACATTCATCTTCACTGGATGTCCTTAAGTTCTAGTGCAGATGGGGGGGGGGAGGAGAAAGAGGTGTATAGACATTAAGTAAAAGTCGGTATCATTTTTCAGGATTAGGGTGGGTCCTAAGAGAAGTCAGAGACTACCATTCTAGGGTTTTCTTTGTCCAAAAAAGAGAGATCTAGTTGCAACCGCCCTTCATGGCGTAAGTGAAACAAATAAATGGGTTGCCGCTTGGCAAATTTAGGATGCAGGAAGCCATTTCTTACCCACTAAGATCAATGCAGATAGAAAAACCACCGTTTTGTTTCCGAAGGGTATCTGAATGGGAAGCAAAAATCCCCATCACATTAATTCAAACTAGTCTGAACTTTCAAAACTTGTTCTATTTGGAATAGTTGTCTTCCAGCTAAGAATAGAAAATAAGCCACTTGGCATTTTCTGTAATAGAGGCTGTCGTATGCATAGGCAGATGATTCTGGAAGGCTTTCGGGATTATGGTAAATATGTGTTGGGAAGAGAAAAAATCATTTAAAAAAATAATAAATCTGAGAAATGAGTCAGACTTTGGGGATTGCTTCCCCAGAGCGCTCAGGAGGTCTCCCTGTAGTTAAAAGATGCCACTGTGACTTTTTTTTTCTTTTACTAGGGTAACCCTCCCCGCTCTCAGATATTATGTAAAGCATGCTTATCAGTGACACTTAGGCTTTTTGAAAGGTTCAGCCTCTGACCAGGGGAGTAAGCTGTCATGTTCACAGTTAGAAATCTGGAAATCAGCCCACAAGCTTCCTGTAATCTTCTGGGCTGCTTGATCTGATCTGCTGGGGTTAATTTGGCAAGATTACTTGTCTCAAGCTAGCTCTGTCCCCCCCCCAATACCTCTTCACTGCGAATGGGAGCTTCCCTTATCATCTATTGAGAAGCTTTATTACAAGGTGACTATTGGGGATTCTGAGACTTGAACCCAGAAGGTCAGAGGACATAACTTAGCCTAGTGAGCTCCTGTAGAGGGGGTAGGCTTCAGCCTCAGAACCCTCTTTAGGGCATAGGACTGTGTAACAATACAACCCTGGAAAATCATCTGTAGGCAGCCCTGTATTTTTTTTTTTTTTTAAATGTTTAAGGCTTTATTATTATGTTTTGAAATAAGTTGGAAGCCACCCAGAGTGGCTGGGGAAACCCAGTCAGATGAGTTATTGTTGTTTAAAGGTGAACGGACCCCTGACCATTAGGTCCAATCATGGCCAACTCTGGGGTTGCGGTGCTCATCTCGCTTTATTGGCCGAGGGAGCCAGCGTACAGCTTCCGGGTCATGTGGCCAGCATGACTAAGCCGCTTCTGGTGAACCAGAGCAGCGCATGGAAACGCCGTTTACCTTCCTGCCGGAGCAGTACCTATTTATCTACTTGCACTTTGACGTGCTTTTGAACTGCTAGGTGGGCAGGAGCTGGGACTGAGCAACAGGAGCTCACCCCGTTGCGGGGATTCAAACCGTCGACCTTCTGATCGGCAAGCCCTAGTCTCTGTTTTCATCAAAGAAATGTTGGAGAGTATGCATTGAAAGCACACCCTCAAAGGATCCCAAGAACTGTAGTTTGCTAAGGGTGCTGGGAATTGGAGGTCTGTGAAGAATAAACTACAGTTCGCAGGATTCTTGGGTGTGTGTGTGGGTGTGTGCTTGAAATGTGTGGTGTTTAGGAAAGCAGAGAGTCAAGGGTTTTGCCATGATTAGAGGAAGGTGCTTTTGACTGGGCTGCCTTTAGCTTTGTGCAACATTTCTCATTGGTCCAAATTAGGTTGTTAGAATTCTGAGATGTTTTATCCATTTTGAAAAGGTTTCTAGTTCTCATAGTTAAGTTGGAGGCAAATATAATATGCTGAAGGATCAGAAACAGGGGGTAAGCAATGACAAGAAGTCTCAAATCAATTATGTCTGTCAAAGGGACGTTGCCAAGACTCTGAGAGCATTGTTGTTTACTGTTTTGCATTTGCATTACCTGGCAACTGAGAGCAGAATCAATTTGCTACCCTAAAGGAAGGCCTGGGTTCCTTGCGGTCTAATTCTTTTCTTGAAAGCAGAGAACTCAGAAACCTCTGGGGTCTACTTCATATGACCTGCACAGCAGCCCACTCAACCTCTAGGCATGCAAACGAACTCTCGGAGCTAAATGGAAACTCTGCCAAGCCAATATGAAGTGAAGCTTATGAGACCACTCATCCTTCCCTTTCTACTCCCTCTCAAATAAGTTATCGGGAGATTTCTTCCTTCCTTTTTTAAAAAAAGGAACCTTGAGTGAAAGTTTCTTCATGATTTGGGGGTTAAGTGGCACAAAGTTTCTGTGCCAGTAGTCTCCAAAGAGCCTCCT
This sequence comes from Podarcis erhardii, assembly GCF_964252035.2. Lineage (NCBI taxonomy): Eukaryota > Metazoa > Chordata > Lepidosauria > Squamata > Lacertidae > Podarcis > Podarcis erhardii. The sequence goes on from NC_138511.1 coordinate 33,293,806, forward strand.
GAACTTGTTTCCTGGAACTCACATGTCAGTTAAGATTTGTAAGATTAATAGAAATCTCCAAACTGACATCAAAGACTGCTCTGCAATGAGTTCTTTCACTTAGTCACAAAGGCAATCAGAGCGAGTACAATTGCTAACAGAAAAGTGTGTGTGTGTGCATTAGAGAATGTGGGAGCAGAGGCGGATTTAGGGCAGCACGACCCATTCTATCACGCTGGGCACCAAGCCTAGGAGGCGCTGCAGGGTGTCACAATTAGGCTGTAGCGAACTGAGCAGAAAGGAAGGTGAGAGGCAGTGGGGCGGGTGCCACTGAAATTTGAAAGACCAAAGACTGCCCCTGGTGGGAGCAAGGGATATAAAATGTGTGTTCTTAATTGTGGAGGGAAAAGGAGATTCCCTCTTCCAAATACAGTAGATGAGCAAGAGAAATTACCGTATTTTTCGCTCTATAACATGTACCAGACCATAACACGCACATAGTTTTTAGAGGAGGAAAACAAGAAAAAAAATATTCTAAACGAAACAGTGGATGTATGATTTTTGTGGTTCATGCTGTGCCCACAGACATGTGATCTGACGGTGAGTTTGGGGTAGCCCAATGCAAAAATCCTGAGGATCCATGTGGATCCATGCTTTGTAACCACATTTTTGCACCACTGTGGCCCCAGGCAACAGTGGGTGCATGATTTTTTTTGGTGCAAGCTGTAGCCATGGACATGCTATGTGATCTGATAGTGAATTTGGGGTGACCCAGTGCAAAACTCCTGAGTATCCATGTGGATCCGTGCTTTGTAACCACGTTTTAAGTGGGGAGGGAAGGAAAAGCACTCAATGGACAAGGAGCACGCATGGGGTGTGTGAAGAAAGGATGCTGCTAATAATGCAGAAGAGGGGTATAAGAGGAGAAGGCTCCTCTCCTCTCCTGCTTTGCTCCTTTAAAGAAAGCAGGCTCTGCTTCTCTCCCACCTCCCCAGCTTAGCGAGCTGAAAAACTTTGCTGCTATTTAGCGAGCTGAGTGGGGAGGAGAGAGGGACAGAGAGCCTGCTTGCTTTAAAGGAGCCAACTGGACAGGAGCCGCTTATACTCGTGTAAGCGGCTCCTCTCCTCTCCTGCTTTGCTCCTTTAAAGCAAGCAGGCTTTCTGTCCCTCTCTCCTCCCCACTCAGCGGTTCTTCTCCCGCTTTGCTGTTTCAAAGCGAGCCACAGAGGAGGGAAAGAAGGGGAACCATGGATCCTCTGCTCACAACTGCAGCAGATCCCCCCGCCATCCGTAGGCATTCGCTTCATAACACGCACAGACATTTCCCCTTACTTTCTAGGAGAAAAAAAGTGAGTGTTATGGAGCAAAAAATACGGTATATCTATATCTGATCATAAGAGGAGCTTGCTGGATCAAGCTCCTGTTCTCACAGTGGCCAACCAGGTACCTGTGGGAAACTCGTAAACAGAGCCCTCTCCCATGGAAACTCGTAAACAGAGCCCTTCCCATGGTTTCTGGCAAGTCTGTTTACATTTTTAGGTGGGTGCCATTGTGGCCAGGCCTCGGGATCTGCGGTGATCTGACGGGGGGCTGACATGGCGCCCTCCTTGGCGGGGCTTGGCAACACTGTCCACGCTGGGCAGAGCCCTTCCCAGGAGGGCGGACCCTGCTGACCAATCAGCACCAGCAGTGGTATGTGTCTGCGGTAAATTTGAACCATGGTGCAGCCAGGAGACCGCCCTCTCTTGCCCTTTGCCGGATTTCCCACGCACCTGACCTCTTTTTTCATCTTTGCTACAATATGGCCTTTCTATGGACTAATGTTGGCCGCCATATTTATGGGACTGGGGGAGGAATTTTTCCACTTGGCAAACTGGGTCCAGCCATTTGGTTTTTACCTACCATGTAGCAATCGTCCCAACTTTGTGAGGTTAGGCATTAGGTGAGCCTTTGTTTGGATGGAGGGGAGGGGAGGTTGTAGCCTCTGCCTGCCAGTCCTCATTAAAGGTATCCTGTTAAAGGGATCTGCAGGTGTGGATTCTGTCCGAGGCCCGGATGTGGGCTAGGGCCACACCACTATCCCAACAGGGACCCCTCCGGGTGTCCCTGTTTGATGTAACTCATAGGGCTCCCCCTATTGATGGTTTAACCTTAGTTGGACTCCCTGCCAATGGGATATAGTCTGGCTTCACCCAATGCCTAAGCCAATCCACTCACATCTGTATCCAATAAAGTTGTGGCCTGTCTGAACCCATGAACCAAAATCCGCTTGTTTGTGTGTTTATTTATTCACTAGGGAACTGCAAGTCATGAGGCCTTGGCACGCAGCTGGTGTTGAGAACCAATGCTGATGTACAGCCATCACGGCTAGTAGCCATCTCCTCCCTGAATTTGTCCAATCCTCTTTTGGAGTCATCTAGGCTGGTGGCCATCACTGCCCCATGTGGGCCTGGGTGAAATCATAGAATCATAGAATCATAGAGTTGGAAGAGACCACAAGGGCCATCGAGTCCAACCCCCTGCCAAGCAGGAAACACCATCAGAGCACTCCTGACATATGGTTGTCAAGCCTCTGCTTAAAGACCTCCAAAGAAGGAGACTCCACCACACTCCTTGGCAGCAAATTCCACTGTCGGACAGCTCTTACTGTCAGGAAGTTCTTCCTAATGTTTAGGTGGAATCTTCTTTCTTGTAGTTTGGAACCATTGCTCTGTGTCCGCTTCTCTGGAGCAGCAGAAAACAACCTTTCTCCCTCCTCTATGTGACATCCTTTTATATATTTGAACATGGCTATCTTACACCCCTTAACCTCCTCTTCTCCAGGCTAAACATGCCCAGCTCCCTTAGCCGTTCTTAATAAGGCATCATTTCCAGGCCTTTGACCATTTTGGTTGCCCTCCTCTGGACACGTTCCAGTTTGTCAGTGTCCTTCTTGAACTGTGGTGCCCAGAACTGGACACAGTACTCCAGGTGAGGTCTGACCAGAGCAGAATACAGTGGCACTATTACTTCCCTTGATCTAGATGCTATACTCCTATTGATGCAGCCCAGAACTGCATTGGCTTTTTTAGCTGCCGTGTCACACTGTTGGCTCATGTCAAGTTTGTGGTCAACCAAGACTCCTAGATCCTTTTCACATGTACTGCTCTCAAGCCAGGTGTCACCCATCTTGTATTTGTGCCTCTCATTTTTTTTGCCCAAGTGCAAAAAAGTGCAAAATGAGGAAAAGGTCTCCAAGGAAAGACCAGAGCTCAATAGCAGAGCACATGCGTAGAATGCAGAAGGCCCTAGCTTTGATCCTCAGCACCTCCAGTTAAAAGATTCAGGTGGCAGGTAATAGAATCATAGAATGGTAGAGCTGGAAAGGACATCGAGGGTCCTCTAGTCCAACCCCCTGCAATGCAGGAAACTATTTGCTCAAGGCGGGGCTCGAACCCACAACCCTGAGATGAAAAATCTCATGCGATGAGACTCTGGGAAGCTGATGCCGGTCAGTGTAGACACTACCGATCTTGAGAGACAATTAGCTTGACTTCCCACAGGGCAAATTTCTGTGCTGACACGTACACAATTTGACTCAAGGAGGACAAAGGTTGCCCTGGGCATCTTGTGCTACTGTACATCGGAATACTGGAGCAGGGGATTGAGAAGAAGGAGACCCTGGCGAATTTTTGATCTTTTAGCCCCTCCCTCTCAAAAAGAAAGCCATGAAAATAAATCAGGAAGATTCAGCATAATGTACAGTATACCCCCAACCTCTGAACCTGTCCTCATTTGGCTTCTTGTGCCCAGGGATGCATACTTCAGTATAAAGTGTACATTCCTAGGCGGGGAAATTGGACATCCTTCACTGCGTTGTCTTGAAAAACTTAACACAAGCGAGTAATTCAGTCAGGCCCAATTGCTACTTACCCTGCCTGGTACCTGATATCTTTTCAAATGGAGATTCTGGAGGATATCACATAGATCTTATATTCATATAATTTGTATACCACTTGATTATTATTATTTTTAAAAAGACTCACCTCAAAATAAAATAAAAAGCATTACAGTGGTACCTCGGGTTACAGACGCTTCAGGTTACAGACTCCACTAACCCAGAATTAGTACCTCAGGTTAAGAACTTTGCTTCAGGATGAGAACAGAAATAATGAAGCGGTGGCGCGGCGGCAGCAGGAGGCCCCATTAGCTAAAGTGGTACCTCAGGTTAAGAACAGTTTCAGGTTAAGAATGGACCTCCAGAACAAATTAAGTTCTTAACCCGAGGTACCACTGTATAGTGAAGCTGCTTGATGTCAGTAGGCATCAAGGAGTTCCAGAATGTTGGATTGTTTACAAATGCAGAATGTGTATTATGTGCCAGTTCTGCAGATCAAACAAGCGGTTGAGTGGGTGGACATGGCATTAAGGCTGGTGAGCTGGTTGCAAGTTGTGCAGGGCTTTATATGCTAATAATAGCACCTTGAACTTGATCTGGAAGCAGACCAGCAACCAGTGTAGGTCTCTGAGTACCCTCTAAGCTAGTCTGCTGCCTTCAGGTGTCTTGCCACTAGTGTTGAAATAGGATTCAACTCCAGCCCAGGTGGCTTCTATACATGGAAGTGTGTGTTTGTGTGCCATCTGTCTTTTGCCTCTGGCAGCAAAATGTCACGGGTTTAGCTCTAACTAAAGGCATGGATGTCAAAGCTGCATCTGAGGGCAAAATATCTGGGCTAGTTGAATGGACTTGTGGATCTGTGGTGCTCTGGATAGTGTTATTTAAAAAATCTGCTTGTATTATTTCCCACAGTTGGATGGGCTAAAATGCATTTTAGGCTCTCCCCTTTTCTTCCAAAAATAGATGTATCACTTAGTCATGTTGGTAAATTTTCTTCCTGGAGCAGATGCCAGGACACAAGGGGAATGAACTAATGAAACATTATGGTCAGAGAAGAGGTTATTAGACTGTCTATTGCTCACCAAAGTCCCATTTACGTGATTGAATATTGCCAGTGGTCATCTCCGGTCATGCTGCCAAAGTTTGCAATTTCATGGCTCAGAATGTGAATTTGTCCAGCACGTGAGCATTCCAGACTGAACTTCAGTTTTCTGAGATGTTTTTCTCTAGTTCGGGATACAAAATGAAATTCTGTTTCATTAGCATATGTTCCAAAGTTTGTCCATTGATCAGTTCCTGGCCAACCTGGTGCCCATGGGTGTCGCTATGCCTACCAGCACTTCCTATGGCACCTATGAATGATGTACATAAATACCCCTTCAGAAAACCACAATGCATGAGATGGGAGGGTATGCACACATTGTTTTGTATTCCTTTTTTAAAGATGTGGCAGCCATTTTGTGCTGTTTTTGACCCCCCTAGGCCAGCCATTTTGTATCATGCCACACTCAACAGCAGCCATTTTGTGAAAGGTGCTCATGGTACTTTGTTAAAATCCCAAATGCACCCACTGGTCTATACTGGTTGGCAGGCGGCCAAAATTTCAGAAATATTCCTTAGCTTTTTGTTTAATTTATTGCTTTTCTTTCTATAAGTCCTGGACACTATGTGCAGCTCAGACAGAAGTGAAAGTCTGGTTTCCAAGGCTCTTTTTTCTCCCTCCCTGCTCTTAGACTGGAACTTCCACAGCAGCAGTGGCAGAACTTGGGGTCTCAAATTTCAGCAGTTTCATCTGTGACACCAAAATTTGGTGCCCCCACCTCTCGCCTTCCATTCCGCATCATAGTTGTGGCACCCCCTGCAGCATCCCCAAGGCACGTCCCTAAATCTGCCTATGACAGCAGCAGCCAAAAGGTACATGAGATGGGTGACTGGGAAAGGTGATGGGCAGGTGGTGGAGGACAAAGTTCATAGGTGTGTTGGAAAGGGAGTTTTGGAGACTTGCTTGAGTGTTGGGAGAATAACTGAGAACCACCGTGCCACAGATCAGGGGTGTACAGTGCCTGATGCAATTCAGGTTGAGATGATCTGGCAGTGACCAGCATGTTGCCCTCTAGATGTTGTTGGATTCCAACCCCCATCAGCCCCAGCCAGAATAGCCAATGGTCAGAGACTGGCAATCTTTTTTCACTTTTGGAAATATGGTCCATCATATTCCACCAGGCAATTCAAGCAGAACCAGCGTAGGAGAGGTGATGGACAGCCATCGCTAGCGACAGTCAAAGGCTTTGTCTGTTGAACATACTGTTTTCAAGGACAATATGTTATCTATGATAAAGAAAAAATAATAATACCAGAGAAGTCTGTTGCCAGAAAACTTAAATTGTTTGACTTGTATAACCAAGGAGATTTGAAGCACCAAAAAACATAGCAACACCTCTCCCTTTTTCATTTTTGCTAAAGACGACTGCATAACTTGAGAATGAAGAGCACATGCATTATGGGCAATGGTGCTTGATTGCACTGCATCCAAACCTTTGAAAAGCTATCATCTGTACGCAGCTTAAGTGAAGGGAGAATGGCTACATTCCTGGGATTTGCTAAGCTTTGGACAACATCACTGTAATGAACATTGGTAAGGAAGCTGAACTATGAAAAAGGCAATTACTTAAGAAGAAGGGGGAAAGTGTTAAAAGGGAAATTTAAAAGCCTTCACAACCAAGTGCTTAATGAAAAAGTTCATGCTTCAGTGCCCAAATGTCTAGAAGCATTAAAAGGAAATTAAAGGTTAAGGCACACTGATAAAAAAAAGATTCCTACATTCTTGTGACAATGAGAGATCAGCTTTTTAAATCTTCTAGGAATAGACACAATGAAGCTTTGAGAAGTTGGTTTCAATGTGACAACAGGAGATAGCAAGGGGCAGAGGAATCCAGTGAAATAAATGGAAGGCAAAACACTTGGTAAACTGCAGCTGTCTCATATGGGAATCGAACCTGCAACCTTGGCATTAGAACCATGCTCTACCCAGTTGAGCTATTCTAGCATTCAATCTTGGCTTGATTGGACTCTTCTGCATTTGCCATGCTGCCCTCATTGGCAAATACATTGGTGAAGTCTTAAATCTTTTCTAACTGGAGACCTAGCGCCTGAGGACATCCCCTGGAGCGTGACAATTGTATGTGTGCCTTGCATAAGGGAGAGCCAAAAATGGAGGTTGTCTCTGGAACCCTGGGAATTGCTGAGCGCTTGACCTCTTCCAAAAAAATAAATAAATTATAATGCACCTTCTATGAGCAGTTGAAAGTAGTTGAATAGCCACTGGCAATAGCTAGCCCCTGGAGCACTCTCAGTGACCAGACATGGCTTAAAAGAACACCAAGCCTTTCTCCAGCACAACCAATATTTTGGTCTCCACTTGTTCATTCCAAAATAATAAAGATCAGATAAAAAAGGGGGTTGATAAAGACTACCCTTAAGTTAGTTGGAAACCTGGATGATCATTAATGCAGGGGGAAACTGAGATGATGATGGTAAAAGCAGCCTTCTGACAAGTCAGATGAAATTTTGGTGTGTTTTTTTAAAAAATATAAGAATAGAATATCTGTTTTATTTATTGATATGCCACCCAATGTTAGGGTGGCACGCAGAAATATAAAACCATATGAAACATTAAAAGCAGCACAGAAGAATTGTTAAAACGAATGACTACACAAGAAATGTTTAAACACCTGCAAATGAGGATGCCTGCCTGGGTGCATAGGCTGGGTTTCGCTTACCCAAGGCTCACTTAGAAAGAAGAGAGGATTTCCCTCCTACTGCTGGCTGGGGGGGAAGAGAGGATTTCCCTCCTACTGCTGGCTGGGGGCCACATAATCTGCTTAGTTTACATGCCCTGGGGTGGGGTGACTCCCTCATACACAAGCATCAGTTCCCCCTGCTCTCACTTGGTTGCTTGGCTAATCTGGCAGATCCTCCAATTTGTCATATTTCCATAAATGTAACCATTCATTCATTTATTTCATAAAAATGTATACGCCACTTGATTGTAAAAGAAAAAAATAAATAAATCCTCAAAGCAATAAAGTTATGAATTGGGAAAAAATCAACAATAATTTGTAGATGTTCCAAAACATTCAAATAACACTAGACCAAAAACCAAATTAAAACTCACACCAACTTCTGTGGAGGCTTGTCTAAACAATGATATTTTAGGAGGTGCTGAAAAGAGCACAGTGAAGGTGCCTGCCTGCTATCAATAGGCAGGGAGTTCCAAAGTAGAGGTCCTGCCATGCTAATATATTGAGTTCTTACCTATGCAGAACTAGTGCTATGAGGCACCAGTCATACCGCCACTTCCCCCAATTGAAGCTTATATGGGGTAAGGTGTCTTGAGTCTTTTTTTCTGGTTGTGGGGGATGATATCCTCTAGTCTGACATCCGTACAAACTAGTCCGGTGTTTCCTCCCTTTTTTTTTTGCAGTGGCTCTTTCCAAGGTCAGGCACATTTTTTATACATATATTTAAAAGCACGGGAGTGCTGTGTGAGATCAAATTATGGACGGTGTATATTTGTGAAGGCGATTAGCTGGAACAAATAAAACTGTATCGAGCTGAACAATAATAATGGATACCCAAATGTGCCTTCGGTATCGGCCTGCTTGAAATGCTGTCAATGATAAATTCGCCGAGAATGGTAATGTTGCTTTATTTCTGCCTCAATAAATGGCTTCTCGTTCAGGTAGGGAGGTTGTACTACCTTGCTGCTCAATGTATTTTTTTGTGCTGAAATTCCTTCCCTCATAGAAGGATGTCAATAGAGATCCCACCAGGGGATGCTTATGACTCATAGTGTGTGTGTGTGTGTGTGTGTGTGTGTGTGTGTGTGTGTGAGAGAGAGAGAGAGAGAGAGAGAGAGAGAGTCTGTCTCTTACAGCTATGCATTGCCAGACTTCTATTTATGACAAGCTGTTATAATTCTAAAACACATGGGATTGCAAGAAATATTTTTAAGATTCACATGCCAACCTACACAACAGAAGCGGCTAACTTTTGATTTGCCAAAGCTTTCCGTATCTCTTGTCAGTATTTTTCCAGAGAACATCCTGGAGGTGCAAATGCTCCTGTTTGGAACTCACAGCAAAGGAGACCCAGCTGGAAGCAGGCGCACACATACACAAACACTGAAGGAAATATTAGTTGATAGGTTAAGTGCACTTACTCGTGAGTAAGGTGCTTTGATTTCAAGTCTGCTTCCAAGTGTGATGGTCCTTGGTCAATCTTATGCTGCAGGTTTCAGCAGTTCCGTTAACAATTAATATATTCAGATGGGTCCAAGGGATGCTCTGAAGGCACTGAGAACACCATCTTTCTGAAGTTACAGAGGTCTGGATCTGGTTAGTGCCTGGATGGGAGACTAACCAGGAATGTTATCTACAGTACCTGAGGTTCCATCATGGGAGAGGGGAGACAGGATAGAAACGTATGGCAATAAATTCAACAATGAGTGGAACCTGACTGCAGATACAATATTAGGCAAAGTTGACAGCTTCAACTTCTTTTGCCTTCTGTATATGGAGATAAATCCACTTCCATTGCTTATGATGCATGGTTGGATTAAGTCATCAATTCAAATATGCTTGCAGTAACACAGAAGATCTTTACGATGGAACTTTTGCCTCTCCCAGCCTGGGCCCTTCAGATTTTTTTTTTTACTATGATGCCCATCATCCCTGACCATTGGCCATGCTGATGGGAGTTATAGTTCAGAACATCTGGAGGGCACCAAGTTGTCCAACATTTTCAGCCTCAATGTCTGGAGCCTGGTCTAGTTCTTGAGCCAGCAGCAGGTTAGTTTTGGACTTGCTCAGAAGATTCTCCTCCTATAAAGCCAGGACTATAACAGTTCAGAAACAGGTCATAAAAGCAATGGCTTCCCCCCTGTTATTTTACCCCCCCCAAAAAACACCTGGCATTTAGAGTTATGTTTCCTCTGAGGTTGAAGGTTGCACTGAGCCACCACCGCTAATAGCTGCTGATAGGCTTATTGCCCATAAATGTGTCTAGTCCATTTAAAAGAGCCATCTAAATTAGCGGGCATCACCACATCTTGCAGTAATGCATTCACAAAGTTAATTGTGCATTGTCATGGAAACAAACATGTCTGTATTTCTTTAATGAGGCACCGGATTTCCAGAAGAAACTTCCGAAAGTGGATTCCTAATGAGAGACACTTCCTGAGGTGAAGTGCAAGCTTCACAATCCGTCCAGGAGGATGCCCTGGGGGAAATGATTGGTGTAGAGATGCCTGAACTTCTAGGGCAGTGGTGGGAAACCTCTGGCCCACAGAACTAATTAGATCTCTCAGTTTGGCTCATTTTGGACAAGCCCAGTGCTACCTGACCTGCACCTTATGTCATATACAGTGCAGGGAGATGGTGGTGATCAGAAATAGGAGTTAGGCAGCATGGCTTTTGGAAACTCAGCATCAGGCCTATTTTAGCCTTCAGGGACCAGTGGGGAGTGCCCAGAAACAGCCAATTAGTACTGAGGGGTGTAGCCTTGAATGACACAATTCATTTATTAGCTCTAAAACACAGGAGCTGAGCTTGTGGACCCAGTAGCAGGACTTTAACCTAAGCTTGAGGAGGAATGGTGGCCTCTAACCCACAGCAAGAAGGGACCTGTGGATGCTTTACCAAAACATTTTTTATTTTATTTTTTAAAAAGATATTTCAGATGTGGAGAATGTGAAGAGCTAATTTTGCAAAGTTCTCTTTGAACTATTTCTGAAATGGAGATATTACTTGATTCAGTGTGTCCCTGAAGTGTAGGAGTCACATCTGGATTTTTCAAAGATTATTAATAGCACAATGGTGTTATATAAAATGTGATTTTTTTTAAAAAAAAGCTTCTTTAAAAAGAAATCTGTAACTGTTGCATGTTAGTTCTTCAAGAGGAAAGCCGTCTAATACATGTAGCCACTTGCCTGGTTTTGACAAGGACGTAACGGAAAACACAAAAGAGAAGGATGAAGATGGAGGCATCTAAGCCAGGGATGGCGAATCTAGTCCAGCATCTTCTTCTCAGTGGCCACCCAGATGCCTGTGGGGAAACCCACAAGCAGGACTCTACCCCACCTGTGGTTTCCAGCAACTGGTATTCAGAAGCATTACTGTCCCTAACTATGGAGGTAGAGCATAGCCATCATGGCTAGTAGCTATTATTAACCCTGTCCTCCTTGAATCTGCCTAATCCTGTTTTCACACCATCTAGGATGGTGGTCATCACTGCATCCTGTGGGAGCCAGTTCTATACTTCAGCTATGCACTTCATGTTATATGTGGGTGAACACAGGGGTTGTTTTTTCAGCTGGAACACATCAGAACTCAGTTCTCAGGTGGGCACCATTGCCGTTCTAAGAAAACAAGGGAGGGGTTCATGGTGAGTTCCAGGACCTCTTTTTTTTCTAGAAAATTAGAACATAGGAGAAGGTAGAGATGCTGGGAAGCTACACTTCCTGGTACCACTCATGCCACCACATCCTCTGCTAGCCCTCCCCTCCATCACCCATGAGTTTGAAGGAGTTTACTGAAGCAGAAAAGCTTCAGGATTTAGAGCCCTGATCGTACAAGGCCAGTAGGCCACCTCCTATAGCATCCTGTTCTCACAGTGGCCACTCAGATACCTATGATGGGAAGCATGCAAGCAGGATTCAAGCATAAGAGCACTCTTCCCTCCTGTGGCTTCTAAAAACTGGTTTTCAGAAGCATTACTGCAGAGCATCTCCATGGGGCCTAGCCCATTTGGTCCACACCCATATATTTTTGGAAGGGGGTGTACCCAACAATGTTCAAAAGGAGTGGGGGAGGCCAAGCGTGGAGCCGAGCGTAGCGTGGCTTCAGTGATTGGCTCCTCCTCCTCCTGCCATGGAGGGGAAGGAGTGGAGAAGCAGCCTCTGGCCAATGGCGGTGGACAGGAGGAGAACAAGGAGTAGCCCCTGGCCTCTGGAAGCTGTGCTGCCACCACATTGCCACTGCATTTGGCTCCGCCCCAGCTCCTCCAATGGCCTGATGTCATGCACTGTGCAATGTCAGCCCCCCCCCCTTTTCCATTGGAAGCTGGGCACTTCTGCCATCAAGGATAGTAGCCTCTGTAAGCCTTCTCCTCCACGAATTTGTCTAATATTCTTTTCAAGACGTCCAAGCTGGTATTCCTTGAGGTTCAACAGGAGCAAAGTTTTATTTTAGAGTGTTCAAAGGAGGCATTAGTCTATCTTTCTTGATTTCCTATTGCTGTTTATTTGATTGCCCTTTAATATAAAATACATATGGCAGGATTTGGGCTTTATTATAAAATAATTCCTTTCTTTGCAAATGAGGCTTTCTTCTTATCCTTACCTTTTGAGGGGACTGAATTCATATAGATGGAGTAGATAATATAAGTGGGAGAGGAGGGAGGGAGGTATATGGGAATAGCAGTATGAGCAAGGTGGGCGGGCGTCAAATATAAGATTCTACTAAAATTGGATTTCCACCAGGAAAGCAACATTATTTATGATATGATAGGAGGAGGAAGCAGGTAGAAAGAAGTTTTCTCCCTCTGCTAACATTGGAACACATGGATCTCCAGCAAAACTGACGGTTGGCAGGTTCAAGATAGATAAAAGAACTGAGTTATTAATGCAGCACATTGTTAAACTGTGGAACTCACTCCCACAGGATGCACTGATGGCCACCAACTTGGATGGCTTTAAAAGGGGATCAGACAAACTCATGGAGGGCTGCAAGCATCCTGCCTCTGAATGCCAGTTGCTGTAAGCCACAGGAGGGAAAAGTTCTGTGGTGCTCAGGTCCTGATTGCTGGTTTCCTAGAGCAGGGGTCAGCAACCTTTTCAGCCGTGGGCCGGTCCACTGGCCCTCAGACCATGTGGTGGGCCAGACTATATTTTGAGGGGGGAAATGAACGAATTCCTATGCCCCACAAATAACCCAGAGATGCATTTTAAATAAAAGGACACATTCTACTCATGTAAAAACACGCTGATTCCTGGACAGTCTTAGGTTGCCTATCCCTGTCCTAGTGTAGGACCTGTTCCATATCTGCTCTTGGGTCCCTGGAGCACAGATTCACACAAAGTGGCAAACGACCATGCAGGAAGCAACAGGGTTTGTTTGAAATGCATATGCATAGCAAAGGTGCAGCGCAATAAGCTCGCAATCTGCACACCCCAATCAGGGTGCACCCACATTTTTACAGACTATACAAAAAAACAGAGAGTGAGATTTTACATTCTTATCCAATCAGGCTCTAACATTCCATGTTTCTCCTTTTGAAGGTTAACACTTCTTAATTTACTCATTCTTTGTTTGTCTGCTTGCTACGGCCTTGCACGTCTTGTAACAGTTGCTTTGATAACAGCATGCTGGAATTTCTATTTCTGAGGCCCTTCACTAGACCAATTGGCCACTGTGAGATCATGATGCTGAACTAGATGGGCCATTTTGTCTCACCCAGCAGGGGTCTTTTTATGTCTAATTTGTGGTTTTTTCCCCTTTACATATGCTCTGGTACAATGATTATTTACTGGATGTGCTGCATAACCCGTGTCCAAAGGTTATGTGGAAATTCCTAGCGACCTTTTGACTTTCTGACTTCATTTCAGGGGGTGGGCCATCTGAGGCTACAGTGCAGGGGTCAGCAAACTTTTTCAGCAGGGGGCCAGTCCACTGTCCCTCAGACCTTGTGGTGGGGGCCGGATTATATTTTTTGGGGAAAATGAACAAATTCCTATGCCCCACAAATAACCCAGAGATGCATTTTAAATAAAAGCACACATTCTACTCACGTTAAAACACGCTGATCATCTGTGGGCCGGATTTAGAAGGCAATTGGGCTGGATCCGGCCCCGGGCCTTAGTTTGCCTATCCATGTTATAGTGGAATATAGCATAATTTTCCCGGTCAATTCCATATTATTTGCTTCCAGAAAAAAAACCCATTTGCAGATGACATGGAAATGAGCGCTAAACTTGTGCCATATTCCACTATAGCTCCAGAAGTGGCATTTGCATCACGAGAAAGCTCAGGTATAACGTGGAAATTAACAGTTAGGAAAATGTCATGAAAATGGAAGAAATTGTGAATACGAATGCAGCCTAGATTGGATCTCCCCCCGCCCTGCCACCCCTACTGAGTACTTAGGTGTCTTTTCTCACAACTCTTCACAAAAACAAAGTTATGTTTCTTCTTCTGAGACAAAGTCAGCTAAGGTAATATCTTTATTGGATTGACTTCAGGCAAACATGCAAAAACAAAGCTATCTTTTCAAGTTTCTTGTAGGTTTGCCTTGGAATGATAACACTTTTTTTTTTTTTTAATGGCAGGTTGTGAGGGTAAGTCAGCACATCAAAAGTCCTGAGCTAAAACTGAACTTCTCCAGCATGGGGAAGGCAGTTTGATGAGTGTTCCAAGGTAACGTATTTTGGAGCGGCGCTTCATATTGCTTCCATGCATCCTAGGGCACATATTCTTGTGAAGTTAGGATTTTCTCCATCTCTTGTTCAGCCCTGGCTTCAGAGAGCTCTTGTTAGATCTTTCAGATATTTCAAAGGGCTCAGCCTCAGTTTCCTTTGCAGCTTAAAATAAAGATGTGCACATCTATGGTTCCTTTCAACTTTTGCTTTTTAAAAGGCATAAAATCACCCCTCCCTTTCCTTTAAACCTAAAAGTTTTCTTTAAAATGCAGAAATGTCTTTCAGATCTGCATCCTAGCAAAAATGGGTGGGTGGCAGAGAACGTTGCCCCTGACCTAGAAAGGTTCAGGTGGGTGAGGGGTGGCATTCTGTCTGGCCCCCAATAAAGGCGGGGCAAGTAGGCTTGCATGCAACTGCACTCATGATCTATTAATATTGGTCCTAAGAACAGGAGAAGAGTCTGATGGATCAGGCCAATGGCACATCTAGTCCAGCATCCTGTTCTTGCAGTGGCCAACCAGATGCCTCAATGGGATGCCTGCAAGCAGGATTTTGCGTTTTCCAGAAAATGGTATTCAGAAGTATTACAGTAGAGGTAGCGCCTAGCCATCATGGCTAGTAGCCACTGTTAGCCTTCTCCTCCATGAATTTGTCCAATCCCTTTTGAAAGCCATTCAGATTGGTGGCCATCACTGACTCCTGTGGGAGTGAGTTCCATAATTTAACCATGTGCTGCATGAAGAAGGATTTCCTTTTATCTGTCCTGAATCTTCCAGGGTATGGCTTCATTGGATGTCCATGAGATCTAAGGCTTGGAGAGAAAGAGAGATTTTTTTTTTCTCTATCCACTTTCCCCATGCCTTGCATAACTTTATAGATTTCTGTGTCTCCTCTTAATAGCCTAAACTAAACTAAACCAAACCAAACTAAAAACTAAAAAGTCCCAGTGTGTGTTTGTACTTTTACACCTGCCCCTCTACTCTATACATCTCACACCTACCTTTGCTCTCTGAATCTTGCTAATCTATAAGCCCTTTTGCCCTGCCTCTTAAGACCATCCCAGAGCACAATAAGGGTTAAGGCAGAGAAGCTTAAAGGATCAATCCTTCAGTGTCTTGCAAAAGCTTTTACCTTTCTCAATCAATCAGCTAGATTGCTAGGACAGGGTGAATACGGAAGGTGGCTGATAAGAAAACAGTTTGGGGAAGTGGTTGGTGGGTTCATACCAAGCTAACTGACCAGAACATTGGATTAAAGGACAAAGTGATAAACGAGAGTGCTGGGGAGGAAGGATTGATTGATGTCGATCCCTTGCATCTCATTCTTATGCTCCAATGTATAATAAAAAGTGATGTTATTAGACGGGAATGTGTGTATATACCTCCAGGCCTTTGTGGACCTCCTCCTTATTTCCTAAAGCTATAATGGCAGATGAAGTTGTAATTGTCTAGATTGAATCCATCTGCTCCTATTCATGATTTCCAACCCACTAGGCTGTGACCAATCAATGGCTAATTGACTATGTCCTTTCAGATTTAACTTACATTAATGATTTTTAAGAGTATGAATGAGTGTGTGCATGTTGTGTTTATAGAATAACTTCCTTTGATGATACTAGGCAGTTGCTTACTTGGTAGGCTATACGTTATAGGTCTTCAGCTCGTGGGTCTGAAGCCACCAATGGATCCTGCCCTGACACTAGGAAGACTACGTCCATGACACCACTCCTGTTATTGGTATGGGTTTCTTTTTAAGAATGAGAAAGGTAAAGAGAGTATTATTATGTATTTCATGGGGTTTTATTACATTGTATTTTTATGGTCCGTATAGTTAGAGCCATGGTTTGCCCAGTAGTGATGTACAGAAGTGAGAGCTGGACCATACAGAAGGCTGATCGCCGAAGAATTGATGCTTTTGAATTATGGTGTTGGAGGAGACTCTTGAGAGTCCCATGGACTGCAAGAAGATCAAACCTATCCATTCTTAAGGAAATCAGCCCTGAGTGCTCACTGGAAGGACAGATCGTGAAGCTGAGGCTCCAATACTTTGGCCACCTCATGAGAAGAGAAGACTCCCTGGAAAAGACCCTGATGTTGGGAAAGATTGAGGGCACAAGGAGAAGGGGACGACAGAGGACGAGATGGTTGGACAGTGTTCTTGAAGCCACCAGCATGAGTCTGACCAAACTGCGGGAGACAGTGGAAGACAGGAGTGCCTGGCGTGCTCTGGTCCATGGGGTCACGAAGAGTCGGACACAACTAAACGACTAAACAACAACAACAATTTTTATGTTGTGAACAGCCCTGACACCATTACAATGTCCCTACTCGGTTTATTTATTCTCTCTTGCAAATTATGGAGGTAGCATTGTATTTCCGTAAAAGAAAATAAACAACAGCAGCACTTTTCTTGTTAAAAAGCGCAAGGTGAGGAAAGGCCAAAAAAGAAAATCTCCTGGCACAGGTGCCTTCAGCTGCTTCAGGAACTTACATTAACTGTTGTAGGTGGGAGGTGTTCCTCTTTTTCTATGCAATACCTTGTTAAGAGGCAAAAGTGTGAACAAAGATTCAATTACTAAAACTTGAGTCGCAACAAAATATGTAAAATTTTCAGAAAATTGTGGGAAAGTATGATTTCCCTGCCCCTCTTCCCCTTCCCACTTTTACAGATTTGTTGTTGCTGAAGATTTGGGAAAATCTTAAATATATGAAACACTTCCTTTTTCTCAAGTCTACACTTACAGCTTTAACAACATAAAATATATTGTTTATATCTAAGTTAGAATATAAAATTCTACAATTTAGTGTATTTATAAAAGGGAAAATTATTACATAAGGATCCACAAAGTGGGGGGTGGGATGGGGGGAGGAAAGTCAAAGGGGAATTGTGTTTCTATTGTTTGGTTTTATTTTTTCTGTTATTGTGTGTCAAATTGAAAATGCAAAAATAAACTGTAAAAAAATATAAAATGTAAAACCATGCCTTAACTTTGTAGAAGCAAAAATTGGAAATATGCCCATTTGTGGTTTCTTATTTTTATTAAGAATATCCCACCTTTTCCCCAGAATGCACAAGTTAAAACAACAAAGATAAAATACCAAAAGCTGAAAGCATTTAAATGATAATTGTTAAAAAGAGAATTAAAACAATAGAAGAAACAAATATATTAAAACACAGATAATAAAAAAGCACAGCACTATTTTTAAAAAACCCAGCTCTCAAAGACCTGCTGGAATAGAACAGTCTTTGCCTGCTGGTGGAAGGAAAACAGCGAGTTCTTCCTTTGGGTCTTGGTTGGAGTTCAGTTATCACTCAGACTTTTAGATTTTCCCTCTGGAAGACCTGTTGTGGGTGCCCAAATCCCAAAGTTTCTGCTCCACCTCCTCTTGGCCTTTTAATCATTTAGCAAGGCAGGGTTATAAGCTGGATGACAATTGTTATAGGGGAGAGAGGAAAAGGTCATTCAGAATGGAGGGGGTAGGTCAGAAAGACAGCAGACGAAGGGGGCTTGCTTCTAGGATCTCAGCACTGGACCAAACTCCACTAGAAAAGCCAAGCAGAAATTCACAAGCAACTAAGGCCCTGTGTGCTCCTCTCATGAGATGGCATCACACTCTATATGCAGAACTGCATTCTATCATATCTATCATCTCTATCTATCTATCTATCATCTATCTATCTATCATCTATCTATCTATCTATCTATCTATCTATCTATCTATCTATCATCTATCATCTATCTATCATCTATCTATCTATCTATATCTATCTATCTATCATCTATCCTTCATGTATCTATCATCTATCATCTATCTATATCTATCTATCTATCTATCTATCTATCTATCTATCTATCTATCTATCTATCTATCTATCATCTATCTATCTATCTATCATCTATCTATCTATCATCTATCTATCTATCTATCTATCTATCATCTATCTATCTATCTATCTATCTATCTATCTATCTATCTATCTCTATCATCTATCATCTATCTATCATCTATCAATCATCTTTTCTTATCTGATATACCATATTTTGTTTGAAATCACAAAGTTGTGTAAAATAAAAAGCTCTCTAAGGTGGTAGGTTGTATTCTAAAAGAGAAAATATTCCATGGACGATTCTCCCCACCACCACCCTTTCCCTCTAAATTTTAATTTGGAAAAAATAGCAAAGTCCAATGATGTGTCTGTGTGTTTGTGTTTGTGATGTTTTCTCCCTTCTTCCCCTATCTGTTAATGTGGCTCATTAACACATTCAGTTCTTTCCTTGAAACTGCTATCATTGAGTGATGAATGAGCATGCGGGGACCTGCCCCCAAATTCCACTCATCAGGTTTTACATCACATTGGGTCTTAACAACAGCACCAACACCAAGATGGGGAAGAAGAGGCAACTATCAAAAGACTTTGGTGGTGGGAAAGAATGGCGATTTGTCCAGTTGGCAAGGGTATCCTGTACAATTCAGGCAACGTAGCCAATGAGCGCAAGTATTGCTTCTTATTTATTTATTTATTAAATGTGTATATCGCTGTGCCACAAAAATATATCAAAGCAGTTTACAGCAGTAAAACCGTACAATAAATAAATAAATAAATAAATAAATAAATAAATAAATAGTTTAAACAGACATCAATGAACCATTCTGGAAGGATGCATTCTTAATAGTTTGCCTAAGCTTGGAAGAATAGAAAAGTTTTCAGCAAGTAATTAAAAAGTTGGCACAGAAGGTGCCCACTGAATCTCTTTTGGCAGGGCATTCTGCAGGACTGGGCCGATGACACTAAAGCAGGGGTCAGCAAACTTTTTCAGCAGGGGGCCGGTCTACTGGCCCTCAGACCTTGTGGGGAGCTGGACTATATTTGGTGGGGAAAATATGAACGAATTCCTATGCCCCACAAATAACCAAGAGATGCATTTTAAATAATAGGGCACATTCTACTCATGCAAAAACACACTGATTCCCAGACCGTCCGTGGGCCGGATTTAGAAGGCAATTGGGCCGGATCTGGCCCCCGGGCCTTAGTTTGCCTACCCATGCACTAAAGGCTCCATTCCTTGTTGCTGTCAAATGAGCCTTGCCAACTCAAGGGGCAACCAAATGGTACTCCTGCAGACGATATCAGTGATTCCCTGGGCCTATGTTCTTCTGTGCTTTGTAAATTAATTGAAGAAGACTTCTCATATTCTCTTTAGTACATATGGGGTTTGGGTGCCTCCTCTTCCTTAGTTTCCTTCTTCAGCACCAGCCCAGCAGAGGGAGCTATCCTGACCTTGAATTCAATGGCACTTCAATGTTATTTCCCCCTCCAGTGTTATTGCTATTACCACTGTCACATCCAGCTTTCGCTGGCTAAATAGCATGTTGTTTGATAGCAAGTCTATTAAAATCACAATAGTTTAGCTGCTCTAATAACAACTTCCATCAGCAATCAAGGTTCGTTTCTCCATTTTTGTAACCCGCATTATGTGGCAGTTTAATTCATTGTACACCAATTTCAGTTGTGCATTAATTATATGTTTCTGCACAGTAATTAACTAATCACTATGTCACTCCCTTCCTATTATGAAGAACCTCATTAATTCAAGACAGAATGCTTGATGCCTGGTGCCATTTTTATCACCCTCCTTTTATTTTTGCTCTTCCTTTCTTTTTTGCTGCTTCTTGACTTATAATCAAATATGAAATTCATGTATTTTTAAATACTTTCTCAACTCCTTTTTTCCCACTGAAAAATTCATTGTGCCATGCAGTCTTTTAAAATAATGTTTATTCATTATGCATTTCTTTGCCATGCAATCAAAAGCTGTTACAATAAAGCCCGGCATCTTGCTCTCTTTTATGGCGATGGGAATGCTGTGTCAACGTCTACAATTTAATCCCCCCCTCTGCCTGCCCCTAGTTTGCTGGGAATTTGAATGAGAATGTGGAGTGAAAACTTTGCTCCAAGGTGAACCACTCCATTCGACCTCACTTAAGTTTGTTCATTTTACAGCAATTGGACGTTAATGGAATGGGCGATCACAGGGGACAATGCAAGGCATGCCGTAAGTATGCATTACAGGAGAGAACGTGGATCATTACTTTGGCCTACAGCCTGACTAGACCAAACCAGTCTACACACTGCACTTTTCACAGGGAATGCTTGAAATGCACTCTGGCTGATAACTGTTATCAACAGTAAATGAGAGCACCTTCATGTTAGCTAAGCAGAATGAAGGGTAATCAGAAACAACGAGGATCCAAAGGTATTTTATTAAGGCTTTCCTTCCTTTAATACGAGGAATGGGTGTGGATGTAAATAGCCTGTTCTGCTTTAGGCAGCAGTCCCTGCTGGGGAAGAGGGTTCTAGTCCAGGTGGGGCAGATCCAGGAGATCCAAATCCATCCAGGTTCTGGTGAGCAGCGTCAGGTCAGGCCAGGGCTGAAGATCAAAGAGGCAGGTAAGCAGGCAGGAGTTGGGTGTCAGTATGAAGGGTCAGACACAGAGCAGATCAGCACCATGGAGAGCTCCAAGTGGAGCTGGAAGTTTGACCAGCTGAATTTGGGTGCTAATCCATCAACTAGGAAACTTTAAAAAAGATTATTATTATATATTTTATAAAATTTGTACAATATTCATGTACATTTGCTATTGGTACATAAACAGTCTGTGCTTTATAGGTTTCTAATAAAGCAATTGAAAGGCATTATGCAGTTAAATATGGTCCTGGTACTTTTCATTCTAGAACATTACATTCTTTCTACAAACTTAATTTGATTTGCCAACATTAGCTGTACTGTGCTAGGTCATTTCAGTCACTATGACAATGGTTCATATTTTATCCAGCCAATCTGTCAAAACAGCAGTACCATTCTTTTTCCAACTCTTTGCAATGAGCAGTTTTTGGAGCTGTCGATAAGCAACTAGCAAACTTTGATAAGGATTTGAATTCCTTTGGTCTATTGGCTCCCCACCACAACAAATGAGGCCTCCATCCTTCATTGGGACCCTGCATGCAAAGGTGTGGGCAGAGCAACAACTGGAAATGCCAGTAGGCTGGCTTCTACACACATTTGCAATCGCCTCTCTCTCCTCCATCCATACAAACAAGTGGCATTATTAGAGTTCTAGGATACATTCCAGCCAGGCAAAAACACTCAAGGAAGGTGTGAAGCAGAGCCAGGAAGGGTGTGATCTGAGAAGAGGGAGCATGGCCTGGGAAGGTCCCAAGTACCAATCAGAGAAGCTAGGAGGGCTGTATTTGTTCTCTGGGCTTGAGGTTCCCTACCCACTAGAGCAGGCATGGCCAAACTTGGCCCTCCAGCTGTTTTGGGACTACAATTCCCATCATCCCTGACCACTAGTCCTTTTAGCTAGGGATGGTGGGAGTTGTAGTCCCAAAACAGCTGGAGGGCTGAGTTTGACCATGCCTGCACTAGAGTCTAGGGCAGGCTTCCTCAACCTCGACCTTCCAGATGTTTTAAGACTACAATTCCCATCATCCCTGATCACTGGTCCTGCTAGCTAGGGATCATGGGAGTTGTAGGCCAAAAACATCTGGAGGGCCGAGGTTGAGGAAGCCTGGTCTAGGGAATGGTTTCGGATTCACACTAGGAACCTAGGAAAATGTCTTATACTGTACTGAATCAGACCATTGGTCCACCTAGCTCAGTATTGTCTATGCTGACTGGTAGTTGCTCTCCAAGGTTTTAGATTGGGGTGTCTACCAGCCCTACCTGGAGATGCCATAGCGGGTTGAATCTGGGACCTTCTATGTGCAAAGGAGAAGCTCTACCACTGAGCTATGGTATGGTCCTTGTGTTCAAAGAGGTTTGCTGGGCTTCCCTGTCAACCTGAAAGACCTGACCATGACACACCCTGTAGCTGAACATGGCAGGTTAAGCTGTTTTGGGGGGAAGCTGTTTTGGGGGGAAGCTTGCAAAGGAGAAGCTCTACCACTGAGCTATGGTATGGTCCTTGTGTTCAAAGAGGTTTGCTGGGCTTCCCTGTCAACCTGAAAGACCTGACCATGACACACCCTGTAGCTGAACATGGCAGGTTAAGCTGTTTTGGGGGGAAGCTTGTCTCCCATTGCTGATCTTCTCACCGAGGGAGCCCTGGCTTCCTGAGGACCTGATTTATAAGTCACTGCAATGAAATATGACAAGTGTATGCAGAAATGAGGTGGAGGGTCTGATAGCTTACTATGATGTTGACTGGCTTCACACCAGCCAGTAGAGACCTGAACTTTGCACTAGTAAGGTTTAGTATATCACATGGAGTGGCCAGGAGCCATCCTTTCCAAGGAGTTTGAACGGCAGCAATCCACATGGCAACATTTGCCCAAATACATATTTGCACAATGGCTCATAATGGCCTCTTTAGTCACTAATGATCTATTTGGCTGCCCCTTAAATGGGTTGTCTGAACGTTTAGTGAGAGGAGACATGATTGCTTCTGTCATTGGGCAGCTGCTGCCGCTGCCTCATTTCCTGCTATTTGTAGAGATCTTTTGCCCAAACTGCTAGGGATTCTTCCATTACTGTTGCAGGGTTAATTTTCTGTATGAGGCCAGTGCTCTGCCAAGGTCCTTTCCTTTCCATTGATGGATTTGCTGATTTGCCAGAAAAAGGAAAGGGGGGGGGACCTCAGCACTGATCTTGGCTGCAAGACCAGTTTTAAAACATTTAAATGCATAACATTGACAATTCACATTAGTTGTGCACATGCCCATCTCTATATCTATCTCAAGCCTGATCTAAGGCACATGTGATAGATTTGGGCACCATGCATGGGCAAAGGAACGTTAGATGCTGCCTTATCAAGAGTCAGGCCATTGGGCCATCTAGTTGAGGGCTTCCTAGATTTCTGAATTCTTTGACCCTTTAGTGAGCTTATAAAGTCATTGTTGGATTAACCCCCACCCCACCCAAAACCAAATTCTTAGAGGTGCAAATGAAATAAAGCCAAGAAATCTCAATATATAACTAACATTGAATAATCTTCCATCACCAGTACTAGCAATAATAAAAGGTAATAAATAAACAAATGGGGAAGTAAAGCAATAAAGCAACATGATCTGAGAATACTGGTGCATTGTGGGATCATCACATTAAATACTGTGGTACCTCGAGTTACAAACGCCTCAGGTTACAAACGCTTCAGATAACCTGGAAAAGTTACCTCAAGTTGAGAACTTTGCTGCAGGATGAGAATGGAACTCGTGTGCCAGCGGTGTAGTGGCAGCAAGAGGCCTCATTAGCGAAAGCACACGTCTAGTTAAGAACAGTTTCAGGTTAAGAACGGACTTCCAGAACGAATTAAGTTCGTAACTAGAGGTACCATTTACTGAGGTTTCTCATGGCAGGGAAAGTGCACTGTCTATATGCCCCGTGCCCTTTTTTTTCTGAGGCTCACTCATAAAAGGAATGCTAGAAAATGGAATGGAAGATTCCCTCACTGTGAGAAGCAAAGCTACAGGGAACAAGAAAAAAAGATTCCACCTAAACATTAGGAAGAACTTCCTGACAGTAAGAGCTGTTCGACAGTGGAATTTGCTGCCAAGGAGTGTGGTGGAGTCTCCTTCTTTGGAGGTCTTTAAGCAGAGGCTTGACAACCATATGTCAGGAGTGCTCTGATGGTGTTTCCTGCTTGACTCGATGGCCCTTGTGGTCTCTTCCAACTCTATGATTCTAGGCAGAGGGCCTCCTCGGTGGTGGCTCCCGCCCTGTGGAACGCCCTCCCATCAGATGTCAAAGAGATAAACAACTACCTGACATTCAGAAGACATCTGAAGGTTCAGGGAAGTTTTTAATGCATGACATTTTAGTGTATTTTTGGTCTTTGCTGGAAGCCGCCCAGAGTGGCTGGGGAAACCCAGCCAGAAGAGCAGGGTACAAATAATAAATTATTATCATTATTTTTACTACTACTACTACTACTATAACCATGAAAATGACTGCAATGAGCCCCACATCTCAATGCAGCTTTATTGATCATAGAATTGTAGAGCTGGATGGAACGACAATGGTCATCTAGTCCAAACCTCAGCAATGAAGGAATCTTTTGCTCAACATGGGGCTCGAACTCACAGCCCTAAGATTAAGAGACTCATGTTTTACCAATAAATCACTTGAGGCAAATTTATTGTGGCCCATACTATTTTCCTTCCTTCCTTCCTTCCTTCCTTCCTTCCTTCCTTCCTTCCTTCCTTCCTTCCTTCTTTCTTTCTTTCTTTCTTTCTTTCTTCGCACCCATCATATAGATTGCAGGGTGGGTAACAATATCCAAGCAAACAACAATAAAACACAGTCAAAGAACACACTAATGGTTCTGTCGTGGTCACCTAATTATGCTTGCTGTGTAACATTATGGGAGGTTTCTGCTCAGGCAAAGCATCCAAGCAATTTCTGAGTGAAGCAAACTGAGTCTCCAATAGCAAGATTTCTCAGGGGGGAACTTCCACCGTTTCCCTGGATCGCTGTTTTGCAGAGATCCCTTGGCAGTGTTAGCATATTTCATCCGACGTTACTGTTTATTTGGTAAAGCACACAGTTATTTTGTGATCAAAAACATCATTAAAACTTCAAGCAAAAGTCAGGAGCTGAATGTTTGCAACTCAGAGATGGCTGGCTGGAGAATATCGGACAAGCATTGAACTGTGGATCTCAGAGGAAGCTGTAGCTCAGGCTTCGGAGGATTTGATGACCCCGCCACGTTGCTTCAAAATCATAGTGTTCTTGAAAAAAAACCAAAGTGGCCTTATTCCTATTGCACAACGTTCTTCTCTTGTCCTTTATTGAAATTGGATGTGTCTCTTTCCATATAGATCACACGTTTTTGTTTTTTTAAAAAAGTCATGGCTGCATTCCGTTCTATTAACGGGCTGCAACTGTAACTTCCAAGTACAAAGAAAAATTTCAAAATAGTTTCTTCAAAGTCCCAATCAAAGAGAATGGCTTGATTTTCCTCCCCAGTCATTGCTCTGAATAGTAAATGATTCAGTTGTGGCGGGGGAGGAGGAGGAAGATAGTGTACTTTTATGGTCTTATAGCAGGAGGATGGAACCTTTTTCAGAGGCCACATTCCCTTCAGGGAAACATCCTAGGGCCCACATGCCAGTCAGGGACTGGGCAGAGGAGGAATGGTGGCAACCACCTCCCCAGCCTGCCCCTTCCAGAGAGGAGGAAGAGGAAGACAGTAGAGATTTACAAGAGGGATTTGAGGGAGGTAGCAGCTCAGAGACAGATGAGGGGAAAAGCTGGGAAATCATGGGGCAGCCAGAACAACACCCAGCTGACATGTTGTCATTAGAAAGCATTCCAGACCCTCCATCTCCCAGAACCTGGTGAGCCTTAAAGTAGGGGAGCAAAGAGCTCAAAGACAGAAGGCCCGTAGCAGCACCCTTAGAAGTGACAAATGAGGAAGTGGGAGAGATGGGCAGGGTGGAGATTCACTAGGGACAACACCATTATCCAAGAGGCTGGGTTCTATAGCCTCTCTCTGTAAAGATTGAAATAAAAAAGGACGGTAAGAAATTTTTCCTTGTCTTTATACTTTCCTGGGCAACCAGCTGGGAGCTCCTAGCAGCATCCTGACAATGCCAGAGGTAACAGTGGGCAGAGCAACAAATGAGAATTTTAATTTTGTTTTTTTTCCCACACTCACATTATGCACCTGCCCCATATAGTAGAAGGAGAGAGAGAGAAAAGAAGGTGATTTACCAGTATTATAAAACTATCCCATGGCTATTTATGCACATCCTTTTCATACTGTGATTTATTTATTTATTTTTTTTAAAAAGAAATGCAATGGACATACCCCTATGTGTGATGTGGATGATGTTGCGGATTAGGTGGGCCATTCTAAATGATGCCCTGAATCCCTTCCAATTCCTGGGATCCTCTACATATGCAGGTAGAATGTATCAGAGCAAGCTTGCCAAACAAGCCCCCCACCCTCCTTGTGCCAACCTCATGCTTAATTGAAACCCTAATTTAACTTAGGATTGTGCAAAGTCCCTTATTGGAGCCATTCTTGGGCCTTAACCAAGGTGCTGAATTGGGCCTTGAACTGGATTGGTGTGTGGGTGTGTTCACAGCCTTACTATTTACTGCATAAGGGAACTCATTTTGATGCTTTCCCAAGAAACACTATAAATATGCTTTAGTCACCACTCATGGCAGTTGTGTGTACTTTGGAGTAGCTGGTCTACCTGTGATTCCGGTACTGCAGGGGGTTGGACTGGATGAGCCTCTGGGTACCTTATGGTATGATTATACCATAAGCTATATCAACTTCCCCCAGCAATTCACTCCTCCCTTTTTAATGTAGACTAAAAGAAAGGCAAGGCAAATGAGGAGACACTGTGCCCCAGAAGCTCACCTGAAATTGGCCCAATGTGCAATGTGAGAAATATTGGAATAACAGATATTTCAGAGTTCAGAGCAGTGATTCCTAAACATTTTGGGGCTACCATCCCCTTGGTTCCATAAACTCACCCTGATACTCCCTAGCTGACCTTATAAAAAGCATTATTCGAAATAGCTGTTTGCATGACCCACTAAGGAAGATAATAAAGCAATAAAAATCAAAACAGTAACAATTAATTGCACATTTATGCAAGATCTGGTTGAAGCTAGTTTAAATAATTTGACAAAATGGATGACCTTGATCCAGTGATACCAGCTTTTCAAATTCTGCCTTCAGTGCCCTCTGCCTTTCCCAGGCAATCCACACACACACACACACACACACACACACCCGTCTCAGGGGGCAGTACTGCCTACTTTGGGTTGCAATGGTTTTTAGGCACCCCATTTCCCTCCAGAGATGTTTGCAGTACAGCACTTATTCCTATCCCCATGTGAAATCTGCATTACATTTCCATGGTGGCTCAAGTTTCACTTTGGCCATGATTTTTGGAACTGTGGGTGATGAGAGACAAGTCTGCTTGCCTTTTGCCGCCCGGAAATTTTGCCAAATTTTATTGAAAGTGCAAGGCATCCATGTAGTCTGAAGCAATGAGCACGGATGCATGGAAGCTTCCCAGCACTGGGCAGGATGCAAGTGAACGCGATGCCAGATATCTCTTGTTTACAGAGGTCAGCTTTGTTGAAACCTGTGCAACTGATGGATGTGGCTGCATCCAAACAGTTACACATGGTTGCATCGATATGAGTAAGCGTTCAGGGTTGCGATATGAGTTTTTCTTCACACTCTGACACATGGCTGGGAAAGCTGACAGTTTGAAGGGTCATTGAGTGCTGGAAGAGATTGAGGCCTCATTTCAGAATGTTATCCCCTAGCCTATATAACAGGGCAAGAGGGTGCATTCAAGAGAAAAAGTAAAGGTCATGGCTCAGTGGTATAGAATTTGCTTTGCATGCAGAAGGTCCCGGGTTCAATCCCTGGGATCTTCAGCTTGGGCTGGGAGAGAACAGCGCCAACCAGTGCAGACAAGGGTGAGCTTGATGGTATAACACAGCTTCCTAAAATCAAGGGATAGCGAGAGCTTGAATCACATGAGAGATATGTTTATACATACCAGAAACAAGATGACTATGCTGTGCCTCCATGTATGTAAGGTGATGTATGAAGGACTCAACTTCCCAGTCTTGAGAGTGGAAAAATAATACTTAGGTGAGGTGTTGTCAAGCAACTTGTTGAGTCCAAGTTATGGTTGATGGGCTGCAGTTAGCTTGATGGGTCAGAAGTGGTACAGGCCTGTTCCAAACTACCATTTCATCAAAAGAATCATGCCATACCAATTCAATTCAAAGAAGTTCATGTTGAAAAGTACTCCAAGATTACGCACAAGCAAAATCAGAAGATGCAGTAGTAATGGATAACTAAAAGGAACTATGGAAGGGAAGGGAAGGGAAGGGAAGGGAAGGGAAGGGAAGGGAAGGGAAGGGAAGGGAAGGTGATGACTAATGTATTGTTGCATTGGTTAATGTATAAATGTGGGGGGAAATGTAATAAAAAAATTATAAAATCATCACCACAACAAAATCTGCCTTCTAGCTCTTCTGCAGTGATAGAACTTTTTCATTTTCCCTCCCCATCCCTCCTTCCTTTTGTGCAATGCATTTTAGATTATAATTCTACAGACAGAGACTGTCTTCTTTTCTGTGATTGCGTGTAAACCACTCTTGGAGCCTTTTCAAGAGAAGAACAGGGTAAAAATGTTCTAAATAAACAAATAAATAAATCATAAACCAATCTACTGTAAAAATAGATGAGCAGCAGTGACATGGGCAACAACTGCCTTCCAAAATTGACTTCTTTCCCTCTATGTCTGCTCAAAATTTTCTGTATCAAATTTTAGATTAAGAACTCATTCAGACAGGTAACTATCCTCTTGTATTATATAAAGCACCATGCATTTTGATGTAGGGATGGGAAATAATTTAGTTGGGTCCATACTTTTAAGCAAACTGATCTAATTCACACCTTTCAGACTAATATGCCGATCAGGATGCAATTATCACTTGGAATTCAACACATTCAAATTTCCCAGCACAATTTTGGCTCAAGCAAATGTGCCAAGATGCGTTAAGATTTTTAAGCTAAAATACATTTTAGATATGTGTACCTTGAGAAAAAACACACATTTGCATTTTGGGGTGAAATAGTTATTTGGCTGTGCATTTAGCTATGTAATAAAATACGATTTTTGTGCAGATTTAAAATTGCAGGCTGATGAAGAAACAGCATGGAGCAAATTTATGAATGAGCACATGTGAAATTGACCCAGAATATAATGATCTGTCCATCCCTACGATGATGGCGCAATATAAACAAACAAATTCATATTTTAAAAGATTTTTTAATAAAGGCATCTGCAATTCCTTCAAATGTTTTTTGCTAAGGTCACCTCACGCAGTATTCCGTCACTGGAATGTTTTTGTCCTCTTGCCCTACTTCTGTGGGATTCAATCCCCTCCTTCTTTTTTTCTCCCTAAACAAAAACAAACATGCATCAAGCTGATAATGTTGACCCAGCATCCTCAGGGGTTGGGGCTTTCTTTCCCAATGACATAAATGGCTTTCCCACCACCACCCTCCCGACCCGTATTGAAAATTCCACAGGAAAGCTCAGAAATCAGTATGTGGAGATATACATTTAGCGATGCAGGAGGTGATCTCCCACACTGTGATAAGTAAGTGTCACGCTGGCATGAAGTAATTTACTTTATAGCTTTCTCCAAGGGGTCCATCAAGAAACTTTCAGAGATTATAATAAAGCCCAACAAACAAGACAGGAATAGAACTCAAGGCAGAGACTTGTGCTTTGTGCAAAGTGGACCCCCGGTGGCAAACTGTGCTTTTTATATTAGGGCCAAAGTACAGCGAAGAAGAATGAATGGAGGGAGAAATGAATGCTGCAAAGGAAGGCGGACTGGAGGAGTTGTGCAATGTAGTGACTAGTGTGCTTGTATTTGTTTAAGGTTGCCACGTGTTGTGTGGTTCAGAGTCTGAGATGCAGCGGGTGGAGACGAAGGAGGTTCTGGAAGGGCGGTCACACGGAAGGTGGGGAAAACTTGCTTTCTCCTGCTCCAGAGCACAAGACCAAAACCAATGGATTCAAATGACCAGAAAGGAGATTCAGGCTAAACCTTAGGAAGAACTTCCTGATAGAAAGAGCTGTTTGCTAGTGGAACAGATGACCTTGGAAGGTGGTGGACTCTCCTTTGTTAGAGGTTTTTAAACAGAGGTTGGATTGCCATCTCTCCGGGATTTTTAGCTGTGTTTCCTGCATTTGCAGTGAGTTGGGCTAGATGACCTTTGGTGTCACTTCCTGTTCTACAACACTATGATTCTATCCCCCACTGTTGGCCATGCTGGCTGAGATTTACACAGAATCTTCAATGTTATGATACCATGTTAATTAAAGGATAGTGCCTGGCAGATCAGGGGCTGGAGCCTAGTGGCGCCTGTGGGATCGGGGGCTGAGAGGAGATGGCACCTGGCTAGCTAGGAGAAGAGCCTAGCTGTTGCCTAAAGAGTCAGGGTGGAGTTGTTCTGTTCCTGGCTGGAGCACATGTGATGATCTGGCTAGATGTTGTAAGGTGCAAGGGAAGCAAGTGAGAGTCAGTACCACAGAGAGCTCCCTCTGAAGCATGTGTCAGATTCCAGCAAGGCATCAGGCTCACTTTGGGCCAAAGCAGGACCACGGAGAGTTCCTCAATTTATTACCCACCCTTCACCCTAAGGTGCCAGGGTGGGTTATAACAACCGAAACGCAACATTGACGTTAAAACACAGAATCACACAATATTAAAAAACAGTTTAAAACAAGTTAACATTACAAAAAAAGAGATAGGACCTAAAAGCATAAATCTCAAGTGTCAAAAGCCAGAGTGAACAGGTGCATCTTCAGCACTGAATCTGGGACTTCCTGCATGCAACGCAGATGTTCTGTCATGAAGTTACAGCCAATCTGCTTCCATAAACTACTGTATGCCCTGCAAAATAGATTGTGAGCCTGGCATTATATGGACAGGAATGCATCTCTGTGGATGTCCAACTGAGAGGGTCTTACATAAGAACATAAAAAGAGCCTGCTAGAAAAGGCCAATGGTTCCATGGTTGGAGACACTACATAGCCATTGTGGCTAGTAGCTTTCTGTTGTCTTCTCCTCCATTATTTCCCCCTGATCATCCTTTCAAGCCTTCTAGGTTGGTAGCCATAGTTTAACTATACAATTTCTTTATCTGTCCTTAACTTTTCAACAAAAAAAAATATATTCCTTAAAATGAAACCATAAACATGAGTCCTCCATCTAAGAATTAGCTGCACTTTAGTCCCAGGTGAACAATCATTCTAAGAACACCACCTTTTCCTTCTGTGCAGAAAAAAAGGAAATATATATGCAGAAATCTTTATGCTATTAATGATGAGAGGATTTCATAATGCTTCTAGTATTTTTCAAGCTTTTACAGTTGGCATACCATAGACATGATGAAAGTTAAAAAGGACTAGTATAAAAGGTAAAATTATAAATGGGATAAAAGGTGAAAGGGCTACTATAACAGTTAAAGGGCCCCAATGACATCTGTTAACCTCCCTATAATAAGGAAGAATTGTGCTTTCTGTTGGCGACTCATCTCTTAATCAGGTAGTTACGGGAAAACAGGAAATTCATTTGTATTAGCAGATAGCTTCTCAACAGTGAATAGGTAATGCACCGTCAAAACTGAAGGAAAATGCACTCCTTGCCTTTATTAAAATAAATGTAATGTTTTGATTGAAATGGACATTAAATCTGGGTAATTAACCAGAAACAGCAAACAGATGATCACGGGAGGAATGGCACACACACCCCAGTGCGCGCGGTACAGAAATCATAAGAAGCAATGCTCACTTAGGTTCCTGTTCTGCCCCTGCTTAAGCAGTGCAGGGTTGCCATAATCTAACCGGCGATGTAATTAAATGACATGATGCAGGTTTCTTATATAACTAAACAGAAAGCCGTGGGCAAGTCTGAGCAGCTTTAAAGGAAGATTCAATTATGCCATCCAAAGATCTAATTAATAAATGCTCAGAACAAGAAGTAGGAAATCCTTTCCAGCTGTGAAAAGTTTTCATTTCTATAGCCACGTTGTGTGCTCATCCTTTGACACAAGGCATTTTAGAGAAATCCAGGGCAAATATTTAGGTGTGTTTTGAAAAGTTAAAAGAGAGAGATATAATATTCTTACTGTGTTTTTTTGTTTGTTTGAAGGGAAGCTAAACATCTTGGCGTAAAGTAAATTAGAATACATGAAGAGTTCTGTTGGGTCAGAACAAAAGCCCACCTGGTGCAGTTTTAAATCAGAGGTGCACCCCTCTTGAAGGAAGAGATTCATAGCTTGTGACCACCCATGGATCCAATATTGTCACTTGAGTTTCAGGCTATGGTTTGTTCACCAGCTTTGGCCACACTTGGACAGATATGATTTGGCCACAGTACTCCGTGCTCCGATACCTTCTAGACTGGATTGTTGAAATGTGCTGTACATGGGCTTGCCCTTTGAAGATGACTTCAGTTGGTCCAAAATGTTGCACCCAGGTTGAAAATGTTGCACCCAGATTCGGGTTCCATTTAGAACTCGAAAGCATCTGCATTGATTGCCAGCTCATTTCTGGGCCCAATCCAAGGTGCTCACATTAAAACCCTTAGGCTTTATCTGAAAGACCATCTTCTTCCCTACAGACCCTCTTGGGTGTTTAGCTCAGCAGAGGGGGACCCTCTTGGTAGTTCCACTGCCTCAGATGTTTGGGGTGTTGTTGGCCCAGGAGAGAGTATTTTCTGTTACAGCTCCTATGTTGTGGAATTCCCTCCTCACAGAAGTGCATCTGGCACCTTTAATATACAGCTTTCATCTTAAGCTGAAGACGTGCCTCTTTGCCCTGACCTTCAGTACCTGAGATGTATGTTTTCAAGGACCCACTCTATTCCTGTGACTGCTATTTGCTTTAACTGCATCCAATTTGAGTATGTTGGAATGTGTCTTGGGACTTACTGGTGAAGG
Organism: Podarcis erhardii; assembly: GCF_964252035.2. Classification (NCBI taxonomy): domain Eukaryota; kingdom Metazoa; phylum Chordata; class Lepidosauria; order Squamata; family Lacertidae; genus Podarcis; species Podarcis erhardii. Next base: position 33,326,645 of record NC_138511.1, read on the forward strand.
GCCAGTAGTAATAATGATACAAAAGTTGGGTGCCACCCCCACTCTCTGCTGAGTGGTAGCAAGCTTCCAGGGGGTTCCAGGCACCACACAGGGTCTGTGTTACTTATGAGAGTTGAGACATGGCGGAAACTGACATAGCTTTAAGAAATTTGATTTATTCACATATTTACACCTTCAATCTGCATGAAGGGAGTCCAGAAGTTACAGCCTGGTCATTTCAAGACGGGCTTGTTCCCCACAGAAATGCAGTCCTGTAGTCAAAGGCATCTCTCCCAGCCTGCCTTCAGCCAGCCTGCCTAAGATGGATTCCAGTCCTTGTTCTCCCCTTGTTCTCCCCAGCAAGCTTTGCTAAAAACTCTCTTTTCCTATCACACCACACCCAGTTACCATGGCAGCGTTCAAAATCCCTGGTCTCTGGGCAAGGGAGAAGGACAGCTCTCTTGTATGCTCCGGTCATTTTGCATAGGCTAATTCAGGAATTCCTCTGCAGCTTGTATCTTCCCCATCACATCCCAAATAATCAAAATCCTACCATTTATTAATTTCTGGGTTTTATTTTGGGGGTCCTCCAAATCTACAACCCCAATAATAATAATAATAGTCAGTGCTTTTTTTCTTAAAAAATGTTTAGGGGTACTCTCATTTTGACTCAAGAAAATCACCAATTTACAGTTCAAATCAGGAGAAGAAAATACAGTAAATGGACAAAAGTACAAAGATTCACAAAATGTTTAGGGGTATGCGTACCTCTGTGTCCCCCCAGAAAAAAGCACTGGTAATAGTCCAACACTCTAACCTCTACACCATCTTGTCTGGCTATTAAACTGGATATGAAGAGAGAAATTGGGAGGGCATTTGTCTGATGGTTGAAACTCCCTAACAGCTTGCAGGGGACCCTCAGAACAAAACAAATCAGGAAATTGTTGAAAAATTATTTTCTGAGAAATTTTGGGCTAGACCTAGCTGCAGCAGGAAGTATCTTTGCTTGAGTCTCACAAATATATTAACTTACTCTGAGGCATCTTTTAATGAGTTGCTAGGATTACATTTTGCCATGTCAGCGGAGCCTCTAGTCTTACCCTGATGCAGCTCCTGAATAATAAATAAGAGCAGCTCAGAAATTAAAAGAACATTTAAGTCCAGGAGTGGACTAACACTGGCTATTATGGCCTTTGACAATACCCTCCCTAGCTCTACCTTGCAAGTTTAGACTTCCAAACCAGATGAGTTTCACAGGCCAGCAGAAAACCACGGGACCATGGTTTGAATTCTAAGGGGAATTTCATTTCATTTCGGGGGCAGGTAGCTTTTAAAATATCCCATTGAACTGAATGGGATTTGTTCTCATGGAAGTGGGTCTATGACTGCAGACCTTTTTGAGGCATGCTTGGGCCCCTACAATGGCAGCTGAGTGTGGCTCAGAACCCATTAAAAAAATAATAATAAAACTTAACAAGCATCAAGGACCCTAATTTTGATTCACTTCATCTCCAGATACCATGTTAGGAAGCTTTGTCATAGCAGAGTTCACAGATTTATGCCTTCACAGCTACATTATGATACAATCCTTCTTTTTGCAGGACAGACACACACCCCATGGCCCTGCCAGCCAACCTGGAATACATCAATCACAAGCTCCTGGCAGCTGACACCTTTGAAGTTCCTGAAGGCTGAACAATGTGCCTTTGGTCACATTGGGACCCAGATGGAAAACCATGTTCAAGGTGGCCAAAAGGAGTTGAAAGGTCTCGTATGTTTCATTATGATGACAAAGCTTTCAAACGTTGAACGGAAGCTTTTAAGCATGTGGATCTGGGAACAATTGCCAAGTGACTCTTGGTAAATTTAAGAAGTAAGTGTTAATTGATTGCGAATCAGTATGCACTGAGAGTGCAATTAATGTTAAATTATGTACCATTAATTTTAATCTATATGGACCAATTATGGACTCGTCATGGACAAACTATCGATTTGCTGAGTGCCAGTGAAAGATTCAAGACTACACTAACCTCCACAGCCAAAGGCTTTCCAGGTAAGTGATGACAGGCTCTTTGATATTGTGAGGAGTTTAATTTGGCTTCATGTGATCTGCTACAGTACGCTCGCATCTTGTGCGTTTTTTATTTGCACGATCGCAACAATACGGGGGCAAGGTGAGGACACTCTCATGAGATCTTGCAGGAAGTCCAAATGCTCCACGAGATCTAGCAAGAACATCCATAACATTCACAAAGGCAGTGAGTGTTACAATCAAGTTGTGTATAAATTTTATGAAATTAACTACATAAATACTGATGATTGGATTAACCCTTGAGTTGCATACAGAATGATCTCTGTTGTTGCACTTTCAACGGGAATGTCTCTGAACAAACTCTGACTGTAAGAGGGAGGACCTTGCATTAAGAAAAAGTATCATACAACATTGTGCTGGTCCTGTTTATGGTACAGTGGTACCTCGGGTTAAGAACTTAATTCGTTCTGGAGGTCCGTTCTTAACCTGAAACTGTTCTTAACCTGAGGTACCACTTTAGCTAATAGGACCTCCTGCTGCTGCCGAGCCACCACTGCACGATTTCTGTTCTCATCCTGAAGCAACGTTCTTAACCTCAAGCACTATTTCTGGGTTAGCGGAGTCTGTAACCTGAAGCATCTGTAACCTGAAGCATCTGTAACATAAGGTACCACTGTATTTCCTTCTTCCTCAGACATGTCTGGCCCAGACTCTTACTAGTTACTGGCCCCAGCTCAAGATGTATATATTTACCTGTGCAGTCTCTGAAGATTGCTGCATGAGGATTTTTTATTTTGTTGGTTGCATTTGCTTTTCCATTCTCTCTCTGTGCTTGTTTTAAAAGTCATAGGATTTTATTGCACTACTGGTTTTTCTATTTTTACTCCTTTCCCCCTTTCTTTTTCATTTTTTTCATTTAAAGGGAAAAAAGGCGAGTATCAGCACAGATAAGAATAAGAAGATAAACATCAACAGAAGATAAAGATAACCATCAACAAAGGATTAAGATAAAGCATCAACATTAGATAAAGCCAAAATCCACAAATCTTGCAGCCAGGTTTGCAAACAAACCAAAGTACCTTTAGAGATATCTTCATTAAACACAATTGAAATAAAGTGCAATTTTCAGCTAATTAGCAAATCAGTTCTAAGGTGCATTATACACTTGGGTTTCATGTAAGAAGAAGAAGAGTTTGGATTTGATATCCCGCTTTATCACTACCCTAAGGAGTCTCAAAGTGGCTAACAATCTCCTTTCCCTTCCTCCCCCACAACAAACACTCTGTGAGGTGAGTGGGGCTGAGAGACTTCAGAGAAGTGTGACTGGCCCAAGGTCACCCAGCAGCTGCATGTGGAGGAGCAGGGAAGCGAACCCGGTTCACCAGATTACGAGACTACCACTGTTAACCACTACACCACATTGGCTCCCACTCTGGGACCCCTTTGGCAATGAAAATAAATAAATGTAAATTTGTTACATTTCTTACAGAAATAGGATGGAGGCTAAAGTTTTTAAATATCATTTATGCTTTTATTAAAACGTTTTGCACAGCCTTAACATTGGCAGGAGGGAGTTGAATGTGCCTTTTCCCCTTGAAGGGAATTTATAGTCATATGCCCTCAAACACACACACACACGCCACCACCCCGATTTCTAGAAGAAAGGTGCCATGAGAGCAACACTAGTGGATGTGCTGTTTGTGGGAAGAATGTGGAAGGAAATGGTGGGGTAATCCTACAGAGACCTCCCTCTTGTGCCTGGATGGTGTTGTTCTGGGTATGCGAGGATTGACAAACAAAGGATGGCAAGCAAAGGATTGCATCCATCTACTCTTTTCCTCAGAATAGACTCAATGAAATTAATGGGCCTACGTTAGCCATTGCCATTCATTTCAATGGGCCTACTTTGAGTATGAGTAGTGCTGGATACCATTCATCATTTCTGACCACCAACGTCCCAGTTTTCATGGCCTAATAACCAACAGATGGAACGATGCATTTAATTTTTAAAACAGAAAAATAAAACACCAGTAAAACAACACAGAGATAAAAAGCAAGTTGATCAGCAGGAAAACGTTCTTCTCTTTCCCCCCAGATTCCTTTCTTTTTTTAAAACAACCACCATATTTTTCAGCTTGCCTAAGTGATTTTTCAAAAATCAATAGCCTATATTTAACCATTATGTGTAACTGATAGCCAATGTGCTGTGTCTATTTTAAACACCAACAATAACAATAATAAAAATCCTCTCTCCAATGAATTGCAAGGCAAGGGGAATTTAATACATTAGTCAAATGGCCCTTTTGGCTAGACCTCTTTTTATAGAGCAAATATTATAGCACTTATTTATGCCCTGCTTTTTTTTATTAACGACCCTCCTGACAAATTATATTTAATTTAGCACAATAAGGCTTTTATATTTGACTAATGCTGTTTTATTATTAATTAGAGCATTCTAATTAATAGAAGCCTTCCTTTGGGTTGTCTGCCCACCCACGGGACTTCAGCAACACTCAGTTGCCTCTGCCTTTCCTCAAAGCCACAAGGACATAGGAAGGTGCCTTTTTCTGAGTCAGAACATTGGTCTATCTTTCTCAGTATTGTGTTCTATGATTGGCAGTCGCTCTCTGGGATTTCAAAGCAGGAATCTTTCCCAGAACTACCTGGAGATCCCAGGAACAGAACCTGGAACCTTCTGCATGTAAAGCGAATGCTTTGCTGTTGAGCTATAGCCCTTTCCTTTGCTGGGCAGAAGCAACCTTGCATGCCTCCAGCCAATAGAGGGCAGGGTTGAGACTAACAGACAGGGGCAAATGCCCTTTGTGCTTTTTCCTGCCAAACTCCCAAGCTCCACCCCTTCATCTTCCTTGCTCTCTCCCCTTTCTCCTGCACAAGACAGCCATGAAACCTTTTCTAACCATGTAAGTTTACAATTCGAAGCCACCTTGTAAATATGAAGGAACTTCTTCTTTACCAATGGGACCTCTCTGTGTGTGTGTTTTGTTGTTTTATTTTTTACTTTTTAAAGCAATGCTAGTAGATCCATAGAGTCATAGAACTGTAGAGCTGTAGGAGACCACAGGTTTCCCCAGTAGTGATGTATGGAAGTGAGAGCTGGACCATAAAGAAGGCTGATCGCCGAAGAATTGATGCTTTTGAATTATGGTGCTGGAGGAGACTCTTGAGAGTCCCATGGACTGCAAGAAGATCAAACCTCTCCATTCTGAAGGAAATCAGCCCTGAGTGCTCACTGGAAGGACAGATTCTGAAGCTGAGACTCCAATACTTTGGCCACCTCATGAGAAGAGAAGACTCCCTGGAAAAGACCCTGATGTTGGGAAAGATGGAGGGCAGAAGGAGAAGGGGATGACAGAGGACGAGATGGTTGGACAGTGTTCTTGAAGCTACCAGCATGAGTTTGACCAAACTGTGGGAGGCAGTGGAAGACAGGAGTGCCTGGCATGCTCTGGTCCATGGGGTCACGAAGAGTCAGACACGACTAAACAACAACAACAGGAGACCACAAGAGTCAATCCCCTGCAATGCAGGAATCTTTTCACCCAATGTGGGGCTCGAACCCACAACCCTGAGATTAAGAGTCTCATGCTCTTACTGACTGAGATGTGAATGAGACAGAGTGAGTAGTGGAGAGACTGGGTAGATCCAGTTTACAGGCTCTTAAACTCTGCTCTCTAAACCATAAATCATTTTTTTTAAAAAAAAAAATAAAACCAAAGATTTCTGACCACAGGCCATTTAGGTAGGAATAACTTTTGCAGTTAGGTAGGAAGATTCAGAAGCACATGGCTTGATGGCAGTCCATGTGAAAAATGGGTTAGAAGGGGTTTCAGTGGCCTGCAAACTAAATGCAATGCAACTAAGTGCATGGCGTGGCAATTAAAAAAGGGGAAATACTCATGAGAGTCCAGGCTGCAGCAGGAGAAGCATGTGGTCTAGATAACAAAAAGCAAATGTACAACTTTATTATGATTTGGCCTGAGTACTTATGAGCACCATAGTTTAAGAAGGATGTTCTAAATGTTTGTCTCTTGCATTTTTACAGGGAAGGACCATAACTCAGTGGCAGAGCATCTGCTTTGCATGCAGAAGGTCTCTGATTTGGTCCTTGGCATCTCTGGACTGGGATATAACTCAGTCTGGAACACTGGATAGCTGCTTCCCATCAGTGAAGACCTGAGCTAGGTGTACCAATGAGTCAGTATAAGGAAGTTTCCTATGATCCTGTGAACAATATTGACAAACTGGAATATGTCTAGAGGAGGGACCCAGAGACTGAATCCAATGAGGAAAGGTTGACAAAGTTGTGTTGTCTAGCCTGGAAAAGATAAAATTAAGAAGGGATTACCATCTCCATATATCTTGAAGGACGATCACTCAGATCAGTGCTCCTTAACCATAAGTCTTCATATATTTTCTGGACTACAACTCCCATCATCCTTCTTCTCCCAATGGTCAGAGATGATCATAGGAGCCAACTCCTAGAGGTAGAAGGGTCGTTGCTTCCCCATGAAACATTTGAGGGGGCTGCCCCCCCAAACTGATGGGCATTGCCATTCATTTGGTGTGTGTGCACCATGCCATGTGATCGATTATGTAGAGTGGGCCTTATCTGCCTCCCACCCAATATTTTATTCAAGTTGACACCACTGGAGATGATGCAGGTTGTAGTCCAACAGCATCTGAGGACCCAAGGTTGAAGAGCACTGAGATGGTTGATGGAATAAATAATTTTAATCCCTACTGTTTTATACCCTACTGCAGTGTTCACCAAACTTGGGTCTCCAGCTGTTTTTGGACTACAACTCCCATCATCCCTAGCTAACAGGACCAGTGGTCAGGGATGATAGGAATTGTAGTCCCAAAACAGCTGGAGATCCAAGTTTGGCCAACACTACCCTACTGTTACTCCAGAGCAGCGGTTCTCAACCTGTGGGTCCCCAGATGTTGTTGGACTACAACTCCCATCATCCCTGAGCTCTGGCCTTGCTAGCTAGGGGTGATGGGAGTTGTAGTTCAACAACATCTGGGGACCCACAGGTTGAGAAAGGCTGCTCCAGAGGGTAGGGATTGAACGTTCAAATTATGAGATTTAGACTAGTGATTAGGAAGAGCTTTGTGATGGTGCTGGTGGTTTGATGGTGGAACAAACTGCAGTGGGAGGTGGTGGACTTGGTAGAGTGTCTTTCATTAGAGGTTTTTAAGAAGAGGCTGAATGTCCACCTATCAAGGATCCTACAAGTAGGGGATTTCCTGGCATGGGGTTTGACTAAATGACCTTCAATAGTTCTTCCATTTATAAGTGGACAGTAGCCCCGATTGCCCACTATAAAGAAGCTGCAGAAATTATTTCTTTGCAAAGCAAGATGTTCCAATCCCACCCCCACTCTCAAGTTGTTTGTGTGTAAATAACCTTGAGAGATACTATGGGATTAAGTGGACTTCCTCCCTCCCACCCCCCAATAATAATTCTTTGTATGAAACTACTTTCCAGCAGAATAAGACATCACTGATAAAGTCAGAAAAGACACATTTAAAAACAATATTGATCAAATTGCAGGGGGCAGTGAACTGTGAAACAGGTCTATTTTCCCATAGGTTTTTTTTTTTAGTTACCGATTGACTGTAGGGCCACGGAATGTGCTTTTCCTAATGGGTTAGCAGAATTGACTTCTGAATGACAATGCCTTCTTCCCTGAGGCGCTCAGTGCCCTCCTAAGTGCAATGAATGAAACAATATCACCGGACGTTATAGAATGGAGGTCACATTAATCTCTGAGACTCGGGACTGACTCCCCTTTCCCATAGCCAAGCAAAAATAAATCAATTAACTTCTTTTCATAAGGAACCTGGGCAGCAAACTATTAAAATATATATAGAGAGAGGGCAAAACTGTTGACAATGGAAGTTTTCACTGAGTGTAGGGAAAACAAGAATTTTAATGTGACCGTATTTCCTTGGCGCCCCCCTCTTTTTTTTGCATCGGAAAGCAAATGACTGTGATTTTATTGCCTTTTGCACAGAATAACTTGCAAGCTTGTTATAAGTGGGTTTTAATCACTGTCTGTGGGTTGTTAATTCACTATAATAAGGCGGTAAGAAACCTCCAGAACTCTACTAAAACCCACCAAACTCTGGTAATTTGCTTAACGTGGGATGGGCGGCTGAGCCTGCATCTGAGATTCGGGGGGGGGGGGGAGTGGCAGGATGGCGAAAGCGACCGAGGATGGAAACATTGCTGATTCAAGACTCGGTGTAAGTGGCTGCTCTTTAGATGCAGGAAGCTGATTGAAACTTTGGCCGACAAGAGTGGGGGAGTTGAGAAAGCTCGGGATAAGGGATCAGAATGTACCAGCCAAAAAGAAAAGCCGACATAGTATTGAAGACTGGGGGTGGGGGATGGCAGGGGAGGCCCCCTTTCAACATGAGGATCATCCAGTGTATGGAAAAAAATGGTCCCATTCATCTCGTACAAGGACTTCCATTCAGTGTAAGCACACCCTCTGCAAGGAAGAACAATAAACGGACTATAAATTGGAAGAAAAGAAGTCTGGGTTTGGGGGATCCACACAGCCGGAGCAATTATGGAACCCCTTCAGAGCATGCCAGGCCTCTGCTTCAGGTCCCAGGCCTTAGACAAACGGGTAGAATTCCCCTGTTGTAAGTAAATGGTTCTTGCAGCACTGATGTTCCTGACTGACACATGCGGAACAAAAATGCGAGCAATTCCTAGGCAAGAGGTCCGGACACTTAGCAATTCAAGTCAGCTCCACCGTGGATGTAAACACAATAAAATTATGCATTGGGATGTGACATCTGTCCAACAACTGATCCTGTGAGCTGAATAGAATATAAAGAAAGGAGTTTCCCAGGCTGCCGATTGGCATCCACATGAAACATGGAAACAGCCCCTTTTCACAGGGATGTCTCTCTGAAACGTTTCCTAACCTCACAAGTAGAATCCATAGGAACATGGGACGAATCCTTATACTGAGTCAGACCTAAGTTTGGATTTGTTTACACACTGACTAGTAGTGGCTTCCCAGCATTTCAGACAGGGTTCCCCCAGCCCTACCTGAAAAAGTCGGGGATTGAACCTGGGATTGAACCTGTGCAAAGCAGATGCTTTACCACTGAGCCATGTCCCTCCTATGAGTCATGCAAACATCACAGCCTACACCATGGATGGAGAACATTCAGGCTAATCTTGGTCCACCAAAGGGGCCAATTTGGCCTATGAGCACATGTCATCCAAACCATGGTCACCTGTCCATCAGCTGACATCACTTGCAAAGCAGACTTATTCATAGAGCAGAACCGACTCTTTACATATTCTTTGCAGACACCTCCCCTGGCATGGTTCAACTTTGACAGGTGAGTGTGACCACCCACCTGTCAGTCACCTGATGCCATCATGATGCCAGATGGCTGACTGGTTGTGGCCATGCCCACCTGTCAAAGTTGGCCTATATGGGGAAGCTAAGGACCTGGCCTTCCAGTTCTCCAATCCTAGCCAACATGGGACCCACAGCAAATGGACTGCTGGGTGACCTATGTTCACTGGAATGGCACAGCTATGGGGGGGAAAAGTTAATTCCATGTTAGGGATTATTAGGAAAAGGATCAAAATAAAACTGCCAATCTTTTTTTTTCAGAAAACAATGGCATGACCACATGAGGGTTATGGTACAGAGTTCTGGTCACCTCGTCTCAAAAAGCATATCTTTGAACATGGAAAAGGTTCGGTAAAGGCAACCAAAATGACCAAGGGGATGGATTGACTTCCCTAAGAGGAAAGGTTACATTATTTGGGGCTTTTTAACTTGGAAATAAAGCAGTCACAAAAAAGTGATCACTGATAAAAACACACACACACACACACACACACACACACACTGTCCTTATCACCAATCTGCCCCTACCCCAAAGACAGAACATAGGTGGAATAAATATTCTTCCCCCTAATAGATTTAAACTGAAGGTCTCTGGTGGAATCCCATAATGTGCCATGAATGGGGTTTATGGTTCTTCCCGCAAACGGGAGTCCGTATTTAGTTTAATACCCTAATAAAAATTTCATGCTGACCCTTTTGTCATCTGGCTGTGAGTTCAAGCATTAACACTGAGGTCAGGCAATATGGGAATGGCGTAACCACAGTAGAAATTCTGAGGATTATAAGTTTCCTAGCCCCCCCCCCCAGTCACCCACCTTAATTTTTCCCCCAGGTTATAAAACACACATATGACGTCTGTCTTGGTTTGGGTGTCAAGTTCTTATTTACAGTGTTTCCTAATGCTCTTCCAAAACTCATGGTGTTTTCTAAAGACAATGAGTAATATGCAGCCAACAAATCCCAGTTCCGTGAGATATATAAGCAATGCTCCCCACCCCCCCGTACTTCCAGTGTTTTGTATTATTTGCCCTTATTTCTGAAGATTACTTGTGGTTTTAGTACTGGGGAGAGCCATGTTTGTTATTAACACTAAGAGATTGATTTTATGACAGTTGCAGGGGTTATTGTTAGGTGTGGAATTGGGCCTCAGATCACGTCATCTGCAATTTGTTAGCACAGAGTCATTGGGATTGTAATGCTGAGAGAAAATGAATGCCATTTCTGTATCATTTTCTTTCTTCTTTTTTTAAAAAAATTCTGAGTAGGGACGGCTAACTTCCTCAGCTTGGAGGGACTGGATTCTCTCTAGATAAGCAGCTCAGGTGCTTCCTTCCTACCCCTCAATGCTCAAGTCTTTGTTCTTACCCCTCAATGCTGACATATTCATCCAGCTCTGCATTTTAAATAGGGGAAATTAAGTTCCTTGAGGAGGAGAAGCCAATGGGCTACCTTTTATCATTTTAATTTGCAAAAAGAGATATCTGCATTTAAAGCAGTATGAGAGCCAGTGTGGTGTAGTGGTTAGAGTGTTGGACTAGGACCTGGAAGACCAGGGTTCAAATCCCCACTTAACCATGAGACTCACTGGGTGACCTTAAGCTTCTCAGCCAAAAACCTACCTCACAGGGCTGTTGAGAGGATAAAGTGGGGGAAGAATGAGATCCAGGTATGTCACCTTCAGCTCCTTGGAAGAAAGTGGTTATATAGATATAAATAAATAACTGGTTCAGGCCCTCTTGGAGAAGAAGTAGGAGGAACCATAGTCTCAGAGCTCAACCACATGCCTCCAGGTTTCCCTTTCTGAACTCGGGGGATCTCTTCATGCCATACATCCCTTGCTGGCCTCACTTGGCACTCCCTCCAAGAGCTTTAGCCTGAGTAGAGCATGTCCTTGAACCCTGATAATGTTTCATCCAAGGATCTCCTCCCCCCTGCAGGAAATTGTGACATTTGACCTTGCATGAAAAGCACATTTTCTGCATGGGATGAAGGGGATCTTACACACCCTAGGCTAGTTTTGGTTATAAATATATTCTAATTGAATATATTCTAGCGTTGGAACATTCTCTCCTCAGCTCAGTTCTGAACTGTTGTTTTTATGCCGCAACTCTTCCTCAAGAGTTGCAGTTCTTGCATTTTGCTCAGGTGACATATTGTATCTATCAGATGTGGTGCATTTATCTTACCATGGTCTTCTGAGCTGGATTACCTTGGCAACTGGCAGTGTTGCCCTCCCACTGTGTGGTAAGATTTGTCTAATTTGCATACTCCTGCCTGTGGAATAAGTGGGAGGGGCCTTAGTAGCCATTCAGCTATCCACCAATGCTATAGAGCCTGGGAGAGCACTGCTGTAGTCGCTACTCCATGTTCTTCATGGTTCCAAAGAAGAAGAAGGGAGATTTCAGGGCCATACTGGATTTGGGGTGTATGGGGTGTTAGGGAAAGTGTAGTATATTTGGTGGGGGACACATCATGCTCCTTCTGGGGTAGTTTGTCCACCTTTGCTCCGCATCTTGCACTCAGTTCTCACTTGTGGTTTCTAGAAGCTGCCACTATGCGCCAGCAGCCACACCCCAAGAATAGCTTTGACTGCTTATCTAAACCAGGTGATGGTAGGTGATGGGTCTCAAACACTCGATGGGTTAGGGACTTCTCCTGCATGTGAAGACAAATTGAACAGACACAACCAATAGCAGGTCCAATGGTCAAGAAGGCGGTTTCTGCACATGCAGGGGAAGTGAGGGGCAAATGAGGCTCGTCAACCTGGGAAGGTAGCCCATATAGGAGAAGGAAAATCCTCAACCCAAACCTTGCAGGATATTTTTGGGAGAAGAAAAGACAAATCTGCAGTTTAAGCTGGTTGGATGGCACCTTGTCACCTCCTTTCAGCAACTCCTACAGCCATGCTGGTGCCAAACATATTGCTCTGCTTTCCTTTGGACGACATCAGTGAAACTGAGGGGGGTTCTTATCATCTAGGCAGTCCAGGACCTTCATACACACTGCCAGGCTTATGCCTTGCAGAGGTCACATCAGTTCTCCTAATGAAGTGGTTTAACTTCACCCCTGGAAGTGCACTCCATTGTCTGTCAAGACAGACAGATGCCAACAACTGGATTTGAAGGGGATGAACAGACACCTCCGGAAACACAGGGTTGCTCCACAGAATATTAGCCATTGATAGCCTTAGCATTCATGAATTTGTCCCATTTTCTTTTAAAGCCATCCAAGTTAGTGGCTATCACTTACCTCCTGTGGGAGCTAGGTTCCATAGTTTTAACTATGAATAAGTCATTTATTTTAACTTTCTGGAATCTTCCAACGTTCAGCTTCATTGGATGCCAACAAGTTCTAGAGTTAGAAGAGATGAAGAAAAACTTTTCTCTGTCCACTTTTTCTAAGAAGGGAATGAACACCTTGACAAGGGGGAAGAAAGCTTCCCCACCTCTGCTATGTAATGATTTCTGGCAGAATGCCAAATTGCTCGGTCAATTCATTTTCTCCATAATGTTATTTCTTGAACAGAAAACAGTTTTAGTCATTTGAATGCAGTTATGAAAACCTATGTAAGTCAAGGAGCAGACTGAGCTTACAATTGGGGGGGGGGGGACTGAATCAACAGCTACAGAACAGAGAGCTTTTAAGCTTTTTTTTTTTATAAAAAAAAAACAAACCCTAGAAAAATCAAATCAATATTACAGGCCAGCTCTTCTATTAATTTAAGAGGAAATGGAAAACAGATATTAGAAGAATAGATGGTGGTTTTTTATTCTATTTTATGAGATACAGAAAAATCATAAGGAACTGACATTTATAATTCCCTTAATGCTTTGCCTCCCGTGAGTTATGGGTCGATCCCCTACTCCAGACCTGACTTGCGTGCTCACTCTTTTTATTAAAGTAGTGCATAAGGTTGTGTCAGCAGTTCCATTATAAACCTCTATTAGCAGGGGTTTATAACCGCCTCGTAAAATTTTTCTCAAGGCTGAAAGTTGGCGCATCATGTCTTAATCTAGAAATAAAAGATGTTTCTACCCCACCCGCTGTTTATGATATTTTAAAATAAATAAAAAAGTGCAAAACATTTGCGTGCTGATAAATTGTTAATTAAGAGCACATTGCACTTGAAGCACTGCTGGCAGAAGCATGAGATGGGGGCATCTTTGCTGGACTGCACCCCTACAGATTGCAGGTGGAAGGAGTTGCATTTTTAAAGTACAGTGGTACCTCGGGTTAAGTACTTAATTCGTTCCAGAGGTCCATACTTAACCTGAAACTGTTCTTAACCTGAAGCACCACTTTATTTTTTTTAAAAAATAATTTTTATTAACCGACCAATCAAATCAAATCAAATCACATCACATAAATTCCGAATTACAAAGCCGGATTTTAAATTTTTGTTGAGGGGACCCATATTTCAAGTTCCGAAGGGGGATTCCGATCATCTTCTTGCTACTGCGTTAATATCCAAATCAGTCCAAATAAAGTTCATAATTCTATCCAGTCTTATCTTGCTGTTTCCACATCTCATCTTGTTCGTATATTTTTTCTTTTTTTCTTTATGATCTCTTCTGATAATCTCCTTATGCAGATAAACACCAATTATATCCTGTGTGAATTTTTCTGTTCGTCCAACCCTCATATCGAGATGGTTTCCATATATCATCAACACCGCTCTTTCCATCATTAATCTCAGGATCTGTCATTCTTAAGTCCCACTGAGGAGTCTCACCCACAATATAAAAACAGCTCTTTTCCTCCTCCCAGACTCAAGTCCTCCGACAGAGCTTGCCAACATGGCGACGGTATTTTTAACTGCGTCATTCCAAAGCTCTTAAACTTTCCACGCTCTTCTTAAAACATGCTTTGGTTAGAAAATTTATCTCCACACAGTCGTAAATCCACAGCTTAAGTCATTAAAACGGCATTTCTGACTTGTGGGGGGGGGATTCTTGTTTAATCACATAGAGGAAAGAAAGGAAAGGTTTTTCCTCCTCCCCCATCCAGTCCCTTTGCCATACCGAGTCTTGGCATATCTTCTCCTGATTGATTCTTGTTCCTTCGACTCGTTTTATTTATCAGAGAACTCTTCAGTTAGCAGTCTTTCCCCCCCCTCCTTCCTTGAAATATGTGCATTCGCTTCTTCCTAATTGTTCCCTTTGAAGTTCTTGCAGCTAGCGGCGCGGATCAGAGACAGCGTCCAGGAGACCGAGATCCACAGGAGGGCATTCTGCCTAGTGCCCCCATCCCCACAAATTCGGGGGTGGTATAGGGCACAGCAGGCAAGGGCAGCCCCCCCCACAACCCTGGGGGGGTAGGGAGGCTATTTACTCCCATCACAGCCTCCTAATTACCTCCTGTGGGTCGGAGAGATGTTATTGTCAGCCATCTTCCGATGCGCCCCTAGTGGCCCCTCCACTGAAGCACCACTTTAGCTAATGGGGCCTCCCGCTGCTGCTGCGCCGCCGGAGCACGATTTCTGTTCTCATCCTGAAGCAAAGTTCTTAACCTGAAGCACTATTTCTGGGTTAGCAGAGTCCATAACCTGAAGCGTATGTAACCCGAGGTACCACTGTATTGTTTACAGCACCAGATCAAGACATTTTGCTGTCTGGAGCCTGAATGGCATCTCAGCCCTCCTGTTATCATCAATAGGAAGGCCTGTTGGTCTGTGGTGGAGCACCTGATTGCCATGCAGAAGGTCCTAGGTTCAATCCCCAATGGCAGCTCCAGGTAGGGCTTGGAAAGACTCTCTTTCTGAAACCCTGCAGAGCTGCTGCCAGTAAGTTTAGAAAATACTGTTCAAAATGGAGCAATGAGCATCTTCTAAACAAATAGTCCAACCTCCTGCAATGCAGGAATCACAGCAGAGGTGATGACTGCTGTAGGCAATATCTGAGAAGAGGCATTCCCACTGCCTTTTTTCCACACATAGGTAGCCATGACAGTCACCATCAACAGTTACCGGTATTTTCTTAAAAAAATAATGATATAAATACAAAGTGTATGTAAACAAAATGTAATGAAAGAATTTAAAATTGGTGGCTTAGTCTATCAGGGGCACGTTTCTGCCTGGCCAAAATATTTTCAATAGATAAGTCGACAAAAAGTTGTAGCCCAATTCATAATGTAAGCAAAAATACCATGTGACAGAGGAGGCATGCTGCCCTATCAATGGGGGAAGCATTGAAATATATGATCTCTGTCTGCTTTGGTGCAGTCGAGAAAGAAACAAATGGAGCCAGTTGTGTAGCTTGCCTTCTAGATTTTTATTGCAGTTCCCTTGAATGAAAGGGTAGGCCCTGTCAAAGGAGCCTTCCCTTCCCTGGCCTTATTGAATCACCTTCTGCATTGATATCCTAAGCTAGATATGGGAAATCTCCGTATTTTAAGGAGGTATTCTTTACTCTAGATACTGCATTGAGAAGGTGTCTCAACCTGAGCACCATCATGGTGGGTCTGATTTCATGAGTAGCCAACACAATGCCCTCTAGACATTGCTGGTCTCCATCTCCCATCATCCCCCAAACTGAGTCAAAAGTATGATGCAGCAGCAAAAAAAATCTAATGCAATTTTAGGCTGCATCAACAGAAGTTCAGTGTCCACATCAAGGGAATTAATAGTACTGCTCTATTCTGCCTTAGTCAGTAAGGAGTAATGGGCACCACAGTTTAAGGATAGGACAAGTTCTAAAGTGCTGAGAGAAGGGTGGACAAGATGATAAAGGGTCTGGAAACCAAGCCTTATGAGGAATTGGTGAGAGAGCTGTTGTATCCAAGTCAAGGATGCTGAGGGGGCTGCACTGAAGCCTTGATGTGAGGAAGAATCTGCTTTAGATTCCCCAGGGGGCTTGTTGTAAGTTGCTTTGGGTTGCCCTGGGCAAGATAAAGTGACTGACCAATCTATTAACTGATTAATTAATTTGAAATGTTTAGTCAGGAGAAGAGAGATGATAGCCATCTTCAAATACACGACGGGCTGTCTCATGGAAGATGGAGCCAGTTTGTTTTCTGTGTCACCAGATGGTAGGACTTGAACCAGTGGATTCAAATTACAGTCATACCTCTTGTTACGTTCGGTTCAGGTTACGCCTTTCCAGGTTGCATCCTGCAGCGACCCGGAAGTACTGGAAAGGGTTACTTCCGGGTTTCGCCGCTTGTGCATACGCAGATGCTCAGAATGACATCACATGCATGCACAGAAGCGGAAAATCACGACCTGTGCATGCGCAGACGCAGGTTGCATTCTGCTCATGTTACGAATGGGGCTCCGGAACGGATCCCATTCACAACCAGAGGTACCACTGTACAAGAAAGGAGATTCCAACTAAACCATCTTGGCTTTGAGTCCTGAAAGACGGTATCCATATCTTGTAGGCCTTTTCCTACCTGGCCAGGTGAGGCCCTGACTGGCTCCAGCTACACAAGCTGAAGCTGCTGCACAGACTCTTGGGCTGGGGTATTGTTTGGGGGGGGGGTTGTTTGGTGGTGGTGGTGGTGGGGTTGTTGCTGTTATTGATATAAACTTTTTATATCTTTATTTTAGATCTTATGATTTATGTGGAAATCATTTCAGTTTGGTTGCATACATTTTGATGGTTTATTTATTGTTTATTACTACTTTTGCTATAGGGATGCGGGTGGCGCTGTGGGTAAAACCTCAGTGCCTAGGACTTGCTGATCGCATGGTCGGCAGTTCGAATCCCCACGGCAGGGTGCGCTCCCGTCGTTTGGCCCCAGCGCCTGCCAACCAACAGTTCAAAAGCACCCCCGGGTGCAAGTAGATAAATAGGGACCGCTTACCAGCGGGAAGGTAAATGGCGTTTCCGTGTGCTGCTCTGGTTCGCCAGATGCATCTTGTCACGCTGGCCACGTGACCTGGAAGTGTCTGTGGACAGTGCTGGCTCCCCGCCTCTAGAGTGAGGTGAGTGCACAACCCTAGAGTCTGTCAAGACTGGCCCGTACGGGCAGGGGTACCTTTACCTTTTACCTTACTTTTGCTATGTTTGTAATTATGTAATTTTTTCATGTTGTAAGCCGTTTGAGCATGCTTTTACTATGGAAAGGGGGCATACAAATAAAATGATGTAGGCATGTAAGCATTAGGAAGAACTTTCTGACAATAAGAATTGACAGGGTAATGGACTACCTTGGAAGCTGGTAGATTCTACTTTACTGGAGGTTTTTAAATAGAGGCTGGATGGCCACCTGCGAGGGATTCTTTATCTGTGATTCTTGCATTGCAGGGGGTTGAACTAGATGTCCTTTGGGGTTTCATCCACCTCTACAATTCTATGATTCCATCCCTGACTATTGACCATGCTGGCTTGTATTTGTATCTAAAGAAAAAAGGGGTTAGATTAAATGCATCATGCTGACATGTGGGGAGGTGGGGGGTGAGATATAAAATGCAAATAACAAGCTTTAGAAGGCCATGCCATTGCATTTTGGTAAACCAGCAAGATGGAATGCCATTCCATAATTGGAATAAAAGTAAAGATGATTATCTAGGTTTTAGTCCTTTGATCTTCAAGCAAAGAGCTCTCTGGGGAGCTGGTAATCTTTGTTTCTGCTTTCTAAATGGCAGGCAACAGTTATACAAGCAGTATGACCAACATTTGCATCCTGATGCAGTAGCTCCAATATGTGAATGGTGAGTCTGATGTACAGCATTCCTTCAGTTACTGCCCTTTAGGTGGGTCCTTCCTGGAGATGAGATAGCACTAGATGTTTGGGCCAAAATTGCAGATGGCAAAGGCTGAGGCAGGAATGATGCCCAATGGGAGCCGCAGGAAGATCTGCCTTGTTGGATGGGCAAACCTGTCGAATTCAGTTTCTCTCAGTTATCAACTGAACTCCATATTAGTTTGCAGAGTTTCCATATTAGTTTGCAGTGTTTTTTAATTTATATGTCCATGGCAAAATCCACCAGCATTTTAGTGCAATTTTCTCCTAATCTATGTATTTTTTTTTTGTATGCACTTTTGCCCAATATGCACATTTTTGGCAGAGTAACTTCCCCTAATATAATGCATTTTGGTATGTTATTTTCAGGAACATATGCATTTTGATGCACAATTCACCCTACTGGATGCATGCTGTACATGTTGCTTGGCTGGCAAACTGCATTGCAAAATTCGGACAAGTGCAGATTTTGAAGAATGTGTGTGCTTCAGTTTATGAGTTGTTTTGGAAAGTGCAGCTTTGCTTTTAAATTTCTCCCCTCTTCCTGCCCACAAAAAGTCTCAGGAGTGCACATTGGCAGCATGTGCTTTGCCAAAAGAAGTAGCCTTGCCCTCTTCTATGATCCAAAGCCTTTTCATTTTTCAAAACCACTGTGGGAGTAGAAATGCACAATGCCAGTACTGCCAACCAGTCTGTCAGCTAGAGGTTCCCAATCCTACTGCAGTCAGCACCTGAGAAATATGTCATCTTGCACTATGGCCTCTTGAATTGAATCAGTACAATATTGAACCAAACAATTTCATGAGCATTCTTTTGATTCCATCACACAATAAATGGTGTTCCACTTCTGTTGAAAAGTCACTTTGGTCTTAATTTCCTGCTTCCGTAATTGTTTACAGCTGGTAATTTTAATTGGTACCATAATATCCCAGGTCTACCTTAAGCGTTGATCAATTGCCAGAGCTTTAATCATTATAATTACCAGCTATAAACAATTAGTTCAATGCTTCTCCATATTTTTGTAATTATCCTTGCACAGCTATCAGGAAATGAGATACTAAAACAATCCTGTCACTTCAAAGCGGGTATTTCACATGACCCAACATCCTTTCTACATTGTCCATTTGGAAACTGCCTCCTGTTATCTCTCTAACAGTATAGGAGAGTTCTTTAATTACAAAGCATTCCCATCACATGTGGACAAAAGTGCCTTTTTCTCCCAATACATTTACAAAAGAATTTGGACACTGGTAGATTTTTGGGGGATGATCTTTCCAGTGTGTAATGCCGGAGATAATGTATTTTATAACTAAGACTTTTTTCAGCGGTGCACTTAACAGTTTTTTGACCCACGTTTATGCACCTGATTCCATTTCTCCACCAATAAAATTAATTTAAATTAGTTTTCCAATTTCATTTTTATGAAACATATATTAGTATTATTAATTCTGATAGAATTTATGTGTTTTAGAGCACTGACATTTTTGTTGTTGTTGTGAAGATTAACAATTTCTCAGAACCAGTAGATCTTTTATATATTATTTTTGTTGTGTTTTGAATATAATTTCCAATTTGCAAATGCTGATAGAAGGGAAGCTTAAGTTCTGGATACTTTGGTGCTACTGGATTTTAATTAAATTGCAGGAAAACATTTAGCTCATTGCTTATTGGCAAGGGGTAAAATTATGTGAGTTTATCATATCTGTTTTGCTATACTGACAATATCTTATGCATTTCAGAAAGACAAGCTAGTTCACTGTGCCTATAAGTTTCTTGAAGTGGTCTTTGGAATTGCAGGCCTGCTCCTCAACACTATAATTGACAGCTTCATCCTAGCCAATCACGCATGCCAGCCTTCCCCAACATGGTGCTTTGACCAACATCCATCAGCTCCCGTTGCATGGCCAATAGTCAGGTATGATGGGAGATGTGGTCTAAAACATTGACAAGGCACCATATTGGGAAATACTGACATAAGCATTATTTCTGCAAAGCATGGACTGTGAGGTGACATCAGGTCTGGCTGATGTCACAGCCATCTCAACACAAATGGAGAGCTGCTTTAACCATTATACTATACTCATTCTAAAGTGGGATATCACTGCTATAGAGAATATTGTGACATTAATGACTTGCCCATTTACTGACATTGCTTGCCAAGCATTTTTACAGATGTGCAACTGATGAACTACAATTAGCTCAACATCTTCAATGTATACAGGCTTTCGCACACTGAGTAAAATGCAGATTGGCCGATATTGTTCTCATTGTAACCAACTTTACATTGAGGGCTATTTCCATCAGCTGGAAAGGAAGGTTTTCAACAAACAGCCATTGGGGAAAGTTTCACATACACAATACACTGCCTCTCTTCCATCCATTTTTTAAAAAAAATTAAGCTGGTAAATATAATTGAATATACAAAAAACAGAGATCAGAACAACAGTGTTGTTGGCATATGCTGTGAGGTTAAGATTCTGTTATGAAAACATTCTCCATTTGAGAAGTGTTTGGTGATGAGATGAGGATGCCCCCATATCTGTGTAAAACAAATTGCATCAGATTAAGGGAGTCATGTGATGAAGGATATATTGGTGTGACCCACTTCCCAATCTGAGTTGGCTTTGCTGATATATCAGTGGACCATCTGATCCGATTCAAAGTAATGGGAGATTACCACGCCATCTAATTAGAATATCTCTGCAGTAAATATACTGATGAACACATTCCACAGGAGTCTTGCCCAGATGGTTAGATGAGCGAATTAGGGATGCCTGATTTATCACAAGGAAACAACAATGTATTTAGAATTTCCAAGGAAGTTGGATTATTATTACTGTTATTATTATTAGTATTTCTATCCCGCCTTTCTCCCAAGTTCATACTGAAGGCAGCTGCCAATATTTAAAAACATTTATAGAACAGTAAGTGATAAGAACTAGTTTAAAACATTAATTAAAATATTCAAAACACAATTAGATCTAGCAGCTGAAATACAGTTTGTCCTGATAGCAGTCCAGTGATCAGCATCAGTTTTCACAGGCCTTTCTGACGAAGAAGGTCTTAGTCTGCTGGTGGAAGAATAACAAAGAGGGAGTCAATCTAGTCCCTCTGCTTCCACAATCTGGGAGTAGCCACAAAAAAAGGCTCCTTCTCTTGTGTTACCACCAACCATGCTGCTGTTGTTTATGGGACCAAGAGAAAGTGCTCATTTGAGGATCTTAGAACCTGGGCAGGTTCATAAAAGGACCTTTCAGGTGACCTGGGCCCAAGCCATATATTATGTTTCTGTTATGATCTCTGCCTGCAGAGTAGGGTTGACATCATCACCTGCTGTCCTTGGATCCACTCTTGCTGATGTCTGCTCTTGGCCCAGTTTCACCCAGGAGCACACTCTCTGGGCTCTGTCTTATGTAAGCTTCAGTGACAAAGAGCAATGAGCTCACTCCTGCCTTCCACAGATTGTAGCATGAATACTGCTGACCTCTCTTTCTGCCACCACTTTCCTTCTTGCTTCCCTGCCCCAGCATGCATTTAGGCCAAGTGCCATGTGCTGCCCACCTCTGGAAGAGGGCTAATATCTGACGGGGATGCCCTTGTTTCTTTTCTTTTCCTGCTGGCAGTTGGTTCGGTATAGATGAACGAAGGCTGTGAAGTGCATAAGAAAGATTTATGGCTATTGATTATGGAAAGGGTGACTTTGTAATTTTATGGGAAGATGAGCCTGAAAACTTTTTGTTCCTCCTTGTCAGATCTCCAGGGCCGCCAGGCTTTTGCACTGTAAATGAACCTTGAAGATTTGTTGAAAATACTGCCAGAATGACTCTTTTTCTTCTTCTTTGCTTTCCTTTTTGGTTCGGAAACACAGTTTCTCCATCATTCTGTAATAAAAGTCCAGGAAGCACTTTATCATTACTTATTTGATTTTTCAGCATTTTGTCAAACTTGGTCCCTTTATTCTTTGGGCATTTGTGACATCCTGCACTATGCTTCTTGTGGCTGGTGGGTCATCATAATCTAGATCAGGAACGGAGAGCCTTGGGCCCAGGGGCCAAACAAGGTCCTCCCGGCCTCTCCTTCTGGTCCTCAGAACTCTCCGTAGAGCATTCCCCTAGGGTCATGAGAGGGAGTCCACAGGGAATTTTGAGTGCCTGAAGCTGGCTTAGTCAGACAGGTGATGTTTGGCTGGAGCTGCAGGACCAAGGATAGCTCCATGCAGGCAGTCTGCTCTGATGAGATGTAGTGCTTGGCCAATGTCTTTTATCCACCCTGAGATAGACCATACATCCAACTCTATGTCCTTTCTAAACAGCAAAGAACCTTGAAGGCACCTATGGCCTTCCAGGTGCTGTTGGACTGCAACTGCTGGTATTCCTGACCACTGACCATGCTAACTAGGGAGAATGAGTTCTGGAGTCCAGCCACATCTGGAGGACCACAGCACTCCAACCCCCACTTTTGGGGGCAGTCCTCTGGCCTGCAGCCTAGCATCCTATCACCTCTGAGACAGCTCCTAGTTTGTGCATTATTTGCACTGATGAGCAGACAGGATGAGACCCACAAACTAAAGCAGAGGGAGTGCTGTTCTGTGGTGTCCTAGTTTGGGGTGGTGCTATGGTTCAAAAGGACACCAGGTTTATGGGTCAGTCTTCGGGTCTGAGTCCTGATCCAGTAATAAAATCATGGAGATGTTGGTATTTCAGATCGAATTAGTTCCTCCTCCTCTTTACCAGAATCCTGACTGCTGTTCAGGACTGGGTTCATGACATTGTGGCCTATTTGCTTTGATTATGAAGCTCTACAAAACACCATGCATAATAATAGGAACAACAACAACAATAACAATGGTGTTCATGATGAAGACAATGGATAAAAAAACTAGAGATGTGAACTACAAGTTTGGAACCTACAAACTTCAGGTTCTTTGTAGCCCTTGGACTGCCTTTGATTCTTGCTATTGAATCTGGTTGGAGCCATTGAGAGGCAGATGATTTCCACAACAATAACAATGTTTTGGCCCGGTTTGCTGTTTTCTCCACCATTATTTACTGCCTTTGATGGCTTCGTCGCAAACCGAGTGCTGTGTATTTCAGTGTTATCTTTTAACCACTTGACAAGTCCACCTATTTTACTGTGATTATTTTATACTAGGTTGGGAGCATAATAGTTCCTTTTGGACATGTTGAAGCACAGGATTTGTAGCACTGCTGAAGCCCCGTAATTTATCGTCAATACTTGGAGGATGCATTTCAGGATGACGTTCACAGTCGGTTCAGTGGCTGGCATTCTCTTCCTGCTATTCTCCTCCAAAAGTGCTGGGGAAATGAGCACAGCTCTCTGAGGTGTGTGCGTGTGTGTGTGTAAACATACAGGCAAAGCTGAGCTTTAGACAGGCTTGAAAGTGAGATCAGAAACTCAGTTGGAGCTACAAGTTTTGACATCCCTGTTGTCTGCACTGCATTGGGGTTGAGCCCCTCCCTCCCCCCCTCCTGGAGGTTGATTCACATCAACCAAAAAACAACATGGAGTTAACTCCCACCAATGTATCAGATAGACTGGCCACTTATGCATCAGCCCAAGAAGAAATGAACAATAATAAAAAGAAGAAACCGATTTGTATAAAATGTGCTCATACAAATGTAGATGAAAAGCATGTGCTTTAGCACTCCAGCTGCGGTTGTGCAGCCTCATTTAAAAGAGGCTGTATTTTGCACTGATGAAGAAGGACATAACCACTTTCCACCATTCTCCCACCTCTTCTATCTAGGTGGTACTGATTCAGTGGGGTGTCTAAAACCAAGAGAAGATGGTGGTCTGAGCAAGATGGATACTGGCAGGACCAGATCTCTCAAATAAACTGCAAGGCTACCAGGACCATGGCAAGAATCAAGATGATAATTCAGGATCACCAACAGCAGTCCTGAAGCTGAACCAGAAGAAGCATCTTGACTTGGTAGTATCTTGGAGCAACTGATACAGTTTTATAGTCTGGACTAAGTAATAAAGATGGAACCCCCTTCTTCTGATGCTGTGTCTGGCAAGTTAAAGAGCTACTGTCAACTATGTAACATGGTGTGTATGGTATGATGTTCTAATTTAATGTAACTATATTGGGACTCTCTTCCTTCCTCTTTGTGTTTTTATCATATTTGCTGAAGTAACTTTAGTACAATAGAGATACAGATGGTGCTCCAAATCTTACATGCTTTGGAAAGATAGCTGTCATCAGTGGACAGTTAAGGATAAATATAGAATGGCGTATTCCCATTTTTCCTACAGCATGCCCAGGAACGTAGACGGATGGAGCTGCTTTTGAAATGCATAACTCACACTTTCTGTCATTCATCTTTTGATGTACCTGCACAAGACATGTAGGTTAGGCTTTGAGATGGTAGGCTGCTCTTTGATGGAATATCAGCAGAGGCACTTCTAGGGAGAGTCAGAGGTCAGCTGTGCAGTTATTGGACAAATCCCTCAGCGAGACACCCAGGAAATGTAATTTATTGTGTTAAAACTGTACTAAACACAACATTTTAAAGACAGCTGTTACTATGTGTCTGTAACTCTGAGCTGGAAGTGACTCAGCGAAAGAGGAGGCCATAGCTGTATAGAATATGTACTGAGTGCCTCTTTTCTCCATGGCTCAATGCAAACCCCTTGACCAATGGAAGCTGGTCCATTAGGGCAAATGGGGGCACTGATTTACTAACCTCAATCTGCCCTCACCCGCCTGCCTACCTTCCTCCTTACATGCAGTCCTCCTGTCTGTCAGTTCCCTTCTTAGACTCAGTGTTGCCTTTGTCAAGCTCAATAGGTAGAAGAATGGGGGGGGGGTAGAATTAGTTGGCTGCATTCATCATTGGCTCTGGTGCCACCTACTGTTGGTCTCCCTCACTTCCACCCTACCAGTTCCAACAGTTACCATTGCTTCTGAGTGATGCCTGATGTACATATACATCAAAATGAGGCATTTGAATCCTGGGGTGGTAGAGTGAACTGTATCACTGTGAGCAGAGAATGCTATTTTCTAATGTTCCCATGTGAAAACAAGCCAAAGCACTGCATGTAAAAAATCTAACACAACAAGAAGAGTTTTAGCCCTATCCACTCCCCCATCTGCTAGTTTTCTACTTGTAATATCCTTTAAAAAACAAATGGGCCAGCATTAAAGAATATAACCCCCTGACCTTCAGTTTTGAAGTAGTACAGTCCATTCTGGCACCTCATTCCCACTTCATTCTGTCACAAGGGTTTTAACAGTCCCGGAAGTTGTTTTGAGTCAGGAGTTTCAGCTGGCATCCAATAAGCCTATTGGATGTTGCCCCCCTCCCCACCACACATAAAAGACATAATTTCATTTAGCCTCTTGTGACCTGATCTAATCTTGTTTTTAGATTGTAATAAT
The DNA here is from genome assembly GCF_964252035.2 of Podarcis erhardii. Taxonomy (NCBI): domain Eukaryota; kingdom Metazoa; phylum Chordata; class Lepidosauria; order Squamata; family Lacertidae; genus Podarcis; species Podarcis erhardii. The sequence continues at coordinate 33,352,158 of NC_138511.1, forward strand.
CTCTCCCCAATTTCATGTTAGCACCACTCATTCAATGGGTTGCATGTCAGCTGGGAATGCATGTAGCGCCAGTGTGGATTAGTGAAGTTGGAGAATTCCATTGAAAATGGAAATGGGAGCAGATTTCCCCACAATTTGCATGCTTGTCTGAGGCCAGGAACAGAAATCATGCAAGCGAATATGAGTGGTATTCATTACTTCCCTTCAATTGAAATAAATTCCGTAAGCTTTTACCATAGTGCTTTTACCATAGTGATAGTGGGATGATAAACTTTCGTTTTAGAGGAAGCTGAACTGTAATGGAATGGAAACAGCTCTGATTGTAATGAACCCAGAACGGGATGGCAATCACTACCTTCTTACATTCCTAGTGAGTACACAGGAGCCATAAGCAGGGGCGCTAATTTTAAGCAGTCTGGGACGAGGTACCTGAAGAATTTGCCTTTAATTGATTAATTAATCAATTACATTTACATTCCATCTTTCTCCCAATGAGCTCAAGGGGGTATATATGGTACTCTCTCTCCTCATTTTATCACCTTACCAACTCTGTAAGGTAAGTTACACTGAATGATGGTGACTGGCCCAAGGTCACCCAGCGAGCTTCATTGGCTGTATGCAGATTGGAACCTGGGTCTCCCCAGTTACCCTAGGTCTCTGGGTGTCTCTGTCTTCAGAACTGAGGCGGGTGGCTGTTAGGCAACAGTTCCTTTGTCATCCTTTGGCAGCCATATATTAATGAGGTGCCTGTGTTGTTAAGGGGTACATCCCTATTCAAAATGCTTATGTTCTCCTGGGCCTTTGGAGGCATTCTGTCAGCCTTTGATTAATATCTCATTTTCACAATTGTTCATTCAAGCCTTGGGTGGCATTTGATCAATATTTCATTTCTTGGTCACTGGCTGAGTCCCTCCCACCATTTAAAAAACCTTTTGCTTTATTGCATTTGATTGCTTTATTGCCTGTTGCAAAGCTCCTTGGAGATCCCTTCCTTGGGGGTGGGAACTGTAGCTCAGTTGTAGCATACATGCAGAAAGTCTCAGGTTTAATCCCCAGCATCTCTCCCCCGCCCCACGCATTGGACAGAGAAATAGACTTATGTTGTATAATGCAGCTTCCTATGTGCTTATTTAGAAAAACCAGACAAAGCTAAAGATTGCATTCAACTAAAGTCCTTCTCTAGACAGCATCTTAAAAAGCAGAGACATCACCTTTCCGACAAAGGTCTGTATAGTTAAAGCTATGGTTTTCCCAGTAGTGTTGTATGGAAGTGAGAGCTGGACCATAAAGAAGGCCGATCGCTGAAGAATTGATGCTTTTCAATTATGGTGCTGGAGGAGACTCTTGAGAGTCCCATGGACTGCAAGAAGATCAAATGTATCCATTCTTAAGGGAATCAGCCCTGAGTGCTCACTGGAAGGACAGATCCTGAAGCTGAGGCTCCAGTACTTTGGCCACCTCATGAGAAGAGAAGTCTCCCTGGAAAAGACCCTGATGTTGGGAAAGATTGAGGGCACAAGGAGACGGGGACAACAGAGAATGAGATGGTTGCGCAGTGTTCTTAAAGCTACCAGCATGAGTTTGACCAAACTGCGGGAGGCAGTGGAAGACAGGAGTGCCTGGCGTGCTCTGGTCCATGGGGTCACGAAGAGTTGGACATGACTAAACGACTAAACAACAACAACAACAAAGTCCTACTCAGAGTAACCTGTTGAAATTAATGAAGCTATTAATGAATCATCCAGTAGGTCTAGCATAGAATACCACCCTAAGATGGCCATGCCTATACACTAGCAAAGGGAACCACAAACCTAGGGATCAAACACAGGACTTTATGCCTGACCCTCAGGACTCTCTCTCTCTCCAGGCAACACCTTCTCTTGATCCCCAGTTCCCTCTTCCCAAGCCATCTCTCTCAGTACCCCAGCTTCACCTAAGCATTTTTTGCTTGGCAGGACTGTATACATCAACCCTAATAATGAATTTTGATTGCCTGGGTGGAGGATAGAGTGTGTGAGGGTATATAAAACCTAGATTATCCTAAATTTCCCATTAGTTGTGCCTCCGCGTTTTGTCCCTGGCCCTGCCTACCACTGACATGAGGCCTATGGAAGGTTGCTTGGGAGGAAATGCCACTCTTGGGCTTGAAATGTTTCCCCATGTGTACTCTGTACACACATATCCAGGTGCAAGAGTAGACATGCATAATATAGTCTCCATAAAGTGTGATCCGTTGTGTGGATTTTTGATCAATATGCCACCATGTCCTGCTAAATTTTAAATGGTAAGAAAGAACTGTATAATGGGAGACCACCCCAAATTTCATCACATGAAATTGCAACACAAAACTGCCAAGATTTTGTGGGTTAATGGAGTTGCAAGCAGCCCACCCCCCCACCCCCCGGAAGCAAATAACATGGAAATGAGCACAACACACACACACCTGGCAGATTCCCATAGTTTCCCAGAAATTACTTATATTTTGAAAAGATCATGTACAACATGGAAATTATTGGGTAAGGGAATTTTGGGAAAATGGAATCAAGTGCTGCCTGAATGCAGCCTACGTTTTACTCAAAGTAGACCTGCTGAAATTAATGGACCTAGTCACATTCGTGAATTCCAGTGGATCTACTCCATGAAGCTTAGTTGAGCATCGCCCCAAAAGTAAAACTGACTGCTGCTAAAATGCTATAAAGAGATAAATGTACAAGCCTTTATTACCACAATAGAGAAAACAGATTCAAATACAATGAAATGATGAATACAAGTGCATTAATACGATGATATATATGAATGGATGCCTGATCAACAAACTAATTTCTTTTAAATAATAAGTTATACCCAAGAACAAATGTGTTTCAACCCTGTGGGTCTTCTTTAGTCATCCAAAAATATTTTTCACACAATTTGTCACAGACAAACTAGCCACCAAGCTAATTTGTCTGGATGAAATGATGAGCTAACCGGTAATAAATACAATACAAAATAGCACTTAATTAATACAGATTCTGAACTAAACTATAAATCTTAATACAAATAATAATATAAAGACAAGAGTTGGCCACTCACGTCAATGAAATCACTGTGCACAAATAACAGCCGTACTGACATATGGACTAGTATATTTCAGATAGCATTCTCAATAATGGCAGTACTCAATGTGCAAATGTAATTAAGAACACGTTTAATGATGATAAAAACAAATATAATATATAATATAATATAATAACCCTGAAAGGCATAATAGTTGACTCGGTGTATCAGTGTATCACCAATGACAAAAGCTTATGGCGCCTGTTGTCATGTTGGGGTAGTCTGGAAGGCTGGAAAGTGCAGGCAATCACAATTAGATGGCCCATACACAAGACATGGGAATCTGCATGCTTAGGATGGGTTGGTTTCAAGAAGTTGGGAGGTGTGGGCATTTAAGTCAGACCCACTTTGATCCTACAGGGCTGGTACCACCCTCTCTCTCTCTCTCTCTCTCTCTCTCTCTCTCTCTCTCTCACACACACACACACACACACACACACACATATGTTGTGTCTTCATTACTGCGATGCGCTCCCTATGGGGCTCCTTTGGAAGCTCCAGCTGCTGCAGAATGTGCTGTCTAGACTGCTGATGGAGGCATCTGGTGGAGGACATGTAGCTTTGTAGTTTAAGCATCTGCTCCAGCTGCTCATCTTCTACTGAGTCAGGATCAAGGTCCTTGTATTCATTTACAAAGCCCTGAACAACTTAGGTCTAGGAAACCACAGGGATTGCCTAAACCCAGCTTAATCACAGAGATCATCTGCAAGAGCGTTGTTGGTCATCCCTGGAGTTGTTGAGTCTCATTTGACATCAGAAAGGAACTGAACTTTCAGTGTCATCGGCTGGTCCTGTGGAATACTCTGCCAATAGATATTGAGTGGCCAGCTTCCAACTTGCCTGCTGAAAACCTTCCTATTTCACTAAGCCTCTGCAGGCAACTAATAACACACATTTCCACAAAAGTTAGCTGATTTTGGATTTGAACTTTTAATAGGATTTTTACTATATGGTTTTATGTACAATTGTTGTAAATAACACTGATAGGTTTTTTTTATAAATAAAACAAGCAAACAATACCCCCTGATACATAGTCTCCTGGCAGGGCCAGGCAGGAACATTTGTCAAACTCTCTGATTGCCCTTATCTTTCTTTTTGGCCTTTCCTGGGGCTTCTGACTACCTTAGGATATGTATCATTATTTTTGGCTATAATTTCTTCTAATTCTTTTGTTATCAGAGCTTGGGCAGGTAGACGGGCAGTGTTGGAGGAGCTGGCTAGGCCCAAACTTGTATCAGGTAAGGGGGTAAGTTGGGCTAGGTATCAGAGCTCCCAGCAGTTGAGTGAGTTTTACTGTGAGTTTTATGCTGCTTTGTGCCTCATAATAAGTCTGTAAAGTCTCATACGTTTGCCAGTCTCATTCACACACCCACACCCCTTGCACAGTCTTCTCTAGGAGAGAAAAAGAGAACTATATTTTTTAAAGGGTCAGATGACCTGGGGCAGCTTTTGTGCATATAAAGACCACACGTTGGGGCTGGCTGGCTGGTGTGTGTGTGTTGGTTTGATACTTTGGAGTGCTGGTGTTCCCCTCCAGCCGATGACAACATACCATAAGTCCACTGGGCATCTCAGTAATGAACAGGTCCCCAAAGGCCATTGGCTGGGATGGCCAATCCAGATCTCATGGATGTCAAGACGTTAGCGAGTCTCCTCCAACCAACACCACCTTTTAATTGAGTCTGCAGTTGCTACTTTAAAGCTGCAGAATTGGTTTAGTGCATTAGCAATCAAGTTACAGCCTGTTTTAATGCAAATCCTTATGCCCGTCTCTTCTTTGCACTGGCAACATTTGCTTAGCGTGAACCTATGGTCAGGACTGGAGCTTATGTTGAGCCCTTCAATGTGGCTGGCACAAGACCTTTTTCTTTAGACAGGCCTTTGAAAACTATGGTGCAGACAATGCTGACCACTGTGATGCCATCAGGGCAATCAATATTTTAATGCTGGCTTGCTTTTATTACTTTGGATTTTGTAAGGATGCTCTTAAAATGCTGCAGCCTCTTACATTTTCTTAAGTTGTCCTTACATTGTTTATTTAAATGTGAATAAGCTTCATTTTCTTATTCGTGTTTTTTAAAAAGTACTAATTTATTAACTTATTTTAGAAGTTGCTTTTGGCCATTTTGCTCATAATGGCTCGAGGCTAAACTAAGAGAACATGCTGAATTCACTGGAAAGCTTATGAGCATTTGCCTTAAAATATTCTTACCCCTACGCAGAAGTCTAAGCAAAATATTAATGAGAATGGTGGCATGTACTCTTACACACACATGTGCATGTATGGCACACACAAACATACTTTCATATATTTATTTATTTGATAGGAATGTTTAGGGTTTCTAAATCATTTTTAACAACTAATTTAATTTTAAAGGAAAATTTCTACTGATTTTCTAGGAGAGTGCATTTTACACTTGTTGTTGTTTTTGTTGTTTAGTCATTTAGTCGTGTCCGACTCTTCGTGACCCCATGAACCAGAGCACGCCAGGCACTCCTGTCTTCCACTGCCTCCCGCAGTTTGGTCAAACTCATGCTGGTAGCTTTGAGAACACTGTCCAACCATCTCGTCCTCTGTCGTCCTCTTCTCCTTGTGCCCTCCATCTTTCCCAACATCAGGGTCTTTTCCCGGGAGTCTTCTCTTCTCATGAGGTGGCCAAAGTATTGGAGTCTCAGCTTCAGGATCTGTCCTTCCAGTGAGCACTCAGGGCTGATTTCCTTAAGAATGGAGAGGTTTGATCTTTTTGCAGTCCATGGGACTCTCAAGAGTCTCCTCCAGCACCATAATTCAAAAGCATCAATTCTTCAGCGATCAGCCTTCTTTATGGTCCAGCTCTCACTTCCATACATTTCCATACATCACTACTGGCATTTTACCCTAAGATAGCACAATCCCATACCAGTCTACTCAGATGTAAGCCTCACTGAGCTCAATGGGGCTTGCTCCCAGGTAAGCAAGTACAGGGTCCCAGTCTCAAAAGACCAATTGTTTCTATTATTGGTATCCCAAAGGAATCTTTGTTCAGTTGAAATGCAAAACATGTCCCAAATGGTCCCTTTAAAAGTGAGCAAAAAAGTTTCAGACTCCCACTCCCAGGCAGAAATGAAATTCTCTGGCATTATAGGGTTACCTATGCTGAGAGCTCTCTCCGCAGATATGATGCAACATTGTTTCACATGAGACTTCTCAACCTCCACAGTGTGGTGTGGTCAGAAATGCTGACAAAAACACCTGGCCAATGGCATCTCTCCCGCCCCTCCCCCCACCTCAATAATGTCTCTGGGAGGGACAGGCTTACATCAGGATGTAGAATTATTGCTAAGAGGCATTCTGGCCAAAAGTACAAGATAATGGCAGTCGAGAACATGCAAACGTTAGACATAAGATGAGCCTGCAGGATCAGGCCAACAGGCAATCTGGTCCAGCCTCCTGTTCTCACAGTGGTCAACCAGATGCTACTATATGTATTTCTATGCACACTTTACCCTAGTAAATGCATTCTTGCACACATTACTTGGCTGGGGAACGGCTCTGCAAGATTGGGAGAAGTGCAGCTTCCTAAGGATGGCTGCATGTTAGTTCACATCTTGTTTTGGTAAGCGTGAATTGTAAACTGAATCAAATCCCTCCTCCATCCCTGCTCTCAATGTTTAGGGGATTGGAGATTGAGATGGAGAGCAAGAACGGAGAGCAAGGATGGGTGCAGCATTCCTGGGATCTGCAGAGAAGCAAGGAAGCCCAGAGAGATGCTTCAGCAATTGTAGTTCCCTTTCCATGTCTCCACTGACGGGGTCATTCCCAAAAGCATACATGCCTTTCTGGGTGGACCTTCTGGGAAGGACATCCACACACAAAAATTCCCCCATCACTCCTCCTTCCTCAAAGACTCAATCAAAATAATATTGCAGTGGTAGAACTCTTCAGGTAGGAGGATGGGGGCAAAACACGAGGTAGCTGGTTCATTGGCACCACCTACTATCCATTCTGAAGGAAACCAGCCCTGAGAGCTCACTGGAAGGACAGATCCTGAAGCTAAGGCTCCAATACTTTGGCCACCTCATGAGAAGAGAAGACTCCCTGGAAAAGACTCTGATGTTGGGAAAGTTTGAGGGCACAAGGAGAAGGGGATGAGATGGTTGGACAGTGTTCTCAAAGCTACTAACATGAGTTTGGCCAAACTGCGGGAGGCAGTGGAAGACAGGAGTGCCTGGCGTGCTCTGGTCCATGGGGTCACGAAGAGTTGAATACAACTCAACAACTAAACAACAACAACTGCTGGCCTCCCTGCCATTCAGCCTACCATGCCAATGGGCTCCAGTCTCCACCAGAACGAAGGAGTTGGGCATGATTAAGACAAGATCAAGAGCCTTGTTGCTTCTTTGAATAAAGTCTCAGCATGCTGATGATGTATCACCAGGTTGATGAATTGGACAAAGCATGGGGGACAATCCCGACGTCTAGTCTCGTGGAGGAGCTACCTAGCAGAGAACATAAGCGGCTGCAGATGATGAAGCATCCATTAATGGACCTCTTGGCCTAAGTGCATATTTTATACAGCAAGCGGCTGTGCAGCCGAACGAACAAGGCTCTCCTAAGTCCAGAAAATAGAGAGGAGATGACCTTTTCTTGAATGAATCTTAAAGCATCCCTGTCAAGATTTATTTCTTTCCTTTTGTTTCAGGCACACACCAGCAGCACAGTGCCCTCCATTTCATTATTCCTGAGTCTCATGCAGCAGATAAATTGATTTTTTATTATTTTTGTTTCTGGACATGCCACTCATCCACTAAAATAACATTTAAGAAACTAGACAGATCATCAGCCTTGTTAAAAGGTGTTAACTGAAAGCAGAGTTGATTTTGCAGTGAAATTTTTGGCTAGTTCACATGTCGACACATGGTCATCTCCTGAAGCAAGGCTCAGGCCATTTTGCTGTTCTGGACAGCTGAAACACTGCAGAGGTGGAGCCTGGATGAGCACAATCATTTTGCTTGTGCACATACCCGATTGACATCTGCAGGTGTTCCCTGGGTGAAACAGTTTCAAATAATGATTTGCATATGCGAACTGCATATCGTAGACAAAACTTTTTTTGTTTCACGTCAGCTGAAATGCTGCTCATTACAGTCAGTTCTAGGGATGAGCGAAATCTTCCAGTCTTTCTGTTTCTTGTATGTTATTTTCAGGAATATATGCAGTTTTTTGCACATACTTTACATAAGAACACAATGCAAGGTTGCTGGATCAGGCAAATGGTCCATCTAGTTCAGTATCCTATTCTCACAGTGGCCAACCAGATGCCGATGGGAACCCTGGAAGCAGGACCTGAACACAACAGAATTCTTCCCTCCTGCAATTCTCTGTTATTCAGAGGCATGATCCTGTGACTGTGGGGATGAAACATAGACATCATGACTTAGTAAATGCATTTTTCTGCACATTGTCAAAAAAAGCTTTCAGTGGCGATATAAAACACACTTTGGAGGAAAAGGCATCCCACAACCTTGAAGCCACCACAGAGGAGTCACTCTCACACACCTCCACCCCTCGAACTGCAAAGGGTGGTGGCCCTGAAAATAGGGTCTCCTCAGCTTATCTCCTGCTGTTCTGTGACACATTTCAACAGTAATGTATCCAAACCCAACTCTGAAGTTTCTTCCTGAGCTCAATGGTGGAGTAAGCTGAAGGGATGAGTTGCTAGAGGACATTGCAGTGCGCACTTGAAGAGTGAGTTAGTAATTTCCCTAGAGCCACTGTTTCAGATGTTCACTTGCAAAAATATATATATCCATCTGCTCTTGAGTGAAGTGAATTTACGCATGTTCAGGCACCATCTGTGACTACCTCCCTTTCAACACTTTGGCAACCTCACCGTCCAGAGAGTAACATGTAGGAAGATGCGTTGCTACAGTACACTTTAAAGTTTCCTGTTCATTCAGCTTAACATAATTCCAGTTGGTTTATAATCTTCCTTTTCTTCTTTCTGCTTGAATGAGGATGAGATCTTTTGGCAATCGCTGGACTCAGTTTCCACTGAATGACTCCAGTTTCAGTGTCTTGCACTCACTTCCTGATGTGATAGATGACGATGCCAGACAAAATTAGCTGCACGTTCATCAATATTTTGATTATTGCAATGTCATAACACCTTGTCAGGTCACATTAATTCATGCTAGACTATGGGCTTGCCAGCATGACAGGGCAAATAATTGCCCATCAGCGATGATGGAAAACAATTTAATGTTTTACCTTTAAGCCTCTGAAATTGGCCCACATCAGAAAACAACAGTTGCAAAGGATAAGTAGCTATATGAATAAGAGTATTTCATTAACTTTCAGAACATGATCTGTTGGAGAGATTCACTGCATCTGGACCCCTGGCTTAGAAGACTCTTCCCATCCCTCTTTTTATTATTCAGGGGTGCAACAACCTAGTTGGCTTTAACAGGGAGCTAGGCAAATTAATGGTTGTTGTTGTTTAGTCATTTAGTCATGTTCGACTCTTTGTGACCCCATGGACCAGAGCACGCCAGGCACTTCTGTCTTCCACTGCCTCCCACAGTTTGGTCAAACTCATGCTGGTAGCTTCGAGAACACTATCCAACCATCTCGTCCTCTGTCGTCCCCTTCTCCTTGTGCCCTCCATCTTTCCCAACATCAGGGTCTTTTCCCGGGAGTCTTCTCTTCTCATGAGGTGGCCAAAGTATTGGAGCCTCAGCTTCACGATCTGTCCTTCCGGTGACCACTCAGGGATGATTTCCTTAAGAATGGATAGGTTTGATCTTCTTGCAGTCCATGGGACTCTCAAGAGTCTCCTCCAGCACCATAACTCAAAAGCATCAATTCTTTGGCGATCAGTCTTCTTTATGGCCCAGCTCTCATGGATCACTGCCTTGCCGTGGCGAAGGGGCTTGAATAACTCAGAGAAGCTATGAACTATGCCGAGTAGGGCACCCAAGATGAACAGGTCATAGTGGAGAGTTTTGACCAAACGTGATCCACCTGGAGGAGGAACCGGCAAGCCACTCCAGTATCCCTGCCAAGAAAACTCCATGGATAAAGACAACAGGCAAATTCATGGAGAGGGCTATAAAAGTCTACTAGCCATGATGGCTCTGTTCTGTCTCCACTGATGGAGGCAGTAATGCTCCCGAATACCAGTTTCTGGAAACTGCAGGAGGGAAGAGCACTCCTGTGTTTGTGTCCTGCTTGCTTCAACTTTACCAGAGGTCCACAAAGTTTAGTGTTATGAGAGAGGGAAAGAAACCTTTTTTCCACCCACTTTCTCCATGCAGGACCTGGGCACAACAGCACTCTCTGCGTTCCAAAGGCACACAGCCACTGACTGTGGAGGTAGAACAGCCATCATGACTAATAGCCATTGATAGCTTTCCCCTCCAAAAATTTATCAAACCCTGTATTAAAATCCCCCACGTTGGTAACCATCATTACACATCTCATGGGATGTAATTTAGCAATGCGCTGTGGGAAGAAGAACTTCCCCTTGCCTGTCCCAAATCTTCCATCCTCCTGCTCCTTGTTTTTATTTATATTCCCCCTTACACAAATTACAACACAAATTAAAATTCAACAAGCTAAGGATATACAAAAGACAATACAGTAGTTTAAAAAGTAACATTCCTAGAATCAACAAAATCTATTAAAATACAGATAGTAAAAGCAGGTTCATAGTGAAAATATTCAGTTTAATTGGAAGACCCCGAATTCTAGTATTGTACAATTAAGTGAAGCTTCTGCACTTTTAAACAAGGGGCAGGGTAACATTGTTTGATGGTCTGAACCAGTGTGCATATTCAGGGCTGAACTGAAGCTTTGGTTTCAATGGGATATTAATATACGGAGGGTAATATGCATTATAGAGACAATCCTTAGGTTCCATCACCAATCCCAAGAACAAAAGCTCATCAGGCTAAATGTTGTCATCGTGGTGCCAAAAGAAATGAACAAACCAACAAAAGCTCTCAAGAAAGTAGACCATATTGTAAACTAATGATCCATTAAACAATTCTTCAGAAGTATAATTGAATTAATTTTTCTCACAGGATATATGGAAGCACTGAGCCATAAACTGCCACATAAGACTTTTAATAGCATTACATTAAAAATACTGGCTTCTGCACATAAAGCTTATTTTGGCCAGGGGCATGCCTAGGGATTGGTCAGGTTGGCCCACACCAAGGGCCCAGGCCCAGGCCCAGGCCCAGGCCCAGGCCCAGGCCCAGGCCCAGGCAGGCATGAACATCACACCTCTCCACTCTGGCTTGGAGTGGATAGGAGCTCATCCACACACTCCCTGGACCACTCTTCTGCTGCTCTAGGTGACCAGGTGTGGTGCACAGCCTCCTCTGGGTGCCTCAGAGGAGCTCCTTGCCAAGGACACAAGGGAGCCTGGGTGCAGCTCTGATTTTGGCATCCCCCATTTGGCACAGGGTGAATTATTGTTATCATTTTGTTTGAATCGCAGGCTCCTCCCTTCCCATACAACATCACCATGATTCTGGAAGAGTCTACAGTGGTACCTCGGGTCACAGATGCTTCAGGTTACAGACGCTTCAGGTTACAGACTCCGCTAACCCAGAAATAGTACCTCAGGTGAAGAACTTTGCTCCAGGATGAGAACAGAAATCGTGCGGCGGCAGCCGGAGGCCCCATTAGCTAAAGTGGTACCTCAGGTTAAGAACAGTTTCAGGTTAAGAACAGACCTCCAGAACGAATTAAGTTTTTAACCCAGGGTACCACTGTATATTCATTATATGACAATCCTTTTTGCACAGACTCTTGCCTAGTTCAGTGTTGCCAACAGTTACTAGAGCGATTAAACAATTAACTCCTGTTCCCAGGGAATTTGTAAGAACTGTACCTCCATGAGGGGAACTGAGGTCTCCTAAAAACTCTCAGTGCTCATAACAAACTACACTTTCTGGCATTCTTTGAGGGGGAGCCATGGCTGTTAAAAGTGTTATCAAAGTGTTTTAAATGCATGGGACAGATGTGGCCTTGTTCTTTGATCTGAATTATTGCCTGTCCAATGGCTCCTAGCTCCTGGCTTATATCAGGGTACTATCTCTGGTCAATCCCCGGGAAGAGAAAGACCTCATGAGAATGATGGTAAGGAATGGGGGTGGGGGGTGGGGAATTCACGCTATGAAAGGAGCACAGCTCAGTGGTAGAGCTTCAGTTTTGCAGGGAGAAGGTCCCAGCTTTAATCCCTGGTATATGTTTTGGTGTGTGTGTGTGTTGAGAACTCTATTAAGGCAAGCAGTGTGGAGAGAGTCGGGGGGGGGGGGAATACATTTTCAGTTGCGAAAGCCAAACTCTTTTTCTTCTTCTTCTAGTTATATAATTCCAAGCATTTGCTGAAAGTCTCGTTTCAGAAAAATAACAAATCAATACATAAATCCATACATCTACTCAAACGTTAAGAGAATTCCATCTATGTTCTAATGGAGAATCCTTATGGCATTACAATGTCAAAGCCCACACGTATCTTGGGGTCCAACACTGAGAATGCAGCAGCCAGCCAGCGACAGTGTATTGAGAGTGTTCTGTGCATGCCTATAGTGCAGAGTGGGGTCAGACAGGTTGGCGGTTTGGACGGATATTCCTTGCGCTTTGGAACTCTTGTTTCCCCCACAAAGTCAGAGGAACCCGAACGTTGCTTGGAAAATGGATGGGGGATAAATTAGATTCCTCCATTAGTATTCCACCATCCCCCACCTTCTCCAGCCCCAGCTTTGTCCAATCCATTTTAATTCACAATTTTATGCATCTCCGCTCTGAGTTATTTCAATTGCTCTTAGTTATTTCAATTGCTGCATGACACCAACAGTCAGGGGTGTCTGTTTTTTTAGTATTTTCACCACACTTGAGTACTTTCTCTCAGCTCCACACAGTCCTTGCTTATCAAAAATACATTTCTAGCATTCCTCTCTCACAGCAAGCAGCCATATAGTTCCCCCTTTTTTACACACACACACACACACACACGAGAGAGAGAGAGAGAGAGAGAATCATAGAATTGTAGAGATGAAAGGGATCCCAAAGGTCATCTTGTCTAACCTCCTGAAATATGTACATGTGTGTGTGTGTCATTTTAAACTGTTTTTAATCTTGTGTTTTAATGTTGCAACCTGCCCTGGGACCATGGAGTGAAGGGCAGGCAATACAGTCGTCCGTGCTCGTCAAGCAATTGAAATTCTGTGTAGTGACACGGTCCATTCAAAACAACTAAGCCTGACTCAGAATCAATTGGATAAAGAAAATACAATGCAAATGTTGAGCTTTCCAGCATTGCTTTCCAAAGATGAATATTGAAAACAAAGCATCCATCCCCTGGAGCATTTCACCATATGTCTGCACGCTGTGAAGAACTGGGCATGGAGACCTATAGTGTCAAATAATTTTGTATTTGAGATAGCTCAGTAAACTTCTGGTATTCTCTCTACACCCCCTCCCTTTTTTTTTAAAAAAAGCTCATGATCACCAGCCAACTCCTTTTTAAAATTAATCAATTTCATTAAAAGCCTTAATGAGATTATTGAACTTAATTACGACACTGCACTGTATTAATTTATGACGGTTGAATTCCTGATTGGAGCACTTAGAGGTTTCTAGAAATATTGAATCCCATTTTAAAATAGAAATAGAAAAGTTAATGATTTCTTATTTCTTTCTCTTTTTTTTTACAAAACGATTTTCCATTACTGTAAGAAGTCTGTCTCTCCCCCCTCCCCCCTTTTAACATAAGAAATTGAGAGTGAATCAGAAGACCCTGGGCAAATGAAATGCAGGCTTTCCCCCTTCTTCATACATAATGCTGGTTTAAAGGGTGGTATTGGAAGGTGGGAAAACAAAGAGGAAAAACAGCTTTGTGAAAATGTGCTTTCAACTCCCCAGCTTTTCAAAATGCTCTTCCAACTACAAAAGTCCTTTGTGTGGTGAGAGCCAAATAGGGAATAATAATAATAAAAATCATTGGATTTAGAACTACAAATAGATGGATACTCAGAATGAACATCCATTTCCAGGAGTTTGAAGAATGAGACATTTGAGTATCAGTTTGAATCTTTTTTTAAAAAAAGTGGCTCCAGCTTTGTAGTCTGTCTTTTGCTCTGTGGCTGTTTCACACTGATACCTCATTGTTTCTAATATTTTCCACACAACACAATATTGATTATGTCCCCATCATACACATCCCATTTACTGTAGAGACAGGCAACGAATATGCCAGGCAGTGATGTTTCCCACCTCAGATTGCATAGGTTAAGGTTACCAGACGTCCCTGTTTCCTGGGGAAAGTCCCCAGATTTACAAATCAGTCCCTATACAATATCCATTGAAGTTGAAAAGTGTCCCTGGATTCATCGGAAAGAATCTGGTAACCTTAGCGTAGGTCCCAGGGCTGGCCCAAGACATTTCCACAACTGAGGAGAAACACAAAATGGCATCTCCACGCAAGGGAAGAAGGGATTAGTGAAGATCTACATCAGGAACAAAGGAGAAATAAAGATCTACATTGGGAACATGGGGGTGAGGGGAGATCGACATTGGCATATCCTCCAACATTTCTCCGATGGAAATAGGGACATCCTATTCAACAACAACAATTTTATTATTTATACCCCGCCCAACTGCTTGGGTTGCTCCAGCCACACTGGGCAGCTGCCAACATATATAAAAAAACACAATAAAACATTAAACATTACAAAAAAATTCCCTATACATCTGCCTTCAGATGTCTTCTAAATATTGTATAGTTACTTATCACCTTGGCTCAGGGGTCGCATAATTCCATACCTACCAACATTGCTCTGATGAAAATAGGGACATCCTAAGGAAAAGTGGGATGTTCCAGGATCAGATCAGAAACGGGATGGCTTTTGTAAATCCGGGACTGTCCCTGGAAAATAGGGATACTCAGAGGGTCTGCATTGGGAACAGGGTGGGATGGAGAATTAAATCAACCTTACCCAGTGGTTGAAGTGGGAATCAGAAGCCATCACAGTGTGGGTGAAGACCTCAGGAAACCTCAGATGGCAGCCCCCTCCATTTCCTCTCAGGGGGTGAGAGGAGACCAGCAGTGCCTCCTATTTGCCAAGAGGTCACTATAGAGGTGGAATGGGTGTGCTGCTGAAGAAGCTGCAGGTCCAACCTCCCAGGAGAGCATTGCAGACATTGCTACCATCATGGTGGCAGCAGCAGCAGCAGCAGCAGCAGCAGCAGCAGCAGCAGCAGCGAGTGATAAATTCCTTACAGGCTGTAACTGCTGACCCCGTGGATCTTGCTGCCTGAGGCAGTCACCTCACCTTGCCTCATGGGTGGGCCAGCTCTGCTTGGTCCTCTGTATTGAGGAAAGTGGGACAATGAGAGCTTTTCCTGCTACAGATTTGTGCTCCAGGCTGAGTCACAGGAACTGATAAGGGTTCTCCACATAGACCATATGGTAGGTTTGTCATCTACATTGACCCAAAAGGAAGGATGAAGGATGTTTCTGAGCCTGAGACAAAAATTCCATTCTGAGAAGCTCCTTTAGGGCCATGCCCCTGTAGTTGGCAGGGCCCGAGGCCAATGTAGGCAAAATTTTACCTTCGTACAGTAGGTACAAGTCACATAATTTCAACACAGTGGACAGTGAGGTGGAATGGAAACAATGCTGTGTGCGATAAACAACAGAGGAATGGAAAACGGTGCCTTTTCCCACCCCTTGTCCCAATAAAAGGTATGGTCCAACTATGCATTTTGAAGAGAGGGTGGAGTAAAATGAAAACCCAGTGGGGTTTGTTTTTTTTGTTTTTTGGAAAGGCAGCCTTTTGGGCTTGTTTGCTTGCAGAAGCAAGTTTATTGACAGTGCTAATGGTATTTAAAGGGAGTCAGAGATGTTCATATTACTGTTCAAATGCATTGTAATTAATCTGAAGTATGCTTGAGGGAAAGTAAGCTGACGGGACCATAGCCATAAAGTTTGTTTGCTTGTTTGTTTACGGAGAGACACATTGTAATTATAATTGCTCCCGGATCCCAAGTGGCTAATAGATGTAGGACACGTTAGGTTTTTGCCAACGTCGAAGCTTTGCATACAAATCCATGCCTTGCAATTATACCTATGTTTATTTATTATTCTGGTTTACAGCCCTGTGTGGGAGCCTCCGTGTATTTTATTTTCATTCCAAGGCACACAGTGTACCCTTTGGATGAAACAGGAATGAGACCAGCTAACAGGCAATGCGGTGTGATGGTTAGAGCGCTGGATCAGGCTTCAAATCCTCCTTCAGCCATGAAGCTCGCTTGGTGACTTTCGGTCAGTCACTCAATCTCTAAACATGACCTACCTCACAGGGTTGTTGTTCAGATTATATGAAGAGGAGGAGAACCATGTGCACCATCTTGAGCTCCCTGGAGAAAAAGGCCAGATAAAAATGCAATGATGAGTAATTAACTATAAAGCAGTTAAAGCACATCAGCATCCATGTGGCTAGATAGGCCTGCCTAAACATGAATGTTTTAACCAGGTCCCCAAAAGAGAACAGTGAAGGTGCCTGCGTGGTCTCAATAGGCGGGGAGTTCCAAAGTATAGGTGCTGCTGCTCTAAAAGATTGATTTCTTACAAGTGCAGGTCAAGTATTATGTGGCAGATGCTAATAGTACCAGTTCCACAGATTGAAAGAGTTGAGTGGGCACATAGGAGGTAGGGAGGTTCTGGAAGTAAACTTGTCCCAAGGTATTAAGGGCTTTATATACCAATAGTCATCCCAATAGTTATCCTAGATCTAACGTCATGGGTAAGATCTTTATCTTACTCAATGTTACCTTAAATGCAATACCTTTGACTGTTTCAGCTACAATCAACGAGTGGAGAATCCATATAACACGGTGCCCTTCATATGTTGTTTGACATCTGAAAAACTGGATGGATCAGGCCAGTAGCCCACCTAGTCCAGCAAGTTCGCTCACCTTTACTGGTGGGCGGTGTTGTGGCCCAGCATCTGGGATCCTCAGTGATCTGGCTGGGGGGCGAAGGGATGCTGTCCGCATCATGCAGACGCCCAGCCGTGTCATGCTCCCAAGTGGCCAATCAACATGGCTGGGGGCGTGGCCACAGGACATTTAAACCACAGCGAAGCCGAGGGGCTTCCTCTGGTTCTTGCAGTGGCCATCCAGGTGCTTATGGAAAGCCCCAAAGCAGAAGAACACTCTCCCCTCCTGTGGTTTCCAGAAACCAGTATTCAGAAGCATTTCTCCAACCATAGAAGGTGGAGCATAGCCATCAGGTTTAGTGGCCACTGTCCTCAATGAATTAAAGACAACAACTACAAAATAAGTTCAAGCTGTAAACCTGTGTTTGGACTGCAGTGGGGTCTCTGGATTAGGTGCTTCTCCATACTGGGGGGGGGGGGAGACCATCCCCATATGCAGCAGATTGCAGTAGCTGCTCCATGATATGTTATATTTCTTAATGCACTGGAAATTTTTAAACTGCAAGATATTTCATCATCTACCACTTCTCTGTCCATCTGAAGTGGTATAGTCAGTAAGACCTAGGCTTCAATAAGAGTAGGCTTGTTAGGAATGGAACCCTTAGAGGATCCAGGAGCCCAAATCATTTCAGCAAACTTTGTTTTGGGAACAGTGCTGTTGAGTTAGTGAGAGAAGAAGCAACACGTCCAAATCCTAAAAGATCAACTTCCTGCTTATTATCCATTATGGCTCCAAGTATGTGCTGATTACCACATATTTGCTTTATCAGTCCATTTCCATCACAAGTTTAAACTTCAATAATGCTTTGGAAGGGTTGTTTTAAGTGCTTATACATATTATGGGATTTTTCTTCTTATCTATTCTTGATTAAAATGCAATCAGGTATTGATTTGCTTAAGGCTTAATAAGCACTCAAAGCAGATACGTATGTAATTTAGTGACAGATTAAACATCATCTTTCATTCCAACTATCATCCCAAGGCTCATACGTAATGAGTATGGAGGAGACAAATTATGCCATTTAACGCTGGTAATTTTACTTTGAAAGTTTTGGTTGTACAGCTTCGGAAGGGTCAGGCGAAACATCGTTTCATGGAAATGCAAATGCCGTGATAGTGATTCACTCTCTCATGAAGCAGGGAAGGAAAAAAAAACTTGACGTGGATAGGTTAGCTCTGTGCACTTGCAGGCCATTGAGAAATATTAAGCATGTGAAAGCTTTTGGGGGGGGAGGGGGTCTGCCTTGGGGCAGTAAAAATTGTAAGGGTTGTTGTTGTTGTTTAGTCGTTTAGTCGTTTAGTCGTATCCGACTCTTCGTGACCCCATGGACCAGAGCACGCCAGGCACTCCTGTCTTCCTTTGCCTCACGCAGTTTGGTCAAACTCATGCTGGTAGCTTCAAGAACACTATCCAACCATCTCATCCTCTGTCGTCCCCTTCTCCTTGTGCCCTCCATCTTTCCCAACATCAGGGTCTTTTCCAGGGAGTCTTCTCTTCTCATGAGGTGGCCAAAGTATTGGAGCCTCAGCTTCACGATCTGTCCTTCCAGTGAGCACTCAGGGCTGATTTCCTTAAGAATGGATAGGTTTGATCTTCTTGCAGTCCATGGGACTCTCAAGAGTCTCCTCCAGCACCATAATTCAAAAGCATCAATTCTTCAGCGATCAGCCTTCTTTATGGTCCAGCTCTCACTTCCATACATCACTACTGGGAAAACCACAGCTTTAACTATACGGATTGTAAGGGTAAGTCGCTCCAAATGCCAAACCGAAAACCAATTGATACTTTCTAATTCCAGAGAACGTAACAACATAAGAAAAGCCTGCTGGATCAGACCTGTGGGAAATCAGCAAGCAGGACCTGAGCACGAGAGCACTCTCCCCTCCTTTGGTTTCCATTAGAACTTAAGAATATAAGAAGAGCTTGCTGCATCAGGCCAATGGCCCATCTAGTCCAGCATCCTTCATTGGAGGTTTTTAAGCATGGCTTTGATGGCCATCTGTCAGGGATGCTTTCACTGTGATTCCTGCATTGCAAGGGGGTTGGATTAGGTGACCCTTGGGGTCCCTTCCAACTCAACAATTGGACAAGTCTGTGATCCTGTTCTCACAGTGGCTGCCCAGATACCTGTGGGAAATCCACAAGCAGGACCTAAGCACAAGAGGCTTCCAGCAACTGCTATTCAGAAGCATTGCTGCCTCTAGCTGTGAAGGCAGAGCACAGCCATCATGGCTGGTAGCCATCAATAACCCTCTCCTAAAATTGTAACATACTATAGTGTGAACACAGACAAGCAGGGTGTAGCATGGGGGGTGACAAGGGGGCCATAGCTCCAGGCATGCAATTTTTGAGGGGCCACAAACCACCATGGGTGTCAGCTGTCAGGGCTCCCTATGCCTGCAGTTAAAAATAGACATCAATTAACCATTGTGGAAAGATGTGTTCTTAATTGCCTGCATACGCCTGGCAGAATAGAAAGGTTTTCTTCTGGCATTTAAAAGTTACAACGGAAGGTCATGGGTTCAATTTTCAGCATCTCCAAGTAGGGCTGAGAGAGAACCCCTTTCTGAAACCCTGGGGAACCACCAAGTTAGATGGGCTCAGTATAAAATCCCTGCTCAGTCATAAAGCTCCCTTTGTGTTACCTTGGGCCGGTCTCTGCCTCTCAGCCTAACCCACCTCACATGGTTCTTGTGGGGTTTAAACAAAGAGGTCTGGGAGAAGCATGTACGCTGCCTGGAGCTCCTTGGAGAAAAATATGAATTCAATGCAATGCAATTAAATACAGATAGGTAGCCGTGTTGGTCTGCCATAGTCAAAACAAAACAAATTCCTTCCAGTAGCACCTTAAAGACCAACTAAGTCAGTTCTTGGTATGAGCTTTCGTGTGCATGCACACTTCTTCAGATACAATTAAATTATGCAATTAAATTTATTTAATTATGCAATTAAATAAACACCTTCCTGTGCCCAGGAACATGCTCCCCAGTCTGCAGTTCTCTGGCTCACCACACAGGGCAGATTCATGCAGGTCAAAGGATCCCTGGAAGCCAGAAGAGGAAGTGTGTGTGGGGGGGGAGGGGGGAAGGGTCACTACCTATGTTGCACCTCAGATTATGAAGCTGCAAGAGATTACTCAATATGCAGGCCACCACCAGCCCCACATTGCTCATAAAATGGAGCTCTCCCCTCCACTTACAAGCTGCCAGAGCAACTCAGCTGTAAACTTCGTTAGCTGTCCCATTTGTGCTTTTGAGTAGCCGCCATCCTTTCCAACCAGCTGCGCTGCATTAGTTTCTTAACGCCTCATGGAAAAATGGAAGATGGCTGCATTCTGAAGCCCTTCAGTGATATATTAAAAAAGAGCTTCTCCAATGTGCCATTAACTCAAGCCTGCTCCTTCTCCTTTTCTCTCTTTTTCAACCCAGGCCAACTCTTCCTGACTGCGCACGAAACAATTCACTTTAGTGGTGCCTGCTTTCCCCCTTATGAATGTGCCGTTTGTTTCGTGCATACTTATTTACTGTGAATAGTAAATTGCAGACGGCGTTTTATTTGCTGAAACGCGCGAAAATGTGGATGGACAAAACTGCTGATTAGCCCAAAATTTGTGAAAGGCAAGTGTGCTGAAAGGAAGGATGATGGCAATAAAATCTGTGCATTTACATAATCATTGGTAACACAGATGTAGTATCTTCAAAATAGCAAGTAATAGACTTCCCATCTGTGTCTCTGTTGGGGGAGAGAGAGGAAAAAAATTATGTAAGAACTCTGTTGCCTAGCTTTCTGGCAAAGCTGATTTGCTCCTTTTGACCCTAACTGTGGTATGGCTCAAATTTTAGAATTGCATACACAAGTAACAGGAAAAGAGTGATTTCCTAAAGTAGTTTGGCCAATCAAGGCAGATTCACACTGAGCGCAATGCACCCAGTCCTGGATGAAAACGGGTGGCAATTTCCCATCAGTTCACAATGTCTGAGGCAGGCCTTGAACGTCATCAGCAAGTCTTGTGTGTACAAGAGGTAGCAAAGGCTAGCAAATCCACCCTCCCATTGTCCCATTCACTTGGGGTGGTGCCTATTTGCTTCCAGTCCCTGGTGAAACTGCATCTCTGTCTTTGAGGGTAAATACTGGGGGTGGTTTCCCACCTTTTGCAGTTGTATTAGCATGCAATGTGGAACGCGGGTGGCGCTGTGGGTTAAACCACAGAGCCTAGGACTTGCTGATCAGAAGGCTGGCAGTTCAAATCCCTGCGACGGGGTGAGCTCCCGTTGCTCGGTCCCTGATCCTGCCAACCTAGCAGTTCGAAAGCACATCAAAGTGCAAGTAGATAAATAGGTACTGCTCTGGAGGGAAGGTAAACGGCGTTTCCGTGCGCTGCTCTGGTTCGCCAGAAGTGGCTTAGTCATGCTGGCCACATAACCCGGAAGCTGTACGCCGGCTCCCTCGGCCAATAAAGCAAGATGAGTGCCACAACCCCAGAGTCGGCCACAACTGGACCTAATGGTCAGGGGTCCCTTTACTTTTACCTTAGCATGCAATAGAATTCTTGAGGGCTAGTATATTTTTCAGTGCAGGGCAAAGGCAGATACCTCCCTCTGGAGTATATTCACTAGGGCTGTGCACAGACCCCCTAATTCACCCTGAAGTCCCCCATCTGCAACTCCCAGATTAGGCTAATTGGCCCTGTGCCAGCCTGAGCACCACCCATTCTACCGTGGCTCCATTCTTGAATCAACGGGGGCAAGGCCAAGGGTTTTTAAATCCCATTTCCACATACAGGCTTCATTAGATGTCCATGGCTTAGCTGGTTCAGGAAGTACTATTTAATATGTGCAGCACTGTACAGTGAGAGGCAATGGAGTGCACCTCTGGGGGGCGGGGAAGTCAAACTGAGGCATCTGATCAAGGCCTGTATTTTAAAATGAGCTTAAAGATATATTTGCAAATGTTTGTATGTTTCATGCCAGGCAGAAACCAGCTGGCTAAGTACTTTGGCAGTTGTTTATCTTCCTGCTCTCCTGAACAAGCCCCCCCCCCCTGATTTATAGCAGTAGCAGGAGACAAGTTTCTCAAAGTTGTAAAAGGGAATTACAGGCTGGGAGCAAATGTTACACTGACCCTACATATTACAGAATACAATCAAGCTGCAAAAACACTAATTAAGAGTTGGTAAATAGTAAGATTGTTTAACATACCATGTGCCTCCCATCAGACTCTAGCCATATTTTCCTAAGGTTTAAGGTATACTGAGAGAGTTAAAGGGCAATAAATTTTGGGAAGAGCTAATGGGAAAAGCAGCTGGCTGGGAAAGGGGGGGTGTAAACTGAAGAGGCTTCTTTTGAAGCTGTTTTTTACTGAGTTCCTTTTTTACTTTGCAAAGGCCTTTTCTTCTAAAAAGCTATCTATGTTATATATGAGATTTGTTGGCTTAATGTAATTAGGCAAAGGATTTAGAAAGTAAGAAATGTTAGATTCTTATGTTAGATTCTTATTTCATTGATGGTGTGTGAGAATGTGAACCCAAGATCTCTGTTTAGATAGAATTTAATACCACGAGCGATTTGTTTTAGCCATTTGTTTTGGAATGCAGGGGCAACAGGGGCAAAAGGTGATCTGGTAATTAAGGTGCCTTGTCGAGGCATCAGAGCTGGAAGGGGCAGAGCTTTGGTAACCATATACCACTGTGCCTATCATTTATTTGTCTGACAAATAAATTATTATTTTAATTTCTCTATTGCTGCGTTGAATATTTCATTCCAGCTAAGCGTTAACCACAAGCAGGGTGCTACAAAACCACTTCATTAGCAGCAGTGAAGTGACCCGCCCCCCCAGGGAACAAGCCTGGGCAATGTGCATGGAGGTCCTAGGATGCCCAGACAATGAGACTTTTCTTTCACCCTTGCTGATGTGGTCCAAAAGAAAACAGAGCCATATGCTTGGCTGCAGGAGTTGCCAAAAGGCAGCGAACAAGGCACCATCCAACCATTTTAAGGACTCTGCTCCAGATTTGTTTAGGGTTTACTCTTTAGCCTTTCTTCTCCCAAAGATATCCCACAAGACAGCAGAAGTTTAGGGTCAGAGTTTTCCTTCTCCTAGAACAGATTACCTTCCCAGGTTTATGAGCCCCATCTTTACCCCTCATGGAATTACAAAAGCTTATACAAACTACTGTCCCTAAGATTCTTTTTTCTTGGGGGGGGGCTGTGTTTCAAATATGCTATAAAGGCATGGCACATATGCAGTTCAAATGACAAGGACATTCTTGTAGCAGGAAAAAAAAATGTGAATTTTTATTTATTGCACACACAGACGTGCCTGAGGGGGCAAAAAAGAGAGAAACTAATAATAAAAGGAAGAGAGGAATACATTTTGCTCAATAATAGGAAAAGATCAACACAAGTCATCTGCTATCAATTTGTGAGCCTATCAGGGTCAAACGGTAGAGGAAATACATTTATCTCTCTGCAATGAGGCAGGCTTTGAAGAGACAAGCTCACCATCCATACTTGTGCGCACACATGTTTAAGTAATGTGCCTCACTGGGAATCTGCCACTCTGTCTTAAGTCACCATAATCAACTGATGTCTTAAACCACAAAGAGCCCTAATGATATCAGTGCATCTGACACCGGAGCCTGAAGATTTGTTAAAAATTATATGCTACACATGACCTGTCAGCTTCCTCAGGTTCAGTGGGTGATTTTTTTTTTAAGCATGCCCTTGAGTCACTATGAAACAACAGATTTTTTAAAAAAATAATAATAATGCATTTATGTTCCACCTTTTCCTCCAAGGATCGCAAGGTGCCATACCTAGTTCTCACAATCCCCCATTAATCCCTGCAACAACCCTGTGAGGTAGGTTAGACTGAGAGACAGTGACTGGCACACCCAGTGAGCTTCAGGTCTGATTGGGTTTTTGAAGCATGGTCTCCCATGTCCTAGTGTGACACTCGAACCACAGTTTCACATTGGTGATGGAGTGATCCAGTATTACGGAGGTACAGTCATACCATGGATCCCGAATGCCGTGGAACTTGGACGTTTTGGCTCCTCATTGCCACAAACCTGGAAGCGATTGTTCCAGTTAGCGACCATTCTTTTGGAACCCAAATGTCCGATGGGGCTTCCATGGCTTCTGATTGGCTGCAGGTGCTTCCTGCAGTCAATTAGAAGTCGCAATTTGGTTTTTGAACATTTTGGAAGTCAAACGGACTTCCATAACGGATTTTCTTCAATTTCCAAGGTACGACTGTATAGAACAGGAGGCATAATGTGATCCACACACACAAGCAGGTCACTTGGGGGCAACATAGATGCTCATTTAATCAACAAACCCTTGGTATAGTTCTCTGGCTGTCTGTGAAGGGAAGCGTTTTGGAGATGAGTGCTCAGAGGTGTGTGACTCTTCTAATGCTTTCTGAAAATGAAGTGGGATGTTCTAAATCAAATACAGGTGTTTATCTTGAGACGTGTCAAACTTATTTAATGTTAGATAACAGACTTCCCATGGTAAATTGTCAGTAGGGTGGTGGTGGTGGTGAGAAAAATATTTTTAGAGTCCGTATTGAACGAAGAGCCCCCTTGGCTTTCAAATGAAATCATCCGGGCTTGGTAATCAAATCATGTTTCCAGCATCCGATTCCTCTCCCCAAACAGTCAAGCGTGACCTTGGTTGCTTATAAATGCCCACCACTTCATAGGGGGCCCTGGATGACAGTTTTATTAGCATATGGCAGATTTGATTTCCATTTTGGAAGGTTCGTGGCGTATTCCAAACCCAAGACACCTGAGCACATCCAGCAACCTGTCTCCTGTTGTTACAGTTCCACAACTGCCTCTGAAAGCAGATAAGTTGGGACGCACAAGCATAGTGTTACTGGCCACCCAGATTCCAGGGGTCTTGGCATTTAACCAGGGTTGTGCTTCTGTTGGGAAATCAAGCACAGCGGAGACGAGTGTCTTTAAGAAATATGGTTTATTTTACATATTTACACGTGAGCCTTGGTATGAAGGAGGTGCAGTACATCACACCCCAAGAGTGTCTCTTGTTGCTCCTCTCCTAGTTCCAGCCAAGCTTGGATCCAAAGCACCAGCCAGTCATGACCCCCAGCCTCTCTGTGCAGCCTCTCAAGCCAGGGTGCATAGAGTTCCACCCACTTCCTGCTTTTTCTTCCCAGCATCCTTTGCAGAAAGCAACTCCTCCCCTTCCGCTTCCAGCATCTCCCCTGTCCCCCCTGGCAACCTACGTTTCAAAACTCTCCTGCAAAAAGCACTTTTTTTCCTGTGGTGACATAATGCCTCCTTGTTACCATGGCAGCCTCCTCCTTCCTTGTATGATGCTGAATGTCTCCCTTTTTCAGGGGAATGACTCTGTCACCACCTGCTATTGTTATCTGATGCCAACCTTCAGGCACACTGGCTTGCCCCCATGATTGAGGGGGCCTGCGCCACATGACATGCTCACGTCATGCCCTTCAGGAGTAAACCCCAAGGACAAATCCATACCCACTGCCTTGCAATACATCTTTGGAAGAAGAAAGAACTAAGTAGTAAATTACACAAAACCGGAGTGGAGTCTCTAATACAGTTGGACAGCATCTTGTATACCTCCTTCTGGTAACTCCTACAGCCAAGCTGGCACCAAATATATTGTTCTGCTTTCCTTTGGACCACATCAGCAAGGCTCTTGTTCATGGGTTGGCAAACTAAGGCCCAGGGGCTGGATCAGGCCCAATTGCCTTCTGGATCTGGCCTGCGGACTGTCTGGGAATTGCTGTGTGGATTGCCAGCTCACACGTTCTTTCCCTCTCCCCCCCCTCTCCCTCACACGGCACTGGCGCCTCCTTCCTCCCTCCTCCTGGCTTCTCCTGCCCTGCCTAGAGGAGGAAGGGGACTGGGCTTTGTTGGTGCCAGCAGCAGCAGCAGCAGCAGCAGCAGAGTTTGAGTGGCCACCATTTTAAGCAGCCCCTTTCCAGAGCCCTTTCGCGTGCCACTCATCATCCCTCCACCACCTCCAGCCCCTGCTGCTTGCAAGACACAGTTAAGCAGCCACTGGGGTTCATGGTGCTCTTGCATCATTTATTTATTTTTTAAAAATATAGTCCGGCCCCCCACAAGGTCTGAGGGACAGTGGACCGGCCCCTTACTGAAAAGGTTTGCTGACCCCTGCTCTTGTTGTCTGGGCAGCCCAGCACCTCCATACACACTGCTAAGGCTTGTGCCCCAGAGAAGTCACTTTGGTGCTGCTAATGCAGCAAAAACAACATGGGAGGCAACAGTTATGAGTTACAAGTCTCTACAGCCACAGCAGGTGCTGTGATTCTTCAGTGGTTTGACTTAAACCCCAGAGGTACACTTCATTGTCTCTCAAAACAGACAGATGCCAACAACAACAAGAACCTTTTATCTACATATCACATTTTCAGGCGTGCAAATTCTCTGCCCCCTTACCTTGGTTTGTTGTGGTTTTTTTTTTTTTGAAAGAAACATGAAAAACCTACTACTGCCACAGATAATTTCCCTAACTCATTATATAATTTCAACTATGACCTGACTATTCTATGTAATTCCAGTCACATCACCAAGCGATTACATTTGTTCTTTAGATCTTGAACTTTTGGGTCACACGTCTGTTCTGAAAAAGAGCTGAGCAGAACTTGTTGCCTTAAGATGAAGCAGCTGTAAGATTTCTCCCTTACCTGTATTGCAGTGCGTCTGAGGACGATTCTTCTTCTTAAAAGAAGAAAATAAAAAGAGGGGAAAGCTATTAAGAGAAAGTGCAATTTTTGTAAAATGTGTTCGCTGGTGATATGCAAATTTATGAAGATAAAATGTGCATGGTATGCAAATGAGGCCCCTTGCATTATAGAATCCTGGCTTTGGAAAGCCTACCTGGATGACACCTTTGGTTTGCTAATGAGTCATCCCTTTTGTTCGTCTGTTTTGCAGAGCGGGCCTCTTTGCAACGGGGTGCACCTCTCATAAATGCTGCATTGAGGAAGGACAGTGAGGAAGCCTTCTTCGAAAACATCCAGTGGTGCTTTGTGACTTCTCGCTCTGGTTGCCAGATAATTTTTAACTAGGCAGGGGATTGTTGAAAGTGAGCAAAGGTTGATGTACCAGCAACATCTCCTGTGCCTGCTGATTTGCTCCGTGAAGGATCTCGTTATCCCTGCCCCTCCCAGTGCCAACATGGCAGAAGCCTTGACAGGGATGTCGCCTTGCACAACCAACTCCTCCCTCCCATTTATCTGGGTCTCAGCTCACAGGCAGGAAGAAAAGGGGTGGAGGAAGAGAGAGAATCATTCAAAGCTTCATAATGAAGAGGAGATAAATAAAAGAACACCTGGCTTCTGTTTGAGAACTGCAGGAGAAGGCAGCATCGAAAGCAAACTCTAGCCTGGCCTTCACCAACCCTGGTGCTCCCCCATGTGCTGGCTGGGGCTCATGGGAACTGTATTTGGGGATTCTGGATAAATTTAAATCAGTTTGCACTTCAAGGAAAAACCAACCAAGACACACTTTCTGAAATGATATGCAGGCAGAAAGAGGTGTTTTCCATGACCTGCTATCAGAGCAGATACTCCAATACTAAATAGTAGTCCCTCCCCACAATCCGTACTGATTGAGATTGGCAGCCATGGGAAGTCCTTGTGGGATCCTTAGGTCACCAGTGGCCTATCCCATTTTCCTGGAATGTGTGGCTTAACAGATAATGGATTGAGTCAGGCAAGCTACTTGAAGCAATCCTTGATCCCAAACTTTCTAGAGCCAACGTTGTACTGCCCAGATGTTGTTGGAATCCAACTTCCATCATCCCCAGCTAGGGGGGAGAAATTCTTTCAGATTACAATTTTTTCAGAACAATAGGCAAGCCGAAACACCAGCCAGCATTTGAACAATCACACATCTCAGAATTTTGGAATACAGTTCTCTAGCCAAGTAATGCATGCGTAAAAGTGTGTATATAAATGCGTATACAGTGGTGCCCCGCAAGACGAATGCCTTGCAAGACGGACAACCCGCTAGACGAAAGGGTTTTCCGTTTTGGAGGTGCTTCGCAAAACGAATTTCCTATGGGCTTGCTTCGCAAGACGAAAATGTCTTGCGAGTTCCTGCGGGTTTTTTTTCCTCCCCCCTTTTTCTAAGCCGCTAAGCCGCTTATCTGCTTATCCGCTAAGCCGATAAGCCGCTAAAAGCCGCTAAAAGCCGCTAATAGCGCTAATCTGCTAAGCCGTCAATGGGCTTGCTTCGCAAGACGAAAAAAACGCTAGACGAAGAGACTCGCGGAACGGATTAATTTCGTCTTGCGAGGTACCACTGTATTAGTCAAAATAACTCCAAAGATGCATTGTATTAGGGGAAAATGCTTTAAAAATGTGTATATTGGCAAAAAAAAAAATGCATTGAAAATGTGTATAGCAGGAAAAAAATTGCACAAAATGCGGGCTATGTCTTAAAAAATAAGAATCACAAACTCACGTAGAAATGGGGAGGAATCAGCTTAAGACTGGAAGAAAGGATAAACTAAGAGAAACTGAAATTGACATATTCAGCCATCCCTGCCCCTGCATATTGGGCATGTCAGTAGGGCCTGGTGGCATCTGAAGTCCTTCAGCAACATCTGGAGAGCACCATATTGGCTACCCCTGTTACGGAGTACAGTGGAATTCCCTGAGCTGACCCTCTCTCTGCTTTTGGCAAGCCCCAAAGTTCATTTGGCTGGCTCTTTCTCTTTCTCCAATTAAATGGACTGGCAGCCGTCCAGCAAACATTCCATCAGGGGAGGCGGGGGGAGGAAGGAAAATACTTAGCAGCAAAAAGGCTATGATTTCAACACACCAACCCAAGTGATTGCCAGCTGGGAGGGAATTTTTAGCTTAAAAACTCTCAAAATCCAAACGTGCACAGAAGCCCCACTCCATGGAAATGGGCAGGATTTTTTTTAAAAAAGAGTTTGCTTTGAATGATTTGTTCTTAAGTCTCTCCATTTGCTTTCGGTTCAAGCTGAATGTGATCAACAGTCTCTATGATTTGTTTGAATTATGTTCTTTTTCAGTGCCAGCCAGGAAGCGAAGGGTTGCACGTGTGTGTAGCAGACTGAGTAATTGCACATACGAGCAGATGAAAGGATAGATGAAAGTACACATTCACACAGCGCATAGTTAAACTACGGAACTTGCTCCCACAGGAGGCAGTGATGGCCAACAACTTGGATGGCTTTAAAAGAGGTTTGGACACATTCACAGAGGAGAGGGCTATCAGTGGCCACTTGCCATGATGGCTACACTGTGCCTCCATGGTTGGAAGCAGCGATGCTTCTGAATACCAGTTGCTGGGTGTCATAGGAGGGGATAGTGCCCTTGCAGTTGGCTCCTGCTTGCTGGTTTCCCACACGCATGTGGTTGGCCATTGTGGGAACAGGATGCTGGACTAGATGGGTCATTGGTCTGATCCAGCAGGCTCAATAATAATAATAATAATAATAATAATAATAATAATAATAATAATATTTTATTTATACCCCACCCTTCCCGGTTCAAAAACCAGGCTCAGGGTGGCCAACAACAAATTTTAAACACTTTAAAACACTTAATTATAAAAGCAGTATAAAATACAGTATAAAAACATGAATAACAATAAAAATCAGAAATCAGTTAGGGCTAGCTGGCTGAATTGGTCCTACTTGGGCCAGCGAGGAGGCAAGGGGAGTATTAGCTGTGGGGTCTCAGAGTGGGTAATCTTCATAAAAGGGGAAGGGAAATAAAAGATCAGTCTGAATTCAAATTAAAGGCCAGGCAGAATAGTTCTGTCTTACAGGCCTGACGGAAGGAGGTTAAATCCTGAAGGGCCCTATTCTCATGGGACAGAGCATTCCACCAGGTCGGAGCCATCACTGAAAAGGCCCTGGCCCTGGTGGAAGATAGTCTGACTTCCTTAGGGCCCGGGACCTCTAAGCTATGGTTATTCATGGACCTTAAGGTCCTCTGCAGGGCATACCAGGAGAAAGAGAAGTGTAATAAAGAGCGCTCCTGTCCTGATTCACAGGCCAAAGGAGGAGTGGTTCGGTGCAGGGATACCAAAGAAGGGTATTAAAAAGTGCCAGAGCATTTATCAGCCCTTTATTATAAGAAGGAAGCATAAACTTACAGCACAGCCTGCAAAACCTCACTGCCGTTACAGATGTTGGACAGACATGCCAACAACGAGATGTCATCATGACTTGCCCGCAAAGTGCTAATATGTTGATCATTACACGCAAAGCAAGCTATGTAAGCTGGCATCAATAGCCCAATTAATTCACCCCTGGCTTAGAGGCCCGCTCCCAGCTCTCATCCATATCTCAGATAAGGGAGCAACTGACAGGCAGCCAGCATGAGAAGCCTCTCCTGAACCAAAACTAAGGCTTCAAAGCTGATAAACATATATGAGCTCGTTTTTGCAGCAAATAACTATTAGTCCTGGGGTTGACTACCAATATGACGTTTACAAGTTTTCCGGAACATTTTCACCATTTGGTTCTACATTTCTCCCAACCTTATGTGGCCAAGCTTCTAGGCTCCATAATGTGGATGCTCAACTTGATGGCCCATTGTGTGGTGAGTTCCCGCCTCCCCCCATAGGAATAAAGACACAGGACACAAGAATTGATCTGGCACAGATCTTCCCATGTCCACCCATGCACCTCTATTTGAGATGCAGCTGCCACAATTCTCCCAGGTGGGGAGCAGACAATCTGAAGAATTCAGTGAAGGCTCATCTTTTAGGGTGAGGCTCATCCGTTAGGCACTGCCCCACCAACTGCAGTCTACCTTCAGTCTGTCCACTCCTGCCAACCTTCGTACTTACACCCAGTGCAGGTCCCTCTTCCGTAGCGTCGGTGCAGAGTGCAGCAGGGAAAAGGATGGGGGCAAAACTAGAAACTGTCTGTCATTGACTCTAGCATCATCTACTGTTGGCCTCTCTACCTTCCACCCTACTGGGGGCTTTTAGGGATGAACAATGGATTCAGCCAAATCCCAAGCCAAATTAGGCCGATTTGGAGGATTCAGATACTGGTCAAATTGGGTTGAGACAGCCAATGTTGGCCTTGGGTTGGTTTGAATGGTCCTGAATGATCTGGCCTATTAGGGGGCCAAGCATCAGGCAGGAAGCAGAGACAGGCAGCATATGGGAAACCCCCTCCCCCAAGGCCAGGACTTACCGGATCACCAGCTGCATCTTCTCTGGAAAAGGTAGGAGCATGATGCTTCCTGGCTCTTCTTCTGCCTAACACCCCACCTGGCAGGAACTGTTAATGTGCTGCTTTGCAAGATCCTTTTCTGCAGGAAAGCTGCCTGTGAAGCAGCACCATGCAGGATTGATGCCTCCGCTCAACAGGTGTTTATACTGATGTTTTGCAAAATTCAGAGAACAGTCAAACCTGAAGGAAAATTATTTTGTGATCTCCACATTAGATCAGATCAGCTTGTACTGGAATTCACATGAATCATTTTTAAAGCATCTCTACTCACATACCAAAAACAGACTTTTCTATAGAGTCTCTCACCAAGCTGGCTCTAAGGTTCTGCATGTTTATATTGGCCCTGCTTTTAATTCAGAACAATAATTAAGTATAGGGAGCCTGTGCTGGCGCTGCTGGATTCCAACTCCCATTAGCCCTAGCCACCATGGCCAATGGTGACCACTGCAGGCCACAGCTTCCCCATCTCTCTTTGGGAAAGGGTTGGCTATTCACATTTTTACATTTATTTCCCACTCATCTCTATCCCAGCGCTCCTCAGAGTGCTGCATTCCAGATACTTTCAATTACTACTCCCATCAAACCCAGACATCATGGCCAATGGTTAGAGTGTGATGGGAATTGTAGTTGGACATCATCTAGAGCAGGGTTTCCCAAACCTGGGTCTACAGCTGTTGTTGGACTACAACTCCCATCATACCAGTCGTCAGGGATGATGGGAATTGTAGTCCAAAAGCAGCTGGAGAACCAAATTGAAAGACAATGATCTAGAGGGCCATAGGTTCTCCATTCCTGCTTGAGTGGTTATGTTCTTTCATTTAAATCCCACACTTCAGGATAGCACATGCAGTTTCTCTCTTGCACACCCTGTTTCGTTTTCATAACAGAGTTGTAACTTAGACTGAGTGTGTGTGTTTCATGTCCGAAGATTACCCAGTGACCACAGGCATTTGATTGGCCATTGTAAGAATAGGATGCTGGAACAGATGGGCCATTGGCCAGATCCAGCACGCTCTTCTTATGTTCTCAGCATCTGGAGAGCACCAGGCTAGAGAAGGTTGTTCTAACAGCTGCACCATCCTAGCTCTCACTACTGTTCATGGTTACCTGAAAATGTCCCCCCTTTTTGGCTCCTGTAGAATGTGCAATGATTTCCCATTTTTTTCTGCCCTTAAGAACATAGAACAAGTTATTATAGAAGGGTACCATGTACACAGGCGTTTATTTTTATTCCCATCACAACCCTCAGCACTTCCCCAGTATTATTACTGCCTTTTTTTGGTTAATTTCATCAGCACAATTATATTCCTGAAGCATCAGCATACTTTGATTTGATTCCCTCCGTAAACCCCCTGTCTTCCCCTTTTGCGCTAATGAGCGCTGTGTTTGTAAGAGGATTTTCGCCAGGCAGCTGTACCTTAATGTCTTCCAGCAGGATTTACAATTTCATATGGCTGGATCTAGATTATTGTATACTTGATTGAAACATGACCAAATGGAAGACAGATGAAAGCGGAAAGCAATAATGTAGTATATTCTGGAGTACTGAAGCACATTTTCATTTTTAGAAATACAGTTAAATTAGCACTAAAAATGAAACCCTCGGCAAATTAGGAGCTGCCTTTAAGAGGCAGGCATGGTGGTGTTTGCTAGAGTAAATACAGATGCTTTTATTTAACCTAAGTGAGTTGAACTTAGTCTCCATTAAAATCAACAGGACATGTTAGCCTTGAATAAAGGGATGTTCACATGTTACAGTCAATGACTGCACAATCAGTGTGCGGGAGGAAAGCTGAGCTGTCCAAAACAAGTTAACAGTAAATACCGGGTACTCTTTCATACAAACACTTGTACACACATACAAATAACTTGTAGCTATGCTCAGGGCAATGTGCAAGCAAGCTTTAAGTGGAGTCCTATTGGCTAAAACACCATCTGCACTTTAGTATGGGCTCTGTGACTAAGGGAAGGTTGTTGTGGATCCACTTCTCTCCATGAGATTTCTCACTTCTCTATCGGTTCTACTCATTCTCCACCTGGAACAGGACATGGGCTTCTTGCAGTAGAGGCTGGTCCAGTTTGGTCAACAGATCACTGCCCCACTAATCTCAGTCTTCTCTTCTGCCTTCTCATTTACTACCAGTCCAAGGGACAGCATGGCCTTTCAGCTTCCTCCTCCTTATTCTGTGTTGCTCTTGTAGAACTCAACAGGGAGGAGGATGGGAACAACACCAGAATTAGCTGGCTCTGATTCTCATCGCCTCTAGCACCACCTACTGTTGTCCTCCCTACCGTACACCCTACCAGACTCAGTGGGTACCAGTCCACCCACCCCAGCTTCTTGGATCTGAGAGTATGTCTCAAATAAATAAATAAATAAATAAATAAATAAATAAATAAATAAATAAATAAAGCAAGCTCCACACTCATGCATCTCTCTTTCTGGGTTGTAAATGCAACTAGTTCTCCTACTTAGCATGGTAAAATAGAATGGAAATCTACCTAGTCAGTTCAGAGGCATTAGAATTATATGGGCAGGTGGGGGAAGGGTGGAGGAGATTGATTGCAAAAAGCTTGTCCTGCAAACTTTTCTACATGTCTCAAATTCCAGTCAATATTGCTTTCTTCATCCTTGTGTGTGTGTGTTTAGAAAGGCACAGCTAATTTTCAGGGATGCCATGTTGTTCCCAGAACAACTGGATGCTGAATAGTTTATCTGACACCAATCATTGGGGCTGTTTCTGCTTGGATGCTTTTAGCTTACAAATAGCTATCAGCGACAGACTTATTGTATACTAATCACTAGGCCATTTTGCATGATACTGCTGGCAAATCTTGTTTGAACTGCTGGTCATGGATAGCAGTGTTGAATTTTGAGAAATCAGATGCAGCCCTGATCAATTTGGTGGTGGAGGAGGGGAGAGAATGCACCTCTTTTGTTTTAGAAAGATGGAAGTATATTTTGTCCCAGTGCATGAATAAAAAGCAGAAAATGTCATGCTTTCTGCAAAGAACAGTTTAGGCCTCCCACGAGTTATTCGTGTAGACATTTGCTATGTTCCTTATTCAGGTATGCACACATATCTTTTGCAAGCTTTCATTTAATCAGAGGGGTCAAATTCTAATGAGCCCAGAAAGTGAAATTCTTCATCTAGCAGATGCTCAGAGATCCCTCCTTATTGTGAACTGCTTGATCTCCATGCAGCAATCCAATGTGTTGAATCATAGAACTGCAAGTGGCCACTTCTCAGTGAAATATCTCCAAGCGCTGGACTGATTGGTTTCCTATTCCTGCTGAACTCTGCTTGAGCAACAAGGTTTTCTAGAGCTCTGGCCTATTCCTTGCTTATTCTTTTGGTCCTGCCTTCTGCTTTGTTCCCTCAACTCTGCCTTCACCCACCATAGTTTGTCCTTTGGTCCCAACCACTGAGTACAGCAGGGGATTCTGAGAAGACCATAGTGTTAGCCAGCAGGGAGGATGTCTTCTCACCCATCCTCCAGTTACTCCCCATGCTCTACCTTAACCCCAACTCTCCATCTTCATGTTTCTGCTGTGATCCACAGGGATGCTCAGTACAGAGGAGGAATGATGGCCTTAGCAAGGGGAAGTCTGTAGCTTCCAATTGGGTTGGTGGGGTAGGCAAGGCTTCAAGAGCACAGAGAAGTTTATGGAGTAAATCCTGTAATTGAGGCCAACCATCCCAGTTGACTTAGCAATGCAACTGGCCAAGTTTTATAGCAGTGCTATTCATTGGCTGAAAGCCCCAACTTCTAAGTTGGACCAGTTAAAGGACCAATGCCTTTTTCCACAGTTGCTGGATCCTCAGTTGTTCGTAGTAGGGTTTACAGCTGTGGGGATTTCTTCTTGGGTTTCTCTCCTGATGCCCCACGGAGTCTGTGGACCAGCCATCAAAGTCTGGCAGCAGAAGACTCTTCCTAGGGCTCAGGAAGGACAGGCAAACTCTGGTGCCAGCACAGAGTATGGTTGGCATATGTCCGGATTTTCCCAGACATGTCCAGGATTCCAATGATGGAATTAGAGTCCTGGGGGAATTTTGGGAAATCAACAACTTTTTATGTCCATATTTTTCCTTCTTAAAGGAGGAAGTTAGAAAAGCAATTCTCTTTCTTACTTCCTCCATGTAATTTTCAGTGCTCAAATTAATTCTATTGGAAGTAAGCAGAGGGGTTGGGGACCATGGAACTTGCACCCAAATCCAAATGTATCATCAGACCCCAAAACATCAGATCCCTGAATTAATTGATTAAAACTTGTTGGGTTTTTCAACTAATGTGTCTTTAATTGGGTGGTAGCCCTTTGTTTTAAACCCATGTTTGTATCTCATGAATACAGTGGAGGGTGCAGGCCTGGGTGATTTCTTTTGTAGGACCACTGTTGAAGGGAGAGGGACTTTCATTTATTGCTGCTACAGGAAACCACAGTTGTTCACCTTTAGGAATAAAGGCAGATGCACTGAGCAGTAAGTAGACAGAATTCATCAGAAGAGAAATGGAAATCAGACATATTTGAAAGAGGAGCCTCCAGACATTTACATTAAAAACATACTGGAGGAGTCTGGTTCGTGAAGCCTTTTGCAAATACTTCAGAGTTATCTGCTTTTCAAGAACATCTGTTTTTGCAAGTTGTCTGGGTAGAATTTAATTTTGATGTAATGAAAGCAAAGAGAGCCTGGAAAGATCTGTGGCTTTGCAGATTTGTAAGAATCCCCACCGCTTCATATACCAAGTGGGCTGAATCAATGTTAATGCTACCTTGTGGTGTGTGTTTTTTTAAGCAACAAGACATTTCTGACTCCAAGACTTAAACCCAGGGTTCATTGGGACTACCTGTAATGATCCAGACCAGTATGGTGTAAAGTTATTTTTCAGTCACCCAAGTAAAGAAATCTCAGCAGGTTAACTTTACTAAGGCTTGAGGAATCAATCTATTGACTGAATTGATATATAGTTTCAAATATGCAAATATTTTCACCTGGAAATAAAGGAATACTCTCTCATACACACTACATATATGATAGATAGATAGACAGACAGACAACAAGGTCTGCTCTTTGCATTATCTTTTTTTGTAATGAAACCAAGTTATTTCCTTTTAAATCATTTTGATCCTTTCCCCTTCTTTACTACTACTGGATGGATACTCGTTTACTGCAGCTGCTGAAACTCTGTAACTGAAATATTCACTTACTTGCAAAGCTAAGTGGCTTTGATTTGTTCCAGCCTAAGTACTTTTGTGGGGAATGTTTGTTTAAAGGTGGATGATGTTAGATGTAAAATCTAACCAAGTTTTAATATGTTTGGAGAATATCAGCCATTGTGCTATCTCTACTAGGAGAAATAATCTGTTTTTCCAACCTCTCTCTCCAACAAGGATTTTTGCAGTAGCTGGCTGGAAGATGAAGGCAAAGGAAAGGATGAAAATGTCCTCTATCCATCTGTTCTTTCCAGCCTGGCCATCACGAATGGTCATAGCTTCCCTTTGTGTGACATTACATATTGTTAGGCACCACCCATTCTCAGAGCTGTGAGATAATCTGGGTTTACAGGTGCTTACCCAGGGTTCAGTTTCATTGGAATGAAGGTCAGTGGAGACTGTGGTGTCTTCAGGAAATAATGGTTTTATTTATACCTATATACAATTTGAACATAGGATTGAGGGTACCTGAGCATGAACACCCCAACAAATCTCGCTTATTCATTCAGTTTCTAGAGGAGCTTGAAATTCAGCACAGAGCAAGACATGTCTTTCTGTGCCCCCAGTTTCCAGAGCCAGTCCAATACACACACACACAACTCTCTCATAGCCAGTCCCCACCAGCCTTCACCTAGGAAAAGGGCCACCCATTTGTCTCTATGGAAACAGAGCAGATTCTTTAGATATGTTAAGTCATTGTACTTAACTAGCCAGCCAAAGATCCAAAGTTATGGATGTAGTGGAAATGGCTACAAAGTTAAAATGGATATATAGAGGACATGTGGCAAGAGGAAACTGAGGCTGATGGAATAAAGCAGTATTGATGTGGAGACCCTACAATTCAGAAGACCCAGGCATCACCTTCTGTGCAATGGGTGGTTGATCTAAAACTAACAGCAGGGCTTGTGTGGATTCAGGAAGCAAACAACAGAGAATGATGAAGATGGAAAGGAATTGCTGAAACAGTTAATTGAAGTGGAATACAAAAAGGGAGGCGTGAGGAAGTCAATGAAACAAGTGAATGAAAGTTAAGATTGAAAATATTGGAAGTGTTTTCAATTGCTTTTGTTTTGTTTTGTTAATTTAATGTTTTATGTAGTGTTTTTGTTTCTGTTTTTGTATTTTATTATGTTGATTTGTTTAATTCTTTTTCTTTCTTTTTGTAATCTTTAAACTCTTAATAAATATTTTTTTTAAAAAAAAAAGAGAGAGAGAATGATGGAGAGAACATGAAGAGGTGTATATCCAAAGATGGATGTGAGATGTAGAAGAGGAAGACGACTAAACTGAACCTCATCATTTGCATAAATTATAGCTGATGTAATGCTACACAATTTGTACGCAGTGTTGGCAAAATCTGGGCCCTCCTTTTGTTCTCCTTTATTCTGGTGTTCTCTGAGATAACTCTCTTGGAATTCTGTGGTGTGCCTCACATGACATTACAGGGAAAGAGTGAGGGAGTAATTTTGCAGTATATTTCCAACCATGACCCATGCTGCGTTCCGAATAGCAGATTTCTTTTTCTCTGGTAACAGCAGTCAGAAGGAGACTTGGATCAATATATCACTACAGGTGGCTACTGAGCTATTGTGCATTCAGCTGCAACTGGAGACAAGCTACAATTCTCATCAAATGAGGTTATTGGCTTGAGAACTGACGGAGCGATAATCAGGGGGCTGTAGAAAAGTGTTGGCATGGGAGTCTTCCACTCTCTCCTTTGTAGCACCATGATTACTTAGCAAAAACGATTAGCATTGCCCAAAGTCTTGCAAACAGAAATGCAAGCAAAAGGAATTTGCGTCTGGGTAACTTAGGCTGCCCGGCATGAAACCCTCTGAAATATACTCGGAGTGAATTTCATGCTCTTTATTCAGCTTGTAGTAGCAATGAATGAAACTTTTCCCAAAACATCTAGCTATATATACATTATTTACACAATGGGCCCTGCGTGATTCGTTAATTCCAGGCTGCTCCTGTAGGCCAATCAGGTTGCGGATTCACTTCCTTCAGAAGCCTGATTGGCTACTCCTGCAGGTCAATCAGGTTGCTGATTCACTTCATCTAGGAGCCTGACTGGCTGCTCCTGCAGACCAACCAGGTCGCTGATTCACTTCCACCTGGAGCTGGATTGGATGGCTCCTGCAGACCAATCAGACTGCTGCATTCTGGATCCTATTGTTCTAGGATTCAGCTCAGTACATAACACACTCCTAACTGTAGTTCTGCAGTCACATACTGTGGCCTAGCAGTGCTCCTCTTCAGGCTGCTGGCCAGCCAGCTTTGTCCTTTCCTATAACACTCCATTCCAGCCCCCATCAGACACTCTATTCTTAATAGTTTGCATTTGAGATTCCTCTTTTGGGATTCTCTCTGTCTCTGAAAGATTTGCTTGTGTTGTTGTGAACCTTCGGTTTCCCCCAAACCCGCTGATATCTCCCAAATGGGTGGTATCATTTGGACCCCCTAAAGATGCAGACTCAGAGATTTAAGTTCACTTTTGTGTATACAGTGGTACCTCTGTACCTCTACTGTGCTCAACATTGCATCCAGTCCAGCCAGGAGGAGGGGGCGGAGCAGCAGCTGCAACTTGGCATGGTACAGGCAGTTCCTCGCAAGTACGAGAGTTTCCTGGAGGTTTTCTGCGAGAAGGAAGCTGACCAGTTGCCGCCCCACAGACCTTACGATTGCGCGATCGACCTGTTGCCGGGGGCGCAGCTACCGACTGCGAAGCTGTATTCCATGTCTGAGGACGAGATGCAAGAACTCAGGGAGTTCATAGAGCATAATTTGAAGCGTGGATTCATCCGGGAGTCCAAAGCAGTGGGGGGCAGTCCTGTGTTTTTTGTAAAGAAGAAGGACACGCCCCAGAAGAGACTCATTGTGGATTACCGGGCCGTCAATTCCATGACCAAGCCCAAGGCCTTCCCCATGCCCAAGATTGATGACCTCCTAGCGACCGTGCGGAAGGGCAAGATCTTCACCAAGTTGGATCTGCATGGAGTGTACAACCTCATACGTATCCGGGAGGGCGATGAGTGGAAGATGGCCATGTTCACGCCTCTGGGCACGTATGAATACAGAGTTATGCCGTTTGGTCTCCAAAATGGATCTCATGTCTTCCAAGCCTTTATGCATCACGTGCTGGCGGGGCTCCTCTACAAGAAATGTGTGTGTTTCCTCGACGACATCCTGATCTTTTCGGAATCGCAGGAAGCTCATGAAAGAGACGTGAAGGAGGTCTTGCAGAGACTACGAGAACACAGGCTCTACGCCAAGTTAGAGAAATGCCAGTTTGATATGACAGAGGTGGATTTCCTTGGCTACAAGCTGTCTGACAAGGGGCTAGCCATGGACAGCGTCAAGGTCCGCGCGGTGTTGGACTGGAAGAGCCCACGCAATCGGAAGGAGGTCCAGAGATTCGTCGGGTTCGCCAATTTCTACCGCAAATTCATCAGGGGTTTTGCAAAGGAGACGGCAGCAATCACGGACACTCTCAGTTCCAAGAAGAAGAAGTTCGCTTGGACGGAACAGGCGGAGCGCTCTTTTAGGAAGCTTAAAAGCCTCTTCGCTTCCGAGGAGCAGCTGCTGCACGTGAATCCGGGCAGACCCATGTGAGTAGAGACCGACGCCTCAGACAGAGCGGTGGGAGCCGTGCTCCTGCAAGAAGATTCGCAAGGAAATTGGAGACCCGGTGCCTTTTACTCCCGAAAGCTCAGCAAGGCGGAGCAAAACTACACCATATGGGACAGGGAGCTGTTGGCCATTCACGCTGCCTTCAAAGCGTGGCGACACTTCCTCATAGGAGCCAAGCACACGGTGCAGGTCCGTACGGATCACAAGAACTTAGAGTATTGGCGCACGGCGAAGCTCCAGAGCCAAAGACACATGCGCTGGGCTGAATTCTTCGCGGATTTCGACTTCAGGATAGAATACATCCCGGGAGATTCCAACGTTATAGCCGACGCGCTCTCCAGGAAACCGCAATATCTCGAGGAAGCAGCGCCAGTGGCAGCCAAGCACATTTTCGCACCGCAGGCGTGGACGTGCGCTACCATCGCAGTCGACCTGGACGCGGTGCAACGTGCGCTGCAAGTGGATCGATTTGCACAATCCAAGATGGAGGCGCTGCGCAGGGGTTCGCAGAGAGACGATGAGTTCCAATTACGCGACGGGCTGTTAACTCACAAAGGTGCCCTCTACGTACCGGGCGAAGAGCTCCGCGCAAGGGTTCTGCAGCAGTTGCACGACGCCCCCAGTGCGGGCCACTTCGGCAAGGAGAAGACAATAGAACTGGTGGCCAGGGACTTTTGGTGGCCCCAGATGCGGGGGGAGATAGCGGATTACGTCGCCAGGTGTGACACTTGTCAGAGGTCCAAGCCAGTGCACCAGAAGCCAGCGGGGTTACTGGAACCGCTGGAGACGCCACAGCAACCGTGGGAGAGGGTGGCGCTGGACTTCGTCACTGACCTGCCCAGCTCCAGAGGCAAGACGGCGGTGCTGGTGGTGGTGGACCTGTTCACCAAGATGGCGCACTTCATTCCTTGCGCGAAGGTGGCAACGGCGGAACAGACCGCCAAACTCTTCGTC
This sequence comes from Podarcis erhardii, assembly GCF_964252035.2. Lineage (NCBI taxonomy): Eukaryota > Metazoa > Chordata > Lepidosauria > Squamata > Lacertidae > Podarcis > Podarcis erhardii. The sequence continues at coordinate 33,393,298 of NC_138511.1, forward strand.
GATCACGTGTTCAAGGTGCATGGGCTGCCACAATCCATCCTGTCCAACAGGGGGCGCCAATTTGTTTCTACTTTTTGGCGGAAGCTTCTAGGTATCCTGCACGTCAAGATCAACCTAACGTCGGCAAGGCATCCGCAGACCAACGGCCAAGCAGAGAGAGTCAACGCGATCATGCAGCAGTACCTGAGATGTTACGCCAATCAGCGCCCAGCGGCGTGGGTGGACTACCTGCCGATGGCGGAGTTTGCCTACAACAACACGAAGCACGCGTCGACGGGGGTGACGCCGTTCTTCGCGAACAATGGTCGTCATCCCAGAACCTTCCCGGGGTTCGTAACACCGGGAGAGGGGGTGACGCAAGAGGCCGACCAGTTCGCAGCAGAATTGCAAGAGGTGCACGAGGAGCTGCGGAGACATTTGGAGCTAGCCAAACAAGCATATAAGGTGCTGGCAGACAAAAACAGGAGAGTGGGAGAGGACATCCAGGTGGGGGACTGGGTATGGTTAGCGGCCCAAGCGATGCCAGCCAGGTCGTTGGCTAAGAAGAAGCTGGGACACAGGCAGCTAGGGCCATACCAGGTGGAGGCTAGGATCAACCCTGTAGCTTTTCGACTGGCCCTCCCCGAAGGTTCCAGAGTGCACCCGGTCTTTCATAGGTCGGTGCTCACTCCCTACAAGACCCCGCACAGGTTTCAGGAGTCTGAAACAGTACCGCACCCACGCACAAAGTCACCCCAGGGCCGAACCACTCAACGAGGTCACTGAGATCCTGGACTCGAGATGGGGGGTAGAGGGAGTAGAATACTTTCTAGCCAGAGAGGGTACCCCGGCCAGTGCCAATATTTGGGTGCCGGACTACGCTTTAGACGAACCTCTTCTGAAAGACGAGTTCCATGCACTTTTCCCGCATAGACCCATGCCAGCCGAGTACTTTGATGACTGGCTCTTTACGCCCACACTTTCAGACAGTACTTTCAGGGGCTTTTCTTCCGCCGAGGAGAGAACGCCAGACTCTAGCCCGCCCAGGGGATCGTGTTCGGGGGTAGACACAGAACCCTCTTATTGGTGGGACGAGCAACCAGAGGAAGACTGGCGCAAGAAATGGCTGACGGGGCATTTACAGTATGTAACCTGTATATGGGTTTTCCTCTTAGCTGTTGCCTTTGCTGTCCTGGGCTCCATGTGGGGAGGAAAGGCAGGGTATAAATCCAGTAAACTAACAAACAAATAATAAAGACCACCCTGTCTCTGATGTCATAAAACTGCAGAGATTAGAGTAACAAGGGAAGGGGAGCGAAAGCACCTTCTCCCCCTCTTTTGATCAAGAATATGGAAACTGTGAAAACTCAAAGGGAAATTCCAAGCAAACATGTTATGATGAAAGACTGCTTGGGGCATTCTGTCCAGCAGAGATTTTTATAACCTCAGGGAGCTGAGAAAAAAGATCCTTCAATTTCAAAGGAAGATGTCATAACATTTGCCCTAAACCGAGCAGCAATGTTAAGCTGATTTTATCACAGAAAATATTTTCCCAACAAACTTTTACCAAACAAACCTCCAGCGGGCCAGGACTGTGTTATAAACCAGGCCTTGGTTTGATTGTGTTGGTTCCCACTGCTCCCTGCCCTCCCACCGCACCTCAGTAACCTAGTTCCTTCTCTTTTTAAAAATGAAAACAATCAACAAATGTCTGGTTTCTAAATTGGATAATTCAACTTGGCTGAAGTCTAGAAAATGTATTGTCAAACTTCTTCCAGTTAACAATGGTCTTTCCAATTAATATCTGGAGACACAGCTTCTAAAGATTTTTTTCCCCCTCTCTCTCTCCTTAGCAATGTTCTGAATAAATCTGTTTTATTTTTAAATTTTCTTTTGAATAAAAAAGAAAAAAGAGAGGAATAGGGAGAATATATTAAAGGGACTAGGGGATAAAAGTGTGTTACAGAGAGGGGTGGGGGAAGCCACATAATTAACACAGGGAGATGGCAGAGATTAGTCTAAAGGCCTGTAGCTTTGTATGTGACTAATTATGCTCTCAGCAAAATAATGTTTTCAGACAGTGACATAATAAAGCTACCAAACTACTGTGTGTAATTTCCCAAGGCACACTGCATGCATGAATTAGGCAGTCAGTCAAAGAGAACAGTAATCAAGTCTGAAATATTCCTTTTAATAAAATGTGTTCGCCAGATCAATTTTTTAAAAACAAATGAAAATAGGATATTGAAGAACTGAGCATTGCTAACATTTCCACCCCCCTTGTGCTATCAATGTCATAAATATTGCTTCGTCAAGTTTGTTCAATGAGATGAATTTAAAATATGATAAAGGTTCTGGGCTGTTTATTTGGATTAAGCAGGAGAAGTCTCAGTCGCTGGAAGAAAAATGTGTGTATGTCTGAGCAGAAGACATCTGGAATTGTGGCAGCAGCAAAGCACAAAAAACTATGGTAGAAACAATGGTGGTTTACCTGCCATTCAATTGCTCCTGAGCATCCTTACTAGGAAGCACCTGACTAGGAAGAGGTACTGCAGGATACTAAAGCAACTGTGATTGGGTGACTCAAAGGGCCAATGGGAGTTGCAATCCAACAACACATATTTTTTTTCTTACTTCCCAAATAACTACTAGATAGAATAGCAAGGACCTCTGAATTTCTTGTCGGTACTTCTTCACACAGCACATAGTTAGTCTATGGAACTCACTCCTGCAGGAGGCAGTGATGGCCCAGCCTGGGTGTTTTTAAAAGAAGACAAATTCATAGAAGAGAGGGCTATTGAAGGCTACTAGCCATTTTGGCTATGCTTTGGCTCCACAGCTGGAGGCAGAAACACTTCTGAATGCCAGTTGTTGAAAACCAGGGGAGGGGAGAGGGCTCTTGTGCTCAAATCCTGCTTGCAGGCTTCTCACAAGCATCTGGTCATCCACTGTGAGAATCTGATGCTGGGCTACATGGGCCATTGACCTGATCCAGCAGGCTCTTCTTATGTCCTTATAGCTCCAGAAGGCCCAAATGGGTGCAATCTGGAACTGTCTCCAGATATGAAATACCATATCCGCCAATTTGGCGCAATTCAGTATGGGATTCAGGCTTTGGCCGAATCTGGTGCACAGCCTTATTGTGCATTGTTAGCCACTCTTAGAGTTTCCACTGAACGAGAATGTGGCATAGAAATGTTAATATTTGACAGGTCTGTTTTGTTATTATGTTACTCAACATTTGGTCCTGCTTGCAACTTTAAACGTCTCTAGGTGTTATATATCTATATATGCACAAGAATAATCATCATCATAATAGTTTTATTATTGTACCCATTTTTTGGGGGGGGGGACCTGGGCCTCCTCAGTGTTCAGAGGGGATCCTATGCGACATCAGGATGTCTCGTCCAGCCCTCTCAATCCTCCGGAGAAGGTGGTACCTCTGGTCCCATGCATGTGTTTATTACGTACAAAAACACACATGTAAACACACACGTGTGTGTATGTGAAACAACAGTGTCATACAGACAGAGAGGAATGTTATTCATTTTTTCCCTCTCCAAAGCATTTTCCCACTTCTCTGGAGCAGCCAAACCTGGACCAGGTTTTAACATTCTCAAGAACCCAAGTAATTATCTACAGAATAATAGCTGTAGGGGCTGACACATTCTCCTGGCCTGTGATGGACATGCCTTGCTTCAGGCATGAATCATAATTGACAATTCCTCTTGGATACGTTCTTCTTTTAGCTGGTTTGAAATAGTGCTCTTCTGGCTGCATTTTTTGTTTCATAGCTGAGGAAAGTACAGAAGGGAGGAACAGCACCTACATCTCATTTCCACACTCTTCTAAGTGGCACAGAAATAGGAGTTTCTGCTCTCACAAATTATTTGAAGGATGCCATTTTTAGTCTCGAGCTTTTTGCTTGAGCAACCGAGAGTTCAAATAGCCATTTTCAATTCTATCCTCGGAAATGAAGTTGCCATGTTGGATGCTTGTGGCCCTTTTCTTGGTGACAAAATTGGGAAGAGCTGTAGCTCAGTGCTTAGAGCGGCTTGCTGTGACCTAAGATCCCATTTTCTTAAGGCCAAACTGGATTTGACAGAGCTGTAATCTGTATATACATCCCATTCTCATATCAGCCTCCAGATGGGTTTGACTTTAAATGCAAACTGACTTGCTCCCCCTTCCCTAATATAGGGGGAGGGCAGAAAAAGCCTTTCTGAGTTAGAGGATTAAAGGGTATACTCTCACCAATCCTACATCCCGCATATTAGGGGCTAGAAACTTGGAAAAAGAGGCTGAAATTTCCCCCTCCTTCATTTTAGTTCTCATTTCTGGTTCTAGGGGTTGCTCGTGCGTAAGTCGTCGCCACACCTGGCTGAGTTACCTGGGTGAACCCTATTCTGTCCGGACAGCCACTCACCCGTGGCTGTCTCAGTCGCTGGCAGAATCCGTCAGTGGGCGTTTCTTGAACTTCTTCCAGCAAAGAAGCTCTTTGACGCCTAGTCTCCGCCTACTCTCCCTGCGCGGAAGCCTTCTGCGCAGGGAGGGTGTGGGCAGTGGAGGACCCATGCTCTCCCCGCTGGTCTCCGGCGAGGAGTCATGGAGCCACCTCGCCGATTCCCCCATCTGCCCCCCTTCTCCACTGGTGCTACGCTGATTTCCCTCCCCAATAGATGGGCTGCTTCTCTCCCTCCTGGGACGCTCTCCGTAATCCCTCTGGAGCCCTCCCTCTCCCTCTGGCTCCGATGGCAGTTCCCTGACACCGTGGTTTTTTATTCAAGAAAAAAATCCATTTTCAGCACTCCATAACGCAGACCTGCCTCATCTTCTGTTTTGAGCAGAAGTTACCACCTGGAGTGACTTGATCAGAAAAGGCTCTGCCCACGCTAGCTTTCGTGCCATCTTTCCTTTCTTCGGCACCCACCTTGAAAAAACGAGTCTTGATTGACACAGCATGTAGATGAGGGATGGACAATTCTGTTTGTTTCTTATCTGTGTTGTTCTTGCATGTTTTTACCCATTATTCTGCTCCTTTCTGTTTCTGCATTAATCTGCAAATTAAGCAGCAACAGAAATCCTCCCAAAAATATGTATTTAAATATGTATTTATTTAAATGCATGTTTTCTCTCAAAATATCAATTTAAATGTACATTTTCAATATATTCATATGGGTCCACACAATAGGACTCCCATAGGGAGATTTCACAGTTTAATATACTCTTAACTTTCTTCCAAGATCTTACTACTGGGATATTCACTGCCAGCCACCTCCTTTCACCAGTTTTGGATCATAGTAAATCTTTTAAAAATATATATTGAATAACTGCTGTTCCTGACAAATGATGGGAGATTCCACCTCTGTCCTAATCCACTCTTGCATTTCTTGTCATTGGGCAGAGGCCTTCTGGGTAGTTTACCATTAAATGAGGTGTGGTTGGCAGGGATGTGCAAAAGGGCATCTTCAGTTGTGATGCCATGCTATCCCAAGTTGTTGTTTTTTGTGTCCCTCAAAACTTGTTGTTTTTCATTTTTAAAATGGTTTAAACTGAATTTACTAATGAATTGGTTTTTTAAAGCTTTAAAATAATGTTAGAATAGCTGATGAGAAAGTCTCTTGGATTGCAACCTTGATAATTGCAGTTTTGAACACAGACACTCCTGGTGGAAGCCACCTTGAGTACCTCTGTTTTAGAGATGGAAACTCAGGGTACAAGTCCTTGAATAAATAATAGGGCTGTCTATTGGATTTGACCAAGGCCCAACACAAATTAGGCATGTTCAAAGGTGTTGGGTCATGGAGAAATCAGTTACACACAATGTGTGTTGGGTTGGATTGGTCCAGAGTGATCTGTGGCTGTCAGAAGGTGGGGCATCAGGCAGGAAGCAGAGGCAGACAGGATGGGGAAACTGCATGGAAAAGGTTCACACCTACGTACCTAATTGGCTGCTGTGTCTTCCCAAGAGAAGGTTGGCCCAATGCCCTGGTTCTCATTCCTGCCTTATTCCTAGCCCTGCAGGATCCATGTCTCCAGAGACCTCAATCCTGTGGGGTACAGATGCTGTAAAGCAAAGCAGCACCTGTGCAGGATTGGATACCATAGGTGTACCTACGGTCCCTTGCACCCTTGGCAAGTAGCTGCATTGCCAGACCTCCCTCCCCCCCCAAAAAAAAATCACTTTACCGCAATAGCCACATTAGAAATTACTACATTTTACACAGCCCAAGTGTGCGGAGTGAGAGCGAGGCAGGAGGAAAGGAGGTGGGGAAATGGCTACCTTTGTACTGCAATTCAAAAAGGATGGGAAGCTTCTCCTATCATTTGATCTTACTGTGATTGTTGGGGGTGGAACAGAGGGTCTGCACACAGTCCCAATAAATGATACAAATTGTCTCCATCTCAAAGGAGGTCTGTTTGGTTCCCTTACAGCTTGGTTTTAGTTAATAGGTGAAGATACTGGTTCCTTTTTTCATGGGAACATTGGGGATCATTGATGAATGTGTTAAATTGGATAACAGATAACAGACCTTTTGGTTAGAATTTTATTCCACTGTGTAAAAGAGAAAATCTATGGCATTTTAAAGATAGAAAGATTATATATAACAGATTTTATTGTAACCTTTTGTAACAGAAATTTTATATGGGAAGTCTATCCGGCAATTGCCAAGGCTCATGAAGCTGTTGTTGATGATCACTGGGTATTGTTTCAGGTCCTTTTCCAGGCAATTGTTGCTATTGCTCTGATCCTTTTATGCTGCTTTGATACATGCTTTTCTTTTCTTTTTAATTACTATTATAAGTTTCATGTCATTAAGTCCCTGTGGGGTCTCGACAGAAAGAAATATATTGAGAAAGCAAATAATAAAAGAAGTGCCATTAAATAAATGCATGAAAGATTATATATCGCTGGTATATGCAACCCTCTAAGCTGAATAAAATCACCCAAGGGTCCTCGCCGCTATGTTGGCAAGATTGTAAACAACAAGGGACCCTGCTGCACATGTGATGGTAAAGGTAAAGGGACCCCTGACCATTAGGTCCCGTCGTGACCGACTCTGGGGTTGCGGCGCTCATCTCGCTTTATTGGCCGAGGGAGCCAGATCAAAGGTGACTTATGATGTACGCCTCTCATCTTGTTTTTCAAGCCGAGGGAGCCAGCATTTGTCCACAGGCAGCTTTCCAGGTCACGTGGCCAGCATGACTAAACTGCTACTGGTGCAATGGAACACCGTGACAGAAGCTATAGAGCATGGAAATGCTGTTTATCTTCCCACCATGGTGGTACCTATTTATCTACTTGCACTGGTGTGCTTTCGAACTGCTAGGCTGGCGGAAGCTGGGACAGAGCAACGGGAACTCACCCCATCACATGGATTCGAACAGCTTGGGGAAGTGAAAACTGAGGTGTGTTATGATAGCCATGTTCATATATCTGAAGAGGTGTCACATGGAAGATAGAGCAAGCTGGTTTTCTGCTGTTTCAGAGGGTAGGATTCCAACCAATGGATTCAAATGACAAGAAATGCGATACTGACTAAACATTAGGAAGAACTCTCTGATGGTAAGAGCTGTTCAACAGTGGAACGGAATCCCTTGGAAGGTGGTGGAGTCTCCTTCATTGAAGGTTTCTAGGTTGCTTGGTCATCTGTCAGGGACTGCTTAGCTGTGATTTCTGGACCAGCAGAAAGCAAGCTTGCTCCATTTTCCATGTGACAGCCATTCAGATATTTGAACATGGCTATCATATTATCTTTTAGTATCCTCCACGCTAAACATAGCTCTCTCAACCATTCTTTGGTAGGCTTGGCTTAAAGACCCTTGATCATCTTGCCCTTCTCTGCATACTTCCAACTTGGAGGGCAATCAAGATGATAAAATAATGAAGAAGTGGCTCAGGTGTTTAGATCTAGCTCACTCTGTCATTCCTTAAAGTTCATTGAACACTCACCAGACAGCTTTTCTGTTAAAAGAAGAGGAATATCCCCGATCCAAAGGCCATTTCTCAAGGCGTTTAAAACTTTTGTCATTGAAAACTCTTCAGAAGAAATGTGAGATCCAAACAAACACAACTGTGGAATGTTTCTGTCATGTCTGATGAATATAATTTATCGGAGAGCATGCAGTGGGCTGTTTAGGAGATGGTGCAATTATTCACTCATGCTCTTATGGTTGATAAACATGTCAATATGAAGACTTCATTGGGACTGTTATGACTAATGATGGACACAATGAGGCGCTTCTGTTGAGGGATGCTGGAATGTGATTTTTGTCTCAGATTCTTCTCTAGGTCAGATTGTAAGATGTTGCAGAGGTGGAAGGAGCAGCTTATTTAAATACGTAATTCTGCTGCATCCTCGAACTTCATTAAACAACAATATGCTGAGTGCAATTCACTGAGGAAATCTTACTTTTGCATACTTGAAAGCAGTTCACAAAGGTGCTTGTTATCATCTAAGTGGTTGAAAATTATCTAAGTGGTTGAAAATTTTTATTGATGTAATATAGAGCCTTTTATACTCGTGCCTCTGGCAGTTTCAGTCATAGGTTCATCTTTCTGTATATCTTGTAAGTCATATGTGCCACACCTTTCCCCTTCTCATTTCTTATGACAGTACTCTCTACTTACCTCTCTGTATCTCATCACAAATATCTGGATAGCCAGCTTTATTATTTCTTCTAGTAAATGTAACATCCCATCCCAACTATGTTTTTATTTAGTTTCTATATGTTTGTTTCATGAAGTTTCATTTTATTATTTGGAGACAGACAGTCAGATCATGCACCATAGTAGTGATCAGAGGAGGAATGGCCACTGGGATGAGCGCAGAAGAAATGCCATGGTTCATCTGCAGCAGAACAACCAGGTGACATCATCTGCCCCAGCTCCAACAAAACATGTCTTTCCCATATCAATCTCTATAGCCACAGCAGGTGCTGCAACCTTCCGACAGTTTGACTTCACCTGCAAAGCCACACTCCTTCATTGTCTCCTGAGACTGACGGATGCCAACAGGGATAATATTCCATGATATCACAGACACACACTCTCTGTATAGGTGCTTGTTACTGTGAAATTTATTTACTTATTTATAAAACTATTTGTGTATACTGCTGCATCATAAAAAATATATATCAAAGTGGTTTACAGCAATAAAAATATAAAACCATCCAATAAAATAATAAAGGAGATAAAAACAGAGATCAGTTAACCACTGTGGAACCATTGTGGAAATTCAAGCATTTATGAGAGATCAGAATGGAAGGCTAGATTTTGCAGGCTCCTGTGTTGCAGATGGGGCCCTAGATAAGATCATATTCTGGCATAAGAGTCAGACATATTTGCTGGTGATGTCTTTTCCCACTTAGGGCCTTTGGGGGAAGTTCCCAAATCTCAAAAACAGGATGTTTGAGATTGGTGTTTTCTACTGTCTCTTCAAGTAACCTAGTTGTTCTATAATAGGTTCACAGGGAACAGTGGACAATGAAGCAGCAGGGGAGGTGTATGGAACACGAGAGGAGAAGAACTCATGACAAAGCAAACTGAACAAAAGTTAGAGCTCATTTGGAAAGGTAGCTCTGTGGCACCGAGCCATAGAAATTGCCAATCATCCTTTCAGGGGCTGGCGCTGGTGCTGGTGAGGCCTTCTCTGGGCTTGCTGAACCCAGGAAATTACATTTCAGTCTCGTTGTAATGAATGGCATTCTTGTTGGAAGGACAGGCAACAGAAAGCACTACTTCACACAGTGCATAGTTAAACTGTGGAATTCATTGGTGATGATGGTCACCAACTTTGACTGGAGACATTTATGGAGGATAAAGCTAAATAAATGACTAATAGTCATGATGGCTATGCTCTACCTGCACTTTCAGAGGCAGTATTCCTCCAAACACCAGTTGCTGGGAATCCCATGTGGGCAGAGTGGCTGTTGTGCTTATGTCCAGCTCACAGGTTTCCCACAGGCATTTGGTAGGCCATTGTGAGAACAATATGTTGGGCTAGATAGATGACTGGCCTGAACCAGCAGGCTTCTATTTATATCTGTGCAAAATAACAGAGGAAGAGATGGCTGCTCAAATGGAGACACTTTTGGATGAATTTGATTGTCTGGACCCTAAGCCGTCCCCCTTTGGAACATGTCATGTGATGAAAATTGAGTGATGGTCGATCAACTTAAGTTCCGCCCACTGTGCACAAGAGCCACAACAGTAAAGAAAGATGGCGACTCTGGTGCTGTCCATCGTGCAGCTGTCAAAGGCATAGGACTTCTACCAAAAGGAAAGTTGGGAATTCTGATATCCTGCTTTACAGGCTGAGTTCATTATTGGTGGTCATTCCCTAATGAGGTTTTTAAAAAGCATAAGCATATCCTGAAGTCCAAGATATCATATGCACACCACAGTCAAGAGACTGGACAAGATGGATAAATCAGCCTGATTTTTATTTGCGTTGCTTTCACATGGTTTTGCCTAATTCCACTGTGTTCTATTTCTGCATGAATATGCACGTAAAAATAAACAAATATAACTCAATATATATGTATATTTTCCTCCCAAAGAGATACACATTCTACTGCATTTGAGCTGCCAAGAACTGCATTGCAACATTTGGAGAAATTGAAAATCTGGTAGATCCTTAAGTTCTGATCAGCACTTTAGTCGTGTGGGCATTTTCTATAGCTGTGATGGGGCTTTTCAGGAGTTATTGGACTCCCAACAACCATCAACCCCAGCCCACAAGGATGAAGGGGGAGCCGCAGTCCAGCAATACCTTGGGGGTCACACATTCCCCCATTGCATAGGAACTCACAACGATCAGATCCTTCAAGCATCCCTAATTGATTCGTGAATCATTCAATTGAAGCAAGCAAAATTCAGTAACGAGCAGCTAGCAAGCCAGCCATTGTGGGCTGGGGTTCAATTTGCATGACTGCATGCACAATATGATTACTGCCTTGCAGTCGGACAGCCAAGCTAAGCTGCAATTAAGGCTTGATGAAATTGTACCAATCTGCAAATGAACTCTTGCTCTGCAGTGTCACGCATGGTCCAACTTTAAATGTTGTTGTTGTTGTTGTTGTTACTTTAATTATGATGACCTTGAGGTCAGAAATAGAATGTCTTGGGAGACTGACATCTATGCCCGCTGAGTTGTCAATCTTAATGTCTGCTTTGAATCCATGTGTTTCTTTATGCACTGGCAATTAGAGAAGCATACATCTGGAGTCAGAAAGCTATGAAATAACACCTAAGTCTATAACCATAGATGTTTCCCAGTGAATACATTCCTCAGTCCCAATTGCCGCTTAGATTAAACACATTTCACCTGTGTACCTAAAATGAATGGGGGATTTTCCCCATGCTTCACCCATCCAGCAACAAAACCCAGCGCATTTTAACAATCTCAAATCTATGAATTGAGAAGGGTTGACATTTGCAAACAGGTTAGGGCAAACTGCTTATTTACCGTAACTCATCAAAACCTTAATCTTAGCATATGTTCCTTGAGATTTGCTTCACGTGTTGAGCTCTGTGAGCAATTACTTAGCAGGTTCTTCTTTAAGGTTTTTTAAGGTTTCTCACGAACTGCTGTGAAATGTTCTACATGAAAGGACAACGTGTCTAAATTTACTAAGAGGATGAATGATTTGTCATGCAGGGATGTCCATTAGATCTCAGCCATTACCAAGGATGCTCAGGGTAATAAATCATCATTCTGCATTGAGTGGAGATACAGCACCTTCCTCCGTTTTGGTTGTTCGGTCATAATCATGATAAATGAAAAGCCCCAGACAGGTGAATTTTAATAGGCATACAAATGCATTTGGATTAATTTGATTATGTTTGCTGATTTCTGCCCCCTCCCTGCCCACCATTCTCCCTCCCCAGACAATCTTCTGCTCTTTGAACTGGAAAGCAGTGTGGGCAACAGAGAAATATAAAGTGCATTTAAAACAATTTTTAGAATGTTTTTAAATTAAGATTTGCAAATGGAACAAACAAAGCATCAAGCTAAAATACATCATAAACACAGTCACAAAGGCAATTATAGTAAAAATGCAAGACAAAAAATTTAACTGAAAAAAATAAATACAGTAGCATAAAATATATTCCACAGTGGAATACAAGGTTCATATTTATACAAAATATATCAAATATTCATAAACATCACCAGATAAAGTCATATTTAGTAGGAATGTGCCAACCAGGAGGTTCTTTGGTCATATAAGTCATAAACAGCCCACCAACAGATGCAGCCTGTGAGGGGGTCTGCATCTCCCCTGTTGTTATATATCTTATGGGACAGTTTTTCAGATATGGCAACAAACACAAAACACTTTCAAAATACGATTCTGACCTCCAGGTGCTATTGCCTGTTCAAGAGGCCTTAGAATGGATGAAGAAAGGAGTATGAAGAATCCTGAAAGCATGCATCCCTGTTGCCCTGTTGGAAATGTTTACATGTGACAAATGTCTGCTTGTTTTGTTCCATGCCCTGGCCACAGCAATGCAAGAGTTTTGCCCTTAGTGGAAGTGGTGATGCTGGGGTCCCAGAGTTCAAGGTCCAGCAAAGCAGGACAAAGTCCAGATCTGAGCAAGACAAGAGTGTAATTAAGCAATATAAGGCAAAGTCAAAAGGAAGGAAATAATCCAAGTTCTGGTAAAGCACAGCAGGTTATCAGAATGTAAATAGCATCTTGGGCAGTTCCATAGAGAGCTCAAGGCTCATAGGAGTAAAACTCAGATGTGCAACAGTGCAAATAGCACCTTGGGCAGTTCCATAGGGCGCTTGAGACTCAGGAGCAAAACTCAAATTTTGCTTCAGCAATAGGCAATTCCACAGTGAGCAGCTCAGTCTGGATGGCTAGATCTTCCTCCTGAAATTAAAAGCACCTCTTTTGCTTCAACAGCCGTTGAATCTGACAGTGTAAGGAAGACAGTCAATTCCTGGAGTCAGAGGACGGTAATGCAACTACCTCAGACAAGAGAGATGCTGGCAAAATGGGCTCCGTTTACACTAGATTTTTCCAGGGCAATGGGATGTTTAGGACCAGCTCTGAGGGCAATTTGCTCTCCCAGCCTGACACTTCTTTCAAAACCATAACCTTGTTCCTTGAATTTAGGTAGCCAGGTCTTATGATCACAACACTTCACTGGTTCTCTTCCTCAACACTTTCCTCTTCTACTTGGCTTTCTTCCCGTTCTTGTTGTTGTTTAGTCGTTTAGTTGTGTCCGACTCTTCATGACCCCATGGACCAGAGCACGCCAGGCACTCCTGTCTTCCACTGCCTCCTGCAGTTTGGTCAAACTCATGCTGGTAGCTTCGAGAACACTGTCCAACCATCTCGTCCTCTGTCATCCCCTTCTCCTTGTGCCCTCCATCTTTCCCAACATCAGGGTCTTTTCCAGGGAGTCTTCTCTTCTCATGAGGTGGCCAAAGTACTGGAGCCTTAGCTTCAGGATCTGTCCTTCTAGTGAGCACTCAGGGCTGATTTCCTTAAGAATGGATCGGTTTGATCTTCTTGCAGTCCATGGAGTCTCCTCCAGCACCATAATTCAAAAGCATCTGTCAGGGGTTCAGGGAGAGAGGCGCAGAGGAGGGAGGAGACCGAGAGTGAGGGAGAAGGATTCCAGGCTGACGAGGAAGAGGACGACAATGACCCGAGATGGTCCATGAGTCCGTCCAGTGAATCGGAGGATTCCCAAAAGGGAGCCCCCCTGGTCAAGCCAAGGGGAGCCCAAGGGGGAAGCAGTCAGGAGCAGGGGAACGTAGGGGGAACCGCCAGTGGGAGTTGGAGATCGGGACCGGCTTCTCCACCGGAACGGAGTGAAGAGGGTGGAGTTACCAGTGTGTCGGGAGGAACAGAACAAGGAGCAGAGGGGGGAAGGAGATCGGGGCAAGACGTCCTGCCGGAAGGGGCGGAAAGCAGTACCGGGAGCAGTGTGGCTGTTGAAAGGAAGGTCAGGAGCAACGTACGCGCGCCAAGTTCAAATGTGGAGGCGCGCGGAAGTGGGGAGAGCTCTGGGGAGGAGCCTGGTGCCAAAGCACGAAGGAGGGGGGAGCAGGCAGGAGAAGACTCAGCCTCTGGGGAGTCCCGGAAGGAGGGAACACAGGGGGGCAGGAAGACCCTGCGGAAAAGGAAAGAGAGGAAAAGGTGGAGCAGCACAAGCCTCTTAAATTGGTGCAGGGGAGGGACGGACTCAGAGGGGACTTCTAACATCTAAGGGTAACAGATGCGGAGCCACGGAGTTTGGATGTAATGACGACAATGATCTTCAATAAAACCTTTTGTATATAGCTTGGACTGGACTTTGGTCTCTTGTGAGCTGGGACCCAGGGTGGCTCTGACAGCATCAATTCTTCAGCCTTCTTTATGGTCCAGCTCTCACTTCCATACATCACTACTGGGAAAACCATAGCTTTAAACCATAGCTTTCCAGTTCTTAAGGTTGCCCATAACATCCTCCTTGGTCCACTATCTTGGATTTGATACAAGCCTCAATCTCGGTGTTTATGTATTGTGTTAAGGAGCCAGTTCCACCCTGAGGCCAAAACCAATCATTGATGTTGACTGGAACTTAAGTATTTGCCTGGGAGGGAACAAAACATGGCACACCCCCATTATTCATAATCATTACAATTCTGCAATTACCCTCCCAGTCAGTTGCCAAGCTAATTCAAATCTGTTATCAGTGTTCTAGTCTAGTGTTACAGACCTCCTTTATCTTTACATTAAGATTTGCTAATCAGGCTGCATGGCTTGCTTGCCCTTGAGCTGTAGAATAAATTCCTGTTTTCCCCCTCCTCTTCTCCACCAAGTCTCCACTCTTAATAGACATGAAATGTGTATGCCATTTCAAAGATCCATGTGTATTAATCCTCCTTATGCTAATGCTTCACCTTCTCTCTCTCTCTCTCTCTCTCTCTCTCTCTCTCTCTCTCTGTTCTGAATGCTTAACCTTGATGTAAACTTTACATGACAGTTTTGCTTAACATAATTTATACTGAGTCATTGACTCTTGGAGCTCACAGTGAGCTTTTGCAACCACTTGGGTTGGCAGGTGGAGAAAGGCCCTGCATGAAAATTGGCCCTGCATGAAAAAAAGTTTTAATTGTGGTACATGCATTTATTTATCTGTTTTTGCTAAGCCACTCTAGGAACAACATTTTTTGACCCAAATAGCAAGGTGTAAATGCTCTAAGTAAATGCATAATTTATGCATAGGCAGCTGGTGAGTTCATATAAGACATTTTCTCCATAGCTTGCTCACCCAAACACTCTCGTTTGACACCTGAGGCCTTGCTTTGGGGCCCTCTTTGCCATGTTTGGTGGGTGGACACAAGAAATTTGTGTCCTTTATGGTGGTGATGCCAGTACTCTGCACTGCTCTGTCTACAGAGGCCCATATGGCCCAATCAAGACATTTCTCCTGGCTATAAGATCTGGGTCTTTTAGGAGAGGCTTTGTGGTAGGGAAAATAATTTCTTAGATTCCATCATAGAATCTCTAGTTTTAAAAGATCAAGGCGATGGGAAAGTTCTCTGGCTGAGCTCCCAGTGAGATGCTGCTTCTTCCACACCCCAGTGTACTCCGGCCGGTCCCCAACCCTTCAGAGAAAATTAAGTGGCATGCAAGTGATGGTGGAGAGATACATTCTGCCAGGTATGTCCATCTCACTGCAAGTTGGAAGCTATTGAACTTAATCCAGTATTTTTAGAGAGGCCATCACTAAACTGGTGCCCTCCAGACTACAACTCCCATCAGTCCCCCAGCCAGCACATTTTCAGGTTCTAGATTAGATTGACAAAGGCTGTTTCAGAGTGTGTGTTTTTGAAATGTCTTGAGGAAAGTAAATAACGACATCTGCCCCTGTCTTTGTCACTGTGATCCATTGTTCACCTGTGTGTTGCACACTTGTTTTCAAAATCAGCTCAGTGGCAGAGCATCTGCTTTCCATGAAGGAAGTTCCAGGTTCAATCCCTGGCATATCAACATATTGCTAGGAGTGTCTCCTGTCCCAAAGCCTGGATTGCTTCTGCCAGTCAGTGTAGCCAATACTGAGGTAGATCATCGAATGCAGGAATCACAGCTAATTGGAACAATCGTCTGACTTCCTGTGCTCCCAAGTAACCAGGCAACCTCATGTTTTCTGCTCCTGAAACATTGGGTGGCATTAATAATACTTGTTGTCAGATGGTGCTTTTACAGCACAGACTATTGTTTTGAGGAAATATATCAGCGTGCACATTTTGTTGGTTATCATCCCAAGGCTGCCATCTGTCATGCACACAGCTGGTCAAAGGGGGAATAAATACACACAATCAATTACTTTGATCATAACCGGATGCCTGGACCACATCTGCATGAACGACTTTCCAGTTGCAGAGACGGCCATTATATCAGGATCCATGAAGTGGGGCGAGGAAATGGATTAGCCACCAGGGTTTCAATTAACGGTTTTAGTTCCCTGTGGGATATTGATGTCCATCAACTCAGATTTTGTTGTCAGAAGCAGACAGCCACCACTGGTGTCTATTGTGCTTAATTTACACAGCTTGTAAAATCCTGGAAGTGAGGATTGATAGAAATGTCTGACTTTTTTATTTTTTAACCACAAGACAACATATAAATTATATCTTGCCCCTTCCTCTCCATCTTGAAAAGCTTTGGCTGAAAGGGCAGACTAATTCTGCTGTGCTGAGTGAAGGCCCAACCTCAGGGTGATCATTACCCTAAATCATGTTTACTGCATTCTAGAGAGAGAGGACACTAATCAGCTTTCTCTCTTATTTGGGCTAATGACGGCTAAATAATTTCATCCCACTACAATTGCTAAGAGCCAGGCTGAGGCAGTCAAGGGGGTGGGCAGCTGGAAAGGCACAGGACATTTAATCATAAATACAATATTGAGGCCAAAACACAGTGGAGGCTGTTCCATTTGGGTGGACGGGGCACAGTTTGGAGGAAAGGCGAGTAAGAGGTGACATGATCGAAATTTATAAAACGCTGCATGGCATGGAGAAAGCAAATGATTTTCTCCCTCTCTCAGAACACTAGAACTCATGGACACCCAAAGAAAGTGAATGTTGGAAGATTCAGAACAGAGTAAAGAAAGTCTCCTTCATGCAGAGAATAGTTAAAACTATGAGACTTGCTTGCACAAGAGACAATGCTGGCCACCAACCTGGATGACTTTAAAAGAGGATTAGACAAATTCATGGAGGAGAGGGCTACTGATGGCTACTAGCCACAATGGCCATGCTTCTGCCTGCAGAATTGGAGGCTGTACAGCATCTGAATGCCAGTAGCTGGAAACCACAGGAGGGAATTCTCTTGTGCTTGGGCCCTGTTGTGGGTTTCCCACAGGCATCTGTTTAGCCACTCTGGGAATGTCTTTCTTATGTCTTCAGTCTCCCTTCAGCCAACCCACACCTGCTTGCCTCCTTACTTACAAGCAGTCCTGTTACTTCCTTGATCTCCCTTGTAGAACTGATGAGGAAAGATAGTGGGGACAACACTAGAATTTGTTGGCTTTGGCTGTTGTTGCAGCTCTGGTTCTACCTATTATTGGCTCTGACTCCACCAACTGTTGGTCTCCTTGCCTTCTGCTTAATTGTTCTGATGGGTACTAGCCACCACTAGAGAATGAAGACAGAGGTTAGCAAGTCATCCTGCTCACATCCTGCTTCAGAAGACATCTGAAGGCAGCCCTGTTTAGGGAAGCTTTTAACGTTTGATGCGTTACTGTATTTTAATTGGGTGGCTCCCAACAAAATATTATTATAAATAATAATAATAATAATAATAATGCTGATGCAAGAAAAAAATTAGATTAGGTTACAACCTGATGACCATGGTGGCTAATCTTTCCATTTTGAACACGAATCTTGGGTTTAGAAGGAATAACAGCTACACAATAACTGTAAGTTACTAGATAAACGTATGAGCTTTGTCACATTATATCTGTTATATTGCATCCAACAGGCTTTATGTGTTTTCTATACTAGGTTAATGTATCCACAAGAGGAGCAAGAATTTTCATAAAGCTTTCAAAATGCTCTCTTCTTTTGTCGTAGTGATGAGCTAACACCCTTGGCTTGATCCTGAATTCGCTCAGTAATGATTACAAGCTTTCTCAGCAAAAGCTCAGAAAAATAATAATAATCTACTTTGGAGAGTTCTCCTCTGTGTCGTAATGCATGCTTATGCACACTGACGATGCCCTGTATATGAACTATATCATCCTGACCTCAGGGAATTGTAATTCCTGGCACCAACCATGGGAAAGAATGAATGAGAATTGGAGTACCACCATCAACCCTACACATACAAATAAGAGAAAAAGAGGGTTTCAGATATGATCTTAAATTCACATTTCTACATCAGTGTGCATTAAAAACAATTCTATTGCAAATTCACAAGCATTTTTGCGTGAATTTCTGTACACACATTTTTCTGCTCTACATACTTTTATATACTATTTCCTCTAACATAAACATTATAGCAAAGCAGTTTCCCCATATATAATAGATGTTTGTATGTTGTTCTCATTAACACAGGCATTTCGAAGTATAATCTTAGTATATGTGATCTGGACACATTACACTATATTGCAAAATTTTGGAGAAGTGCAAATGAGGATGTGTTTGGGTAAGTTCACCTTTAAATGTGAACTGAAGAAAAAATTTCCTCCATCCCTAGCAAGCGATGGGCAGCATTCAAAACAAAATGTTTGCACATTTTTTCAAAATAATTGTCCCAAATAGACACCATTTACTGAAAAGGCTACCAGGCCCAGCTGATCTGGCCATAGACAGACATGGCACATCCAAGAGAGTTGCATGGAGAGTAGAGGATCAACATGAAATAACTTTGCTGTTCTACAAAGCAGATGGCTTTGTAGCACACATCATTTGAGAGCAGAGAGAGTTCCCACTAGAGCAATGGGCTTAATGTTCAAATACTTTTTGCCATGTGCTTTCAAAGCAGCTGGTTTAGAATGCTTGGTCTACCGAATGGCGATTGCTCATGTTCAGAAGCTCACAGGGTCATGTTTTGTTTTGTTTTTAATCTATGCAAACACCAGGAGGAGGACCACACTGCTGGCCATCAGGCAGGCCACCAAGGTATCTGCTGGTTGGCATAGCTATCTGCAGTGGGGCAAGCCCATGCATGAGTAGGTGCTTGTGCATACATTTGCACACAATCAGGACTCCTGATCACACAGAGATCCCAAATGCCCAGAAGCCCATTTGCAAGAAGTTGCTCACATGTAGAATTCTTCTGTGCAGATATCTGCATCAATGCCCAGATGTCCAAGGGGTGGGGCTAATGGTGTGCTCAATGCTCGGAGTGCGGCCATGTTGCAGATATTAATATTGTGCAGTTTGAAGGAACTGGATGCATGAAAGCGGACTCCTTTTGGAAATGAAGCATATTTGTTAAAAAGAAAGAAAGAGGGAGTCCCCTTAAAAGTAGTTCAGTGAGGTCTGAGCATGCTCAGTAGACCCCAAGAGCCATGGAACGTTGAGTATCAACTGGACGTGGAAAACGGAACACTGTGGGGGAGGGGGAGTAAATTGGCATGCATGAATCCCTAAAAGCTTGCCTTATTCTCAAGTAGGGCTATGCTGGTTGGAATGTTGAACCTGAACACTCCTTTTAGGGGGCGAGAATATACTGCAGCATTTCATTGGTGTTCCCATTTATATACTGTATTCATTCATGTATTGCTTAAAATATAACACATATTTGTGACACAAATAGTGATCATCTGAGCATTGCAAGCTGGATTATTACAAACTCTTGTGGCACCACAACTTCCCCTTCTCCTCCCCCTTGTCCCTATTCAGCATATTGATTGATTGATTGATTGATTGATTGATTGCTGCTTGATCATCAATAACCTCTAAGTAGGTTATGGAAAATATAAAAAATACATTACACTTGTGGATAAAAATCAGATGCTGAAAACAACGACCCCCACCCCGCAAAATAAAACCAGCTTCATTTTTGTATTCAAATCAATGAGATTACAGGTCACTTAAATCCTACTGAGGGCCTTATATTCCACCCAAATCTCTGATTTGATGGTCCTGCAAATCTCAATGTTAGTTCTTGCCTTTTGATCAAATTCCTGAACCAAAGATTTAGTGGGTTGGACTAAATGACACTTTGGGTCCCTTCCAACTCTAGAACTCTGCAATTCCCTGATTCTATGATTACTAAAAGGTGTCCCCACTCTCATCTCACCCCACCACCCTGGGAATTTACAGCCTGCCTAACGAAACTGGTGTGCATCTAATAAAAGTCTAATTGGACTCCTGAAATACAATAAAATATGACTGCTTGACAGCTGTTTAATGCGGTCAGCAAAAAAGCACACTGCACTCAGTTTGCATTAAGTATTGTATTGGATTAAGTATTGGATTATTTATTCTTTCCGTAGATCACTCCAATCTGCCCTGCAGCAGCTGGAATTCTAGTTAGCACTTCAAAATGATCCATTTTTTTAAAAAAAAGAAGAGGAGGAAGAGGAGGAGGAAGAAGAAGAAGAAGAAGAAGAAGACAAGTTTGATAGCTATCAGAGGAATTTTGGGGAAGGGGATTCCAACTGGAACCCAAATAGTTAATATGGGAGCTGGCCTTTGCAATGACAAACTCATCTAGTCACCCTTTTTGAAATATCAATACAACTGTTTGCGGTAGGTAGAGAATACACAATCTCCTTCCTTTCCCTGATGTCCAATAAAAGGAGGCCTGCAATAAAAAGCAATGATTTGCATTGTCTGATGCAAAGCAATAACTATGTCCACTGCTAGAAAAGCTATCTTTATTACACAGCATAGCCCTTCACCCCCAGCTCGAAGCATTCATGGGACGGTGTATTTTAAGTTCAGCCGATGATAAAGCACGGGAGAGGAGCTCGGCTGGAGTGGCAGGTTTGTGATGGAGTCATAAGATGGGTTCACGAAACAGATAATATATGAAGGAGAGGGGGCACATCCTGAGCTCAGAGCTCTTGCTGTCTTGTGTCCAATCCCTACTAATTCCTCTTTTTATGTATAAAATGACAGATAATCCTGCCTCCTCTTCCACAGATGGGGTGAGCCTAGCATCTTGATTGCTTCTGAGAGTTCTCCTGTAATGCAGTGAGTTTTGGGGGGGCTAGACTAGAGCTGCCTGCTGCCTTCAGAATAGAGAAGGAGAATGGGCAGGAAGGGAAAATGCTTAAAAATGGATTAAAAAATAAAAATCATGATTATATTGCTTTTTAAAAAATATACAAATTGGGGGCTGCAACAAGATGTTGCAGCACTGCACACTCCTGTTCAGGGTTCCAGGCAGTCATCCGCTCTTATTTCATCATTTGTTTGATTCATATCCCACCTTTCTTTCAAGGAGCTCAAGGTGGAGTACATGGTCCTTGCCCTCTTCATTTTAGCCTTGCAAGAACCCAGCATCACTGGGGCTTATCTGACCTCCCATCACCAACGTCCTTGGCGCTTACCTGACGTCCCATCACCAGCATTATTGGGGCTCACTGGGAGCGTGGAGGAGCAAGGCAGCTGCAAGGTCGCCATGGTGCAAAAACACCAGCAGGAGTGCTAGACTGGCCCCACAGACAGCTCCTGGTCCTTGCATGTACAGTGGTACCTCGGGTTAAGTACTTAATTCGTTCCGGAGGTCCGTACTTAACCTGAAACTGTTCTTAACCTGAAGCACCACTTTAGCTAATGGGGCCTCCTGCTGCCACCGCGCCGCCAGAGCATGATTTCTGTTCTCATCCTGAAGCAAAGTTCTTAACCTGAAGCACTATTTCTGGGTTAGTGGAGTCTGTAACCTGAAGCGTCTGTAACCCGAGGTACCACTGTACATAAATATGCCAAGGAACCACAACACAGTCTACCATCAGGCTTTGGTGTGCTCCAAGCATAAGGAGAAATACAAGTTTGTGTTTTAGGCAGTGAGGATGGAATGCTTTCCATGCCTGTCCATTCACAGTTTACATGGGGTTCATTCCAACCTGGATGGCTTTAAATGAGGATTAGACAAATGCATGGAGTGGAGGTCTGTGCTGATAGCTGCTAGGCATGATGGCTATTCTACAGTTGGAGGCAGCAAAGCTTCTGAATGCCAGTTGCTGGAAACCACAAGAGGGGAGAGGGCTCTTGTGCTCAGGTCATGCTTTTGGGTTTCCCACGGGCACCTGGTTGGCAACTGTAAGAACAGGATGCTGGACTAGATGGGTCATTCACCCGAACCAGCAGGCTCTTCTTATTTTTCCATATGTACCGTGAGAACAGGATGCTGGATTAGGTGGGCATTGGCCTGATCCAGCAGACTCTTAGCTCCATATGTATTTTGATCAATCAATCAATATTAATCATAGCCCTATGCATCAAGGTGCAATATACTTGGAGATGCATCTAGGAAGACTATACTTGGAGATGCAATATTCCTGGATGATACTTGGAGATGCAAGTGTTCTTTACAAGCATCCAAAGTGATGCAGAAGGACAATTCTCTACCTGGGTGATTGGTTTTTCATGTTGTTGTTTTTTTAAATGGTTTGGGATTCCTGTTTGTGACTTCCACCTTCATTATTTAACTTCTGTCAGTCCTGCTATAAGTCATCATGGAATCTGAAGTGGTGCTTCTCTAATATGACACATCCTCATAGGATGTATTTTTAAATTGGGGGGGGGGAGAGAGAAAGAAAAATAAGGGGAAAGAACCATTTAAAGTTAGTCTATTAATAGATCCCCTTACATAAGAAGACTACTGAGGTCAGTACGCACACACTCATGTAGATGTATTGACGCAATAGAAGATACACCATGAGGATGAACTAAAATGAAGCTTTGTTTTGTCTGCTGTGTTGGAAGTAGTGATGGCTGTGGAATGTGTCTGGATTTTAAAGGTATGCAGGCACCGGGTGATTACTTTGCTTAATGCAACATCAAATCTAGTGCTAGGAAAGAATTTCCAGTTGAAGTCTATGCAGACCTGGAAAGTCTATCATTCTTTCGATTTCTGACATTCCGACTGTGAGTTTTGTAGGCACCAAGATGGAACCACACATGAAATATGCAGAGGGTCAGCCAAGAACAGGAGAGCACATGAAGTTGTCAGAATTGTGGTCCATCTAGCTCAGTACTGCCAAACACTGGCTGGCAGCAGCTCACCAGGATTTCAGACAGGAAGCTTTTCCCAACCTTTCCTGGACATGCCAGGGACCATAGCTGGAATCCTCTGCATTCAAAGTAGAGGCTGTACCAGAGAGCCACAACCCTTTCCCATAAAACATGACCCTCCCCTTTTCTCCTGCATTCCTTGATCTCCAAAACAATTCCAGTGTATGAATTATTTCAAAAATAATAAAATTCTTCCCTTTTTGTTATATCTTCTACATTTCCGATGATAGTTTACTTTTTTTTAAGCATTCTATCGGTTTTTGAAATAATTCATACATTAAATGGGGGTTGTTTTTTTTACATATCTATTAAATAGATAGGCCACAAACTTTAATAGAAAAACACACCTGAATGCAGATAGACTGAAAGATAATCTAAGTTTGTTGTATTACTTTTACTTGCAATTGAAAATAGATTTAGCAGATTTGAGCTGCATGCTTTTCATTTTCTATACAAATTGTCTGTTTTTGAAAATTGAAGTTAGCAATTCGGTGAGGGGGGTGATGGTGCAAGTAGTTTGCCTTGCCTAGGGTGCAAAACAGCCTATCAACAGCACTGAGCAGAACAGAGTTCTCTGCTACATTGGAGGGCAGCATTCCCTGACATTTCTCTAACAGATAATTTCCAAATTATGTCTGAACTTTCATATGTCAAAAAAGCCACTTTCAGAAATACTGTGGAATGCAGCACAAATTTAGCATTCGTGTTATTTGCTTCCAGGAAAAAGAAAAAAGAAACCGCTTGCAAATAACACGGAAATGCATTATAGTCCATTATATTTCCAGAAGTGGCTTTTGCATTGTGTGAAAGCTGAAATATAATGCAGAAATAACAATTAGGGAGAACATGCAGGAGAGGAGATAAAGGGGGCTCTTAAAAGCATTATTGCTATTGCATGAACAAGAGGCTAGAAATGGATTTCACTTGTCAAGAGCTCTCTGGACCAGGAGTGTGTGTGTGCATGTGTGTGTGTGTACACACCCACCCACCCACCCACCCACCAAAAACATACAATTTTCTTATTTCTCTCCACTTGCCCTCTTCTCTTCCTCTCTCTTTTCAGAAACTCTGAGTTGTTGTTATTGCTGATGCCTCTCTGCCTGTTGCTAATCTCAAAACCACTTTCTCTGGAGTGGTTAAAGGCATTCAAATTCAACTGGAGGAAATCACTAGGAATTGCCCTCCTTACGTCTCTCCATGATGGCTGCGGTCAATGGAGGTCAACCTTCTCAAAATGTCCTTCATGCAAGAAGCCAGAATGGCAAAGCAATGCATCCTTCTGTTGCTTGGGGTGATCCTTCCTCCATGGTCTGACAAAGGACTGGGCCACTCTGTCCAAAGAGTAAAAATGCATGACCCTCTATGTTTATTACACATATATCCAACAATTAACCAACAATTAAAAGCAAACATGAAATAGGCACATTGTGGTTGCTACTATAGACATGTGCACTGTTCCACCATAATTTGGTAAGATGCTACTGCAATGCTACATAGGCCAGACACATCCCAACTAAGTGACCATTTTAGGTCAGGACTAGGGAGCTTCTGTGTGGCAAGTCTCAGCACCCCTGACCATTGGCCATGTTAGCTCAAGATGGAGTCCAGAGACATCTGAAGGGTGACATATTTCCTATCCCTATTTCACAGCTCAAGGGAAATGAGAAATCCTCAGGTTTATGAAAGGGGAAGTGTTCTGGCTCAGTGGAAGAGCATCTGTTTTACATGCAGAAGGTGCCATGTTTAATCCTTGGCATCTCCAGGTAGGGCTGGAAAAAGCTCCTGGTTCAAAACCTTGGAGAGCCACTGTCAGTATAGAAAACATGGTGCTAGATGGACCAGTGGTCTGACTCAGCATAAGGCAGCTCCCCTGCACTTCCAAAAAATAATGCCCAAATCATAATGGCGCTGGCCTGAATAGGTTTGCTTCTTTGCTCCAGGGCTTCCGGAGTCAAACACTTTAGTGCTATCACAAATTCAAGAAACCTTATTTGATTAAGTATATGAGTTTCAGAAAATCTACTATTCAGTTCAATCAGTATATGAGTCACTTATAAAAATAATATATTTAGGGGACATATTACTCAAATGATCAAATTGACTGATTATTCAAATTTGCAGAAATTTGAATATAGGGAAACGATTCTGAAGAGTCATGGAAGGTACTGTCTTGGGGGAGACATTCTTTCATGGTGTAGAACAGAGAGATTGTCCTTTCTGTGCTTGCTTTCAGCAATTTTTAGAAGTCATTATAACAAAAATTATTTCATTGTATGTGTGTGTTCACTATCATCAAAGTACACATTTAAATATGTATTTTAATATATTTTAGTGTGTATTCCCTCCCCGCCCAGTATGTATTTACATAATGTTTGATACATTTAAATTGCCACGAACAGTGTCACAACATTTGGGGAGGGGGATATGAAATCCAGTAGGCAATGGATAGAGCAACCCAAAAGCTGATGGTAGAATGAGCAAGGGGTTCCTTTGCCCAGCTCTCTTGGCTAAGGCATCCTCTTGCCATCCCCTGCATGTATGGGTCCACAAGAGATCAACTGCTTGGAGCCAGCACAAAAGCCCATAAATGGGGCATTCTAGGAGCAAGAAGGGAATGAGCTGGGCTGGGGACTATTGGGTCCTGAGTTGGCTTCACCGCTGTCACTAAGATTGCCAGATCTTCATGTCTGACCTGAAGTCTCCAGGTTTGCCTGATCCCCTCCAGGTGGCAGTTGGAGGGCTTGAATATTCAGGTGTAGGGGAGAGTCTTTTACTTTCAAAACAAAACAAAACAAAACACAAAATATTAAGCTTACTTAATGGAGCTGGCTGCAAATTATTGCATAGACCCATTTCTTCCCTCCCAATGAACCTCCATATCTGGGGTCTGCCCATGTGACATTGTCACTATAACATCACCAGAGGCCATCCCTGGCCTTAGGTTTGGGCACTGAGATATCAGGGGCAGAGATACTCCTTACCTGGCAGCTGTTGATGAGACATGGGGTTACAAATTTTAGCATGGGTCTGCAGCAGCTCCAGGCTAGCAAAGCAATCTCACCTCACCTGTACCCTCTTTGGAGTTCAATAGTGACTGCACTGCTTCATAAAGCCTCAGCAGTGGCTCAAGAAAGGCAGAGAAGATTAAGAAATTACAATGAACAAATTCCCCTGTGTGAGGGGGATAGCAAAAATAGGAGAAAGATCTGTGTCCACTGTCAGTCAGGAGAAGGACCAGTTGACATGATTCCCTTCTTCTCCCTCTCTACTTTCTTACATTCTTGAGCACAGTACTTTATAATGATAGGGCATCCACATATTCAGTGGTGAAAAGCTGAATAATCACACGATGGAGAATCAGGTGATGAACAACCTTATTGAATCGGGTGTCCAAGCGCCTAAAAGAATTTCCTGAAAAAAACAATGCAGCACTGTTCAACCAGCCCGTGCTAAATCCTTTTGTTTATTTGTGCCACATGATTGGAAGGCACAACTGTAAATCCATCTTTTCTTATTTCCTCTTTCCTTCTTCCCTTAATTGGGATTTAGTTGGATGTAGCACATAATTTAGTTATCACTAAAAGGATTAATTTGGGCAATTCCACCCAGCCACCCCCTGTACTAAACATTTCATCCAGATGAAAATTGGCACATGCAGACCAATCGACAAACCGACCTCCCAAATCAAATACATGCACATCAGCAAATCTCACACATTTAGGACAGGGGGGATTCTTTTAGGCATTTTAAGTGTCCCTGATCAATTTAGCTTCCAAGACAGGTCAATCAAGCTATAATTGTCTCTAATCATTACTTCTACCAGCTGCGAGATTCTTTACCTGCATCCAAGTCTGGTTTTTTTTAAAAAATATTTTAGAAGGGGAAGTATAGCAGCTTCTCATATCTAAGAAATCTGCAGCAAAATAATTTCCAGTTTCATGTGTACAGCAGAGAACCTGTCAAACAGTGAAAACCATTAATGCATGTGGAAAACATATAGGGGGTATGCAAGTTTTAATTTAAATAGAGGCTATGGGGTAGTGCGGTGCAGAAAGTAAAATATCAGTCTTAAGACATGAGAATCTCAAGTTGAAATACCAATGGGGTGACCTTGGCAAAAGGTTATGTCACAGCCTAGCCTACTTTGCAGGTTTGTTGTAAGAATAAATGGGAGCAGAATGGGATGTTAGTGTACATTCTGTGCCTTCCCTAGTTTTGGCAGCCTGGGGAAAAGAAGCTTTATGAATTAAGGGCAATATTAAAGGTTTCCAGTGAAAAATGTGTGTGGAAATTAGGGCATGGGTGAAGCTTACAGTTTGCATTTCTATGTGACTTTCTAAATTGGCATTTTCTTTGGCACAGTTCTCCAGCTAAAGAAAGCATAGAATAATAAGACAGTATATTGGTGAAATATATTGTCGGGACGCAGGTGGCGCTGTGGGTAAAAGCCTCAGCGCCTAGGGCTTGCCGATCGAAAGGTCGGCGGTTCAAATCCCTGCGGCGGGGTGCGCTCCCGTCGCTCGGTCCCAGCACCTGCCAACCTAGCAGTTTGAAAGCACCCCAGGGTGCAAGTAGATAAATAGGGACCGCTTACTGGCGGGAAGGTAAACGGCGTTTCCATGTGCTGCGCTGGCTCACCAGATGCAGCTTTGTCACGCTGGCCACGTGACCCAGAAGTGTCTCCAGACAGCGCTGGCCCCTGGCCTCTTAAGTGAGATGGGCGCACAACCCTAGAGTCTGTCAAGACTGGCCCATACGGGCAGGAGTACCTTTACCTTATATTGGTGAAAATAACATACAAAATGTATTCTATTGGGGGGAATTACTTGCGAAATGCTCATACTAGGCAAAAATTTGGACAAAGATACATTTATTTGGAAGCATGCAGGGAAATGGATTCCCTAATAGCTGCAAGGTGAACTGGAAAAAACAAGAAATGGATAGAAACTTAATTTGACAGAATTGCCCATCCCCAGGCACACTCATACACACCCTCCTTTTTAAAATTATAAATGGATCAATTGCCAGACACATGCTGCCAGGAAAAGCTGCCATTAGAGGAGGTGTAGTGTAGTGTAGTGGGTAGAGCATTGGCCTTTGCCAGGGCTATATAATGGACAGTAGTCTGAGGTAAGGAAGATGCCTGGAACCAGGAGCCATGGGGCATCTGCTTATGTTCTCAGGCCAGTGTCCAGGACTGATGAGTAAATCAGAATCAAGGGCCAAACCAGGAGTCAGCAATGAAGACCATCTAAGGATGTAGAAAGTCACAAAGGTGCTCATTGAGACCTTGCTACTCAAGCCAGGCTTAATGGGAACAGGAATTCCTCTTACAGTCCTTCCTGTCCATAGGATCCAATGGCCAGCCTGGGCAGGTAGAGAGAGTCTAGGGCCTGAGGAGCTGACACCTGTAGTTTGAAGGTTCACCACAAGGGGCAGCTGTACACAGATCCAGCAGTTCACTGTGGCAATTGTGGAGGTCCTGGGGTAGATTTGCACCTCTCTCCCCCTCCTTTCTTCTCTCTCTCTCCCCCTCCCTCCCTCCCTCTTTCTCCCTCTGTTCTGAGGCTCGGCTCACCCCAACGGCTTCCCCGTTGGACCACCGAGTGCCCTGAAAATATTCCAGAGATGTTTAGTTTCCTTCCTGACGCAGTTTTTGGGTTTCTTGCATATTCATCCTCAGCTCGTTACACTGTAATATATGCTGCCTTTACTTACAGTGCAGATGTTTCCAGGAGAAAGTGACACATTTTTGTGAGCCCCTTTCTGATCAAACTGCTCTTTTCGATGTACGCTCACATTCCTCATCCCAATAAAAAAAGAACACTCCAGTCATACATCTCAGACATGACAGCTACATCCAGCTGCTAATTAGATAAGTGACAGATGTTTGTTCCTTACTTCTCTTCCATAAAATGCTCAGCAGGAGACCTTCGCCCCCACTGCGTGGAGCCACACTTTGAATTCATATTGGGATGCTGTTATGAAATCCTCCCACTGAAAACCACACTCCACCTCCTCCAGCTCACTCTTTCTCCACTCTGTACGTTAATGTTATTCTTTTCACCCCGTCTAGCTGTCAAGCTCCTTCTGTGTGGAAAGTCGAATCTTACAAACGTGCAATGACATTGGGTCTACCTCGGCTCTTCCTCAAAGTCAAGGTGCTGCATTTTAACAAAGTTATTCCCCAATCTAGTGCCCTCCTGAGGTCTGGGGCTACAGGTGGAGGCAGTGGTCAATTGTTTCAGGTGTAGGCATTCCATAGAATTGTAGAGTTGGAAGGGAACCCAAAGTTCACCTAGTCTAACCCACTGCAATGCAGGAGTCACAGCTAAGGAATCCCTGACAGATGCCCAGCCAACCTCTGCTTAAAAACCTCCAATGAAGGAGAGTCCACCACATTCTGAGGGAGTTCCGCTGTCAAACAACTCTTATCCTCAGAAGGTTCTTCCAAACGTCTAGTCAGAGTATCCTTTCTTGTAACTTGAATTATTATTATTTATTTAATTTCTACACTACCTTACATCTGAGGATCACAAAGCAGTTTACAACATAAAAATACAAAAATACATACCATAGCAACAAATAAAACCAATGCCCCCAATAGTTTAAAAAGTTATAGATATGAAGAAGGCTGTACATGCAGTTTGCAATCTTCAGTCTGGCAGGAAAGGGTTGTGAATTATAGCAAAGACTCCTCTGCTCCTCTCTCCCAATTAACCTCCATCTCCAGGGCCCATCCCATGACATCACTTGGGGCAACCACTGGTTTCAATTCACCTTCTTTGTTTTTGTTAGTGCTGCCTCTCATTACTGGATGGGAGACTATTGAAAATGTGCCACTTGATCATTTTTTAAATCTATTTTCAAACCACTCACCCCAACAGAATCTGTTTATAATCAATTACTCTTTACAGCTGCTCCTCTCAATGAAACCACAACGGATAAATTAATTTACCTCCCTTAACATTTTTCTACATGATAATAAGTGCGTCGAGTCAATGCTTTGAAGATGAATCGGAATTTGACAGGAAATTGAGAAAAATAATGAATTAAAGATCAGTTTTAAGTAAGGAAGACAGCGTTTTCCATTAATACAATTCCACTCCTTTCATTGGGAGCAAGCGGAATTTTTGTGGGACTGAAATGCTTCAGATTTTCAGCACTGCATTACAAGGATTGTTCTACTTGCCAAGGTGGTTATCCGCTGAAATCAGAAACATAATTATGGTCAGTGGAACTTCTAATCTTGAAAAGACCTTCGGATCTAATCCTTCACGCTATCGGTCTGTATCTGGATTTTCTTTGTGTTTCTTTCGGAGTGATTAACTACAAGGGAAGAGTCTGTCTATAGAATTATAAAGGCGGCAGGAGGGGAGGGGAGAGGAATTATATTATGCACTTCCCCCTAACAAACCTTCAGAGCTATGGAACATTATTAATATTATTATGTAAATGTATTTATAGCCTGCCTTTCTACCAAGTTAGGAATCAAGGTGGCTTGCAACATTTGAAAACAACATTCCAAAATACAAAATAATAAAACAAACTGGTTAAAAACAGTAGCCGAAATGCTCCAAAACACATTTTAGAAATAAAACGCAGCAGCCCAGTGATCAGCATGGCCTGCACCTTAGTTTTCAAAGACCTGTCTGATGATGCTTGCTGCTCAGAAGGATAGCAAAGAGGCAGCCAGTCTAACCTCTCTTGGGAGGGAATTCCACAATATGGGAGAAGCCACAGAAAAGGCGCTCTCTTGTGTCACCACCAACCATGGACTCCTCTGCTCCCCTCTCCCAATTAACCTGCATTAGTCAAAAAACATGCAACAACAGATGGCTCTGGAGAGCAAAAAAAATATCTTTGCGATTTTACATAGCGGTTTTGTTTTGTTTTTTTGTTTTAACAATTTAATTTCTGACTTATTTATAGCATTTCCCCCCTTTGTGTAGATCCACCCCATATCTCTGATGTTGATGGACTGGAAGAAGTTGCTCCCCTAAGGATCTTACCACCTGGGCAGGTTCATTTAGGGAGAGAAGATCTTTCAGGTAACCTGGCCCCAAGCAATATTGCAATAGCAAGAATGCCTTTGCTTTCATGGGGGGGTAATAATAATAATAATAATAATAATAATAATAATAATAATAATAATTTATTTATATCCCACCCATCTGGCTGGGTTTCCCCAGCCACTCTGGGTAGCTTCCAACAAAATATTAAAATACAATAGTCCAGATATTAAAAGCTTCTCTAAACAGGGTTGCCTTCAGATATCTTCTAAAAGTCTGGTAGTTGTTTTTTTCTTTTGACATCTGGTGGGAGGGCCTTCCACAGGATGGCCGCCACTACAGCCTGGTTCCCTGTAACTTTGCTTCTTGCAGTGAGGGAACTGCCAGAAGGCCCTTGACGCTGGATCTCAGTGTCCGGGCGGAACAATGGGGGTGGAGACACTCCTTCAGGTATACTGGACTGAGGCCATTTATCTAATGGTGCATACAGCTCTTCCAGGGATGAGCCTGCTCACATGCCCAGTGACGCTTGCTTTACAAGTGAAATGTTTTGCACCAGTCTTCATCCAACTTAGTGCCCCCCCAGATGTTTTCAGACTGCAACTCCCATCAGCTCCAGTGAGCTTCGTCTGTGGTCAGGGATGATGGGTGCTGTAGTCCACAACACCTGGAAAGCACAGGATGGAGGGGGGCTGTATGACACACTAAAGGTCTCAGCGTTTAACCACCGACCATTGGCCATGCTGGCTAGGGCTGATGGGAGACTCCAACAACATCTGGAAGATACCAAGTTTCCCACCTCCTTGGCCTATACTGACAAGCTTCAGTCAGAAATCTTTCTCAGCCTAAAGTGAGGAGCTGTTGAGAAATTGACCTCAGACCTTTTGCATGTGAGCTATGACCCTTCCTTGCTATTAGCTTATCTGTTTAACCTGGAGACAGTTTAAAATTGAAGCTGCACACTCATTATACCTTTAAAGTACATTTAGAGCACATTCTTTCCCTCAAAATATTACAGCACTGTACTTTACCCCTCACGGAATTACAATTCCCAGAAACCCTTAACAAACTACAGTGCCTAGAATTCTTTGAACGGGCTTTGAAGGAATAGTGTGGACACAACCTGAGTTTGTTTATCGATTGATTTCAATGTTTTTTAAGCCTCGGGCCGCTCACCAAATAGATCCGATTCTAAAAGATGCATTTCAACTCAGAATTAAAACAGACATCAAACCAGCATCAGAGGAGGTGTTCCCACAGTAGGGACTCACCCAGAAACGCAATAGGATAGAATATTTTGGGCTGCAAAAGGGAAGTCTTCTAAAATATATATATCCCTTGGCTGTTTGTAGCTTGGAAAATGAAGCAAATACAACCACAGATGCCCACGCCATCTCGTTTGTTTCAGTGGGCCAAGATGTGGATCTTTTTTTAAAAAAAGAGGAAGAATGGGGGCCAAAGGTTCAGCTTCCATAACATTAGGCTTATCTCTGCTAGCATATTCTGGCCTGTCTCTATCTTCCCAACTGCCCTCCGTGTACCTTCCGCAGTGGTAGAAACTGTGGCTGGCGAGCATGTAACATGCATATTGCTCTCCGATTTAATTAAAAGATAAGAGAGGGTGGTGAAGGGGAAAGCACTTCCTTATCATTTCTGCAGACCTGGGTTTAAAAAAGGAGCAAGAGATCAGAAGCAAAAGCAACTCACTAGTCTCAATAGTGCTGCAGGAGACACCGCAATGCCACACACACCCCACCCAAGGCGAGGCCAAAACAATATCGGGAAATGCGGATAAGTGGGATTGGTGAGGTTTCCACCATCAAAAAAAGGACAGATCAGCCTTATTTCCCATCCATTCCAGTTTTGCATGCATTCATTCATTCCCCCATTCATTATTTGTTGTTGTTTAGTCATTTAGTCATGTCCGACTCTTCGTGACCCCATGGACCAGAGCACGTCTTCCACTGCCTTCCGCAGTTTCGTCAAACTCATGTTAGTAGCTTCAAGAACACTGTCCAACCACCTCGTCCTCTGTTGTCTGCTTCTCCTTGTGCCCTCAATCTTTCCCAACATCAGGGTCTTTTCCAGGGAGTCTTCTCTTCTCATGAGGTGGCCCATTCATTATTAGTATAGCTTTAAAAAAAAAAAAAAACTGCATGAAAATTCAAATTTCAGTTCGCATTTTATTTCCGGGTGTATTTCCCCCACAAAAGAGTCAATTCTAAATGTGTTTACTCTCACAATTTGAAACATGTTTCATTCTGTAATGAACTCATTTTTATGTGCATTCTGGTACTTTTTTGAGTGGAAAACTTATTGCAAAATTCAAAGAGGTGCAAAATCTGAAGGAGTTTAAATCTGCACATTGGTCTGGGAGGTGCAGATCAGACCAGTTCATCCCAGAATCTATGAAGAACAAGTCCCTTGTGCATCCATCGGACCACCCCAAATGTTTATTTTTTATGGGAAGCAATGCTCAGTTTGCCTCTTCTAAGCCTTATTTTGGCTAAATACAATTGACTTTCAATAAATATTGCAACTAATTATATCCACACATAAGTTTTCGCACACATATCTATATCTACTTCTATCTATCTATCATCTATCTATCTATCTATCATCTATCTATCTATCTATCTATCTATCTATCTATCTATCTATCTATCATCTATCTATCTATCTATCTATCTATCATCTATCTATCATCTATCATCTTTCATCTATCTATCTATCTACCTACCTACCTACCTACCTCTATTTCATTGGCTTTCTTTTCCCGCTGATGTAGTTGACTGAATTGCTTTGTTATTTTAAAATTGGATTCCAATTAAATGAAAGATAGCAGTCCTTAGCTCTGAGTCTTTTGTTGACATCTAGAGGGATTTTGCAATGTGCAAAAGCATCACATTGATCTGGAATCGAACAGTGCTGAATTATGAAAGCCTTCAGGTTACTCTTTTTTGGAAAAAAAAACCCCACAACTTTTTGGCATCAAGCACAATTTAGTAGCTGCTACTAGTGTGTGCCAGTATAAAAATACCTATCTTGGCAAACACATGCAGGAATAATCAATACTTCATAATATTACTCAAAAATGTCCCTGCAGAGACTTTCGTTTGGAGCTATTCTGTGTATTCAGAATCTTTCTGGCAGATTGGGAAGGGACATAAGAGATAAAAATCAATTTCCTTCAAGATTTCCATTTGGAAAAATTCACTCTGTAGGACCATCAAAGTGTCATCTTTAGTGTGTCTTTATAATAAAATGACTCAGGTTTTTTTAAGGATTGCCACGCTACAAGCATAGCTTACGCTCCAGCTTTGACTCCTATTTATGCACGCGTATTTCATCACTAGCAGATCAAGTTCAGGTATCTTCAGTTAAATGGATCTCAGGCAAAGTCGAGAAAGACCTGAGCCCTGGGACAGCCAACAGGGGATCCTCCAGGTATTACTGGACTCCAACTCCCATAAGCCCCAGTCAGTGTTGCAAGGATTCAGAAGGATGGGAGCTGTAGTCCATCAACCTCTAGAAATGTCATATTGGCTACCCTTGCCTATGAAATGTCAATAAGGGCTGGAGGACATATGGAAAGGATGACTCAGGCCACATTCACACCATGCATTTAAAGTGCTATGATACTACCTGAAACCATCCCCAAAGAATTTGGGGAGCTGTAGTTTGTGAAGGGTGTTGAGAGTTGGTGTTGTTGTTTAGTCATTTAGTCATGTCCGACTCTTTGTGACCCCACGGACCAGAGCACACGAGCCACTCCTGTCTTTCACTGCCTCCCGCAGTTTGGTCAAACTCATGCTGGTAGCTTTGAGAACACTATCCAACCATCTCATCCTCTGTCGTCCCCTTCTCCTTGTGCCCTCCATCTTTCCCAACATCAGGGTCTTTTCCAGGGAGTCTTCTCTTCTCATGAGGTGGCCAAAGTATTGGAGCCTCAGCTTCAGGATCTGTCCTTCCAGTGAGCTCTGAGGGCTGATTTCCTTAAGAATGGATAGGTTTGATCTCCTTGCAGTCCATGGGACTCTCAAGAGTCTCCTCCAGCACCATAATTCAAAGCATCAATTATTCTGCGATCAGCCTTCTTTATGGTCCAGCTCTCAGAAGATGCCTATTCCAATCCTAGACCTACAATTCTCAGAATAGTTTAGCAATCAGTCCCACTTCCCAGGGAACTCTGGGCCACATCTCTCTGAATACTAGTTGATGGGAATCACAAGCAGGTGGTGTGCTGAATTTGAGGACCCACTGCTGTGTGGGGCTCTGGACCTCTGCCCCAAAGTCCCACTCTTGGGGCACCACAGTGGTGCTGCGACCGGCTACAGGGATAGACTCGAGCTTCTTGCTTTAAATTCTGTCCCTTAATATGTGCAGTCTATTTCAAAACTGTAAGGAAAGTCAGCCAGGCAGCACCCTTCAACTTTAAGTACAGCATTTGCAAGGATCCGCTATTAACTACAGCAAAAGTCAAGAGCTGATCCTCATTTGTAATGAGGTCATCAAGGTTTTATAATTCTTCCAGTTGCTTCTCCTCAGGACAAAAACTATTACTGGAGTTATTAAAAATTAAAATGCAAACATTCAGATCGGCGGCTGGAGTCGCCGTCCAAATCGCAGCTTAATATTCCTCTGCTGTCCTTCGTGGTTTTGCAAAGAACTTCTGGAGGCGACGCACGCGGCTGTGCTTTAAGGGGGAAAGCATTTTTTTTAAGTGGAATGAAAAGTGTTTTGAGGGCTATAAGCTATTTCATGCATTGCCAAGCAGCATCAGGACAGCTAATAAAAAGAAAAATGTCACCCTCTGCTTCCAGACACAAACAGCCATCAAGTTCCAGAACCAGACTGGACATTATTTTGGAGGTACTGATACTCTTGATCAACACAGGGTTGCCTGATCTACAGGTGTGCCTGGCTCCCTCCAGGTGACAGGGGAGGGCTTGAGTCTCCAGGTGAGCAAGTGTGCCATGTCTGCAGTGTGCAAGCTTCAGCCCAACAGCCTGAAAGCACTCTGCAGAGTCTGCCCTCATCTCATACCCTTAAACATTTCACCAATGAAAATAGGGACGTCCCATTCCATAATGACAATTTTACTATTTATACCCCACACATCTTAATGGGTTGCCCCAGCACTCTGGGCAACTTCCAACATATATAAAAGCATAATACTGTGGAACCTTGGTTCCTGAACTTAACCCATTCTGGGAGTCTGTTCTATTCCTGAAACAGTTTGGGAACCAAGGCGCGACTTCTGATTGGCTGTGGCAGCTTCCTGCAGTCAATTAGAAGCCGCAGAAGCCACACCAGGTGTTCGGCTTCCAAAGAACGTTAAAAAAACAGGAACAATTTCTTGCGGTTTTCATTTGTTTGGGAGCTGGAATGTTCAGCTCCCGAGGCATTCAGGAGCCAAGGTTCCACTGTAAAACATTAATCAGTGTGGTGTAGTGGTTAAGAGCAGTGGACTCCTAATCTGATGGATTTGTAATCTGGTAAACCGGGTTCGCGTCTCCGCTCCTCCACATGCAGCTGCTGGGTGACCTTGGGCTAGTTACACTTCTCTCTGAAGTCTCTCAGCCCCACTCACCTCACAGAGTGTTTGTTGTGGGGGAGGAAGGGAAAGGAGATTGTTAGCCACTTTGAGATTCCTTAGGGTAGTGATAAAGCGGGATATCAAATCCAAACTCTTCTCTTCTTCATTAAAAGAAACATTACCTATACAGGATTGCCTTCAGGTGGCTCGGGGGTCAGATAACTCCATACCCTCCAACATTCCTCCAATTAAAATAAGGACATCCTAAGGAAAAGTATGACATTCTGGGATTAAATCAGGAACTGGGACGGCTTCTCTAAATCAGGGACATCTCTGGAAAATAGGGACACTTGGATGGTCTGTCATCCACTCCCCTCTCCCAATTAACCTCCATCTTGAGGGCCTGATCTATGATATCACCAGGGCCACTCTGTGACAACATCAGGTGCTGCTCCTAGGTCTCAGGTTTGGGCCCTGAAATCTCAGTGACTGGGGTGCTCTTGACCTGGCAACCCTTACTGTCACTCAACAGCACGGACACTGATCTGGGACTGCAACAGCTCCAGGCTGGCAAATCAATCTCACAGCTCCTTCACCTTTTGTGGATGCTGTGGGGGCTACACAGAATGCAGATTGCAAGGTTCAGACCAGCAGGAGCAGGCTGCAAATTATAGCACAGGCCAATGAAGGTCTTTCTTCATCTTCTCCCCCCTCTCAATCAACAACTACCTCTGGGGCCTTCCCCCATGATATCACTGGGTTTGCCCTGTGACATCACCAGGTGTGCCTCCATGACATCATCGGGGCCATCACTAGATCTCAGGTTTGGACCCTGAAATCCTTGCCTGAGATGCTCCTGATCTGATAGCAGCTCTCCAGGATTCAGACAGGGGTCTCTCCCAGTGTTATCCAGAGATGTTGATGGTTGAACTTGTGATATTCTGTGTGCAAAAGCAGGAAGAAGGTCACCCCATGCAATTGGAGCCACCCTCCTTAATTTATTTGTTCCATTATTCCATATAACAGGAGGGGGCCCTCTTGGTAATTTTACCTCCCTCAGAAGTTTTGGAGGAGGCAACCCAGGAGAGCGACTTCTCTGTGGCAGCCCCTAAGTTGTGGGACTCCCTTCCCACATGGTGCCATCATTATACAGCTTTTGGAGAATGTTGAAGACGTGCCTCTTTGACTCCAGAATTGGATATTTTCAGGACCAGCCTTATTGTTATGAACATAAATTGCTTTAAACTAGTTTTAATCATTGTGTTTTAAATGTTGTAACCCACCATGGACCTTAGGATGAAAGGGAGGAGGAGATGGCTCCAATAATCTGGGGTTCGAAGGGTGATAGCTCTGGGGGGTAGACCATCTGGTTGCTTACCTAAACTAAAAATGTGGGACATCGCAAAAAAAGATTTTTTGTGTGACAGGACTGTGGAATGAGTCATTCAGTGCCTTTAAAAGATGGATGGGCATGTCGTCCTCAGGAGTGGAGGGACAGAATTGCCTTTGGAGGGCTAGTTTTTATTGCCACACTATGGATCACCACAGCAAAGGCTGATGGAACAGCTCACAGAGAGGAGATGACTACCATCCATTTATAGGTGTAAAAAGACAGAGGAGAAGCAAGCTATATTACTGAAACGTGCCACAGGCATTTCTCAGCCTGGATATGTGTGTGTGTGCGTGTGCACGCTTTATGTACCTTTAAAAGGCCCCTAAATGTAAAACCTATATATTGTTATGCTTGCCAGTTTCATCGTAGGGTTATAAGCAGCGGATTTACGGCGGAGCCGGTAACCCGTGTCTTTGGAGGTTTAGTGTACTACTGTGTATTAAATGTTTTATGAAAAGGGCAATTAATTTTTTCCCTTTATGAACAGAGCTTTTTTTAAACTCTGTTTTTCTGAAGTGGTCACACTATGCTTGAAAAGGAAAACGCTGAGGGCAGAGAACACATCAAGGACATTGCTGTAGCTCCTACCTTTCCGGCTTGACAAAGAAAGGGAGCATGGACTTTTGGACAGAGTTGCCCTATGGCAAGCCGTTGGCTAACCAACAGCCACCTGGGATTTGATCCTTTGGATCTTAAACTTCCTCAGCAAGTATCCTCATGCAAACCAACTGGAGAAATTGCCAGTGTTCATTCTCTCTCCCCCCCCCCACCCCAAGAATACTCCCTATCTTGAGGTAGGGAAGCCAGAAGTGTAGGTTTCTGGAGGTACAAATCCCAGCAGAATAGGATGGGTGGTTAGCAGGAAATTCATTGGCAGATATTGCAGGAAATAGCCAGGGCTGGGAAGATGTAACATAGGGGCAGCCAATGTGGTACCCTTCCAGATGTTGCTGGACTACCCAAAAACTCCCATCAGCCTTGATCACTGGCCATACTGGTTGGGACTGATGGCAACTGTAGTCCAACAAGATCCAGGAGACACCGTGTAAGTTACTAAATCATGGCTGTGTACTCTCCCCTGCCTTCCCCCTTCTCTGCTGCAGCTACGAGGAAGATCTTGAAAGGTACTGCTTCTACTAGCCATTGTTCTTGCTTCCATTTGAACTCGTAACTCTCCCACATCTAAACAAGCCAGGATTAAACCATGGTTCTGTCTTGGTCACTGTCAATAGTTTAAACCAAGGGTAAGCTGATGTGGTGCCCTCCAGAACGTTTTTGGACTGCAACTCACATGACGATTGGCTATGCTGGTTGAGGCTGATGGGATTTGGAGTACAACAATAGCTGGAAGGCACCATGTTGGAGACTCTTGGTTTAAACCAACCAGAATTCCCTAA
Organism: Podarcis erhardii; assembly: GCF_964252035.2. NCBI lineage: Eukaryota > Metazoa > Chordata > Lepidosauria > Squamata > Lacertidae > Podarcis > Podarcis erhardii. The sequence continues at coordinate 33,432,822 of NC_138511.1, forward strand.
GTTTTTGTGTAATGGGAAACTCTGGTTAATTTAAAAGTGGGAGCAGGAGTTTCCAGTGCCCAAGGGAAGAAAGGGGAACAGGGAACATCTAAGCCAGAGGCTGGAGCACGGAATGCTAAACTATTGTTTAGTGTCGCATCCAAACCAAGTCAAGGAGACTGGAGAATAGAAAAGAAGATCAGGAATCTTAGGTCATATCCACACCATACATTTAAAGCAATGTCCCGTGCAAAGAATAATGGGAGCAGCAGTTTGTTAAGGGTGCTTGGAACTCTAGCTCTATGAGGTGTAAATTACGGTTTGGGGAAAATGTGCTTTGAATTGGTGTAAAATGTGTGGTGTGTGACTGTGCTCTTAGTTACATGGGGGGGGGGGGAACTCCCAGAAAGGCCTGCAGTGACACAGTCATGAAGCTATGCCCAATTGGCTACATGGCTCATGATGTCATCACATTCACAATGTGAGCCCTATTTGGCTAGGAGCACATTGGTGTGAAGAAGACAGAAAACAGTGCCTGGAGGCAGCAGAGAAAGGGGATAGATTATATACCTGTAGCATCAAAAAGCCACACACTTATAGCTTCAAAAAGCTATAAACGGAAATAGAAAGGTGTGTTTGGTGTTTCTTTGACAAAGTCTGAGATGCATCTTGCACCCCCTGAAAATACCATTTCTGGCCCTAAAAATTTTACAGGTAAAAATTCACCACAGTACATTGTACAATAACTAAACGAGAGGCTATTGCAGCTCCATGGTGTTTGTGTTGTAAATCCCCCCTTTCTGCTCTGACTCTCTGTACCTCTATATTGTCAACTCTGCAATGGCAAGGAAGAAATATGCAGGCACCAAAAGGCAGATTTACTGCAACAGAATCTTGGATATCGTGACCACTTAAAATGAGTTGTTGCCAAAATGTTCAGAGAAAAACGATACATTAACCATATCAACCATGTCTCCAACGAAGTATTGGTGGGAGACATTAATAATACAGAAGAGGGTAATATATACATTCCTTCTTCTGTTAATCATACATAATCGACAAATTGCCAGCTATTGATATATAATCTGTGGTGTAGTTTTCTACCTATTAGTGATACCCTCTTTGGTTTTGGTTTTATTTTATTATTTATTAATGTATTTCTTTCCTGCCTCTCTCTCAGTTTGGGTTTCAAGGCGGCTTACAACATTTAAAGAATTTCATTATAAAATACAGGGCAATAAAGAAACCCAGCTACAAAAAAAAAATGATTAAAATGCATCAGAACACATTTAGATCCAGTAATTAAAAGTCAAGGTCTTTTTAGACTCCCACCCACTTCCACGCCAATTTGCAGTCAACCACATTAGGTCAATTACATAGAATGTAGAAGCCAAGAAAAAGTTCACAAATCCAATATCTGACAGTGGGGATATATATATATATATATTAGGAAGCATGATAGGATTTCTCTCTCTCTTTTAAAATGTGCATCTCAGGAGAGAGTGGGACTGTTGAGTCCAATAGATCGATTCACACGGAGATGAATGGCTGCTGTTCCCCAAGGTGGGTCTGGCAAAGCTCAGGTGAAGCATGAGTATGTGGTCATCGTCCGTTATGCTGACCTTTTGCAAAGTTTACTTTGGCTAAAGGGTAGGCCGTCAGCTGGGAATACAACAGGTTCCTGAGCTATCTATCTCCTCATACAGCATCAGGAGAGTCAAGCAAGCTTTGGGGCATTGGGCTAAATAACAACTGGATTCACTTTAAGCTTTGCCCCCTCATACAGAGCTATGAGACTTTTGCAAAGGCTGCTGTCGCATATAAAGCTTTTGCTCCCTTCTCCCCCTTCCTTGTGTTCATTGAGAAAGAAAAATACAGACCCAGAAGGCCACCCTCTTCTATAAGTCAGTGATTAGGGGCTAGAAATGATGTGATGCAGGAAATCTATAGGCAGGGAAGATCTCTATATCTAACTATCTATCATCTATCTATCTATCTATCTATCTATCTATCTATCTATCTATCTATCTATCATCTATCTATCTATCATCTATCTATCATCTATCTATCTATCTATCTATCTATCTATCTATCTATCTATCTATCTATCATCTTTATCATCTGCCACAATATTCGCAGAACTGTTTGTTTGTTTCATAGACTCATAGAATCATAGAGTTGGAAGGGACCCAGCTACACTGGCAAAGAAAAAGCGATTAATATGTGTTATATATGCATCAAAACAAGTTGACACCAGATGGCACTGTGGAGTTCTGTTTTCACCAACCTGATTTCTCATACAAAGTTTACAACGCGTTCAACTGAAATGCTTCTTTGATGCATCTAGAGCCAGCCCTAGTCCAGCCCCCTGCAATGCAGGAATCACAGATACGTTTATATACCACTTGGCTGTTTAAAAGAAAAGAAAAAAAACCCTCAAAGTGGTTTACAGAAAAAAGGATAAAGCAATGAACTTATCAGTTAAAAATAAAAGCAGTTTAAAATAACTATTTAAAACATTCCCAGAACACTTAAAATGGATACACCCCATTACCGCAGTTCAAGGAGACATCCCAGCCAAGCGAAAGCTCTCAGAGTGTGTGTGGCGCAGAGCCAGAGAAGGGTGTGAGGCCAGTTAGGGATGCCTGAGGACCCATAGCTTGGTGGTAGAGCATCTGCCTTGCATGCAGAAAGTCCTTGGTTCAATGCCCAGCATCTCCAGCTAGGGCTGTGGGAGAACCCTTCCTGAAACCTTGGGGAGCAGCCGCCAGTCAGTGTAAGCAATACCAAGCTGGATGGACCAATGGCCTGAGTCTTCTTGTTGAGAAAGGGCCGCAGTTTGGTAGTAGAGCATCTGCTTCACATGTAGAAGGTCCTGGGTTCTATCCTTGGCATCTGCAGGGGTAGAGCCGGGGGAGCCCCCTGCCTTGAAACTCTGGAGGGTCGCTGCCAGAGCTGGATGGACTGATGGTCCAACTCAGTGTAAGGCTCTTTGCTTTATCCCTATGCACATTTGTGTCTGAGACTCCACACCCTTTCCCCAAGGCATCCATACACAGAAAGACAGAGCCACTCTCGGCCTCTTTTACCAGCAAGCGCAAGACATAAAACATCTTTCATATGACAAGAAGGGAATGACTTTGCATTTGTATTCCATCTCTTCCTGCCCCCAAAGAACAATGGATCATCAGTTCTGGGGCTGCTGTGTCCATTCAAAGAGAAGTATTCTAAATATATTGCTCATCTGTCAACACTCGGCTCGCAGCTTATTCTAACTCCTCTTCCCTACAGCTCCGAAAGGCTCCTCCCCCCAGTATGTGCAAACACAATAGAACTGTTTGCATGCATTCAAATAATTCTTCTCTGTGTCCCCCCCCCTTCTTCCTCTTGGCATTTTGACTTGACAATTTGTCAGTCTCATAATTAGTTGTACAATGGGAGCGGGGAACCAGTTTGTAACACCATCATTTCAGTTCACATGCTTCATTGCATGAGACAAAAATATAGGCGGTCGGTGGCGTTAACGGAGCTGCAGAATATGTCAAGATGAACAGAAAATATTTCTTCCTGAGGAATTTATTCCAAACCAATCTTGTCCCTCTTAACAATTACATCTGCAACATGAAATAAAAAGATGTTTCTTCAGGGTGATAATTAAGGCAGAGTTCAGACAAAGGCCTGGTTCACCATAAGAAGCCATGAGGTGAACACAAGCAGTGCCACAGCCCATCAAACAAACCATGGTTTGTTCAGTCTTCCAGATGCTCTTGTGCCTTTGTAGTTTGGTGAGTGCCTGGGATGGGGTGACAAAGCAAACCATAGTTAAGCAAGAGTGCTGGGTTCTCAAGTAACTCTTTGTTAGCAGTGAACCAGCCATAGTTTAAGTGACTGGGAAGGCTTTGCAAACGACACAAGTTAAAACTTGCCTAGGAAATGTGGCTGGATGCCTGGAACACTGAACAGGAAAGCTCTGTGCTGCAACATTTTGTTGCGAGCCCCACTTGGGGGAAACCTACTGTTGCCCTGTATTTATGGCAAGTCAAGTGTTAAATCCCTAGCCTGAAGGGAAGGTAAGTGGAGCAGTGGGTCGGACGGGGCATAGACATGCCCAAAATTATAAATGATGTGGAGAAAGTATAAACAGATCAGGCTTTCTCTCCCTCGGATCATGCTAGAATCCAGAGTCAGCAACAAAGATGAATGGTGGGGTGATTTATGCCAGACAAAAGGAAGTCCTTATTCAAACAGTGCACTGAATTCATTCACACAAGAGTTCATTGAGTGGGTGAATGATTGATCGATATATTTATTGGCCTCATTTTTCATTAAAAAAAAAATCAGCAGAGTGGTACACAATATTACAGTAAGATAAATAAAAAACGTAAATAAAATCTGGTTGGGGAAAAATTAATGTTTCAAAAGCCTGTCTGAATAACATAGTTTTCAGGAGATGTCTAAAAGTAGACAGGGATTGTTTCTGCTGAGCCTCCATTGGCAAGGAGTTCCACAGGGCAGGGCCTGCAAGGTCGACTTACTCCGTATACACCCACTTGAGTACTTTGAACCAGTGCTTTTTTCTGGGGGGTACGCATACCTAAACATTTTGTGAATCTAAGTTTGGCCTCATTGAGGGGCATTATTTAAATATGAGTAGGACAATGAGAGTACCCCTACACATTTTTTTTAAAAAAGAAAAAAAGTACTGCTTTGAACTGGGGGGGGGGGGGGAGAGATGGAAGATAAGGCAAACAAGATCAGAGATCCTATGCTTCTAAACACTAGTTTCAGGAGTCCACAAGTGATGGAGAGTTATTGTGCTGAAGTCCTACTTGCTGGCTTCCTATGACCACCTGGTTGTCCACTGTAAGGACAGAGTGCTGGCTTACCTTATTTATCCATTCATTCCCCATCTTTTTCCTGACAGGGACCCAAGGTGGCTTATGAACAAGAACAGCTTAAAACATAGGAGGGGAAATCATTAAAAAAACAATTAAACACACACAATCTGTTAATAACATACATTTAATTACAATAATAACTAGAAAGTCTTCACCAGCTGGTGGAAGAATAGCAAGGAGGGAGCCGGTCTAACTTTTCTAACTTCCAAAGTCATGGGGCAGCCACTGAGAAGGCCCTCTCCCACATCCCCACCAAGCATGCCTGTGAGGGTTGCTGGGGGTGAGAGAAGGGCCTCCTCTGAAGATCTCAAGACCTGGGCAAGTTCATGTGAGGGAATACAGTCTTTCAAATAGCTTGGACCTAAGACAGATCAGCTTTGGGCCTGATCCAGCAGGGCTGTTCCTTTGGTTTTATGTTTTTAGGCTGATAATCCTTTGATAACCCAAGTTTTCCAAACCTCGCCTATGCTTGCAAAAGCCAGCCACAGTGCCGTTGTTTACAGCTTTGTGTTTCCACTCCACCAAGAAAGATCAATGAGAAAGGAAAAGGAAAAATGCATCAAAGCAAGAATTCAGCTGATGACTCTGACATAATCAAACTAAATAAGTTAGCTAATTAACTCTACAGATCGTATAATGAAACCACCTCATCAGAGCCAGACGGATCAATTCTTCTTCACCTGGTTTTCATAATGATTAACAGGGGTTTAAACAACTATAGCTGCTAGCTATAAACGTTACAAGCTGAACTTCTGTTGTTGGTGCTGTAGTTCTTTCTCATTCTACATCTATAGAAAGAAGCAAAATGTAACAACCGCTTCCACTTTATCTGTGATTCCTGCATTGCAGAGGGCTGGACTAGATGTTCCTTGGGGATCCCTACCAACCCTACAATTCAGTTCTTTGATTCTGCTTTGAATCTACATTCAGAATCCTGAAAAAATAAAAATAAAAACTCTTCAGCAGGGAAACAAGTGCTCACAGCCAAAGTGGCCAGGATTGATCCCTCCACTCACCAGCTGATGAGCAGAGCGTTCAGTCTTGCTGCCTTCAGTGCAGGGGGTCTGCTTTGAAAGCACATTCCCAGCAGGATTGAACCCCACCCTCCTGCCCATCAGGAAGTTGGGCAAATGGGCATCATGGACTGGAGAAAATGTCTCGGCGGGCCAACTTGCACCCCCTGGTGGGTTGACATTGGCACAGAGGCCAGAAGTTCTCCTATTCTAACATGATGTAATCCGGGAGGAAATGCATTGAAATCATAACCGGCAATTAAAATACAGGGACAAATTACAGCAAAATAGGGGGTTCTTTTATGAAAAAAGAAAGAAAATTTGCTTTGTTGTTGTTCTTTTCATGATCTTCAGCTTTTCAGCACTGTTTAGGGTATTGCTTATCTTTTTGATTTGTGTATAAGATAAAGGCATGTTGCAGGAAAAGGATCTTGATTACAACCATGGATGCAAAGCAGATTGATTATTTTACTCTTCTTCTTCTTCTTCTTCTTCTTCTTCTTCTTCTTCTTCTTCTTCTTCGCAAGCATATCTGCTGCTCCTCTAGCCTCCATAGAGAGAAAAAGGACACTATCTGCTCCTCTGTCACTAGCCAAAAGGCTAAGGATCACTGCCATGCAGAATCCCAGAAAAGGTCGCATAAGCTTGACCTGAAGTGCCACGACACCTGTTTACACCTGTCCATTTTTGTACTGGCCTTGTCAAGCCGATCTCATTGCCGTCTTCTCCCTTTTCCCTCGTCTGCTCCCCCCCCCCCACCAGCCGCATTCCCCTGTGTGTTTGGTCTTTTCCTTTGTAAGCCTGAGGACAAGGCCGGCATCCTCTTCTCGTGTACAGCGCTGCCACCAGCGTGATGCATTGAATTTTAATTACGGCTATCCACAATATGATTTTCATCTGAAAAGCAGGGCTAGCTACTTATCAAGTCATGACAAACATGCAAATTTAAATTTTAAAAAGGATCTGGCATTAGGATGAACAGGAATGTGGAGGGGAGGAAGAGAGAGTAATAATAAATAATAAATTTTTTATTTTTACCCCACCCTTCCCGGTTTAAAAACCAGGCTCAGGACGGCTAACAGCAAATATAGAACATTGATTAAAGTGTGACTTTAAAACAGCATAAAATACAACATAAAATGCAGCATCAATATCAATAAAATTCAAAACTTCTGGGGTTGGGGGGAGGAACCAAAGCAGTAAGGATCCTGGTGACACTACTGGACAAAGCAGAATATATAGAGTTGCTACCATTTGCATAGCTGTCAACTTTTCCCTTTTCTTGTGAGGAATCCTATTCGGAATAAGGGAATTTACCTTTAAAAACGGGAAACATTGCAAGCTATGACCATTTGGGGGGCAGGAATCCAGAAGCGTTCCAATTCAGTTTGTGACCCAGGATTTGTCAGGACCGAATGCACAGCCCCAATACCTAAGAACAGCAGAGAGCCTGCTGGACCATGCCAATGGCTCACCTAGTCCAGCATCTTGTTTTCACAGTGGCCAACCAGATGCCCCAATGGGAATCCCACAAGCAAGACATGAGAGCAAGAGCACTCTGCCCACCTGTGATTCCCAACAGAGGCATGCATAACACTCCTTCCCCCGTATTATCTTCACAAACACTCTGTGAGGAAGGTCAGGCAGAGACACCGTCATTGGCCCGTGGTTGTCCAGTGAGCTTCGTGGCAGAGAGAGGAGTTGAACCTAGGTCTCCACAGTTCAAGCCCAATGCTCAAACCACTGGCCCACACTGACTTCCCCAGTCATTGGACCTGCATGTCCGGAAAAAGGAGTACGGTAATTGCTGAATTTCCTCTTAGCAGTCAAATGCGCTAGAGGTTTAGGAAGCCTGTCAGGGAAAATAGTGGCATGCAAACAATGGGAGTCAACTAAGGTCGACTCTTGTGGGTATAAATTACTGCATAATCCATCAGCAACACTGGCTTTCTGCTTCTTTGCTTATTATTGCAGGGGTATTTATTACAACACTCTATTCAAACAAAGGCAGCAATCTTCTCCACTAGCTTTGCTCATATTATTCTTAGTGGGCAAAAAAACTCTGAGTGGATCTATCTACCTATCATCTATCATCTATTTATTTAGGCTATATCCCACCTTTTCATCCAAGAAGCTTGAAGTGGTGGACACGGTTCTCCTCCTCTTCCTTTAATCCCCACAACAACCTTGTGAGGTGGATTAGGCTGAGAAGGAGTAACTAGCCCCCAAGGTCACCCGCTGAGCTTCAGGGCAGAGTGGAGGCTAGTCTCTCCCAGTTTCTAGTCCAACACTCTAACCACTACACCACAGTAGCTTACCACTGATGCCAGTACGAAGTCAACTCCCAAGATCTGGAATCATGAACAAGGATTTTTGACTGCCACCTGGTGGAGAGGGTGTTCGGCGGGACACATAAACACAAAACAATGCATGTCTAGCATCTTTTCCTCTGTTGACTCTCACCTGTTTTCTAACATAAGAATAGCTTGTTCACTCCACATGCTTCAAGGAATTAAATGGTTTGAAATTGTATGCTCAGCTATCTTGATCTAAGCAAAGTGATGGAAAAAAATCTTCTCCTAGTTGTGTGCTGGATAAAATTGTTCCTTTGAATGCTCTATTGACACAAATTAACATAGCTGAAATACCTAGGGGTGTCCCTAGGGGGGTGTGTGTGTGTGTGTGTGTGTGCGCGTGCTATGCAGGTTGCTTGTTTCCTGTCCTCTTGATTTAGCCTTAGTAGCCTGGCAAACGGGGGAAAGAGACATTCTTCTCAAGTACGTTTCCGAGCACAATTCAAAGTGTTGGTGCTGACCTTTAAAGCCCTAAACAGCCTTGGCCCTGTATACCTGAAGGAGTGTCTCCACCCCCATCATTCAGCCTGGACACTGGGGTCCAGCTCCAAGGCCCTTCTGGTGGTTCCCTCACTGCGAGAAGTGAGGTTACAGGGAACCAGGCAGAGGGCCTTCTCAGTAGTGGCGCCTGCCCTGTGGAACGCCCTCCCACCAGATGTCAAAGCAATAAACAACTATTTTACTTTTAAAAAACAACTGAAGGCAGCCCTGCTTAGGGAAGTTTTTAACGTTTAATGCTGTATTGTGTTTTTAATATTCAATTGGGTGCTCCCAGAGTGGCTGGGGAACCCAGAGAGATGGGTGGGGTATAAATAATAAATAATATATTATTATTATTATTATTATTATTATTATTATTATTATTATTATTATTATTATTACTACTATTACTATTACAAGGTGTTATGGTTTCAGGAATTAATCGCTTGAATTTCAGAGAAAAGGCAAGGATGAGGCAACATGATGTAAGTTTCTAAAATGATGCACAGCATGGAGAAAATGGGCAGGGAAAAGTTTTTCGTCCTCTCTCCTAACACATGGACATTCAATGAAGCTGAATGTTGGATGATAAGGCGGGGGGACGGGGACGGAATCCACGCAGCACATAAGCAAACTATGGAATTCACTCACATAGGAGGCATTGATGGTCATCAACTTAGATGACTTTAGAGGAGTCATATTGGACAAATTCAAGAGAAGGCTATTGATGGCTACTAGCCCTGATGGCTATGTTCTGCCTCCACAGTTGGAAGCAGCAGTGCTTCTGAATACCATTTGATGGGAACCACAGAAGGGAGAGAGGGCTCTTGTTCTCATGTTCTGCTTGCCGCGTTCCCATGGGCATCTGCTTGAACAGGATGCTGGACCAAATGGGCCCCTGGCTGGACCCAGCAGGCTCTTCTGATGTTCAGGTATGTGGGAGAATGGAGCAGGGATTCACTACCGAGTCAGAGCAACTGAAGACATTTGCCTAAGTCTAGTTAGGAGTTGCAGGCCATCTTCACCTTGTAGTGCTGAGCTGTACGTAAAAGGTCCCATTTTCAATCTCTTTTTTTTTAAAAAAAAATAATTTTTATTCAGTTTTTAAAACACACAATTAAAAAACAAACACATCACAAAATACAAACAAACACAAACAAATCAAACATAAGCAAATTCATAATCTTATTTTCTTGTAACTTCTTTCAATCGACTTCCCCTTACCTCCCTTTCGCTGCATCCTTATTTTAAAATTTTTTAGCAACCCTTTAGTCAATTTATCCATTTAGTTCCCTTCATTAAATTCCCATAAATTTGTTAATTACAGCTGTAGTTCTCTGCTTCTTACCCATTGACATCTTAACACTCCTCAATTTTACAACAGTTTTTAAGATATATTTTAAATTTCTTCCAGTCTTCTTCCACTGCCTCTTTCCCCTGGTCACGAATTCTGCCGGTCATCTCTGCCAATCCCATGTAGTCAATCACCTTTGTCTGCCATTCTTCAAGAGTAGGTAGTTCTTGCATCTTCCAATACTTTGCCAGAAGAATTCTTGCTGCAGTAGTAGCATACATAAAGAAAGTCCTATCCTTCTTTGGCACCAATTGGCCAACCATGCCCAGGAGAAAAGCCTCTGGTTTCTTAGTAAATGTCCATTTAAGGACTTTCTTAATTTCATTATAGATCATTTCCCAGAATGCTTTCACCCTCGGGCAGGTCCACCATAGGTGATAAAAGGTACCTTCATTCTCATTACATTTCCAGCATTTATTGTTGGGCAAATGGTAATTTTTTGCAAGCTTGACTGGGGTCATGTACCACCTGTAGATCATTTTCATTATATTTTCTTTTAAGGCATTACATGCCGTAAACTTAACACCAGTGGTCCACAACTGTTCCCAGTCAGCAAACATAATGTCATGACCAATATCCTGTGCCCATTTAATCATAGCTGATTTCACCGTTTCCTCCTGTGTATTCCATTTAAGCAGCAAATTATACATTCTTGACAGATTCTTAGTATTGGGTTCTAACAGTTCCGTTTCTAACTTTGACCTCTCCTTCTGAAATCCTATTTTCCTGTCCTCTTTAAAAGTCTCATTTATCTGATAGTAATGCAGCCAATCTCGAACTTTGGACTTTAGTTTTTCGTAACTCTGAAGCTTTACCCTTTCACCTTCATATTCTAAGATTTCACAATATTTTGGCCATTTAGAATCCATATTAAGTTTTTTCACCCCCTTGGCTTCCATTGGTGACAACCACCTGGGAGTTTTAGTTTCCAGTAGATCTTTGTATCTGCTCCAAACATTATATAATGCTTTTCTAACAGTATGATTTTTAAAACCTTTGTACACCATTGCCTTGTTATACCATAAGTATGCATGCCAACCAAAACAATTATCATATCCTTCCAAATCTAAGATGTCTGTGTTCTCAAGAAGTAGCCAGTCTTTCAGCCAGCAGAAAGCTGCTGCTTCGTAGTATAATCTTAAGTCCGGCAGGGCAAATCCCCCTCTATCCTTTGCATCAGTTAAAATCTTAAACTTAATTCTGGGCTTTTTGCCCTGCCAGACAAATTTTGATATATCTTTCTGCCACCTCTTGAAACAATCCATCTTGTCCAGAATTTGTAAGTTCTGAAACAAAAAAAGCATTCTAGGCAATACATTCATCTTAATAGTAGCAATTCGACCTAACAAGGACAATTTCAACCTTGACCATGTTTCTAAATCTTTCTTTACTTCTGACCAACATTTTTCATAATTGTCTTTAAATAAATTCAGATTCTTAGATGTTAAATTTACCCCCAGGTATTTCACTTTTTTCGTTATTTCCAGACCTGTTTCACTCTGAAACCTCTCTCTTTCTTCCATTGTTAAATTTTTCTCCAAAACCTTTGTTTTCTGTTTATTCAATTTAAATCCTGCTGCTTGACCAAATATTTCAATTAATTCCAACACTCTTTTGGTACTAATGTCTGGCTGTTGTAAAGTCAAAACTAGGTCATCTGCAAATGCTCTTAATTTATAATGTCTGGCTCCGACCTGAACTCCTTTAACCAACTGGTCCTTTCTAATCATATTTAACAAAACCTCCAGGACAGATATAAAAAGTAGAGGAGATATTGGGCAACCCTGTCGTGTGCCTTTTTCTATAGGTATTTCTTCCGTTACCACATTATTTACAATTAACTTTGCTTTTTGTTCCGAATATATTGCACCTATACCGTTTTCAAAACCTTGGCCTACCCCCATCCCTTGGAGATTCTTTTTCATAAAGCTCCAACAAATATTATCAAAGGCTTTCTCCGCATCCACAAAAATCAAAACAGCCTTTCTATTAATGTCAACTTCTAACAGCTCCAAAATATCGATAATGTTCCTCACATTGTCTGACATATGTCTCCCTGGGAGAAAGCCAGTTTGGTCCTTATGAATCTCCCCTAGTAGCACTCGCTTCAATCTTTTTGCCAAAATGTCTGCAAAAATTTTATAATCCACATTGAGTAAAGATATAGGGCGGTAGTTTTTAACCTGGTTTTTTTCAGTCTCTGATTTCGGTATAAGTGAGATGAAAGCTTCTTTCCACGATTCAGGTGCCTTTTTCCCCTCCATAATTTCATTACAAACTTCCTTTAGAGGTTGTATTAACCAATCCTTCAGCTTCTTGTAGTAACTGGCGGTCAAACCGTCTGGTCCTGGTGATTTTCCCAGTTGCATATTCTGGATGGCACCCTCTATCTCTTGTTCTGTTATTTTCTCATTCAAAATCCTTTTATTCTGTTCTGAAATTTTTGGTAATCCGTAGTTTCTAAGGAATTCTTCAATTTCCTGTTCATTTACTGGCCCTTGTGCATATAATTTCCTAAAAAAGCTTTGAAAACAATTACTTATCTCATTGGGTTTGTGGATGGTCTTTCCCTCCATCTCTAAGCTGGTCACAGTATTCAGTTTCTGCCTCTTTTTTAATTGCCATGACAAAAGTTTCCCACATTTATCTGCAGATTCAAATGTTTTTTGTCTCATTTGCTTTATTTTCCATTCTATTTCTTGATTCATCAATTCCATGTATTGCGTCTGATAATACTTTATCTCTCTCAATATCTCTTGAGACTTTGGTTTGGACCTCAATTTCTTTTCTCCTTCTCTCATTTTTCCTAAAAAATTTTCTTTCCTCTCATTTTGTCTTTTCCTTTTTATAGAGTTCTGTTGAATTAGGAAACCTCGCATGACAGCTTTGCTAGCGTCCCAAATTGTTCTTTTCTCCACGTCTGTTCTCAAATTTATCTCAAAATAATCTTTCAATGTTTTTTGGGCCTTTTTATAAATCTCTTCATCTTTAAATAGGGTGTCATTCATTCTCCATCTGAAGGATCCAGTTGTTGTTAATTTCATCTCCATCTTTACAGCGTTATGGTCGGAGCAGGTTTTTGGGCAGATTTCTATCTTTTTAGTTCTTGGCGCCAGGCTGCTAGTAATCCAAATTTGGTCAATTCTTGTCCATGTCATTTTTGCTTCAGAAAAGAAGGTTCCCTCTCTTTCAAGAGGGTTCCTTGTTCTCCAGATATCAATCAAATCCATAGTTTCAGTCATTTCAAAAAAAGTCTTTGGTAGTCTCCCCTCCTTTGAAATCACTTGTCTCTGTGCTTTATCCATATTTGTGGAGACGACTCCATTCATATCTCCCATCAATACGATTTTATAATCCAGAAAGTCCATTAAGGTCTCATGCAACTTCTTAAAAAATTCAGCCTTCCCTTCATTTGGTGCATAGACTCCGACTATCAAAATTTTTTCTCCTTGAATTTGTATTTCAATTGCCAGGTATCTTCCTTGTTCATCTTTAAATATCATTTTTGGAGCCAATTTTTCTTTTGCATAGATCACCACTCCTCTTTTCTTCACTTTGTCTGATGAGATAAATTCCTGTCCCAGTCTCTTATTTATCAATAATTTCCTGTGTGTCCTGACAATATGGGTTTCTTGCAAGCATATTAAGTCTAACTGCTCTCTCTTCAGAATATGAAAGACTTGGCGTCTTTTTCGGGGAAGGTTCAAACCGTTACAGTTCCAGCTAAGAAGTTGCAGAGACATTTTGTTACTAAGTACCTGTTCCTCCAACTGCTCCAAGTTTCTGTTCTTCTTCTGATGGTGGTAACAAAAGTCCAAATGACAGGTTAGCAATATCAGTTGGTTTTTCCTCGTCTACAGTTCCTTTCTGCAAGTCTTCCCGGTGTCTCCCCAAAAACTGTTCTTTATCTTGGATTGTTCTTATTTTGATCTTCTTTCCTTTGAAGTTAAAGGACAAACCCTGTGGAAATTCCCATCTAAAAGGAATGGCATTTTTCTTAAGCAGATCAACCAATTCTTTAAAGAGGGTTCTCACCTCCAAAATGTATTTAGGGATATCTTTAAAAATCTGTACCTGAGAATTTTGGATCACCAAGGCTTTTTGGTAATGTAGATTCAATATTTTATCTCTCTGTTCCTTGGATCCCAATGTGATTAAACAGTCCCTTGGTTTCTTTGTCTGCCTCCTACCTAGCCGAAAGGCTGTTGTTATTTCGATCTCAACTCCTTCTCCTTCTCCCCATTCCTCATGCCAAAATTCTGCAAAGTTGTTTTTAAGGAATCCCACAAGGTTGTCGCCCTCACTCTCAGGGACCAATCTAAGTTTTAAATTCTTCTCCTTTCTCTGTAATTCCCATAAAGAGAGGGTTGCATCATGTTCATTTACTTTTTTTTCGATCGGCTCAAATCTTCCCCTTGTTTCCTCTGCAGTTTTTTTTGCACTTTCAGCAATCCTTCTTGTTTCAGAACTTTCTTGAATTAATTTATTTATAGAATCTGTGTTAGATGATACGCTTGCCGTGTTCAAGTCCAATCTTGCTGTCAATTCTGTCAATTTTTTAGAATTTTCTGTGGACTGCTTTGTCAGTTCTATAGATTGCTTGGTCAGAGCTTCCAAAGATTGATTTATTTTGACCAGTGCCTGAGTCATAGATTCCATAGAAGCTGTTACTGTCTTTTCCTGTGCAGCTGGTGTTATATCTGGTATTGAGCTCCTTTTCCTCTGTGCTTGTGCTTGCGCTTGTTTTGATTTATGTCTAGTTACTATCTCATCCACAGGGCCACTCATGGCCTCAAGGTCGTTCTCACAGAGTAGGCTTGCAAGTGGAAAATCCCACTGTTTCTTTTTTCAATGTACAAAGTTTCTCTTTAAACCCTCTAGAGGGAGCTTTCAATTGTGTCCAAAGGGAAATGAGTAACAAAGAAGCAAGGGAAACATAGAGCAATGAGCCAAAAGTTCAAGAGTCGATACTGTAAATCCACAAATGTTTCAGTTTAACCATAAGTTCAACAGCTTTATTAAAGTCCAAAAGTCCAACAGCTAAGTTTCCAAAAAAACCTTACTTTGTATCCAATTTAGACTGACAGTTCTCCTTTCCCGGTGCCTTGCTCAGGCAGCTCGATCTGGGGGAGTTTGGCAGTGAAAAGTCTTTTTTTTTTTTTTTACGATTATTTCCACGCAGGAACAATATCCAATTTTATCTTCCCCCCTTCTCCTGCCAATTGGGGGGAATATTAAGTCCAATGTCAGGTTTGACAGTTTGCGAAAGGTTTTTCCTTCAAATACAGCTTGCTATTTTCGTTGCTTCGCTAATCATGCAGTTCGGGGGGGGCAGACTTCCTTGTTTAATGCCTTCCCTGTTTTCAGCCAATTTTCTAATTTAGTGTCCCATTCAGTCCCTCAATCTTACTCACGGGTGTTGCAGTCAAATCTTTATTTCAGGAAGGAATCGGCGCTCTCCGTTCATGGCGACGCGGCTTCACTCCACAAGCTGGGTAGCGACTCTCAGCACCGCGCTCTCCCCGATGCCGCTCCGGAGCCTTTAAAAAGGCTCCTTTACAGTACCGGGGGGCGCAAAAGGTGCCCGCCGAGTCTCCTTGTTTACAGGCTTCCGTGCCTGTAATTTTAGGGGTCCCCCGCTCGCCGTAGCGGGTCAGACCCGAACTTGCGGAGCAGTCCTGCCTCGGAGCTCGAGGCTAGAACCGCCATTAAACGATGGCGCCGACCGGAAGTCCATTTTCAATCTCTGGCATTTCCAGGTAGGGGTCATGGTGCGCTCTGCTTGAAACCCCGAAGAGCCACAGCCAGTCAGTGAAGGCAACAATGAGCAAGATGGACCAATGACCTGACTCGATATAAGGCAGCAAGCACCCTGTGTTCCTATTTTGTATCTACAGTGGTACCTCGGGTTAAGAACTTAATTCGTTCTGGAGGTCTGTTCTTAACCTGAAACTGTTTTTAACATGAGGTAACACTTTAGCTAATGGGGCCTCCCACCGGCACCCCACAATTTCTGTTCTCATCCTGAAGCAAAGTTTGTAACCCAAGGTACTTTTTCTGGATTAGCGGAGTCTGTAACCTGAAGTGTCTGTAACCTGAGGTACTACTGTAATGATGCAGTTGCAAACAAATGGGGGTTTTTTTGGAGAGCCATTGGGCTGTCATTGGGCTGTTGTAGAGATTAAATCAGGAGGGGGAGAACTATGTATGCCACATTGAGCGCCTTGTATAAAAAGGTGGGATATAAATGCAACAAGCAAGCAAACAAACACATGGATCTTGAGCTGGCTTTTTGTTTACCAGGAGAGGGTTCAGTACAACTCCTCTTGCAGCTGAATCAAAGTTTTACGTTACATCTTCTTAAACTTCAGCAAATTCTTCCCAGTGCCTCTATGAAAGTGATGACGGCCTAGAATGAATACATTATTCAGTGCAATCTCACCAAAGCCACACACACACACACACACACATCATCATCATCATCATGGTTGTTGCTTCCCACCCCCACTCCCCTTTGGACAGCTTTGCAGTTTTTCACACCGCTGCCAACAAAATGTCAGGAGTCCTAAGAAGTTTTCAGCCTGGAAGCCAAACAGCAGCAGAGGTGATGCCAAGAGAATTCAGTATTTGTAACCATGTTGGTCTTGAAGGATAAGGTAGATGGGCGTGTCTGTCCTTTCGCCATCCAGGATCAGATATAAATAAAAGATGTATTGCAATCATAGAGCGGCAAGGTACAAACAAAATGACGTTTAAAAACACCAAATCAAAATTTCTCAGAGTTTGCAAAATCCTCCACCTAATATTTGCAGTAAGTAAACATCTGATAAACTTATTCAAGGATTTCACTGAATCGGATAGCAACTTTGATCTAATCTCTGTGTAAAACAGTTTAATAAGACTAATGTGATAGGTTCAGTTTCTCCAGTCCCACAAGGACCTAAACATCCATCAAAAAGGGTACCTGAAATGTCGGAACTGAGATAAGGTCCAAGCACACCTATAATTAGGTAGGTTTGATGCTTCCAAATATTTTGTCACTTTAATCTGATAATCAAGGACTCACACCAATAAATAATGGAGAAGAGATTTCATTTAAGTAAAAATGGCATGTTTTTGAAGGCTTAATACCTAACTCTTTGGGGACATTAAATTTTTTATATATTGCTTTTACAGAAGCTAGACCTTATTGGGCAACAATGGTCTCCTAACCATCTACACTGTGATAGAGATGCTTTTTTCTTTTCAACTACCCAAAAAATGACTTCATGAATCTGTGGAAGTCAAAGACAGTGAGCTCTTTGAATTGCCTTCCTGTGCTCTGCAACTCTGAGTTCTGCAGCTCCAGTAAGTTTGGAGAGTGTCCTGAAAACAGTTTTCTGATTCACTGGAAACCATTGTTGTTGTTGTTTTTAAACCTGATGGTGGAGAAGGAAGAGGAAAAAACTCCATCTGCACTTGTGCACAAGTCTTTTCAGTGCCAGTGTAATCTGGTGAGGCTGTGCATGGACAGACAAATCGGTCAATTTCAAGTTCTCATTTATTTTAATCTTAAATTCAGTGCTGCACATTTTCTTAATTTGTTATTTATTTATTTATTTTAAAAAAACACCCCACAAATCCAGAAAACCTGTCAGCACTGTACTACAAATTTGTCCTAAAGTGCAATATTGTGTACAGTGTTGACAAACATCCACATTTTTTGCAAGAGGACAGCATAGATGCTGTAACTAAACAAATATTAAAGGCATATGTTTTTATTTATTTCACAGAGAGTGAATGCATGAAGTTGTATGTAGCAAAAATCAGGAATGAAAGGGAGGGAGGGAAGGAGAAGGAGGGAAGGAGGGAGGGAGAAATGTCTTTCTAATTCATTTTTCTACAGCGTCTAATGGAGGCAGCTCAGTGCTTTGAATCCTTCACATCCTTGGAGGGGATGCATCAAAAACAGCTAAGAGATCATGAAGCGCTTGCATGGTGAGCTGGGGCCCAGCACATCCATTGTCGTTTCTGAAAGCTCTGCTTCACTCAGTTCCTCATTCCACTGTACCCTCCTATTCACACCCATTTACAGCCCTTTTGTGAACAAGATTTCCTGATACATTACATCTGAAGGCTTACTGCACTCATATTGCTCCTCCTCTGTGGCCCTCTCCATCTCTTCCTTTGACAGCTCCGTTCCAAAAGAAGCTATTCCCGTTCCCCCCAAATGATTATTTTCAAACAAACATTTAGAACAGCAAATGGGGAATAATAACACCAAGAACTGTAAGGGCCCAGCTCTCTGCATATGAAGTAACGCTAAAGATGTTCCTTTCCCCCTGTGCATTATGCGCCTGCTAAACTTCAGTAGTGCAAGCATTTTCTTTATGCAAAAGAAAGAATAGAAAAAAGAATAAAAAATATGCAAGTGATTGTTCCTCCTGCTTGCTATTCATGGCAGGAATCCTGAATTGCTTTATGAATAACATGAATTGATGTTCTTGTCAGCCCCAACAATATTTACAGAACATACAGTTACATTAAAAGGGAAATTGGAAGAAAAGATGTGACGATGCCGAAGGAGGTGTAAAAACAAGCCAATTTCTTGAGCGCCATGGAAGCGGCTCACCTTTTTTCCCTTGTTTTTACTGATTTGCTAAGGCTTCTCATTCACAAACTGCTTAGATCAGAATACCGATTGTTTAAATAGGTTATTATCTTTCAAAGTGTTGCTGCTGTTGTTTTCTAAACTTGGTGTTCATCCCGGAAGCTGGCAAGTGAAGAATTTATATGCCAAATCATGACAAGGATTCATGACATCTCATTAATGGAAGAAAGTGTCCACCATTCAGATATGATAATACTTTTCTTTTTAGGAGGAAGAGGGAAGGAAGAATTGTCAAGGTACAAATGTGTGTGTGTGTGTGTGTGTGTGTGTGTGTGTTTGAGAGAGCGAGAGCAAGAGCAAGAGAGAAAGAGAGAAAGAGATCTGCCTAAATTGCATCTGAGAGATTATGCTATCAGCCTACTGGCCTTCGTGTCGATGTATCTTAGGAAGCAATGAGCTGTTTGCTGTGATATCCCAGTACTGTATTAAACACAGACAAGATTAATACAGTGTTAGCTGGAGAATCGGCAAACAGTAACAACACTTCCATTATTTCAGTGTTACAAAAATAGTCATTATCTGCATAATAATATCTGAGGGGTTTCCCCCCTGTCAACTAAATGCATGGAAAACTTCACATGGGTGCTTGCTATTTGACCTGTTTTCATCAAATATGGTGGCCTGAAGAAAGACAGAACGGTGAGATCAATGTACTTAAAGGTAAAGGGACCCCTGACCATTAGGTCCAGTCGTGGCCGACTCTGGGTTTGCGGCGCTCATCTCGCTTTATTGGCCGAGGGAGCCAGCATACAGCTTCCGGGTCATGTGGCCAGCATGACTAAGCTGCTTCTGGTGAACCAGAGCAGCGCATGGAAACACCGTTTACCTTCCCGCCGGAGTGGTACCTATTTATCCACTTGCACTTTGAGGTGCTTTTGAACTGCTAGGTTGGCAGGAGCAGGGACCAAGCAACAGGAACTCACCCCACTGCAGGGATTCGAACCACCGACCTTCTAGTCGGTCTAGAGTCCTAGGCTCTGTGATTTAACCCACAGCACCACCTGCGTCCCATCAATGTACTTACCAGGATGCAAACAGGGGTTTTGGTGTGCAGTGCACTATATATGGAATGAGCCCTCTGCCCATGTTATAATGTTTCTTCTGATTGATTTTGGCTGAGGGGTTCCCCTCCCCCAATTTTGGCTTCTCCAACTTCTGTGTGGCTTCTCCTCACACAGAAAAATGACACATATTTGCAAAACATTTGAATGTCCATAGTGTTGCATATCCACCTCCAAGAATTCTCCTCATCTCTCCCAAGACTGGGAAAGCAACAAATCATCCTCCCTACCATTTGTGGCTACAATCTTGGGAACATACAGCTGGATAAGGCTAATGGCCCATCTAGTCCAGCATCCTGTTCTTACAGTGGACTAGTAGATGCCTCTATTGGGAAACCCATATGCAGGACCAGAGCACAAAAGTGCTCTCCCCTTGTGTGGTTTCCAGCAACTGGTATTCAGAAGCAATGCTGCCTCCAACCAGGGAGGCAGAGAATAGCCATTATGGCTAGTAGCCATCAACAGCCCTCTCCTCCATAAATTGGTCTAATCTTCAAAGCCATCTAAGTTGGTGGTCTTCAACTCCTCCTGTCAGAATGAGTTCCATCGTTTAGCTAGGCACTCCGTGAATAATTACTTTATTTTCCCCATCCTAAATCTTCCAACGTACAGTGGTACCTTGGTTCTCAAACACCTTGGTACTCAAATGCCGAAAATCTGGAAGTAAGTGTTCCGGGTTTTGAATGTTTTTCGGAAGCTGAACGTCTGATGCAGTTGTCAGTTATTGTTTCCGGAGCGCCTGCACCAATCAGAAGCTGCATCATGGTTTTTAAACATTTTGGAAGTCAAACGGACTTCCAAAATGGATAAAGTCTGGCACTTTTGTTTTTGCTATTTATTTTGTGTTTTTGAGGCTTTTCTGGTTAATTTGTTTTTGTGACTGTGTGGAACACAGTTCAGCGACACTGATTGTGTGTCTGCGGACTATTGACTATCATCAGTGCAGGTAAGAAAATAATAAAAATTTTATTTTTTATCATCTACAATACTGTCTTATTTATTTTATAGTACAGTACATTGATTATTGCTTTCATTCTACGGATCAATAGTCCCGTGAGATACTAAAATTCATGTTATATTGCTGTTTTAAGGATTGTTTTTAAAAGCCTGGAATGGATTAATCCGTTTTGCATTACTTTCTATGGGAAAGCACGCCTTGGTTTTGGAACGCTTTGGTTTTGGAACAGACTTCTGGAACGGATAAAGTTTGAGAAGCAAGGTGCCACTGTACTGTTTTCCTTGGACGTCTCAGGTTTTGATGTTATGAGAGAGGGAGAAGAGTCTTTTCCAGCTAGGTCTTTCTAAACTGCTCTAAATCTATAGCGCAGTGTGGGAACCAGCCATTCTCCTGCTAGGAATGCCATTGGATGTATCGCATCCAGCTGATTGTCCTCGCCAGTGAACTGAATGCAGCCCACAACAATGTATATTCCACTTGCAGTGCATAATTCAGCTAGGAGATCCACACAATCATATATACTTTGCTGGACTAGCATGGTGAAAAAGAAAAACGCCTGCTGGAGAACTCTCCCCCCCTACCCCAACTGCTTTACAAAATTTAATTCCTTCCCTCGGTTGCTCCTGACCAGTAAAGTTGTGCTTCTTTTGTGTCAAAACTTAACGCCACGCTGGGGTCTCATGTTGAGACGAAAATTGGAAAATAAGTACACAGGTTTGTTCCATCCTGACATTTACAACCCCCACCCCCTTCACCTCATTTTCCTTGTGATATTCTAATCCCACTTTTTACATCCTCCCCCCCCACCCCACTCAGCCTTCACAACTTCACAGAAATCTCCTCGCTGAGATTACATCCTTATATAATGACCTTAAGATACGGCCAAGATTTGGAACACAAATTTATTTCCTTTTATTGCTTTGCTATATAAATGGGAAGGAAATGTACCTCTTTTGAAGGGGCATTCGCCCCCACCCCACCCCATTCCCTCAGTTCTCCTCAGCTAGGAGCTGTTTCTTCTCTCTCTTATCTTTTGATTTCAACTGCAGGTGCAAGTCCCATTGGGGGCCCCTGCTGGTGCCTTTGAGCGCAATATTGGCGCTCAAAGACATTCCTCAAACCAATTAAAATGAATTAAATTAGTATCTGCAGGGGGAATGAATTAAATAAAATGTACAATAATTCCATTCTCTTTCTTTCTTTCTTTCTTTCTTTCTTTCTTTCTTTCTTTCTTTTCTTCTAACACGAACATTCTGTGCCCTCCTAACATTTGAACAAACAGAAGGGAAGAAAACCCATCGGAGGGTGGGGTTAAAATAAGAAGGATTTCACACTTAATGTCTTTAACTTTACTTTGATATTCTGAAAGTAAACAGGATGTTTCTCTACCTATTTCTTGATCTTCCTTACCTTGGAGACTTGGGTTCAAATCCTCACTCAGCCATGAGCCTACGTAGTGTACCATGGACCAGTCACTTTCTCTTAGCCTAATTTACAGTACTGCACAGTGTTGTTAGGGGGATGAAATGAGGACGGGAAGAACCATGTTCACCAACCTGAGCTCCTTGGTCAAAAGGTAATGTATAGATGTCCTATGTGTTCTATAAATATATTCTCATTCTCTCTCTGCCTATCTCTCTCTCTCTCCCTCCCTCCCTCATCTATTCCCACCCCCTCCAAGAGTGCTCCACCCCACATAATAAATCACAAGACACACAATTTGAATGGTAATGCTTATCAGCTTTTGGGGGCCCTGGCCCCCTCAAATATTTTATTGGGGACCCCGAAGAGACCTCAGCCCCTGGAGGTGACTCCTTTGCCCCACTGTCTCATAGTTCCCTGGGAAGAGGGATTGGTTGTTCAACCACTCTGGAAATTGCAGATCTGGAAGGGGAATTGGGATCTCCTAACAACTCTCAGCAAGCCCGTTAGCAAATAACAGCTTCCAGAATTCCTTGGGGGAAGCCGCAACTGTTTAAAATGGTGTCATGGTGCTTTAAATCCATGGTGGGAATGTGGGTTAAGTTCTAGTCCCAGGTCACAGTGAGAGCAGGAATCAAGACTAGATGGGACCCTGTTGGCCTAGGATGGGAGTAGCCAGTGTGAGGTTCTCCAGATGTTTCTCAACTACAATCCCTGTACCATGCCCATCCTAGGCCAATGGTCCAACCACTATACCACACTGGACTTGGGCTGTACAGATTTCATGATGCTATGCTGCCCTGGATGTGCCAATGGCCTTGGGGACATGGTCTCTTTTATAAGGATGCATACTGAAGAAAATGCAGCATTTGTAAAGAGGGCAGAACTTTTCCACTAATATGTCAGAGCAGACCAGAGAAGTACAAAATGTTCCATTTTATTTGTTTTGTTTTGTTTTAATTAGAATTTTTCACCCCATGGGCAGGTGCAAGAAGACAGACTCTACAGGAGCCTTTTTGTGTTGGCTTAAAATATGTTTTTGTGCAATCAGCATGCTAATTAATGAGCTCCTTCCTATTAAAAGGAACTCATTATACCGACAATTTGGGGATTGATTGATCCAAAGGCATGGAGCAATTTTACAATTTAAAGAGTGCTGCTGAATTACCTTTTTGGGGGGAGGGGTATAATATTGAAAATAAATATTAAGGTAATGTAATTACCAGCTGCCCCTATGTTGGATTTTCAGTTAACTAGATCTTTAATTAACAATGAAGAATTGTTGGTCAAACTGCTCTGAGCATTTTTAAGCAGAGACACGTGATACGCCTTCTGTGATGCTATGTATGTTTTACACTTTGTTCTGCTCTTACTAGGTCTGCAGTTTTCTTATCCAGAGATGCATTGCCCTTTCTGTGTCTTCCTATAAGATGGAAACGAATGCATCATGGCCTTAGGAGACCCCCTCCTCCCCTCCCAGAGCTACATTTCTCAGAGTTCCCTGTGAATAGGGATTTGTTAAACCACTCAGCAAATTGTAGCTCTGTTAGTGGAATAAGGGGGTCTGCTAACAACTCTCAGCATCCTTAACAAACTACAGCTCCCATGATTCTTTGCTTAACAGACTACAGCTCCCATGATTCTTCCCAGGTTTCTTCACCCCATACATGGGACTCGGCTACACAGCTGCAAATATAACGTTTTAAGTGTGTTTTAAGTGCATTATACAAATGTGACACTGGATGGCACTGATGAGCTAATGGCAAATTCCATGTATATTTTAAAACGTGTTTTTCTTTTTTTAAAAAAAGCATTTTCACAGCATTTTTTAATATCTGTGTAGATTCAGCCATGTATGGTGAGAATGATTGCTTTCTTATGCCTCCTTCCCCATTGCTTTTCCTTTTGTGTTGTGCTTTCTTTATTAGAAGCTGAGGGACTGTCTTCTTATGGATCTTTGCAACCTACCGTATTTTTCGCTCTATAGGTCTCCATAGGATGCACCTTGTTCTAGAGGGGGAGAACAAGAAAAAAAAAAATCTCCCCCTCTCTGCTCAGCGCCCCTTCAGTAAAGTGGCAGGAGAAATGGAGCCCCTTCCATTTCTCCTCCCGCTTGGCTGAAGGGGCGCTGCACAGCTCTCCCTCTCTGCTGAAGCCAGGAGAGTCTTGCTCTCCTGGCTTCAGCGAAAGAAACCTGAAGCCTGCAGCCCGCAGCGGGAACTCGTGCTGTGCTCTGCAGGCTTCAGGCGGCTATCCCTGAAGCCTGGAGAGCGAGAGGGATTGGTGCACACCAATCCCTCTCGCTCTCCAGGCTTCAGCGAAAGCAGCACGAAGCCTCCGGAGCACAGAGGGAGTGCTCCCTCTGCGCTTCGGAGGCTTCGCATTGCTATCGCTGAAGCCAAGGAGCCTGCATTCGCTCTATAGGACGCATAAACATTTCCCCTTAATTTTTGGAGGGGAAAAAGTGCGTCCTGTAGAGTGAAAAAAACGGTACTTTGTAACCGCCTTCCCCACATCCAGCTGCTGTAAACAAATAAATATTAAAACAACATACAGGACAGGGTTCTTATCCCAATAAGACATCCCAGCATGCACAGAAACTTCTTCAGATCCACGTTGAAAGGACACCCAGAAGGAAGGAATTTGACTACCACTGCCCTAAGTCAGAATACAGAATCCTACATTTTTCTCTCCATTCCGCGGCCCAAAATCATTATTTCTTTCACTTTTACCAGCTATGGAAATATTTTCTAGCCTCCCTTTTTTTTCTAATGAAGACAAGTGTTTATTGCATTAATTTTGCTTCAATATATTGCCTCTGTTTCAAGCTGTGGAGACAACAGCTTCTGCAAATTATTGTTATTTTTGTTAGAGGTGGTTGATTTATTTTTAATTGCTTCTTCAGGTCTTGAGGCAGTTCGCCAGTGCACTCGGTTTAATTGCATTTATTATTTAAGGCTGTGAAGGAAAGCTGGTGCCTTACTTTTGCTTTTTGCTTGTTTTTTTTTTTGTTTTTTTTGCTAGTGAAGTTATGGGTGATTATGCTGATTTATGAACAGCGGAAAAGGTGTGTGTGTGACCAAATAATGCACTTGTAAACTTCTGGTGTGTGTGGTCACAGGAGCAACTAATATAAAGAAAGAGTGTGGGTCTCGGGATTGGGGCAAGAGGTCTCCTTGTTCCCTGATGCCAGCTGGCTGCTCTCACTGCAGGCTATTGTGATGACTTGTACTGACTTGATTAGTGCAAATTAAGCCCTTGTGGTTGTGCCTTGCTTGGCTCAAGAAATGGACTTTTTGTCCTTAGTGGCTGGACCTGGACAGCTCTCTTCAGCCCGTGGAATGCCATAACAGAACATAGGAAGAGCTGTGCTGGATCAGACAAAGGAGCTATATAGCTCAGCATCCTCTTCTTATAGTGCCTGAAGGAAGCCTTCTCACCACTTGTGATTCCTAGCAGCTGACAAAGAGATAAATAGAAGACAGAACAGAGCCATCATAGGTAAAGGTAAAGGTAAAGGTAAAGGTACCCCTGACCATTAGGTCCAGTTGTGACCGACTCTGGGGTTGCGGCGCTCATCTCGCTCTATCGGCAGAGGGAGCCAGCGTTTTTCCGCAGACAGCTTCTGGGTCATGTGGCCAGCATGACTAAGCCGCGTCTGGCGAACCAGAGCAGCGCATGGAAATGCCGTTTACCTTCCCGCTGGAGCGGTACCTATTTATCTACTTGCACTTTGATGTGCTTTCGAACTGCTAGGTTGGCAGAAGCTGGGACCGAGCAATGGGAGCTCACCCCGTCATGGGGATTCGAACCACTGACCTTCTGATCAACAAGTTCTAGGCTCTGTGGTTTAACCCACAACACCACCCGTGTCCCCTAGTAGCCATTTATATTCCATGTTGTTTTTTTAATCCTCTTTTACCACCATCCAAGCTGATAGCCATCTCTACATATTGTGGGAGGGAATTCCACATTTTAACTACGTATCTGCTGTGTGAAGAAGCACTTCCTTTTTTTCCGGTCCTAAATCTTCCAACGTTCAGCTTCATTGCTTTGCCCTGGGCTCTAGCGTTATAAAAGAGGGATACAAAACTCTCCATATCTGCTTTCTCCATGGCGTGGCTCTTTGGGGGAACTCTACTTTCTACATTGGGAGAACTGTCCAGTTGTTTGTATGCTCTACTTCCAGCTCCTCAACCAGTTACTGATTCACTGAAGGACCTGTCCTCTGGTCCCATGACT
The DNA here is from genome assembly GCF_964252035.2 of Podarcis erhardii. Taxonomy (NCBI): domain Eukaryota; kingdom Metazoa; phylum Chordata; class Lepidosauria; order Squamata; family Lacertidae; genus Podarcis; species Podarcis erhardii. The sequence continues at coordinate 33,459,233 of NC_138511.1, forward strand.
GTTAAGTTTCTCAGGAGTTTTTGGTGAGGAATTTCACCAAAGCTTTTTTTAAAAAAATCTAAGTGTACAATATTGACTGGAACCACCTCTCTCTATATGCTTGTGGATACCTTAAATAAGTCTGAAAAGTCAGTGAATATTTATTCATTTATTTTATTATGTTTATATCCCACCTTTCCTCCAGGGAGCTCAAAGTGGTGTACATGTTTCCTCTTCCTAAGAGGGAGGTTAGGCTGAGAGACAGTGACTGGCCCAAAGTAACCCATGAGCTTCATGGCTGAGTGGGGATTTGAACCCTGGTCTGCCAGTTCTTAGTCTGACACTCTAACCATTACACCACAATGGCAGAAGCCATGCTGGTTCTGCTTCAGCAAGACTTGTTCTTCTGTATGCGTCATAATTCTATCTTTAACAATGTTTTCCATGAGTTTTCCCAGGAGTGAAATTTAGTGAACAGTCCTATCATTTCCCAGATCTCCTCTCTATCTCCTTTTAAAAGTTGGTGTTATATTGGTTGCTTTCTAGTCCCAAATTATGGAGGCTGATCTTAGGGACAAGTTACTGTGTGTGTGTAAGAGAGAGAGAGAGAAAAGAAGAAGAAGAAGAAGAAGAAGAAGAAGAAGAAGAAGAAGAAGAAGAAGAAGAAGAATTTAACTTTTTAGTTACTGAAGAACTCTTGGTTGGTTGCCATCTGGACCCAGTGATTTGTCAATTTGTAATTTAGTTGGCATGGCTAGAAACAACAGTTGAATGTTAAATTTGGAATAAGACAGAGCTAGATAGAGAACTAAGAGTTTAGCTGCGGTAAGCCAAATCTGAAATATTGAGCAAGGAATCAGGGCCAGACCACTGGCTCTAGTGAGGTGTCAGTTCCATCAGGCTGCTTCCTTCATCAACTGCTGCCTGGAAACAGGCTGCAGTGCAAGAAGAGGTCAGAGGTGGATTTCGGGGAATGTGACCAGTTTGGTTGCACTGGGTGCTGAGTCTCAGGGTGCTGCAGGGGATGCCACAATTATGCTTTAGAATGGAGTGTGAGAGGTAGGGGTGCCCGATTTGGGCATGGCACAGGGCGCCACCCAAATTGAGACCCCGAATGTCCATCATTGGAGAGGTTGAAAGCAGGACCACTTTATTGGCTGTGCTGAGAAAACATCTCTAAGGAGCTCCTCCTGTTCCTCAATTGTCAACAGACTGAAGGAGAGGGGGAGAGATGAGGCGCACCCCCCTTTTCTTTTTTACATTTTGTGTCTTTTAGATTGTAAGTCTGCAGGTAGGGACTGCCTTGTTTTTACTGATCACTTGTAAGCCATTCTGAGATCCCTTTTGGTTGAGGAAAGGGGTGGGAAAAATGCTTTAAATAAGTGCACTCATTGGGAATCTGATGCAGGATCAATGGCTGTGTTACTTGAAACCTGCTCTGCTCAAAAAAACAAGCAAACCTAATGCTAAGCCAAAATGGCTCCCCCGAGCTTGCCACCCTTTATTTATTCCCCTTTTTTATTTAAAGAAACACCTATATCCTGCCTTTCATCATCAAGCAATCTCAGGGCAGGTGGCAGGTCACAGCAATAAAATACAGCACAGTATGACATCGATCAAAAACATTTGAACAGCGATGATTATATGCCATATTGCCTTCCTCTTCTCAGTTCAGGCCAGTGCCTTTAGGAGACTTCACCCCCAAAAGCCCAGAGAAAAGAAGACATTTTCATCTGGTACCAAAGAAATAAATGAGTGTCATTGCCAGCTGTATATCGGGGGAGGTTGTTCCATCATAAGCGTGCCATCACCAATAAGGCCCCATCTTGGGTCCTGACTCCAAGGACCTTACTTGACGGTAGTAATATTATTGATGGCAGAGCTGTAGGTGAACAAGATCAGATGGGCACCAAGTTGTAGAAGGAGGCACTAGATCAGTGTTTTCCAAACTTTTTGGTGCCATTGCCCCCTTGGTTCCATACACTCACCCCCACTGCCCTCTATCCCACCCTAACAGAAGCATGATTCAGAACAGTGGCTTGCACAACTCCCCAAGGAAGATCATAACACAATGAAATTCAAAGCAGCAACTATTAATTGCATGTTTACTAAAAGTCCAATTGAAACTATTCAGTTGAATTAATTCAACAAAATTGATGAACTTGTTCCAGAGATTCCAGCTTATCAAAGTCTGGTAGTTGTTTGGATCTCTTGCATCCATCTGCCGCCCCCTTGCCTGTTAGCACTCCACCCATTAATTCCACTGCCCCACCCAGGGGGTGGTACAGTCCACCTTGATGACCACTACACTAGATGGTCTCTGGTTGCCTGGAAGGGAGGGGGAGGGAAGGCGAGAGACAGACAGACAGACAGGCAGGCAGGCAGAGGAGACAGATGGAGAGAGAAGACGGACATAAAATAAGAAACGCCAGGCGTCCTTAAGAGAAAGTAACTCTGAACTTGCATTTTTCAGAGTGTGGGAAGATTCAAAAAAAGCATATTCCTTCCCCTCTCACTCTTCAATTGACATTCTTACAGCTGTCTTTGATGCTGCTTGGGGCGACTTTATTTAGCCTTTGGTGTCTGCCTGGTTGAACAATCTTTGAAGCTGCTTGAGGCAATTATTATCTTGCCTCTGGCTCTTGCTTGGTTGGACAGCTTTTGTGAGTGTTCTGATCACCCCCCCTTCTAAATATGATGAGGTCTTGTGCGTCTCCTATTGTATCTTTTGTCCGTCCGGCCATTCTTGTGAAGGCTTGATAAGATCCGTAGCTGGGCTCGGTGATATTTGTGCCATTTTAATGGTTTTCATTTCCTTCTCCTTTTAACTCACGCTCAAGTAACTTACTCTTCAAAAACACCTGTGTGGAAATGCTTTTTGAGCTCTTTCCTCTTTTGTAGGGGATCGCTTGTCTTGATTGAATTATTCGAGATCTGGGCTGTGCCAGGGGAACTGCAAACACACCCACCTCTGCAATAGGAGAGTGGCTGTGACTCCCCAGGTAGTGAAGATGTGGAGCAAGCAGTCCACATGGGTGGGGACTGAGGAAGCCAAGGTGCTGCTGGACTAAAGATGGGTGAATCTGTTGGTTTGTGATTCTCTCATTTTAGGAGCATAGAAAGAAGTCTTCTACTGAATCAGACCACTGGTTCATTTGCTCAGTACTATCTACACTAATGGGACGCAGGTGGCGCTGTGGGTAAAAGCCTCAGTGCCTAGGGCTTGCCAATCGAAAGGTCGGCGGTTCGAATCCCTGCGGCGGGGTGCGCTCCCGTCATTCGGTCCCAGCGCCTGCCCACCTAGCAGTTCGAAAGCACCCCTGGGTGCAAGTAGATAAATAGGGACCGCTTACTAGCGGGAAGGTAAACGGCGTTTCCGTGTGCGGCTCTGGCTCTGGCTCTGGCTCTGGCCAGAGCAGCGATGTCACGCTGGCCACGTGACCCGGAAGTGTCTCCGGACAGCGCTGGCCCCCGGCCTCTTGAGTGAGATGGGCGCACCAACCCCAGAGTCTGGCAAGACTGGCCCTTACGGGCAGGGGTACCTTTACCTTTTATCTACACTAATGTCAGTGTGCTGGAAGAAGCAAAAATCACCAGCGTCAAAGCAATGATTCTTCAACATCAACTTCATTGGACTGGTCATGTTGCTCAGACGCCTGATTATCGTCTTCCAAAGCAAGCACTCTATTCCAAATTTAAAAATGGAAAGTGTAACGCTGGTGGTCAACAAAAGAGGTTTAAAGACTTGCTCAATGCAAATCTTAAAAAATGTAGTATAAACACCAACAACTGGGAAACACTGGCCTGCGAGGGCTCCAATTAGAGAACAGCCTTTACCCAAGGTGTCGTGGACTTTGAAGACACTCGAACTCAGGACGAAAGGGAGAAAAAACTAAGAGGAAGGCATGCTTGGCAAACCCTCACCATGGTCAACTTCCACCCAGAAACCTATGTCCCCACTGTGGAAGGAGGTGTGGATCCAGAATTGGCCTCCACAGTCACCTAAGGACACACCGTTAAGACTGTGCTCATGGAAGACAATCTTATTCAGCTACGAGTGATCGCCAAAGAAGAAGACAAGCAAGGAAAGTTCTCAGTCCTACATGGAGATGCCTGGGATTCAGTCTGGCACCTTCAACCCCTGAGCTACAATCAGCTAACAGTCAGTGATATGTTGCAGAACGCATCTACAGAAACCCCCCAGTCTGGAAGAGCCATTTAATCCAATGCAGGAGAAACAACTGCAAAGGGATGGGGGGAGGAGATGTTTCAGTTGTACATCCTTAGGCCGAGTTACAAGAGGACCTGAGAACTCACTCCTCCTCTCAGTACCTACTCCTCTTCCTTGCTTCCTTTGAGCATCAAATGCAGCCTTATCTACAAAGGGTTTCTCTCTCAATACACCAAAGTTATTTTAAGTGTTTCCCTCGGTGATCCCTGGAACTCACTCGGAGGAGTATGATATGAGAGCTGTTGATAAGCAAACTGCCTCTAGGTGCATACAGGGTACGTATCCTTTTCCCCAGTAGTGTTTTATTTTTCTTATCACCAAATCCCCAAAACTTTGGTTTTAAACTCCAAAGGATTGAAAGTGCCGTTTGGAGGTTTGCTGGAGGCTGATGTTGACTGGGAAGAATTCAGAGGAATGATTCACATGTAATGACTTCTGAAATGGCTCCCACACCTGTGCCAGGAGATGTTATTTATTCCATTTTTATCCTAAACTTCCAGGAACTGCAAACTATCCATTTTGCATGCAAAAGTTCCCAGGTTCAGTCTCCAGGCAGGGCTGGGAGAGATCCCTGTGGCTGAAATCCTGGAGAGTAAAGTGTGCCATTTTAGGAGGTGAAACTTAATTTTTGCAAATTACAGTGGTACCTCGGGTTACAGACACTTCAGGTTACAGACACTTCAGGTTGCAGACTCCGCTAACCCAGAAATATTACCTCAGGTTAAGAACTTTGCTTCAGGATGAGAACAGCAATCGTGCGGCGGCAGTGGGAGGCCCCATTAGCTAAAGTGGTACTTCAGGTTAAGAACAGTTTCAGGTTAAGAACGGACCTCCAGAATGAATTAAGTTCTTAACCCAAGGTACCACTGTACTTCAGTGAGAGGTCTTAGAAATATATATTTGGGTGTGAGGAATTCAAATCTGCTCTTATTTTTGTGATCGAACAAAATTTAGCTTGGTAAATCTATTTTTTTTATAAAAAAAAAAACACATAAACTGCTCCCGGAAAACCAAAGAATGTTAATTTTACCTTCTAAAAATGTCAGGCAAATGAAAACAGTCCTAATTCTCTTCAAGTGGATGACACCCCTATCATTTTTTTTGTTTTTGTTTTAAATCAGTATCAGAGGCAGGGAACATTTTATAGGTCAAAGACCACATTCCCTTCTGGTGGACCTTCTGAGGTCCACATGGTTGGTGGAACCAGAAACAAAGATGGGTGGCACAACAAGTGTAAATTATATCTGTGTTCAATATTGTTGTAATTAAATTTATTAGCCACTTATTTGCCCCGGCAACTCAAAACGACATAGATTTTTTTTTTAAAAAAAAAAGACAAGCACATACAAATATTAAAAACATAAAAAGGAACATTAAAACATGCCTCCTGTGCAACAAAACGAAAACAAGACACAGTTAAAAGCCAAAGGTCTGTTTAATGTGGGAAGAGGCGGTCCTTGAGGTACTGGCAACCTTTTTTTCTAGAGAAAGAGGTGCCGGCATTGCTGTGGACGCATTACAATGTCGCTGCCCCACAGCCTCCAACACAAAGCCACGAGTGGCATGCAGCCCATAGGCTCCGAAACAAAGATCTGGAGGCCATGCCGCTATACAGCAGCCAGTGCACTACAAGGAGGTGCTGGAATGCACCAAAGAGGGGGCAGAACTCAGCTCCGATGAGTTCTGGCCGAAAAAAAGCCCTGCCTAGTTGCTATACACACACACACACACACACCACCTCCATCCACTATCCAGGGAAGCAAGAGACATGGTCAGCCTTCAAGGACACACTCCAGCCAGGCAAAAACATTCAGGATGTTAAAGTGGGGCAAGGGAGGGATGTGGCCTGAGGACAGAGGGTGTGGCCTGGAAAGCATTCCAAGGGCCAGGTAGGGAGGCCTTGAGGGCCACATTTGCCCCTTCTCCTAGCAGGCCTAGGGTTCCCCACGTGACACTCCTCCAACACACATTCCCAGGTCTGTGCCCATCTTACACAATCAGGATTCTGTGTGACATAATGCGCTGTTGTGGCACGCAGCTTCGAAACGCCTGGTCCTCTTGACATGATTTAATTGTCTGGCTCAATTAACCTTTCCAGACTCCCACCCCCACAAATTATATTTGGAAGGATGAAAGCTGACAGAAGCAACAACTGGGAGAGAGGTGGGAGGACGTGCAGCATGGTTGCCGGTGCCAAAGTCATTATCGCAAACGTATCACAACTAATTCATAACACTTCGCTTTGATACCTTTCGCGTTGTTTGTATTCATGCAAATTAGCTTTTCACTTGCTTTCGGTGACAGCTGCTTTAAGCATTTTGAACTTTTCTAATGCTAACACTCCATTAAAAAGGCACAACAATCATTTTTGAAGTTGGATCTCCGGGCTCAGGTAGATAGGAGACCACGGTTCCAATTTGTAAAGAACTTCATTGATGCATGCCTTCTTTTCCCCTGGCTTCCTGTCAGCGATTCAGCTTTATCTCTTTTCACCAGCTTAGAACTTTTTCTTTTACTTTTTAAAAGAAACAAACTGTTTGGCAAAGCTTAACCTTTGCAGAACTGTCTTGAAAGACCCAGCCAAAATGTGGCAACTTAGTTTTGCAAGGAGTACATTTTTATTTATTATTTGATTTATATCAGGACTGGGGAGTGTTGGGAAACACTGCTTTCTGAAACCCCTTATGGAGAGCCGCTTCTACCCAGTGCACACCTGTGTTGTGAAACCTGTGAACTACCAGATTTTGCAGAACTACAGCTCCCATCATCCCTGCCTACTGGCCATGCTAGCTAGGGGCAATGGCGGTTGGAGCCCAACAACAGATTCACCAGTCCTGCAGATTCACCAATCCTGGTTCAGAGCATATTGCATCAGACATCGATTGGCTGTATCCGGTTTGTGACATCATGCCTACGTGATGCTGACTGGCTGAGGGTTGCCTGTGTGATTAACCCAGGAAGAAGATGCATAATGGAAAGGGGGTTTGGTGGTAGCAAACCACAGCGGTGCTGAAACAGCAACATCAGATATGGGAAATGATAGGAGAACAGAATGGAAAAAGTGATGCACTTTTCCCAACAGAGGAAATTTACATTTTTAATTGCAGTGGTACCTCGGGTTAAGTACTTAATTCGTTCTGGAGGTCTGTTCTTAACCTGAAACTGTTCTTAACCTGAAGCACCACTTTAGTTAATGGGGCCTCCTGCTGCCGCCGCGCCGCTGCTGCACAATTTCTGTTCTCATCCTGAAGCAAAGTTCTTAACCCGAGGTAATATTTCTGGGTTAGCGGAGTCTGTAACCTGAAGCATAAGTAACCTGAAGCGTATGTAACCCGAGGTACCACTGTAACTCTAGATTCCTCCTGAAGAAGGAATTCCGGTTCTGAAACTACAGCAGACATTAGCAGTTGACAATTTTTAGAACTGGTTACTCTCTCTTTTCTGGGGGAGGGGGGAGAGGGGGAAGCTGGAAAGAAGCTCAAAGCAACTGTTTTCCAGCTCAGAATCTACACCTCACTGCAGCATACACTTCAATATTTCTCTGATGAAAATAGGGGTTGGCTTATTCCAGACTCTCCAGCATTTCTCCGGTGAAAATACAGATGGGTTCACACCATACATTAAGAAGACTAGGATACCACTTTCAACAGTCATGGCTTTCCCCAAGGAATCCTGGAAACTGTAGTTTGTTAAGTGTGCTGGCAGTTGCTTGGAGACCCCTCTTCCTCCTCACAGAGCTACGGTTCCCAGAGTGGTTTAACAATATATTCCCTGTTAAGTAAAAAGGTAAAGGGACCCCTGACCATTAGGTCCAGTTGTGGCTGACTCTGGGGTTGCGGCGCTCATCTCGCTTTATTGGCCGAGGGAGCCTGCGTACAGCTTCCGGGTCATGTGGCCAGCATGACTAAGCAGCTTCTGACGAACCAGAGCAGCGCATGGAAACGCTGTTTACCTTCCTGCTGGAGCGGTACCTATTTATCTACTTGCACTTTGACGTGCTTTCGAACTGCTAGGTTGGCAGGAGCTGGGACCGAGCAACGGGAGCTCACCCCGTCATGGGGATTCGAACCACTGACCTTCTGCTCAGCAAGCCCTAGGCTCTGTGGTTTAACCCACAGAGTTCCCTGTAATTCTGAGAACTGTAGCTTTGCAGGGGGAAGAGCTAACAACTTTCAGGACCCCTTAACCAACTGCAGCTCCCAGGAGTCATTGTGGGAAGCCGCAACTGTTTAAAGTGCCATCATAACACTTTAACTGCACGGTGTGACTGTGGCCTCTCTCCATGCACAGAGTGCATCAGGATACTCTGTGCCCCTGGGAGGTCCTCTTGACAAATCTATACGCTTTCCCTCCACATACACGCCACCCATCATAAATGTGGGTCTTTTATTAGTCACTATATAAACGCCAGGTGCTCTTTGTTCTAGGTCTATGTTTGAGCTGGTAACAGGTGCAACGATAAAAATGAAATACACAAAAGAAGATCAGCAGTACAGCAAGTATCTTTATCCCCAGACTGTCCCATAAAACCAGCATCCCGAGCGGCCTGGGTCCAACTGCAAGACTGTTTCCAGTGCCGCTCAACTAAAAGGCTCCAGCTTTTAGGAGTACAAATCATCAGTTATCCAAGCTTATATTTGACAAATTAAATTGCCCAGAATTAAAAAAAGCTGTAGATCAATACGATTTGAATGATCAATTAATCATTCCCTTTAATTAAAACCAGCAAATCCCAGTGCATTTCATTTACATTTTATTACACTATTTCTAAGCGGCAGCTTTTAGGCAACGATATCGATTGGAGCCATACTCTCCGTACCTGGGGATCAAGTAATTTATTAATCAGCAGCACACACCTCGCTATAGGATATATTGTTTAATTATCATAGGCCGCTGCTCAGCGAAGCCTTAGACTGTGAATTAACTAAGATATCAATGCCTCGCAATCCTAGTATGTGCTAATTGTTGATGGCGGCAAATGCAGTTCTCAAGGATGAAATCTGGGGGACGGTAGGGCGGCAATCAGGCAGAGGGTGGAGTCTGGCTTGTTTTTAGGGTTGGTATCCAATTGTAACAAGTCCCATCAGTGGAATGGGTTCTTGCCCCCCTCCTACCCCACATCTCTGCTCCACACCCTCCCCAAATCTGCTCTGGAGCATCTGGGGAACCCCTAGAACAGATTCAGGGGGGATGCAGCGGAAGAAGAGGAATGAAGTCCTATTGAACAAGTGAAATTCAAAGTACTCCAGGAATGGGAATTGATTGTTAAACCACTCTGGGAATCACAGTTTTGGGAGTTGAAGAGGGGTCTCATAACAATTCTTTTTTAAAAAATAATTTTATATATAATTTTCATTTATAACAAATAATCATTTCAACAACAAAAACAAACAATTCTCACATATCAAATATTGACTTCTCTCTCCGCTTTCAGAGATTCCATGAATTTACCCTTTTTCTTTCTTCTGAATATCCCAATTAACTCTATTTATTCTTCTCCTCTTCTATTTCATATATGTTTTAGAAACTGCAAGTTTTTACAATAATCCTGCTAATGTCTTAATTTGTATACAGTTTGCTTGTAAATATTCAATAAAGGATTTCCATTCCTTAATTAAAAGTTTGTTGACTTGATTACTTATTCTTCCGGTAAGTTTCGGAATTTCTGCATAATCCATCCATTTCCGTAGCCATTCTTCTTTCACTTCTTCTTTCCATTTTTGGGCGAATGTCATTCTTGCAGCAGTAGTTGCATGCATAAATAAATTTCTATATTGTTTAAGTAACTCTGATCCCATAATTCCCCCAAAAAGCTTCTGTTTGTTTGTTTGTTTTTTAACAAAGGGTCTCCTTACAATTCTTAGCAAATTACATCTGATAGAACTCTTTGGAGGAGCTATGACTATTTAAAGCGATATCATAGTGTTTTAAGCATATGGTGTGAATGTTACCACAGTGTCCTTGACTACAACACCAGTTCAAATCCCCCTTTACAATTTCCCGAGTTCCTTGTGAGGAAGTATTGATTATTAAACCGTTCTGGGGATTGTGAGGGGAATAGGGGACCAGAATTCTTTGGGCAAAGTTCTGACTGTTTACAGTGGTATCATAATGTCTTAAAAGTATGGTGTGAACATGGCCACAATGTGGTAAATGTGTTTTTGACTATGACACCAGTGAGGCTCGAACCCTTGAGGTCCTTGAACCAGTCACCCTCTCTCTCCTGGCCAAACCAGGGGCGCTGTCACGAGCTCCTTAAAGAAAGGGCAGGATAACAACGTAAGGAAATAAAGAAATATATAGGGCAGTCCCTACAGCACTAAGTGGGATGGAATTTCACTCTCCTTGTTTCCCCACGGAACAATTGTTTGGAGACATGGGAAGTAGCCAGTCGGCTGCTGCATGCATGTAGAGTCGTACTGGGGCTAGAGATTTTATTTTCAATGATAACTGCAGCAGAAGCATTTGTATGCCCTGCTAATCTTCAATGATGAGAATGAATTTCTCAGGGATTGTTTGACCTCTAACGGGATCCAAAAAGAACATGAGCAATACAGGAAAAAAACTGAGGTGGGGGTGGGAGAGAATCAGACGATGGCGACAAGCAGAACTAATGTATTGTAAAAGAGAGTGCTGTTGAACATGGTGTACAATGCATGATTTACAACTATTTTTCTTATGATAAATTGGAAAATTATCACTGACCTTTTCCTTTACTTGAAAGTGGCATCTTAAGAGCTAGAGAGGTAGTGGGAGGGAGATAAGTAAGGGATTTTTTAAATGATTGTTTTGGGGAAAAGAGTATGCCTGGAGGAAATAAAAATGTTATATTAAACAGGGGAGATTTATTACTTTGTTAGGATAAAGTTGTTTGAGGTCTTAAAATACAGCTGAACCAACTGCAATGGAAACATTCAAGTATCTGGACAACTAGTTTTCCATATCATTACAGGTTTGACTGATAAAATAGTTATGCTGGAATATTTTCTTCCTTGGAATACCAAGCAAGAAGTATACCAAGACTCTGTACTTCTATGTGATTGCCTTAGTGAAGGAAATTCATTGCACCCTCAGATGCATTTCTGCACGCCCATCACTGGTGAGCACGTGCTCCAGTGAAGTCTCCCCTTTGGCCTTGCTGCTTTGCATGACTATGATACACAACACCAAGCGAGAGCTGGACCAAAAAGAAGGCTGATTGCCGAAGAACTGATGCTTTTGAACTATGGTGCTGGATGAGACTCCTGAGAGTCCCATGGACTGCAAGAAGATCAAACGTATCCATTCTTAAGGTAATCATCCCTAAGCGCTCACTGGAAGGACAGATCCTGAAGCTGAGGCTCCAATACTTTGGCCACCTCATGAGAAGAGAAGACTCCCTGGAAAAGACCCTGATGTTGGGAAAGATGGAGGGCACAAGGAGAAGGGGACGACAGAGGACGAGATGGTTGGACAGTGTTGTCGAAGCTACCAGCATGAGTCTGACCAAACTGCGGGAGGCAGTGGAAGACAGGAGTGCCTGGTGTGCTCTGGTCCATGGGGTCACGAAGAGTCGGACACGACTAAACGACTAAACAACAACAACATTAAATACACACATAGTATTAATTCAGCCCTTGCAATTGTAAGCCACACACCCTTTCCCTCTTGGTATGGTTTATTACTGACTCAGGAAATTGTATGGCTGCATCCTGTACTGGACTTTGAGCGTCGGACGAGGATCTGGGAGAGACGAGGGTTGAAATTCCCCTGCAACTGGCCAAGAAGCTCCCTGCATGTGACCTTGTGCCCATCACTTGGCTTCTCAGCCTAGCCTACCTCACAGGGTTGTTGTGGCAATTAAACATGCTACCTTGAGCCCATTGGAGGGAACAAGCAGTATATAAACAAACTTCCTTATTGGCAATTGTGACAATTCACCCTTAAAAAACACCACCACCAATTTCATTTCATTCCCCCCTGTTAATATTATTAATCATTTTATTAGCATTGCTATTTATAAAAAGTTGTTTTTATTAAAATTTAGTAAAAAGTACTGTATTTAGAGAGAGAAGAAACACAAGTCCCCCCCACCCCCGACTAGGGTCGCCTGCGCAGGCGCAGCTCAAACTTCTTACCCCATTCTCTATCATGCACGCAATGACGAAGGCGGCGACAGAAACTCCAACTCCTCTACGACCACGCCCCTTGGCCTTCTCGTCACCGCTCCAGCCACGCCTCTCCGTTCGCCCTCTTTCTCTCCGGATAGGAGAGGGAAGGGTAAATTCCTCTAGCGCGCCTGCGCCGCTCCTTCTACCGGCGTCTGCCGTCATCGCGTGTGCGCGTCGCACAGCCTTGACGTCGGACGCGAAGGTGACCGGCCGGAGGGGGAAGAGAGGAGAAGTTGACTCCGCCGTCGCCATGTTGTCCGTGGCCGCCCGCTCCGGGCCGTTGGCCCCTTACCTCTCGGCCGCCGCCCACGCCGTCCCGGGCCCGCTGAAGCCCCTGGCGACCGGGTTGGCTCCGGCGACCTCGAAGCTGCCGCTGGACCCGAAGCGGCCTCTGCTCTGCCGGGAGTCGCTGCAAGGCCAGGCCGCCCGTGGGGGGCTCGTCGCCACCGCCAGCCTCAACGGTGCGGGCGGGGAAGGAGGGCGGGGGGCGGTCGGCGCGGCTTGAGCAGGGCGGGGTATGGGGTCGCTTCGCTTTCTCTCTGCCTCCCCTCCGTCCCTCTCCCGCTTCATTTACCGAGGTTTCCAGGGTGGCTCAGAGGCGTTTTCTGTGTCCCCTCTGGGCTTCATGAAGACTAGGGAAGGAGACAGCAAACGCCCGTCGTGCATCATAGTAGTGGGCATGCAGTGTCGGGTAGAGGGCTGCCCCACTTCATTGAGTCATTGATTACATTTATATCCCACTCTCCCCCGCCCAGGAGATCAGTGGGGTGTATGTGGTTCTCTTCCTTCCACATTTTATCCCCAGCACAACCTTGTGAGGTAGGCTAGGCTGAGAGGTGGTGACTGGCTCAAGGTCACCCCGCAAATTCCATTTGCTGAGGGGGGATTTGAACCCTTCTTGCCCAGGTCCTAGTCCAATACTTTAACCCAGACTTTCTCAACCTTGGGCCCCCATGTGTTGTTGGACTACAACTCCCGTTTTCCCCACCTAGTAGGTCCAGTGGTGAGATGATGTGAGTTGTAGTGCAACGACATCTGGGGACCCAAGGTTGAGAAAGGCTGCTCTAACCACTACACCACGCTGGCTCTCACACACCTTTAGGCTGAAGGGTGCTCACTTGATTCAGATGCTGCGGTGTACAAAACAGTTTCCCCGCACACAAGTCAGGCTTCTCCTGGCTTTCTATACTGAGGGAGAACTTCCTGAATGGAGTGGTGCTGTGTCTGAACTGTGCCACCTCAAACTTAATATGCAAAACTAGTATGGCAGGGATTGGCCAGATCGCCTTCCTGACGAAGTTGGTGCTGTGCAGTCATTAGAGTAGCAGTCCCCTAAACCTGGTGCTATCCAAATGTTTTTTGGACTACCATCCTTTGCTTGATAGTCATGCTAGTGTGGGTTGTGGGTCAAAATATCTAAATGGCACCAGTTTGGCTTCGAGTGTTGGACTACGACTGGGAAGGCCCAGGTTCATATCTTCCCACACCTGTCAAGTTCACTTGGTGACATTGGACAAGTCAACATAAACTGCGTTATACAGAGTCAGACTGGGTCCCTCTGGTTTGGTGTTGTCTATACTTGGCTGACAGCTGTTCTCTAGAGTTTCTGTCTCTCAATCTAACCTACTTTGCAGGGTTGTTGTGAGGATGAAATGAGTTGCTGTGTGGGGAAGTTGAGATATCTGTAATAAAAAGTGAGTTTTCTTTACGCAGGGATTTATTATTTGCTTCCTTGGGGCTGTCATGCTGAAGATGGAGGCTCACATTATTGAATGTTCCTTTGTACAGAACAGAACAGAAGTCCCTGCATGCAGGCTTGGTTGTAGCCTTCTACCTTGGTTTCCTGTTTGTGGGGAATATTCGTACATGGAGCATTATTTTCTAGCTTGTACTACTCCAAGACTGCATAATGGAGCTTGCATGATTGACTATCCCCACCCTGGCAAAAAGACACAACCAAACCCTCTACCAAAACCTTAGGTATTAGTAAGAAATCAATATGGGGAAGGGACATTTTTAGGTGTAGGACTACTACCACTGAGTGAGATAGATCAAAAGTCTGACTCAGTACAAGTGTTTTCTTTGGAAGGAGTATTAAATCACACAAGTTTTTACCTGCAGCCTCAGAGGTGCAGTCCAGAGAAAGATTTACCATATTAAGAATTATTCCTAAAATGGGAGTTGGAAGGGGTTAGACTTGTATAGTGTAAGGATTGTATCTGTGTTTATCTGTTGCCCCAGCATAACAGGTTCCCTGTTAGCTGGTTCTTCATCTCATATCACCAGGGGATAGTCTTTTTGTTCTCACTGTTGCAGGATCACTAAGTTCAGCCCTTCGCTTTTCACTCCTCTAGAAAAACTAACCTTTCACTTGCATAATAGGAAGTAAGAGCTATACTTGGGGATGCTGTTTGTATATAGGCTGAATTTGTTCCTTTTCCCAAATTGAAAAATGGGAGTGGGGTGGAATCTTGGAGGTTGACTTTTTATATAGAAGAGCCCTGCTGGATCAGAGAGCATCATTTCTAGTCCAGTATCCTCTTTGTAACACTCTCCAGCCAGCAGTACTTGAGGAAACAGTACACACACTGCCCCAGTTGCTTGTTTCCAACTGGTAGTTTTCTAGTTTATTGTTTTATGTATTTAAAATGTTTATTTCAGTTACTTAAAATATTTTATTTATTTAATATATTCATTGATTAAAATATTTATATACCACTGTTTCATTTAAAAAGTCAAAGCACTTTACAACAGTAATACATATGTACAATAAAAGCATGTAGATATTTAAAAAGATTATCAATTATTGCAGAAAGATGTTTTCTTAATTGACTACATAATCTTGGCAGGAAAGAAAAGCTTTCAGCAGATGTTTAAAGGTTAAAACAGAAGGTGGCTGCTGAATTTCTTTTCAAGGGACTGGGCTGATGACACTAAAGGTTTGGTTTCATGTGTGTGTCAGATGAGCCTTACCAATTGTCTTTCACTTGAAATCACAAGGTGGTGTTTAGTAAAATTACAGTACAAAATGAAGCAGCAGCCAATGGGTCAGTGGAGGCCTATTAAATGTGATCAACTGATACCTATTAGCCAGCAAATAAAGTGAGTTCTAGTTTATAAAAGGGCAGGTGCTAAGTTGTGGGATTGCTTGGAAGTTGTGGCAGTTATAAAAAAAAATCTGATACAGTATTTTCAGCGTAGACCCAGTTTGGGTTATTTGCTACAAGGTTAAAATGTAAATATCCCGTGTATTACGGGCCAAGTATAAAGGGAAGGATAATATGCTACTAGAGGGAATTGCAGAAATGGTTTAAACTTTCTTTAAAAAATTGTGTTGCTTCATTAGCTTTTTATTGGATACAAATAGTCTTCTGTTTAACTTTAGACCTTGAAATTAAGTGTGTATTAGCTTGTCCTGAAAATCTTAACACAACCTTCATTTAATTTCTAAGGAAGCAGTCTTAAAAAAAAATATCTTATTATAAAGAGATGCTCTTATCCCTTCATTAGTTCAAGCTTGTTGCAAACACTTATTGTAATCTCTGCACAATGTCCCAAGAGATCCTAATTACCTTGAGCTTGATTCCTGAAGCCCTTAGTGTTATTGCCCTTAAGTCAAGAAATAAAACTTGCACTTGCATTCTTACGAAGTTGCATTTTTATGAAGTACCCTCATTTCTTAAAAAATAACTTAATGAAAGTGGATGGTATTGAGCTGTTGTGTATTAAAACAGTTACATATACTCTAGTAAAAATAATTTTCCAAATACTCCTTTGGATTTGACAGAGTTATCATGCTAAGTGATTCCCCCCCCAATCAGATATTTTAGCTTAACTAATTCCTGCAATTGGAAAGAGTCGATAATATTTTCATAAGCGACATGAAATCAACTACAGTGGTGCCTCGCAAGCCGAAAATAATTCGTTCCGCGAGTCTCTTCGTCTTGCGGTTTTTTCGTCTTGCGAAGCATCCCTATTAGCGGCTTAGCGGCTTAGCGCTATTAGCGGCTAAGCGGCTATTAGCAGCTTAGAAAAAGGGGGAAAAGACTCGCAAGACATTTTCGTCTTGCGAAGCAAGCCCATAGGGAAATTCGTCTTGCGAAGTGCCTCGAAAAACGGAAAACCCTTTCGTCTAGCGGGTTTTTCGTCTTGTGAGGCATTCGTCTTGCGGGGCACCACTGTATCCAGTTTGATTTACCAAATATGTCAAGCATACAAAATTGAATTTGAGTCAGTTTGCATTTGGAAGCTTTCTTATTCAAAGTTTTCAAAAAACAACAACAAAAAAAACCTAATATTACTGCATCTAAAAGAGATACTAATCCTACTCTAAACTTTAGATGTAATTTCATAGGCTACAATGTAGCTAATGATGCCAGCATAAGTTCACTTGTTTGCTTGGCTAAATGTAAATCAAGGTACTTTGGTTTAACTGGTTTGTAGATTAGGCCATAGAATTCCCCATAAAATGTAGAGAAATCTTCTAAATTTGTCAATTAAAAGTGTCTTTTAAAATTTAATCAAGTTCTAAGGTTGCCATATTTTGAAGAGCAAAAAAGAGAAGACATTTGCTGACTTCTACTTTTAACTATAAATCACTATGACGACACTCATTTTACATACTCGTGAAAAAGAGGACATACAGTGGTGCCTCGCAAGACGGAAAACCCGCTAGACGAAAGGGTTTTCCGTTTTGGAGGCGCTTCGCAAAACGAATTTCCCTATGGGCTTGCTTTGCAAGATGAAATTGCTTGCGAGTTCCTGCGGGTTTTCCCCCCTTCCCCCCCTTTTCCTAAGCCGCTAAGCCGCTTATCAGCTGATCCGCTAAAAGCCGCTAAACCGCTAATAGCGCTAATCCGATAAGCTGTCAATGGGCTTGCTTCGCAAGACGAAAAAACCGCTATACGAAGAGCCTCACGGAACAGATTAATTTCGTCTTGCGAGGCACCACTGTATAGCAACCCTATAAAGGGCTACTGGAGTGGGTTTAACAAAACACTTTGGAATATTAGGGATTTATTTACAGCATACAAAACACACCAGATTTCTCCCCCTTACTCCAATATACAGTGGTACCTCGGGTTAAGTACTTAATTCGTTCCGGAGGTCCGTACTTAACCTGAAACTGTTCTTAACCTGAAGCACCACTTTAGTTAATGGGGCCTCTGGCTGCTGCCGTGCCGCCGGAGCACGATTTCTATTCTCATCCTGAAGCAAAGTTCTTAACCTGAAGCACTATTTCTGGGTTAGCGGAGTCTGTAACCTGAAGCGTATGTAACCTGAAGTGTATGTAACCCAAGGTATCACTGTAATCATATTTGTGTTCTTTTCTGGTATTTACTATCATTTGATGACAATTTATAGGCTTCCCAGCCAGGAGATAATAGATTTTCATGTATAATTGCAGGAAGAAATAAATGGAATGCCTGCACCTCCATAAGGTGATTTAGTTCTTGTATGGAACGTGTATGAAAATCAATAGTTCAATGTTCATGATAGTTAGTGTAGTACCAAAAATATAAATTTTATGGAGTCAATCTGGTACCAGTATAATGTCCTGTAATTTTAAAAAAAATCAGTAATTGGTTTTCTCCATTCTTTTGCAGCTCCTGCTAGCATTCGTTACGTCCACAATGATGTCGCTGTGCCTGACTTCTCTGACTACCGTCGTCATGATGTAACAGATGCTGCAAAATCATCCCAAGAGAGCAGTGAATCCAGGAAAGTCTTCTCCTACTTTATGACAGCAACAACCTGTGTGGCGACAGCATATGCTGCTAAGAATGTTGTCACTCAGTTCGTCAGCAGCATGAGTGCTTCTGCTGATGTGTTGGCATTGTCGAAGATTGAGATCAAGCTCTCCGATATTCCTGAAGGCAAGAATATGACTTTCAAGTGGAGAGGGAAGCCTCTCTTTGTGCGTCACAGAACCGCAAAAGAGATTGAGCAAGAAGCTGCAGTATCTTTGACTGATTTAAGAGACCCCCAGCATGATTTAGACCGAGTAAAGAAACCTGAATGGATCATCCTGATCGGTGTTTGCACCCATCTTGGCTGTGTACCCATTTCAAATGCTGGGGAATTTGGTGGCTATTATTGCCCCTGCCATGGGTCGCATTACGATGCGTCTGGCAGAATCCGTAAAGGTCCAGCTCCATTAAATCTCGAGGTTCCCTACTATGAATTCCCTTCGGAAGATTTAGTTATTGTGGGTTAAATTTATGGATGCCTGGCTCTTTATTTCCTGTATGTATGCAGAGGAACGAGGCTGGTGTTCATGTAATGTATTTAAAAAAAAACAAAAAGTTGAGTGGAAAGTATGGCTAACTGTCCCAAGTCACTGTTCAGATCTGATTGTTTGTGTACTTGGTCAGTTTTAATAAAGGATTAAAGTGCTTTCCCATAATGATGTGTAGCTTGTCTATAATTAGTAAAGCAATTGAATGTTTTCTAAGAGAAAATCAATACTTCTTAATAAAAAAATAGTAACCTTTTTGGATGAAAAGCTATGAACCAGACAACTGAGGTTTTGATGGGCCAGTTTGCACAGGAGTTTTTGCTTTATGTGTGAGTAGGCCCAGCCATCCTTGGACTCATACTGAGAATCTCATGAGCTTGTTGGGTTGTTTTAAAACTATAGCAGAAATAAGCTTCTAATGCCTTCCATCATTGTGTGCCTCTGGTGGAGGTTGCACTTGCACTAGCTGCTATATGATGACAAATACAATTTATTGACCTTGTGCTCTGACATCTTTAGCCTCCTGGATGCATTTGGAGAGCTTAGGCCCCTCGCCTTGACTGAAGAAATAAAAGAGCCCAGCCATCTTCTGTTGTTATCAAATAAACAGCTAGGCCTTTCTCAGTCACTTTCCCATGGTAAGATAATGGACTCTGATTGATATGCCACTCATGGGTGATTATGGGACACACTGGGCTCCCATCATTGCAGTACTATCCCTAGTTCCTGTAGATCTAATTGGCCATGCTGACTGGGGCAGATGGGAGTTGGAGGTCAAGCAATTGTTTGAGAGCTACAGGACTCCCATCCCTGGTTGTAGATAGAGATCAGTGATCAGTTACTCTTCCACATTTATGTTGGAGAAATAGAATGAAAAGATGTGGAGTAACATCTGGTCAATGCATCACTGTAAGTTTCAAAATATACCATGCAGTTCGAAAGCTAGCGAAACGTGAGTGGTAGTGGTGGTGTTATTATTTTAAAAAATAAAAAATTATGTCAGCCCTTTGGATTGTGATCATACTTTCTAGATTTGTGTGTTAATGAAGCAGCCAAATCTGAAAGTAAATCTGGTCTTTGTCCAGGAACCTTTGAATTAAAATGAGGCAGCAGTTTCTGAGCACAGAAATGCCTTATCCTGCAAATATATATTTTATTTTGTTAGAGAATTGTTCCTTCTCTTTTGAAGGATCACTGATTGATTCCCTCCCCACCGCACCCCACCGGGAAATAGAGATGTAACAACCACAACCCTTTTCCTCCAAGCACTGAACTTCTTACACGACATTAAAGGCATTGAGTCTGACACATGAAAGTAAAAGTTTGCATTTGTTTTTTCAGCTTTATTCCAGCTTACAAATGATGTATACGGTCAGCAAAGTGGTCACTCAGAATACTAGGATACATAAAATGCAACTTAAATACAAAATGCACTGATGTCCCAGCTACACTGTACTTCCCAAAGCAACTCTTTGGTCTCCTGTAGGCTTCCCTGATGTGCATGGTGTCTGTGAACATTTCTGCACTTTGATTTTTCTGTCACCCAGTCTGTTCTACCAGCCAATAACAATGATACATGGAATGTTGAGGTGTGACCTCAATGTGTAAGGTGTTAACACATAATATAAATAGGTGTTAGAAATATTTGAGAAATATGCAGGCTAATAATATGTCTGCCCCAAAAGCACCACTTGGGCAGAGTGTCAAGCATTGGCATTACTCTAGAAAGACAAGGTTTGGTTGGAAGTAAGCTACAACGAAACAGTCCATGACAAACCATGCCACTTGCTTGTTTCTGCAAAATTGTGCCATGAAAATGAACAGAAGGACAGATTAATTTAATGGTGCAATGCCAGTAATAAATATCATAAACCAATCCCATGCACCTTGTGTTCTAACAAAGCTATTGTGGCCTGCCAAATACAGAGGTGGTGTTTCTCAGATCTGAACGAAGGTAGGTAAAATTTGTTGTTTAGTCGTGTCCGACTCTTTGTGACCCAATGGACCAGAGCATGCCAGGCACTCCTGTCTTCCACTGCCTCCCACAGTTTGGTCAGACTCATGTTTGTAGCTTCGAGAACACTGTCCAACCATCTCGTCCTCTGTCGTCCCCTTCACCTTGTGCCCTCCATCTTTCCCAACATCAGCGTCTTTTCCAGGGAGTCTTCTCTTCTCATGAGGTGGCCAAAGTATTGAAGCCTCAGCTTCAGGATCTGTCCTTCCAGTGAGCACTCAGGGCTGATTTCCTTAAGAATGGATACGTTTGATCTTCTTGCAGTCCATGGGACTCTCAAGAGTCTCCTCCAGCACCATAATTCAAAAGCACCAATTCTTCGGCGATCAGCCTTCTTTATGGTCCAGCTCTCACTTCCATACATCACTACTGGGAAAACCATGGCTTTAACTATACGGACCTTTGTTGGTAAGGTGAAGTAGGTAAAATACAGAACACAATTCTGTATTTTGCACAAGAATTCTGCAAAATCTTGAAAAGACTAATCCTTTAGCAACTGCTTAGTATAATTATTTTAGGCCAAAATGTATTGTGGTTGACATGCTACTTTTCTTTCTTTCTTTCTTTTGCATTAACTGGATTTTAAAAATTGTTCATTGGTGATAGAATGCTCTGGTGGATCAGAGAATCATAGACTTGTAGAGTTGGAAGGGACCCCAAACCTCATGTAGTCCAATCCCCAGCAAAGCAGGCATCGCAGCTAAAGATTATTTGACTGTTGTCCATCATCCCTATGTTTAAAAACCTCCAATTAAGGAGAGCCCATCGCCTTCTGAGGGAGCCCACTGTCAAACAAGTCTTAATGTCAGCAAGTTCTTCCTAATGTTTAGTTGGAATCTCTTTCCTTCTCATTTGAATCCATTGGTTCAGGTCCTACCTTCTGGAGCAGCAGAAAACAAGCTTGCTCCATCTTCCATGTAACAGCCCTTCCGATATTTGAAGATTTGCTTCTGGCTACACTTACCCAATTCCCTCAACCATTCCTCATAAGGCTCGTTTTCCAGATGCTTTATCATCTTGGTCACCTTCCTTTGCATTCGTTCCAGCTTATGTGCTTAAGGCATGAGGCAAATCCATTGACATTAAGTTCTTTTATGGTTGTTTTTAAGTAGACTACAAGGAGATTTGGAATGGCTCTTAATGCCAGAAATCTAAACGCCATTTAACTGTTCCTCCCCTACTCTGCCATGAAACTTTGAGAACTATGGTGGTATTAAAAGGGATTGGCTATCCTGTAACAACATTCTGTAAAGTGCATTTCTTGGAGTTCTCCTATCTTCAAATGATATTTATAATAAAGATCCAGCCTTTGTCATGCTCAGAGTTTGATTAAAAAAGAACCCTCTAAAATCTAATTGTTTTCATATTTTAAAAATCCTCAGAATCCTTACATACCTCTAGAAGCTAGCTACTCATCTTGGACAGCTTTCAAAGAGAATTGAACAAATTCATGGAGGATAAAGGCTACTGATGGCTACTAGCAATGAAGGCTATTGTCTGCATGCTTGGCCAGAGGCAGTAATATTCCTGCACACCAATTGCTGGAAGCCGCAGGAGGGGAGCTGCTCTTGTGCTCAGGTCCTGCTTACAGGCTTCCAACTGGGGCATCTGATGGACCACTGGAAGTACAGGATGGTGGGCTGTTGGCCTGATTCAGCAGGCTCTTATGATGTTCTTTTGGTCCATTTGAGAGCCTGCCATAATGATAGCAGATCAAAACAGGTTGACGAAAAGCAAAGTACTTGCCATTGCACATTTAGTGAGCTGCTAATGTGAATCATTTCCCATTTTTATTAACTGGCCCACAGAAGAATGCTCTGCTAACTGTTACATTACCAAGATACAGAGAATTAAGTTATATAAAGGAGATGAAATGATAGCAGGGCTGAGGACCCAGACGGCAGCAGCACCCGGTGAAACCCAGGCTGACAATGGATAGGGGCCTCTCCGCAACACAGTCCAAGATGCCATTAAAGTCAGAGCCCAGACTGTAAAAGAGAGAGAGAGTTTAGCCAAACCACTCATCAAAATGTCGGCACAAAGTCTCTGTCATGAAATATGCAAGTGATCTATCTCTGGATGTCTGAGCATGTTGTGTTAGATGTGTTATCATTGAAACAGCATTGACTGGAGGGGTGGGAGAAAGAATTCTAACAGCTTGAAGAAAGCAATTGAGGCCTTAGAATCATGCACAGTGCTATTTTAAGAGACATTGGTGCTGCTTTGATCTCCCTTCAAAGAGGCCTTGCCTAGCCACTTTCGGTATGCATCCAATTTCTCCTACCTGATAAAGAGCCCAGGCGCTGCAGTGCACAAGACTGAACCCAGCTGAGGCCATGTTTTGACAGGGAAAACCTGTGCAGGCTTGAGTTCTTACTTTTTGTACCTGTGAGTGGGGCTTGATAGGGGGTAACTGCAGGTACTGCTGCCCACCCACTGTCTTGAGTAAAGGCCATAGCTCAATGGCAGAGCAAATGTTTTGTGCGCAGAAGGTCCCAAGCTCAGCCCCCAATAGCATCTCTAGGTAGGGCTGGAAGAGACTCCTTTCCTGAAATCCTAAAGAACTGTTCCCTGTTAGTTTAGACCAGTGTTTCCCAAACTTGGGTCTCCAACTGTTTTTGGACTACAACTCCCTTTATCCCTAGCTAGCAGGACCAGTGGTCAGGGATGATGGCCACTGTAGTTCAAAAACAGCTGGAGACTCAAGTTTGGGCAACACTGGTCTAGACAATAGTGAGCTGGATAGCCCAGTGATCTGATATGGTATAAGGATCTCAGATCCACCATCCTTGACATTCATACATTTCTATTCTTGCTTCGTGCAATGCACAACATGCCTTATTGGAGGAGTTCAAAGGCTTCATCGTTTGGCCTGTGTTGGCCAAAGAAAATCTTGTAATGCCTCTGATAGGGAGAGGAGGACGGCCTTCTAGCCTGTCTGTTCCCTGTCCTCTTTGGACTTCAGGCACTATGACTTTGCTCTTCCCAAGAAGCTCCAAGCTGTGGAGGACTGTGATAAGGCAGCCACGATGCCCAGAACACATGCAGTGGAAACCTGTAGAGAGAGATGCTGAAAGACAACTTTCAGACCATGGGATCTTCTTGTCCTCTACATGCTATTAGATTCCACACTTTCTTCTAGATTCCAACTCCCATCACCCCCCAACCATTGGCTGTGCTGATGGGACTGATGGGAGTTGGAGCCCAACAATTCTGGAGGACCAAAGGTTTGCTGTCTCTGGACTCCGCAAATGATCAAGCGGTGGAGTGACTCCTCTATGAGGAAAGATTTCAGTGTTCTGGACCTTTTAGTTTAGAGAAAAGGAGAGTAAGAGGCAACACAAGAGAAGTTTATACAACTATGCATGGCATGGAGAAAGTGAGCAGAGAAAAGTCCTGTCTCATGATGCTAAAACTAGTGGACATCCAATGAAGCTGAATGTTGGAAGATTCAGGACAGATAAAGGAAAGGACTACTTCACATGGCACATAATTTAACAATGGAACTCACTCCTGCAGGAGGCAGTGATGGCCACCAACCTAGATGGCTTTAAAAGAGGATTAGACAAATTCATGGAAGAGAGGGCTGTCGATGGCTACTAGCCCTTATGGCTTTGTTCGACTTCCGCAGTCATAGGCAGTGATGCTTCTGAATACCAGTAGCTGGAAACCACAGGATGGGAGAGTACTGTTGCATTTGGGTCCTGCTTGCTGGTTTCCCGCAGGCATCTGGGGGAATAGGATGCTGGTCTAAATAAGCCGTCTGCTGCTCCACAGCAGGCTCTTCTTAGGTTCTTTTGACTACAACTCCCACCATCCCTGGTCATTGGGCATGATTGCTGAGACAGGTGGTAGATGTGGTCCAAGAGCAGCTGAATAGCACCAGATTGGCTGCTGCTGCTGAAACTAAATAGAACAATGGTCTGAATTGGACTAAGGCAGCTTCCTAGGTCTACATGGAATCACAGAATGGAAGAATTGGATGGTTCTGTGATTCTATGTGGACCTGTAACCTATGTGGACATTTATGACACCTTTTTCTTAACACAGCAAAATGACTGTGTTATTTTGTGGGGGTAACACAGATAGTGCATGCTCCTTTAGCACATGGCCATTTCCATCTTTGTAACTTGCGCAACTCTGGAGTCCCTTCTGCATGAGTGGTATCCTCTGCTTTCAGCAGTCAATTCCTTGATGATGTGCTTGAAGTGTACAGAAATTGCCCAAGAGCAGAACTCTCCCTTCTTGCTCCCTAGCAGTGGAGGCTGGTTCAGTATTGCAAACAGGGTTCTGCCCACCAACCTCAGCCTGCCTTCAGTCAGCATCCATCCAACTGCCATGCCTTCCTACCTAAGATCAGTCCAGGGGGAGTTGCAACCTATCAGCTTCCTCCTCTTTATTCTCTATGTCGCCCTTGTAGAACTCAGGCGGGAGGGGTGTGTGTGGAAAAACTAGAACTTCTTGTCTCTGCCAGTCATTGGCTGTGGCACCACCTACTGTTGGCCTCCCTGCCTTCCGTCCTACCAATCCCAATTGGCACCAGCCACCACTGCTCCCCAGCCTCCTAGAAGGGATCTCCCTAGAACTTTGCCTGTGCTTTCCCTGCTGTGTGAGCTATTCTGCACTGGCCAGATTAAAGGCTGAGGCTGCCTTTAGAACTTATATAATCCCTGTTCTAAAACTGCTGCCAGTTCATTTCCATGCCCAAGTCAAGGTGCTTGTGTTAGTTTTTAAAACCTTTAATGACTCAGGCCCCAAATGTCTGAGAGACCCAACTCCTTCCCCACAGACCCTCTCAGGTGCTAAGATCGGCGAAGGGGGCCCTTTTGGTAGTTCCACTGCCCTCAGAAGTTTGTGGGTTGATAGTGGCCTAGGAGAGGGCCTTCTCTGTGGTGGCCCCTAAGTTGTGGAATCTCTTCCCCACAGAGGTGCATCTGACTTCTTCACTATATAGCTTCCAGTGAATGTTGAAGATACACCTTTTTACCCTGGTCGTTGGCACCTGAAATTGGTGTTTTCAGTACCGCCCCATTCCTGCAACTACAATTTGTTTTCACTGTTTTTAATTCTGAATTTTAAATACACTGGGACCTCCTGGTGAAGGGCTGGTAAGAAATGTATCATTATCACCTGTGCTTTCCTTCTAGAACAAAAATGGTGCCAGTACTCACCCCGAAGTTATAACCGTATGTGCCACACTTTTAACCTGTGCTTTTCTTCTAGAAGAAAAGGTAAGAATATGGTGTACCCTTGAGCATCCCTAGAAAAAAGCAGTGATGATGAGGACGATTGAGAATAGGAAGAAGGAGGAAGAGGGAAGGAGGAAAAGGTTGTGTGTAGCCACAGGAAAGAGTATGATTTGGGAATAGGCTCAATCTATTGGTCGACATTGCACATATAAAATGCAACCACTTGCTAGTAATAGAGCGCTAATGAAGGCCCTAGAAATAATTTCTCTCTCCTCCTTCTCCCCATGAAAGAAAATCTGCACAGCAGGACCTAACGGCAGGGATAAGAGGACTAAATATATAAATGGTAGTTCAAAAATCTTTGATTCTGCTTCTGGCCTCATAATAAGCTTGTACTGGAGGCATCTTTCATGCACAGTTAATCAGCGTGATTGCCCAAATGTTGACATTTAGCCCATAATCTGCTATGTAACAGCTTTAAACTGATGAGAGAACAGGCTGAGTCCTGCTGAGTAATGTACATAATAGAACTTAGGGGTGTTCTTCTGGGAACGCTTTGGGTTTCTTTGGGTGTGTGGGGATGGGCGGGTTGGCAAATCTGTAAACAGCAGCTTTTTAAATCCTTATCAAGCCCAAGAAGGACTGGTGACTTTAAATTATATTTGGCTTATTCACGCTGTAAGTGAAATTGCTGTTGCTGGCACATTTCAGAGTGGCACTTGGGGTGGTCAGGTTCCTTTAAATGCATTTGCAGTTCTTTCAGTGGTTTATTTTATTTTATTTACAAGAGAGATAGGGAGGTTGCAATTCAAGCAAAAAATAAAAACAGAATTGCAAGCTGAATACCCTTAGCTCGGCAGCAGAGCATCTGCTTGCATGCAGAAGGTCTAGGCACAAATGCTTACATCTCCTGGTCGGAGCTGGAAGGACCTGTGTAAAACTCTGGGTAGCTGTTCCTGGCCTATGCAGACATTACTAAGGTAGCTGGACCAATGATCTGACTTGGTATAAGGCAGCTTCTTATTTTCACAAGATGAAAATACGGTAAGTGCCGCCCAAACCTCTGGTTTACAGCCATGTCATTTCTTGTCTTGACTGCCGCAATCTCCTCCTCTCTAGTCCACCTGGGTCCCCTCAGCCCTGCCTGCTGACTCAGTTATGAATCCCTCTCATATTTCTGGCTTTGCAGTGCCCACCCTACCCCCAGTCCCTATCTTGCTTTGCTAGCTTTTTGTCCTTACCTTCAAACCTCTCTGTAGTCTTGCTCCCTGCTTATCTCTCTGCACTTCTATCCCAACTACGTTTGCCAGGTGAGGAACATCCCAGTCCCTGAGATTTGAGGGCCCAAACCTGAGACCTAGGGCTGTTACCTGGTGATGTTATGGGGGCAAGCCCTGGACATGGAAGTGTAGGGGAGATGGGCAGACCCCATGCCCAGAGTGTCTCTGCTGCAATTTGCAGCCAGCTCCTGCTCGGCTGAAGCTTGCAAGTTGTATGCACACTAATCACCATCATCATCATCATTAAAGCTACTCTCATGCACCTGGAGATCCCCCTGTCATCTAGAGGGGACCAGGCAAACCTGGAGAAACTAGGTCACACATGAAGGTCTGGCAACCCTAATCCCAACAATCCATCACCTTTGCTCACCGAAAAGTCTGCTGCTCCCTCTATCACTCCTTTTTCTCCCTTAATGCCCCTTATGTCTGAGACTGCCTCCATAATGTCTCTGTAAGGCCACCTTTCCTCCTTCCTCCAAATTCCTCCTCAAAACTCACATTTTCCTTGATTCAGACCTGTAGGGAAGACCTTTCAGTTTAGTGGTTAGTTCATTCAAGCTAAAGACTCCACTTCCTACATCTCTATATTGTGAGAATGGTCCATTTATTCCTTCTCTTATCCCATGGCTGCTACACTTTAGTGAGGGTCTTTGTCAAGGTTAGTGAGCTTTCCTTGTAAAAGCCATACTGGTCCTTCTTTAGCAAGGCTTGTTCTTCTATACATTTGTTGATTCTATCTTTAGTAATGCTTTCCAGCTGTTTTCCTGGAACAGCACTAAACTAGTGCGTCTGTAATTTCCTGGATCTCACCCCCCACGTGGATTTCTGTTTAAAAATTGAACATTCATCATTCACTTTCCAATCTTCAGGCACAAAGACTGATTTATCACATTGCATTTCTTTTACTGTATTGTTATTAAATTCACGTGTGTGAGAGCAGTATTAAAATCTGACAGGGTGATCTTTTGTGAGCTGACACTCTGGGTCCCTTCCAACTCTACAATTCTATAATTCTATGTGCTTGAGTGCTAAAACTGCCACTCAAGTGTGAGCCCCACAGGGGAGGAGCCATAGCCCAGTGATAGAACACATGCCTTGTATGCATAACATCCTAAATTCAGTCCCCAGCTTCTCCTCCAAGAAGGGCCAGATACTGGGTGGAGAGAGAGAAATCACTACCTGAGACCTTGGAGAGCTGCTGCCAGCCAGAGTAGACGCTACTGGGCTACACAGACAAATGATTTATCAATTTAGGCTGTACTCTAGAGGTGGAGAACATTCCCTTCTTAGGAAACATCTAGGGTGTGTGTACTGGTGACAAGACGGGTCAGAGGGGAAAGTGGGTGGGGAAATGGATGTATGGATCTTTGTTGTTGTTGTTGTTTAGTTGTTTAGTCATGTCCGATTCCTCGTGACCCCATGGACCAGAGCACGCCAGGCACCCCTGTCTTCCACTGCCTCCCGCAGTTTGGGGATCTTTGTATAGTAGGTTATATACAAAACACCAACCATCAACTGCCCTTCACAGGGAACTCTGGGAATTGTAGTTCTGTGGAGGGAACTAGGGGTCTCTTAACAACTCTCAGCACTCTTAACAAACTACAGTTCTCTAGGGTCTTGGAGGTGGGTGGGAAGCCCTGACTATTTAAAGTGGTATCATAAGACCTTAAATGTTACAGTTTCAATGTGACCATAGTCACAGTTCAGTGATGCATTCCATGCAGGCAAAAGTATTTGAGGAAGATGTGGAGCAGGACCAGTGAGGTGCACAGCCTGGGGACAGTCCTGAGGGCCACACTGAGAGGCATGGGGGCCACAACTGGCTGCTGGGCCTGTGGTCGCCCAGCCCTGAAGTCTTCTATGTTCCTACGAACTTTTCCTGAATCAGATCATGCTTCAAACCCATTTGGTATTCCCAGCAATATTTTGTTTTTTGACGTGTTACCTCCACTTATTTACGAGTCCTGTCCATAGCCACTGTTCATTCTGGCATATGCTTTATAAATTATCCTCCTTTTTTTAAAAGAAGAAGAAGAAGCAGCCTGAATTTCATGTCATTTCCAGATTGTTCGTCTGAGGTCATTAAAGGTCGGAGCTTCAGGTGCCATTTATCTTCCGATGCGATTTTCCCTCGCAACCATCCTAATCTGCTTTATTTCCCAGGCAAATAGACTTTCAATTATTTCAATAGGTCACCCACTCAGTGATAGAGACCCATTTCATTAACTTTTGTCATTGACATGAGTGGCACCTCATGAGGTTCTGAGCTGCGAGGCCATTTCTTAAGCCTCGGGCCCCTTCACCTCCGCCTCATTCCACATCCCAATTCAAAATGCAAACTGGGAGAAAGTTGTCAATCTCAATGAAAGTTCAGCAAAGGGACAAAACCTCCTCAAACCTAACTTTCCCATGAAGCTTTTGGCACATGTCCATCACCCCCAGATCCCATGAACCAAACTTTAAAAAATGTAGAACTGAAATAAATGCATATTATTTCTCTCTTTACCCCTTTCTCCATTTCCCTGGCCTTCCCTGTTGTGCCTCTGGGAATCCTAGTTCTCTGAGGGGGAAACAGGAGTCAGGTGAGATGTTCCACAAGTTAGGAGGGTGCTGGACAAGGTAAAATAACAGACGGAAGAGCAGAATCATTAGTTATGGAACTTGCTCCCACAGGAGGCAATGATGACCATCAGCTTGGCTGGCTTTCAATGAAGATTAGATAGACTCACAGGGGATAATGCTACCAGTAGCTACCAGCCATGATGTAGGCTATGCTCTGCATCCATTGCCAGAGGCTGCAATGTTACTGAATAGCCGTTGCTGGAGTCTTCAGAAGCAGAGAGTGCTCTTGTGCTTGAGTCCTGCTTGCGGGTTTTCCATGGGCATCTAGGTGGCCACTGTGGGAATGGCATGCTGGTCTAGATGGGCCATTGGTTTTCTTATGTTCTTATGACTCCTGCCCCCTCCATTTTATCCTCATGGTGGGTTAGGCCAAGAGATAGTGACTGTTGCCCAAGGTCCCTGTGATGGCCTGGGATTCCGAGTCTGAGAGTGATCCGGAGGAATCCCAGCCGGCGCAGGAGTCCCCGCCTCCAGGGCCGGCTGAACTGGGGCAAGGCCTAGTTGCTGAGGAAACTCAAGAGCAGGCACCAGGTGAAATCATTCAGGCCCCAGAGGTGCTGGAAGACTCAGTGGCTACAGGTGAGCCTCCCCCGGGGCCCAGTAACCCTTCGGCCTCTCCTGATCTGCAGAGGCTTAGGGCAGAGAGGCGAAGGGAACTGGTGTCTCCCAGGAGGAGTGCTCGCCTTAAGGCCAAGAGAGGCGGGGCTTCTGGGGGCCGGGACCGCCCCCGGCCTTAGAAGAAGATAAAGGTCAGGCAGCCCGGTCCCAGGTTGCGGGAGCAACGTCGTTGTGAAGTATCTGCTTTACCCAGTCCTTGTTCGGCACTCCCAGTGTGCCTGTTCCTCGCCCGGCTTCCTGCTTCTGCCTTACCAGTGTTCCTGTTCCCCGCCTGGACTCCTGCTCTGCCTTACCAGTGTTCCTGTTCCCCGCCTGGACTCCTGCTTTGCCTTACCAGTGTTCCTGTTCCCCGCCTGGACTCCTGCTTCTACCCTACCAGTGTTCCGGTTCCTCGCCTGGCTTCCTGCTTCTGCCCTACCATCGTTCCTGCTACCCCGCCCGGCTCCCTGTTGATCTTGGCCTACGGTAATAGTACCTCATCCCCCCTGGGACCAGCACAGTTTGCTCCCGCCATACCCGCACTCCCCCTTCGTAGGGGTGCGTTCGGGAAGAGCCAGAGGCCATGGCTGACCAGGCGGCTGCACTGGTGGATTTGGCCCAGAGGAACCAGACCTTGACTCACACCGTGCAGCAGCTCAGTGACGCGGTTGTGGCACTTCAGCAACGCTTGGAAGCCCTACCGGCTCCTGGGGCCGACGCCCCGGCTCCTGGCAAGTACCCAGTGGCTTTGCCTGAGAAATTTGATGGAGCCCCGGCCAGCTTTCCCATGTTCCTGGCCCAGGCCAAGCTGTATATTCAGGGGCGAGCCCGGAACTTTCCTGACGACCGCACCAAGGTGCACTTTTTGATTAGTTTGTTAAAGGACCAGGCGGCCAAGTGGGCGTTGCCACTACTCAGGCAAGACTCCCCCTTGCTGGCAGACTATACGGGGTTTTGCAATCATTTGGAGGCCGCGTTCGGCAATCCCCAGAAAGGGAGTCAAGCCAACCGGGCGATTCGGCGTTTGAAACAGGGCAAGTCCACGGTGGCCGCATATACCACGGAGTTTCGGCTGCTGGCACAGGACTTGACCTGGAATGATTCGGCACTGCGGGACCAGTATCTCGAGGGGCTTTCAGACGAGGTACTGGACCAGTTGGCCACAATGGAACGCCCCACCACGCTAGACACTCTCATTCAACGGTGTCTACAAATAGACGATCGGTTGGAGGATCGTCGTCAGGCCCGGGGTCGCCGACACTTCCAGTTCACGGCACCAGCTTTTTCCAGCAGCCCCACGGTCACAACTGATTTAACGGAGGAGCCTATGCAGCTCGGGGCAGTGCGGCCACGCCTTTCCCCTGCAGAGAAGGCGCGGCGTCGGGAGGGAAATCTCTGTCTTTACTGTGGCGGAAGTGGACACTTCGCTCGGTCTTGTCCAGAGAAACGCCAGCCGCAGGGAAACCGCCAACCCCAGTAGCTGATGGCCCTAGCTACCGGGGGTCCCAAACAGCACAGAATGGGGCCGCACCAATTGAATTACAACACCTTATGGTTCCGGTACATCTATACCCTCCAGGAGGGCCATGGATTCTTACCCATGCTCTGGTGGATTCAGGGGCAACCCGCTCTTATATGGACGCTGCTTTTGCTGCCCAGCATCGGGTGCCACTTCGGAACAAGCCAGAACCGGTACAGGTGGAGGCAATCGACGGACGGCCACTGCGTTCGGGCGCCGTCACTCAAGAGACCCAGCCCCTGGTCCTGTGCCTCCAGCAGCACCGTGAGATGCGAACTCTGGATATTGCTTCCATGCCCCGGTTCCCCCTGGTGCTTGGGATGGACTGGCTAGAGGCTCACAATGTGCAGATTGACTGGGTCAAACGGACTGTACACTTCCCAGACCCCAATTCTCCTGCTGAGACTGAGATGCTAGCAGCTGCGCCCACTGAGGAGGCGGCTGCGACGCTCCCCGCTGAGTACCGGGACTATCACGACGTGTTCGAGGAACGGGGGGCAGACCAGCTGCCGCCGCATCGGTCCTTTGACTGCGGCATAGACCTCCAGCCCGGAGCGCCTCTACCGGTGAGTCGCTTATACTCGTTAACAGAGCCAGAGCGCGAGGCTTTGCAGGACTTCTTGCGCAAGAACCTGGAGCGTGGGTTCATTAGACCCTCTACCTCGCCCACTGCTGCACCAGTGCTCTTTGTTAAAAAGAAATGTGGGGAGCTCCGCCTTTGCCATGATTACCGGGCCCTGAACAAAATTACCATCCCGGACCGGTACCCCTTGCCCCTTATTTCGGAGTTACTGGAGCGGGTGCAAGGGGCGCAGGTGTTCACCAAGCTAGACCTCTGGGGAGCCTACAATTTGATTCGGATCCGCGCCGGGGATGAGTGGAAGACAGCATTTGGGACCCGGTACGGACAGTTTGAATACCTGGTTATGCCCTTTGGTTTGTGCAACGCGCCTGCTGTGTTCCAACGGTACATCAACCACGTGTTCCAGGACTTGCTAGACAAGTACGTGGTGGTGTACTTGGATGACATTCTGGTTTACTCCCGTGACCCGGCGTGCCACGAGGGCCATGTCCGGACCGTGCTGCAGCGCTTGCGCGAGCATCGTCTGTATGCAAAGCTCAGCAAGTGCGAGTTCCATCAGCAGTCAGTGGACTTCCTGGGTCATCGACTCTCACCAGGTGGGGTGCAAATGGATCCTGGGAAGGTGGCAGCGGTTCGAGAATGGGCGGCACCTCGGAACCGCAAGGACCTACAGCGTTTCCTGGGGTTCGCCAACTATTACCGGACCTTCATTGCGGATTATGCTCACCGCACCACCCCGTTGACCCGGCTTCTGCGCCCCAAGACGCCGTTTTCCTGGGACAAGGAGGCGGAGGAGGCATTTCAAGGGTTGAAAGCCTGTTTCCAGAGAGCGCCAATCTTGCAACATCCGGATCCTTCTCGACCCTTTGTGGTAGAGACTGACGCCTCCAGTACGGCTCTCGGTGCCGTCTTGTCTCAGCAGCACGGACCGGAAGCGCCACTCTTACCCTGCGCCTTCTATTCCCGCCAGCTCCTTCCAGCGGAGCGTAACTATACCGTGTGGGAGCGGGAACTGCTGGCCATCAAGGTGGCCTTTGAGGTTTGGCGCCACCATCTGGAAGGAGCAAGACACCCGGTGGAGGTGAGAACCGACCACCGGAACCTGGAATACCTCCAGACCACCCGCAAGCTGAACCAAAGGCAGATCCGGTGGGCGTTGTTCTTTTCCCGGTTCCAGTTCCGGATCCGCTACATCCCTAGCTCCCAAAACCAGAAGGCGGATGCCCTGTCCCGGAAACCTGAAGACAACGCAGACACGGTTCAGCAAGCAGCACCCACCACGATCCAATCACCAGCTGCGTTCCTGGCCACCCAGGAGGTCGAGCCACTGCAGGCTCGGGTGCGGGAACAGCAGCGGGTCGACGCTTGGGCCCAGGAACGACTCCGGGAACTGGCCGAAGGATCATGCCCTCAGTATCCAGGGCTGGTCTCGCATCAGGGTCTTCTGCTGCACTACGGGCGCCTGTACATCCCACCAGGGCCGCTGCGGGCTGAGGTTCTCCGGATGACCCATGACGCTCCAGCGGCGGGGCACTTTGGGCGGTATCGGACCACCCATCTGGTAAGCCGTGAGTTTTGGTGGCCCCGTTTGAAGGCTGACGTGGCTCGCTACGTCGCTGGTTGTGACGTCTGCAGGCGGGCCAAGGGGCCTACCGGGCGACCCCCCGGCCTCCTTCAGCCGTTGCCGGTTCCACCACGTCCTTGGCACACAGTTTCTCTAGACTTTGTAGTGGAGTTACCCCCGTCTCGTGGCTGCACCTGCCTTCTAGTTTTCTCCGACCACTTCACGAAGATGGTGCACTGTGCCCCCTGCCCATCCATACCCTCAGCTAAGGAAACCGCGCAGCTGTACCTTCAGCATGTCTTCCGCCTGCATGGCCTACCTGAGCGTGTAGTATCCGACCGCGGCGTTCAGTTCACGTCCCGGTTTTGGCGTGCTTTGCACCAGGCCCTCGGAACAGAGGTCTGTCTCTCATCTGCTTACCACCCACAGACTGATGGCCAGACGGAACGGGCGAACGCGGTACTGGAACAGTACCTCCGGTGTTACTGCAGCTACCAGCAGGACGACTGGGTCGACCACCTAGCATTGGCGGAGTTCGCTTATAACAACGCGGTGAATGCGTCCACCCAGCAGACCCCGTTCCAAGCCAGTTATGGCCTTCATCCACGGTTGTTTCCGGATGTGCTGCCGGCATCTACGGTCCCTGCGGTGACAGAGTGGCTTCAGGAGCTCCAGTCCCAGCAACAGCTGTTGATGGAGCAGCTGCACCAGGCCAAGGAGGCGTACAAGGTCCAGGCCGACCGCCACCACCAGGTGGGGCCGGAACTTCACGTCGGTGACTTGGTATGGCTTTCCACTCGCCACCTCCACCCTTCTCGACCTTCGCGGAAGCTGGACGCCCGGTTCACCGGCCCGTTCCCTATCGTGGACCAGGTCTCGCCTGTGGCATTCCGTCTCCGGTTGCCAGCAAACCTGAAGGTTCACCCGGTATTCCACAGGTCCCTTCTGAGTCCGGTGGCCCCACCCGACGAGTTCCACCCGGACCGTCCCCGACCGCAGCCAGTCTTGGTGCAGGGAGAGCCTGAGTACGAGGTGGAACGCATTCTGGACTCCCGATACCGCAGGGGAAGGCTGCAGTATCTCATTGACTGGAAGGGGTATGGGCCAGAGGACCGTTCCTGGGAACCAGCGGTCAACGTCCACGCACCTGCCTGCATCCGGGAGTTTCATGCAGCGTACCCCAGCAAGCCGGGTCCGGGCCCTCAAGTGAGGGGGGGGCCTGGGAGGGGGGATGGTGTGATGGCCTGGGATTCCGAGTCTGAGAGTGATCCGGAGGAATCCCAGCCGGCGCAGGAGTCCCCGCCTCCAGGGCCGGCTGAACTGGGGCAAGGCCTAGTTGCTGAGGAAACTCAAGAGCAGGCACCAGGTGAAATCATTCAGGCCCCAGAGGTGCTGGAAGACTCAGTGGCTACAGGTGAGCCTCCCCCGGGGCCCAGTAACCCTTCGGCCTCTCCTGATCTGCAGAGGCTTAGGGCAGAGAGGCGAAGGGAACTGGTGTCTCCCAGGAGGAGTGCTCGCCTTAAGGCCAAGAGAGGCGGGGCTTCTGGGGGCCGGGACCGCCCCCGGCCTTAGAAGAAGATAAAGGTCAGGCAGCCCGGTCCCAGGTTGCGGGAGCAACGTCGTTGTGAAGTATCTGCTTTACCCAGTCCTTGTTCGGCACTCCCAGTGTGCCTGTTCCTCGCCCGGCTTCCTGCTTCTGCCTTACCAGTGTTCCTGTTCCCCGCCTGGACTCCTGCTCTGCCTTACCAGTGTTCCTGTTCCCCGCCTGGACTCCTGCTTTGCCTTACCAGTGTTCCTGTTCCCCGCCTGGACTCCTGCTTCTACCCTACCAGTGTTCCGGTTCCTCGCCTGGCTTCCTGCTTCTGCCCTACCATCGTTCCTGCTACCCCGCCCGGCTCCCTGTTGATCTTGGCCTACGGTAATAGTACCTCATCCCCCCTGGGACCAGCACAGTCCCCCAGTGAACTTCATGGTTGAATGGGGGTTTGAGCCTAGTCCAGCATTCTAGCTACTACATCACACAGAGAGCCAGTGTTCTTATGTTTTGCTGTGCACATTGCATTCTGTCACATGTGACGCAGGAAGATGCTGGCCAGGCCAGCTACGACTCATTGTCACTCTGCAAAAATTGCAAGGACCATCTAAATGGAACCCAAGGGGGAACTCTGGGTTTCCAGGGAAGATCTGTGGCTAGGAGCCAGCTCACTTTCAGGGACGCTTGTCTGCTGTTGTCAATGTGCTCGTTTAAAAACTCCTGTTAAGCTTCTAAGAAACTGGAGGGTTTCCCTGGAGCACAGCTTTTGATAGCCACCACTTTAGAGAAATGCCGTAAGATCTTGAGATGATCGACTTGCTTCAACTCTCAGGCCCTTTGAACTGTTGGGCAAATTCTCAGAGGGTGCTCACTTTGAAGTCTTTTGAGCTAAACAAAAAAGTCGCAGCAATAAGAATGGCTTTGACAACTGATTGCAGTTTTTGATCTGTCCCCTCCCCCTCCCACCCCGCTGCTGCCTTTAGCTTTCTGCTCCTTCCCATCTGCTCACTTTCCATTTCCTTTTTGGAGGACATAAGTTAGAGTGATCTTCATTATTCTCAATTCATGTTTTATTTAGGAAAAGATTAGCTTGTCACTCACTTGTCTTAAGTCAATGCTGTCCCGGAGATGTATTTCTGTGTAACTACAGCAACCCCTACAGTTCTAAGAGAACTTCTCTGCTGGACAATATTCATAGATGCTTTCTTCCAGATGTATAGGTCTACTTCACAACACATTTTCCATCACTGCCATTTTCTCCTCTGCTTCCATTAAATATGCTTCAGCATATTTTTGTAGCCTGTGGTAGCCTTCCAGGAAAAATAAATTAGCAATTTTATTTAGAGCTGCAATGAAGCTTGAGGAGCCGTATTTCTTAATAATGTCCCCTCCACAACTTAAATTTTGAATGTAATGGGCAAAATCCATCCATAGGAGATGAATCATTGGAAACACTGTGGCATAGTGAGTAGATCTGTTCCCCACAACCTGGTATCCTCTGGATGTTGTTGGACTCCAGCTCCCATCAGCCCAAGCCATCATGGCCAATGGTCAGAGGTGAGGGGAGTTGTAGTCCAGCAATGTCTGGAGGGCACCAGGTTGGTGAAGGCTGGAATGGAGGGATGAAACTTGACCAGGCAAAAGACACAAGATTTACCCACCCGGGAAGTATGGCAGATGAAGTTGATGGACTATATGGAATTGGCGGGAATGACTGGCAGAATCCGAGACCAGGGAGAAGAGTTGGTGGAAGAAGATTGGAAAAAATTTAAAGATTATTTACAGAAATATTGTAAAATTAATGAGTTATAGAAAAATGGTGAAATGAAGTTATATGGCTTTGGCAGAAATGTTATAAGGAACTAGGTACAGACAGATTGCTAATGTATTAAAGGGAAAAAAATAAGGTTAGAATATGTTAAGATTAATTACAGGACAGAAAACAGAGGAAGATGGAAAGGAATTGCTGAAACAGTTAATTGAAGTGGAATACAAAAAGGGAGGCGTGAGGAAGTCAATGAAACAAGTGAATGAAAGTTAAGATTGAAAATATTGGAAGTGTTTTTAATTGTTTTTGTTTTGTTCTGTTAATTCAATGTTTCATGTAGTGTTTTTTTGTTTTTGTTTTTTATTATATTGTCATGTTTAATTCTTTTTCTTTCTTTTTGTAATCTTTAAACTCTTAATAAATATTATTTTTTTTAAAAAAAAGAAACTTGACCAGGCAAGTGTGGATTTAAATCCCCATTCACCTGCAAGGCTTACTGGGTGATCTTGGGCCAAGCCATCTCCATCAACCTAAATTACATCATATGGTGTTAGAACTTGACCAAGTTTGGAGATAAGCTAAAACTAGGATTCCAGTCTAGCACAGGAAGATCAGAGGGCAGGATGCAGCTATTGTGGTTGAAGATGGACCAGTGATTAAATTCTAGATCAGACAGAGAAGACTCCAAAGGGCCAAAGGCTGATGGTGTGGTCTAGTACGGACTAGTGCCTTGTGCTGCATTGTTGTATCACCCCTTTGTACACTATCCTGAGCCCCAAGGATGATGTAATCTGTGTCTTAGATTACAGATGGAGTTCGCTTGAGGGATTTGGTTTTACAAGTTTTAAATCCAACGAAACACTGAAAATCAGGGAGTTTGCTTTGAAGAGGATGCATTTTTGAATGACCCCATCCAGTTTTGGAACTAGAAGTAGATCCTAGAATAGCTGATATTTGGGTTTAGCTGTATCTTTCCATTTTCAAGCTTTCCCTTCTATTTCATTTATTTAATGCATTCATTTATTAAATTTCTATCCTGTCCTTCCTCCAAAAGAATTCTAGGGCAAAAATGGTGGCTAGTGTCCATTGAGACTGGTAGGGTTAAGACAGGAGGCCAACAGTAGGTGGAACCAGAGCCAATGGCAGGTGCAACCACAGCCATAGTCAATAAATTGTCCCCATCCTCCTCCCTGCTGAGTTCTATGAGGGCAATACTGAAACTAAGGTGGGGAAGCTGACAGCCTCTGGACTGATTGTTAAGTAAGAAGGCAGGCAGATGAGGGACTGACTGAGGGTAGACTGAGGTTCATTGGCCGGTGCCCCATTCACCATAATGGGCTGGCCTCCAACTGCAGGGTGGCCTCTGCAACAGCAAGGTAGTAAAACCATGCAGTTAAAATAAAACATGTCATATTCAATGTATCTGAAATAATGAAGAACATCTAGACACATTTAAAAGCAGTCCCATACCCTCACAATTTCAAGGCTGCTGTGAACTCTAACCAACATGTTTCTCTTCACTGAACTGTCAAAACACACTGAGCCCATGCTTGCTTGCTTGCTTGCTTGCTTGCTTGCTTGCTTGCTTGCTTGCTTGCTTATTTATTTATTTATTTATTTATTTATTTATTTATTTATTTGCAAATATTTCTGTATCACCAACCTTAAGGAAAAATACTATGGCAGTGAACAGCACTACACTGACAATCAAATTTCACCCATCAAACAAATACAAAACATGTCACAAATCAGTAGATCTAATGAAGATATCACCATAGCTGGACCACTCATCATGGGGGATAACAGCTGAAGAGGTGAATTTTAAGCCGGTGCCTAAATGCTAATGCTTATGCTAAAGCTTATAATGGTACCCTACCCATCTGACTAGGGACGCGGGTGGCACTGTGGTCTAAACCACTGAGCCTCTTGGCCTTGCCGATCAGAAGGTTGGCGGTTCGAATTCCCACAACAGGGTGAGCTCCCATTGCTTGGTCCCAGCTCCTGCCAACCAAGCAGTTCGAAAGCATGCCCAAAAGTTCAAGTAGATAAATAGGTACTGCTCCGGTGGGAAGGTAAACGGCGTTTCCGTGCGCTGCTCTGGTTTCGGTGTTCGGTTGCACCAGAAGCAGCTTAGTCATGCTGGCCACATGACCCGGAAAAACTGTCTGCAGACAAACACCGGCTCCCTCGGCCTGTAAAGCGAGATGAGCACCGCAACCCCAGAGTCGTCTGCGACTGGACTTAACTGTCTGGGGTCCTTTACCTTTACCTTTACCCATCTGACTAGGTTGCCCAGCTACTCTGGTTGGCTTCCAACTAATATAAAAAGCATAAAAACTTCCCAATGCAGGGCTGCCTTCAGATGCCTTCTAAAAGTTGTATCGTTATTATCTCCTTGATATCTGATGGGAGGACATTCCATAGGGTGGGTGCCACTGCTGAGAAGGCCCTCTGCCTGGTTCCCTCTAACAATACCCTAGGTGCTTGCCTGGTGTTAATTGGAAGTGCATTCCAAACTACAGGTGCCACTATGTTAAAGACCATAACTTGAGAGTATACATCACTAATAAAATTCTCTCTCCTAAAGATCAAACAACCAAACTACTCCAGCACAAGTATTTCCATCTAGTCTAGATCTTTTTCATCCCAGGTCATGGTAAGGAAGATGGACCAGATATCATTTGTGGATGGATGATGCAATGTATGCTAAAATGGTCACCTGTATGGACTCAAGAAGATGAACTCTTGCTCAGGAGAAGAAAAGGACTGGGAGCATCAAAAGCGGATAGGCAGTGGTGAAGTTGGCACGCTGGAAGCATGTGAGTGTCAAATTAATAAACCAAGACCCAGATGTGTAACCAACTCAACAATTTTGTGCTTTTATAGGGATTGTATAGGTGTGCTTTCTTCATTGCAGGAGCTTGGATTACTGTAAATACCTTTGGGTATCTTCCAGCTCTACAATTCTATGATTCTAATTATAATATGGTCTTGTCCTGACAACAGATGGATTCTGTCTATTACCCTCCCCACCATGACTCACCAAGCAAGGTGGCCTACTTTTTAGAGTAATTATCGATTTATTTCAATCCTGCAAATCTACTAATGGTTTCTGAAGCAATTAAGAAAACAATGCCGCTATTTAAGCTCCTGTAAATAATGTATTAACCAAAATTCAAATTACAGAAAATAATTAGCTATCAAGAGTTGTGCCCTGCTTCAGGGGATGGAGGAAAAACAAAACCACACCCTAGTTTAAAATGACCTCTAAACTTTGATTTTCTTTAAAGGATGGCCCGTCAGAGGGCTTTTAATAAAATCCAATTGTTGTACATTTTAATCATGTGGTTTCTGACAAACTAATGATTGATTGATGATCTACCACAACACATAATTCCTCATAAAAGCTAATAGACAACCCAATGACTTACATATCAAAAGCATGCATCACAGTTAATGCTGTTAACAATTAAAGCTAGAATTAAATAATCTGCCACAGTGTTTTCCAGACTTTCTACCATCAACAAACCTTTGATCTAGGGCCGCCTTCCCCAACCAGTTATTCTGGGCTGCAGCTCCCAATAGACCCACTAGCAAGCATGACCAATGGTCAGCAATTATGGGAGTTGTAGTTCTATGAGTACAAGATACTGGAGTAGATGGGCTATTAGCCTGATCCAGAAGGCTCCTTTTATGTTCTTATATGGTGCATGAACAGGGCTATCAAAAGTTCATGTTGAACAGTGTTTGTGCGTTAGAGGTCTACTCTTCTCTTTTTTTAAAAAAAAAAGAAATATGTTTAACAAGTATTATGCTTTCTGTTGGTACTACTACAAGAAGTTAATAATTCAGAATCTTCACATCCCCACTTTTAGCCAAAAGGAACGGCCATATGCAAATTTCAGAATAATTACAGAAAGTTGCATTGCTCATGAGCTTCTATCTGTCCTGATGTTTAATTCACCGCATGGAGACATTCCTTATCCCTAGAGGCTGGCTAAGATAGAAGCATTTATGCACTTGTTCTTGGGGAATAAACTTGAAAGGGAGAGGGGGAGTTGATCTCCTCATTTTGCCCTGCATACCTCTTGACCTTCCTTCCTGACCTCTCTGATCCTGCTGTTTGCCTGAGCCAGAGGGACTGTTGCTCTCTCCCTGGGTGCTTCTAGAATAATGCCCGAGAACCTTCACCCTTACTCAG
Organism: Podarcis erhardii; assembly: GCF_964252035.2. Classification (NCBI taxonomy): domain Eukaryota; kingdom Metazoa; phylum Chordata; class Lepidosauria; order Squamata; family Lacertidae; genus Podarcis; species Podarcis erhardii. The sequence goes on from NC_138511.1 coordinate 33,500,702, forward strand.
TGACTTCCTGCCATTTGGACAGATGAGAAAGCTGGGATCCATTGCAAACTCCCAAGTTATCTGGGGCTAAGTTCTGCCACTTGCTCCTCAGCACTATTCAGCCAAGTTTATCGTACACAACCAAAGGCCTTTACAATAAGTAAAATGAAAATTTCCATGTGGCGCAATGGCTCAGTGTGCCTGGCTGTTAACCAGAAGGTTTGTGGTTCGAGCACACCTAGGGACAGCTGTGAGCAGGATTCCTGCATTGCAAGGGGCTGGACTAGATGACTCATGGGGAGAGCATTCCACCAGCAGGGAGCCACCACAGAAAAGGCCCGTTCTTCTGTTGCTGCCCTCTGGACCTCTTGCAGAGGAGGCACATGGAGCAGGGCTTCAGATGATGATCGCAGGATCTGGCTTGGTTCATAGAAAGAGCGGTGGTCCTTGAAGGATTGCTCATTTTTCTGAGCTTCAGTTCTCCCCATTTCCACATTGGTTTGGAAAATTTATACCAGCGTTTTAGTGCCAATTCCCCCCAATATACTATCAATCATCTATCTATCATCTATCATCTATCTATCGATCGATCATCTATCTATCATCTATCGATGCAATTTTGCCAATATGCGAATAAGGCATTTCTGATGTTATTTTCACTAATGTGTGCCCATTTTACCCTAGTATATGCATGTTTTGTATGCATTGGTTGGCTGGAAAACCGCATATCAAGATTTATAGAAGTTTATTCACCTTGCATATTGTTTCAGAATGTGAGGATTTCTACAGTCAAACTGAACTGAATTCCACTCCCCTTGCTTCCCTGTGTACGTTGGAAGTTCCCTCTCTGCTGCCGTGTGATGCCTTACGTGATCCTGCCCTACTTACTGTGACTTCTCAAGCCACCTTGTCCTAACTACCTTCTTTCCCTTTCCATTCCTTTCACCTTCCTCCTTCCTTAAGGCCCTCTTAAGTTTATCAGAAAGAAGCGAACCTTTGCCTAGGAGACAGCATGTAGAAGGAAGGGAAGGGAAGAATGCCGAACAGGAGGTACTCTGTCATTGACAGTGCCTGGGGAGGCTGTTTGGAGTAAAGCATCTATCACAATGAATACACATTGTTTATCCGCTATACTTTATTTGGCTCTGCACGATAAAAATCACTTTCCACCAGCCAGTTAGAGCCAGGAGCCATGTTCCACATTATTTTGTGCAACAAAAAGGAAAAGGGGAAGAAAATATCAAATGATAAATTATGCATGAGAGCGCCACATGAATAACAAGCAGTAAATTCCTATTCTTATTCTTTTTTAGAAAAGAAAGAAAGAAATCCGGTAAAAAAATAAAATAAACAAAGGGGCTTTAAAATCAGGAGGGGTGGGTTAAAAGGTCTAAATTATTCTGCATGATCCAGCACAACCGGCGGTTGAAAGATGGTGCGGTACAATGGTTAGAGCTAGAATGGACACTGTGCGTTTTGCCCTCTAGATGTCGTTGGACAGCCATGCCCATCATCTCTTTTGTACAAATCGATGGTGCAACTGCAGTCGGAATCATGTGTGCAATTCTGGACACCTCACTCAAGAAAGAATATTGTTTGAGTTGGAAAAGGTCCAGGAAAGGGCAATCCCAACTATCCAGGAGATGGAGTGATTCCCCTGTGAAGAAGAGGAGGAGGAGCTTGGATTTGATATCCCGCTTTATCACTACCCGAAGGAGTCTCAAAGTGGCTAACATTCTCCTTTCCCTTCCTCCCCCACAACAAACACTCTGTGAGGTGAGTGAGGCTGAGAGACTTCAGAGAAGTGTGACTGGCCCAAGGTCACCCAGCAGCTGCATGTGGAGGAGTGGGGAATCAAACCCAGTTCACCAGATTACGAGTCTACCGCTCTTAACCACTACACCATGAAAGGTTGCACAGCTTGTGGACTTTTTAGTTTAGAGAAAATGTGAGTAAGAAATGACATGACTGACGTTTATAAAGTTGGGCATGGCATGGGGAAAGTAGACAGTGGGAAAGTTTTCCTCTTCCTCTTGTAACACTAGAAGTCGTGGACATCCAAGGAAAATTAATGTTGGAAGATTCAGGACAGACAAAATGAAGGACTTAGAAGACAGGTTGGAAGCAAAGCATTGCACTACTCAGAGTAGATCCACTGAAATTAATGAATTTAAGTTGGCCATGTCCATTAATTTCACTGTGTCTACTCTGATTGGGACTAGTACTGAAGTCTACCCAGAAAGAAAGAAAGTGCATTATAATATTTTGTAGCCTGGATCAGGGATAGGGAACCTCTGGCTTGCCAGATGTTGTTGAAGACCTTACTCCCTTTGGCCAGCATGGCTAATGATCAGGGATGATGGAAGTTGTAGTCTAGCAACATCTGGCCTCCCCATCCCTGATCTAAATTGTGCACAATGACATATGGAGCATTTGATTTGTGATGTGTTAGGACTTTAGGTTAGGAGGTTAAAAAGTGATCTCTTTGGGGCTCCTTCTTCCACTATGATGGTATGACTCAGTGCTTATATTTTGTTTTCATTGTTCAGTATATCTTTTTCCAGCTGAATATAATTGCACTTAATCACATTTCAAAGCAAGATGATAATTATCTGCATGTCAAATTAGCTGCTTCTGAATACAAGACTGTTGGTGCTAAAAAAAATATTTAAAAAATCCCCCCATGTCTTTAAAGTCGAGGAATGGTCCCCAGATCTTCCCATCATTTCTCTGTAAACATCAGCCTGTGATAAGCTCCTTTTTGAACAAGGGCTGGGATGCAATTTATTTTACATAGCTTTGCATAATAAAGTGGCATTTTAGATAACTCATTCAAAGGGCAGATAGCAATTCTCTTCAGACTTCATTAAACCCTTTCGTTTCATGTTAAATTAATGTGTCAAGTATATTTGGAATAAACAAACTGAAGTATTCCCTTTTGTTTGGGGAGGAAGATATAAACTGGGTTGCAATGATTTTATCAATTAGCTTTACGTTGAAAATCTGCTAATAGCCTCATGCAGCTCATCTCCTGCAGGGTTTTCTTGTTCTGTAAAAGCCAAACATTCCCGCACTTGCTCCGTGATAAAAGAAACTGACTACACATCCCGTCAAATTGACAAACATACACAACTTTTGGAAAATTAGTTTGAAGGGGGTGGCTTGATCCATATCACTTTGCTTTTTAAAACTTGCAGCATTTATAGCTTCTGTATGTGAAAATGTTTCTGGTCCACTAAATGCAAAGAAGGGAAGCAGAATATGCCCACTGCCAATGCATTTGACACAACATCTGAACAGGGGATCCTGTGTGTGAATGTTCAGAAGGCGTTTTGAATGTCGGCACCCATCTTTCAAGACTTATGCCCTCCAGGCAGATCATCACCAGGGCTTAGTCTGAGTATTGGAGAAAAAGGAAAAATGTGAACTGAAGAACAGAGACAGAATTATTATTATTTGTTCATTTATTTATTGCATTTATATCCCATCTTTTTCTCCAATGAGCTCAATGTGGCATACTGTACACGGCTCTCCCCTTCTTCATTTAACCCCACAGCCAGGGGCGTCTTACCCATAGAGGCTAGTGGCGTGGGGTGCCAGGGCACCAAGTTCTGGAGGGTGCCATGGAAGAGGTGGAGGCTGGATGTGGCACCTCCCAGCATCAGCTTGCAGCCCTCGGCCACCTCCAACATGGCACGCCGAAGTAGCGCCATGCCCAGAGCCTCTGTCTGCCATGGCCACTGTGGCACACAGCAGCCAGCTGAGCTGGCTCTGCCTCTTCCCTGTCGGAGGAGCCGCCCTCCAACCACTGCCTGCCTCCTCCAGCCCCGCCCTCCCTAAAAAGGTTGACAACTCTGGAAAACGGGGGGGGGGGGCGGAGGGAGCTTTGAACCACGGTGTCGGATATGCTTAAGATGGCCCTGCCCACAGCAACCCTGTGAGGTAAGTTAGGCTGAAAGAAAGTGACTGGTCCAAGGTCAGCTTCATGGCTGCATGTGGATTTGAACCCTGGACTCTTAGGTTCTAGTTCGATGCTCTAACCACTACACCACACTAGCTCATTAGCATAAGCTCTCAGTGGATGTATATGAAGGTCATTTGTGCACATGTGTAAATGAAGAGAAGGTCAAAATGAGAGAAGCATTCTGGGGCCATGCAAGAGCAAATAAGCAAGGAGTTAATGGCCACCATCCAGCACAAATGTTTCCAAATGGGAAATCCCAGAGCCCTGCTGCTTCTGCAACTGAGCAAGACAAGTAACTCATTCTGGCGAGTGTTTGAAGCCTGGCTTGCATGTCTGAGAATAATTATTTGCATTATTGTATGTGCAATTTTGAGGGTCATTGCCTGTAAATTTGTTTGAAACACTCTCTCTGGGAATCAAGTGTGATTTTGCCTACGAGCCTCTATTTGGCTGTGTGAGAGGGTGTTGATTTGCTGCCATGGCCCATCACAATGCAATCAGTTTCCATTGCTATCATCAATTTATTATTTCTTGGAAATGAACTGCAGTGTGTTGAATTTAATGAAAAATACACTTATCTCTAAGATAGACGGTCTTGTTATTCACCCCCTCCCACTGTTGTATAAAATATTAAAAGTCATGCACATTTGTAGATTGTAATACACACAATGCTGATTCAGGGGTCTGATGCTTCCATTCCACATTTGTATCCAGGCTCCTTTGTGTGCATGGAGCTCCATACAACATTTAGCTAAGTTTCCTTTCCATGAATCATAAATCCCTGTATGGGGCAGAATAACTCTTCCATAATGAAGGGGAGTGTCCATGCAAAGATTGTAGGAACATTCAAGTGCCACAGGTATTTGGATCATCTCCCAGTTTAATAGTAACCCACTTCTTCATTGTGTGATGACCTGAGGTGGGTGGACAGGAACTCCCAGAGGAATGTCCCAGACCACCAGGGCCTACAGGGTCAGAGCCTGGACTCTCGCTGATGCCTTCCCTTGAGCAAGAAGAACCAGATGCCTCCTACAGCACATCACCAGTCCAGCAGTATTGGGAGCGTGATAGGAGGAGTGGGCAATTTCAGGCTAGAGGGTTGGCCCTTTAAGTCTCCTCTCTCCAAGGGGGTGGAGGCTAGAGGAGGTAGTCTGAAGACAGAGGCTTCCAAGTCCTCTGTGCTCTAAACTTTCAATGGGGTAAGTTGCTCATTTGGAGCTGTCCATGGTCCTGCAGCTTTTTAAGCTGCCCTGCCTGGGTTATAGCAATGGGCCAGAACTTGACACTGCCTCTTCCTGACACATCCTTTGTCACCAAGTCCTGATCAACTAAGCCTGGGAACAGTTCACCACAAACAGGGGGCACTGGGGACAAGAGCCATAGTGTCAGTTTGAAACCTAGGAGGTCACTGAGGTGAGAAGTCCAGCTGTAGTAGGCTCTGTGGTAGTCTGAACCATGATTCAGACAAAGCCCAAATTCCTATACAAATTTGGTGGAGATGGTCCAGAATTGCGCTGGGTTGGACTGTTATGGGGTGAGGCATTGGGCACCCTGCAGAAAAATTGATTTGGGGCTAAATCTGAAATGGGTGTCCCTAGGTTGGGCCCCTGAATCAGATGGGGGTGGGCTGTGCCTCAGCCTAGTCTTCCCCTCCTTTCCTCTCTCGGGTGAGGCACATGATGGTAGATAGCCCCATGGAGGTTGAAGTGGGATAATCCAGCTGGAGCAGGCTATGTGGTGGCTTTTGCCTGCCTGCCTGCCTCCTCTCACCTGGAATTGGCACACAGAAACAATGCCACCCCTCTTCCCATCTGGAAACTCATTGCTTGTCATTCTGTTGAAGAGAAAGGAGGCCTACTGGCAGAGAAGTCTGTTTTTCAAGATCTCTGTAAACCACAAGGTCCTTGCACTGGCCTGACTAAGCATTACCGGGTCCCAGGGCGTGTGGGATCGGCTATCACGTCGGCCTGTAAATAATTTATGTTGGATGGTTTTCTGGCATTTTCCCTGAACAGAGCACTATTTACCTGACATTTGACACTGCCAAAGCTATTACAAGAGGCACCCCAGAGACTACGTTAACTGACAAAATAGGGGCACCTCAGCTGGTTTACATGCTTGTGGCAAGGAAATTCAGAGGAGTCTTGGGACAGGGACTCATTTTTATGCATATCTGACTGTCAGCAATCCAAATTAACCCATACTTCACATTTTGGCATTTCCTTTGCTTTATCCTAAATAAGAAGTTGTAGATCGAGGTAAACTCAAGAGGCTGGATAACTATTCATCTCAAAATCCTCTGTTACATCTCCCTCTCTTTGCCTCTCCAATGCCTCCCTGGCATAGGCACCAACTTGTAGGGGTTAAGGCAGTTTCCCCCCCCCCCATGTATTTTTTGAGGGAGCTGGGCCCCCTCAGTTTTCAGAGAGTGTTTGGCTCTACCCCCTGATTCCTCACATCATTGCACATGCAATGTCAGGATGTTGCATGGCATCACGGTGCCCCCCCCCCAATCCTCTGAAGAAGCTGGTGCCTCTGTTCCTTGGCTAGCAGACAGCCTTTCTCTGGTCAGTTTAGATGTGGTGACTCCAGCTGCGTAAGCCATGTTTTATCTGCCTGGGAATGAACTGGGTGTCTCCATGCTCCCTTCTTGACACAGTAGCTCATTCCTGTGTGTGCCTGGCTACAGAGAACAACGGTGTCCTACTTTCTTAAGCCACAGTTTACCTTGACATCCAAACTGGGAAACTGGTTTAAGGCTCTCATGCTGGCCTCATATGCAGATTTGGAAGGACTCCTTAAGTCATAGTTTCCTGGTTCAGACATCACATGAAACCGTGGTTTGAGAAATAAATATAGCTTCGCTGAAGCCAAGTGCATGAGTGGAGGAGGGAAGAAGAAGAGGGAGCATATGGGCACATTAGTACTTAACAAACTGCAGTTCCCAGGACTCTTTGGGGGAAGCTGTGAGTGTTAAAGTGGTATGATACTGCTTTAAATCTAAGGTGAATGTGTGGCCTGTATCTTCTTCTCACCATAGAATACTGACAAAAAGTATCTTTGTGTGTTTTACATGACTTTCAATCTGCGAAAGGGTCCAATATAGATAGACAAAATAATTAACGGGTATTTTCCACCATGACAAACCAATCAGGATCTTCTTGCTACTCTCTTTGGTACACTCATTACCGTGCGGTGTACATTAAAAAGCGATATGAATTGCATTACAGTGTAAAAGGGGAACCATTATGCAGTAAATCAGAACCAAATGCCGAAACAGATAGGCTGAGCGGTGGAAGCAAGCAAATGATGATGAGCAAAGACTCTATTATTTCAACCGAGCTTTCAATATTTAATTTCCTCATGTGTTTCCCTCCTTTTATATTCTAATAAACTTGCAGTACTGTTGCAGCTGCAGTGACTCAGCAGCAATTCAGAGGAACTGGGGCAAGGCATCGCCTATCTATCTTAGTTCATGACCCCTGGGGCTTAACAGCAGAGCAGATTTGGCCTAGAACTGAGGTATCACTCAGGGGTGGCTGATAACCACTGGGAATGCTGGGGCAGAAAGTAGGGAAGCCAACAGTAGAATCATAGAAATGTGGAGTTGAAAGGGACCCAAGGGATCATCTAGTCCAATCCCCTGCAATGCAGGAATCACAACTAAAGTGAAGTGAAGGCACAAGACAGGTGTTGATCATCATGTGAGCTGAGCACAGGTGGGCTGAAGCAAGCTACTGGCCAGTCCTGTGGAGCCTCCTTTTATTGAGACAAATATTCAAGCTAGGCAGATACATTTTGGGCTGTGACCTTTACACACCTTCCATCCCGAGATCGTGGGGTGGTATGCAAAGTTATTTTGGCACCTGTTTCCTCCGCGTCATTTTCCCCTTGCACAGTGTATGATGAAGGAGACAAAAGGTCTCAGGGACAAAGGTTACAGACAAGACACCGCCAACTACTGAGACCACAAAAGGTTAGACAGAGGGAACGATGTTCCAACAGCCGTGGCTTGTCTGAGAGGGGGGTGTACCCCGCACCCCAGGGTCATGCGTGCAGGCAGACTGCGACTGCCTGCTGGTGGGGAGTGTGCTCCCTCCGGACCCCACTGCCCACTCCGTGATATCCCTACACTAAAGCATTCCCGACAGGTGGCCATCCAACTTCTGTTTAGAAACTTTCAAAGAAGAAGGGTCCTTCACCTTCTGAGGGAGTCCATTCCACTGTCAAACGGCTCTTACTGTCAGAAAGTCCTTCCTGATGTTTTATCAGAATCTCATTTCTTGTAGTATGAATCCTATCCTCCGGAACAGGAGAAAACAAACTTGTTCCATCTTTCATGTGACAGCCCTCTAGATATTTGATGATGGCCATCACATCTCTCAGTCTCCTCTTTTCCAGGCTAAACATGCCTATCTCCCACAGGGAGGTAGAGTCAAAACTAATGATAGGCAGACCTAACTCATTTTAGTTTTATCTCCATCCTGTTCCTTCCTGAGTACTACAGGGCAGCACCGAGACCCAGGAAGAGAACGGCAACAACCAGGACTATCCCTGGACTTGCTGTAAGGAAGAGGGCAAGTGGGGTTGGAGGAATCTGAAGTTGGTGGAGCAGTGCACCATTTGTCCTAATGGACCACCCTCTTTAGCAGCGGGTGTTTGGAGCAGAGGCGGAGGGCAGGGGATTTCCCTGCCAGTGTGGTGTAGTGGTTAAGAACGGTAGACTCGTAATCTGGTGAACTGGGTTCGTGTCTCCGCTCCTCCACATGCAGCTGCTGGGTGACCTTTGGCTAGTCACACTTCTCTGAAGTCTCTCAGCCTCACTCACCTCACAGAGTGTTTGTTGTGGGGGAGGAAGGGAAAGGAAATTGTTAACCGCTTTGAGACTCCTTAGGGTAGTGATAAAGTGGGATATCAAATCCAAACTCTTCTTCTTTTAGCTACTTCTGCTTGTAGTCTTGAAGCTCTGGCTCATCTCTTGTACCTATACCACTTTAGCACCACTGATCTCCTACTTGAGATGTAGGAACATGGAAAATTATCTTCTGCTGAGTCAGACCATTGGACTATGAACCCCAGTATTGTCTGCACTGGCTAGCAATGGCTTTCCAGGGTTTCAGGCAGGGAACTCTCACAGCCCTGCTTGGAGATGCTGGGGTTTGAAGTGCAAGCTGGACATGTATCACTGAGCTACAGGCCTTCTCCAAATGGTTAAAGAAACAAATAGAAGTGCTTCCCTTCAGAACAATTTTTGGGCAAAGTAAAAGCCTATTCTCAGCGTTTCCTGGAAACAGAGATTGACTGTTGAGCCACTCAGGGAGTTGTAACTCTGTGAGGGGAATAGGGGTCTTCTAACAATTCTCAGCATCCTTAACAAACTACACTTCCCAGGATTCCCGGGGTGGGGAGCCAGGACTGCTTAAAGTGGTATAATAGTCCTCTAAATGAAGGGTTTGAATGTGACCTTATTATGACTCATTGGAGTAAGTGACTGGACACAGGCAACTTTCTTTAATGAATGATGTTCCCGAAGACTCCTCTCTCCTTCCAGTCAATTTATGATCTCAGCTATTCTGATTCACAGCTGCGAAACTTACAATTTAATGCTCATGAAAATTAAAAACAAACAAACAAATATATATATAGATATATATGGATTGATTTAAAATGTTTGTTTCTTCCCCTCTCCCTTAAAAAAAAGGCAATGAAATCTATTACTACACATAATAAACGAAACCCTACTTTGAATGTTGGATGAGCACATTAAAATGCGCTATGATTCCTTTTATTTATTCAGTACATTTGTTCAATAAAACAAGCCACCTTCTTTAATTAAACACATTTTATATTTTCATTGCTATTGCATAAAAGTTGAAAGACTGAACAGGGAATGCATTACTAAGCCATTACACACTTCCCAAGTGATTGAAACCACTTAGTGCACCTCGTACGTCATAATGCACTGGAGAAAAGGGATATGATGATGATTATTAATAACAGTAGCGGGAGAAATGCTAAACAGTCTTTTAGCTGCAAGCAATACAAAGAAGTGTCTTAAAAGGGCATTTTGTATTTGCACTTAAAAGATTCACTATTATTGGGTTGGAGGCCTGTGAATTTTTTAACCTGGTGGGGGGCTTAAAGGGTCATTTTGCAGCTGGGGAAACTGAGGCTGAAAGGGTGCCTCTTGCTCAAGATACAAAGCCCTAAGCAGCTTGAGACTAAGACACCTAAAAAGATAACCTATTGATCTGTTCCAATTCCCCAGTGCTGCCCATAGACTTGGGCTGGAGCCCAACAAGTCTGGCTACCTATTGCAGGCTCTACGCCCCTCCCCTACACCAGTGTGGTGTAGTGGTTAAGAGCGATAGACTCGTAATCTGGGGAACTGGGTTCGTGTCTCCGCTTCTCCACATGCAGCTGCTGGGTGACCTTGGGCTAGTCACACTTCTCTGAAGTCTCTCAGCCCCACTCACCTCACAGAGTGTTTGTTGTGGGGGAGGAAGGGAAAGGAGAACGTTAGCCGCTTTGAGACTCCTTTGGGTAGTGATAAAGCAGGATATCAAATCCAAACTACTACTACTACTACTACTATTCTTCTTCTTCTTCTTCTTCTTCTTCTTCTTCTTCTCCTCCTCCTCCTCCTCCTCCTCCTCCTCCTCCCCCCCCCCACCCTAAGGAATGGATGGGGAAATTGAAAGGGGTTGATCATCACCACTTTGCAAGGTTCAGCCAGGTGCTTCATCAGAGGGATGGAGATTAAGAGGCCCTTGGGAACAAGGACTGTGGCCCCTGGGGAGGGATGTCCTGCCTGCGCCAGGATGATCTGTCTTTGCAAGGGGATCTGAATGATAAAGTTCTGGGCTGGTGTAGTTGAGATCCCAGAGATGCCCAGGACTTCTATGCACCCTACTTTCTGAATCCATGCCTGTTTCACTGATTGAAGCTGGTACATGATGACTCCCTGTTTCACTCATTTAAACCGAGGTATTCTCCCAGCCAACTTCCTGAAGTCTCACCTTAGAATCGGGCATACCTGATTCAAAGCTATGAGACTGACTGATGCAGAAGACTGTAGGTCAGTGGGAGAGTATATGCTTTGCATCCAGAAGGTCTAGAATGTTGTTTTTATTTCAAAACTTACAAATATTGGACAAGATGGACTGTTTCAAGAAGTGGCAGAAAGATATATCAAAATTTGTCTGGCAGGGCAAAAAGCCCAGAATAAAATTTAAGATTTTAACTGATGCAAAAGACAGAGGGGGGTTTGCCCTGCCGGACTTAAGACTCTATTATGAATCGGCAGCTTTCTGCTGGTTGAAAGACTGGCTACTTCTTGAAAACACAGACATTTTGGATCTGGAAGGGTATGACAACAGTTTTGGTTGGCATGCATATCTATGGTATAACAAGGCAAAGGTATACAAGAGTTTTAAAAACCATATTGTCAGAAAAGCATTATATAATGTTTGGATTAGATACAAGGATCTGTTGGAAAGTAAAACTCCCAGGTGGTTGTCACCAATGGAAGCTAAGGCAGTGAAAAAACTTAATATGGACTCTAAATGGCCAAAATATTGTGAAATTCTAGAACAAGATGGTGAAAAGGTTAAACTTCAGAGTTATGAGAAATTAAAGTCCAAAGTTCGAGATTGGTTGCACTACCATCAGATAAACGAGACATTTAAGCAGGACAGGAAAATTGGATTTCAGAAGGAGAGGTCAAAATTAGAAACAGAATTGTTAGAACCCAATACAAAAAATTTGTCAAGAATGTATAACTTGCTGTTGAAATGGAATACACAGGATGAAATGGTGAAATCAGTTATGATTAAATGGGCACAAGACATCGGTCATGACATTATGTTTTCTGACTGGGAACAGTTATGGACCACCGGTGTTAAATTTACGGCATGTAATGCCTTAAAAGAAAACATAATGAAAATGATCTATAGGTGGTACATGACCCCAGTCAAGCTTGCAAAAATTTACCATTTGCCCAATAACAAATGTTGGAAATGCAATGAGACTGAAGGTACCTTTTATCACCTTTGGTGGACCTGCCCGAGGGTTAAAGCCTTTTGGGAAATGATCTATAATGAAATTAAGAAAGTCCTTAAGTGGACCTTCCCTAAGAAACCTGAGGCTTTTCTCCTTGGTATGGTTGGCCAATTGGTGTCAAAAAAGGATAGGACCTTTTTTATGTATGCTACTACAGCAGCAAGAATTCTACTGGCAAAGTATTGGAAGATGCAAGAACTACCTACTCTGGAAGAATGGCAGACAAAGGTGATTGGCTTTATGGGACTGGCAGAGATGACCGGCAGAATCCGCGACCAGGGGAAAGAGACAGTGGAAGAAGACTGGAAGAAATTTAAAATGTATCTTAAAAACTGTTGTAAAATTGAGGAGTGTTAAGATGTCAAGGGGTAAGAAACAGAGAATTACAGCTGTAACTAAAAAATTAAAGAAAACTTAATGAAAGGGAACTAAAGGGATTAATGGATTAAAGGGTTGCTAAAAAAAAAATTGTAAAATAAGGATGCAGCGAAAGGGAGGTATGGGGAAGTCGGAGGAAAGAAGGTATATGAAAATAAGATTGTGAAACTATATGTGTTTGTTTTTGATTTGGTTTGTTTGTATTATGTGTTGTGTTTGGCTTTTTGTTTATGTGTTTTAAAAAAAATCTGAATAAAAAATATTAAAAAAAAAAATACTTTCTGAATCCATGCCTGTTTCACTGATTGAAGCTGGTACATGATGACTCCCTGTTTCACTCATTTAAACCGAGGTATTCTCCCAGCCAACTTCCTGAAGTCTCACCTTAGAATCGGGCATACCTGATTCAAAGCTATGAGACTGACTGATGCAGAAGACTGTAGGTCAGTGGGAGAGTATATGCTTTGCATCCAGAAGGTCCCGGTTTTAACCCCTGCTGTCTCCAGGCACAGCAGGGAAAATCTCCTGCCTGAAAACCTTGGGCAGCTGCTGCCAGTCAGAGTAGACAATACTGAGCTGCAAGGATCAGAGGTCTGGCTTGCCATAATACAGCTCCCTGCCTCCGTAACTAATGGGTTTTAAGTGATGAATGAATACAATTTCATCAAATGGGAGAAACTCTGGTCTAAATGCAGGAAAGGGTATTGATTTCTTAAAATCCTATCAAACTGTGGCAAAGTCCAATACATACATAAAGGCAGGCCACAAAATGGCCAAATATCAATTATTAATCTGACACAATTGGCTTTTATGATTTCTGTATTATTTGTTTTGTGGAACGTGGAAAGTGGTGCCCTCCCTGTAAATTAATTGTTCCATAAAGATTTGGTTCTGCCGAAACAACAACACATCTTTTAAAAAGAAAAGAACAATGCAGTTATACTTAAACACCTGTCTCTCTGTTTTTGCTAATCCCTGTGAAATGGCCACCCCCCCCCCCAAAGTCATGTCTGTTAGTCAGCAGCAATGAGGAAGCAACAAATGCCTTTTTGTTCAATGTGAAGCTGCAACCCAATGTGTTTAATTGATTTTTGAGTGTGTTCAGCATGTGGCGAAAGCAACTTACGAGAGACCACACAGGGGCCTTCAGGGAACTTGGTGAAATAATATAATGTCATCTCAGCTCACAGATTATTTGCAGGTATTATGCATTCCCTGAGTGATGGCATTGAGTGAAACAGCATGGCTTTTGAAGCCACTGTCCGCTGCTGCAGGAACATTAAATTGGATAAGGAATTCTCATCCCAACCAGAAAGTGATGAGAGGTAGCTGAGACATTTCAGGCTGTGTTGGGGCAGGACCGTCTCTGCTGATTGGCTATCTGCCCCTTGTGGGTTGCAGACTGTTGATATCAGTGAGGCAAACCAAGCAACAGTCAGCAAGCACATTCCTTCCCTTGCCTTCACTTCTGTCTTCTACCAGTTTGTCCTAAGGCCAGCAATCTCTTTACCTTCCATTTGCTCATATTGTTATGTGATATTTGGCAAGCTTGAACATTTATGCTGCCTTATTTGTGCTTGAATGATGGTGGCTTGTTGGATACCATGAATGAGGCATCCAGGATGGGAAGGGAAGTAGCCAACAAAATGGCCATTGTTGGCAACCTTACCCCTTGCTGCTTCAGTAGCTAAGACTCCCTCCGCCTTCCCCTGCTACAAAAGCCACCAGAATTGGCAACTCATTTGATGGTCTTGCAGAAGCTATCAGAACCAATTGCCTTGTGAGGAGGAGGAGGAAGGGGAACTATCAAGGTGAAAAGTCATGATCTCCACCTCATTTAAATGGGCTCTTTGGGATGTTGCACACTTTTTGCCGTTGAGATGATTTGTTGCTGCTTTTAATTGATCTTCTATGAGCTTTGCAAGTGAGTTAAAGTACCTTAAATAATAATGAATGAATGAACCAGCAAACAGCAGATTGTCTGCTTGAAATTCTCCTATAACACAGACTTGGTTTTCCAGATGGCGTAAGAACATGAGAACATAAAAAGAGCCCTGCATCGTGTCCTCACAGTGGCCAACCAGATGCCCCGATGGAAAGTCCATAAGAAAGACCCAAGTACAACAGCACTCTCCCCTCCTGTGGTTTCCAGCAACTGGTATTCAGAAGCATTGCTACCTCCAACTGTGGAGGCTAGCAGCTCTCAGTAGCCTTCTCCTCCACGAATTTGTCCAGTACTCTTTAAAAACCATCTAGCTTGGTGTCCATCATTGACTCCTGTGGGAGTGAATTTCATAATTTAACTCTGCACTGTGTGAAGGGGCATCGGATTGTACCCTGGAAACTCAGAAGGGAGGATGCTGGACCCATCAGATACCTTTCCCCCACCAAAGGCCCATCATTATATACAGAAGGCTCTGAAATGGTATCTGTCAGTGTGTTGGGAATAAGCAGGAGGTATGTAACACAGAGCACAGCAATGCAGCTTATATTCTGCAAGTAGAAAAATCCCATATCCAATCCTGGCAATAAAGGGTTTTTGAAAGCTAAGCTAGTAAAGACACCAGAGTCTGAGACCTTACAGAGCCACTGTCAGTTATTTATTCATGATTTATTTATCAATAATACTTCTACCCCAGTTTAAAGACCTGAGGGATTTTCCAAAGTCGCTTACAAAACATTCTAAAAACATATTCAAAATCACACTCAAATCTGGTACAAGGACAGAGCTAGGCTCCATCTGCACTATACATTTAAAGCAGTATCATGCCACATTAAACAATGATAGCTTATCCTAAAGAGTCCTAGGAGCTGTGGTTTCTTAAGGTTGCAGAGAGTTGTTAGGAGATCCCTGTTTGCCTCACAGAGCTGCCATTCCCAGAGTGGCTTAACAATCAATCCCTCTTCCCAGAGTACTCTAGGAACCATAGCTCTGTTTGAGGAATGTCTCTCAGTTCCCTGAACGATCTGCAGTTCCTAGGATTCAAGTTTGCAGGCAACAAGTCCTCTGAGGCAAGGGACTGGGACAGAGCAGCTGGAAGTTATTCCGGCTGTGATGGAAGCAGTCAGAGCAGGGCTGATGAACCTCCAGCTGTCAATATACTCCAGTTCCCATCAGGCTCAGTGGGCATGGCAGATGCTCAGGGATGATGGGATTTGTAGTCCAGCAGCACCTGGAGGGCCACAGTTTTGCCACCCAGGGGACGACAAGTGGTTTTATTCAGAAGGTCACAGTTTCCGATGTGAATGTGATGAGCAGAGGCTGAAGTTAGTGGCATACATCCAACCCCCTCCAGAAGTTCCATACAAGGGTAGCCAGCGTGACTTCTGTAGCACATGGCTCCTTTGCCAAAGGGAGCATTGTCCTTTGCGAGCAGATGAATGCTCAGAGCGTCTGTCTCTGCAATGCTGGAGTAAAAGTCATTTATCACTCATCACAGGTGATGCTGCAGACTTCCACTGTCTTCCAGTTAATGCTCTCTCTGAGTGCACAATAATTAATTAGCCGGCTATTTCCAGCTCGATTACAACCATCCATCATCACTCCCAAAAATCACACAAATTGCCATCTGTAATGCCCACTTAATATTTTGGCTCAGAACGTCAGACAATATATGAAGTCATTTGCTGCCGAAAGTTAGTAAATTTGTCGCAAGGCTGTAAAATATTAATTGTCCTGTCCTTTCCTTTACTTCTGGAGCCTACCTCCGCCATTTGTCTTGGTGTAACAACCACATATTGAAATGCACTGGGTATCCAGGGGTGGGTAGCCTGAATACAAATGCAGAAGGCAAAGCCATTATTAACCTGGCTTCTCCTTCATGCTGGCTGTGGGGCATGTCTGCACTGTCTTCTTGGGCACCAGGAGGCCAAAGAATCTCACTGCATTCTCAATGGGCAAATCTGTCAATTTTGGTTTTGCCAATCTGAAGCTCAGTTCTCCACATCTCCATAGACCAGAGCAAGCCAGGCACTTCTGTTATCCACTGCCTCCCACAGTTTAGTCAAACTCATGCTGATAGCTTTTAGAACACTATCCAACCATCTCGTCCTCTGTTGTCCCCTTCTCCTTGTGCCCTCCATCTTTCCCAGCATCAGGGTCTTTTCCAGGGAGTCTTCTCTTCTCATGAGGTGGCCAAAGTATTGGAGTCTCAGCTTCAGGATCTGTCCTTCCAGTGAGCACTCAGGGCTGATTTCCTTAAGAATGGATAGGATTGATCTTCTTGCAGTCCATGGGACTCTCGAGAGTCTCCTCCAGCACCATAATTCAAAAGCATCAATTCTTCGGCGATCAGCCTTCTTGATGGTCCAGCTCTCACTTCCATACATCACTACAGGGAAAACCGCTTTAACTATAAAAGCTTTAACTATACGGACCTTTAACTAGCTTTAACTTTAATTAGCTTTAACTATACGGACCACATCTTCATAACAATCTGCAAATTCGTTTTTTGAAAAGTCTTCATGCAAATTCCTTGGTACTGTTGCACACACCCCGATATCTGAGAGCAGCAAGAGACCCTAGGAGTCCCAGCACATGCCCAGTTTTTTAGTTTCCTTAGAAAGAAGAGGGCTACTGATGACTACTATCCACGATAGCCACAGTTGGAGGCAGAAATACTAATTTCTGGAAACCACAGAAAGGGGAAATGTTCTTGTTCCTGAATCCTGCTTCCTGGTTTCCCACAGGCAACTGTTCTGCCACTGTGAAAATAGGATATGGACTAGACAGGCCTGATCCAGCAGGCTCTTCTTATGCTCTTAATAAAGACTGTGGTGTCTTTGGGATATATCAGGCAAAGGCAAAATCGGCCCTCCAGATGTTTTGGGACTAAAACTCCCATCATTCTTAGCTAACAGGACCAGTGGTCAGGGATGATGGGAGTTGTAATCCCAAAACATAGGCTGAGTTTGCCTATGCCTGGGATAGATGGTTTTATTTACACATATATGCAACCTGAGTATAGGATGGAGGGGCTCACAGCATTACTCTCTGGCAGATTTTGCCTTCCCATTAGGTTCCAAGGAAGATCCCCAAGCCATAACTTTGGGTCCAGCACAGAACAAGACAATCCTCTGTGTCTCCAGCTTCCAGCATTAGCTAAAACTCTCTCACACAAATAGCCCCTCTTGGCCTATTGTTCTCCATCCTAGGATATCCTGGCATCCAGCCAGGTGAGGTGGGAAAAGGCCCGCCCATTTGTCTCTATGGCAACAGATCTCACTCTTTAAAGATGCTGATGATGGGTACTTGGCTGAGCGGCTAAGGCTGCTACCTTCACAAATGAACTAGTTTGACTGCTTCAGCTGATTTCCTCTTATAGATTCTAACCTCACAGATAAAGAATCAGAGTTTTGGAATGGATCCACAAATATCTTCCAGACTGATGACTCCCCAAACAATACACTCGCCCTCCCCCCAATTCTTCATAAAATAATTAATTTTACTGTTATTTTCAGAAATATATGCATATTTGAGAACACTTCCTCCCTCGTATCCATGGTTGTGTACACATGTTTGGAAAGCTGCTCTGCAAAATTTGGAGAAGTGTGAATTTGGAAGAAGGACAGTGTTTCAGTTCATGTATTTTTTCATAGGATGTGACTTTTGGTAGATTTGCCTTTAAATGCAAACGGAACTGAATTTCTCCCCCACCCTTAGTAGTGGCCTGTGAGGTGGGGAGGTAGCATACTGTGATCTCTGCTTACCATAACTCTCTCATGCCAAATTGATAAACTCATTCCCAGTGACCCTGACCCTATTCTATAAAAAGCATTATTCAGAAGAGTGGTTTGCATGACTTACTAAGGAACACGCTAGGGTTGCCTATTTTTATTTTTTTAAAAAAAGCTGTTGAGCTTTTTCTAGTTTTTGATCTATTTTTTTATTGCCAAAATCTACACTACCAACATGGGCTGCTATACGTCCAGATTTTCCTGGACGTTTAAGCAATTTCTAGCCAGACACTGTTTACGAGGGCTGAATACTGGCTATGTCCAGGAAATCCCAGGCGTATGGCAACCCTAGAACAATAAAATTCAAAATGCTAACAATGTGTTCAAAATCCAATGGAAACTATTTAGCTTAATCAATTTAACAAAAGTGATTAACTTGATCCAGTGATGCCAGCTTTTCAAAGACTGGTAGTCATTTATACAGCCAGTGACCTCCTGTTTCTTAGTAATCCCACCTCGCCGTGGGATGGTCCCACCCAATTTGGGAACCACTGGTGTAGACAATATTGAGTTAGATGGATGATCTGACTCAGTCTCAGGCTGCTTTCCACATTCCGTTCAGGAAGCAGCACTTCCTGGTTTGCTGTCTGAAACGATACAGTCGACTCTCCCACCTCGCCTGCTTTTCATTCTGCCGCCTGCCTACCCTCAGCTGTATCAAACACACTCTGAGCTGTGCTCTCGGGGTGGTAATTGTTTTTTGTTTGCTTTGTTTCCTTTTGTATTTCCTTTCAGCCGCAGGTAAACAGGTAAACAGAAGAAAACCAGCTGAGCTAATCCGAAAGCTTACTGGGGCTTTTGCAAGGGGAATAGAGGAGGCGGAAGGAGAAATTTCATAAAAATAAAGTATTTATTTATTTATTTATTTATTTATTTATTTATTTATTTATGGGCTGTCTGAGCTTTTCATCTCTCTGCCCCCCACCCTACCAAATTGTCAGCTTTTCCTCATACAGCTGTTTGCTCCTCCAGCCATCACTGCAATGAATCTGAAGGCCATCTGAAGGCAGCCCTGTTTAGGGAAGTGTTTAATGTTTAATAGATTATTGTATTTTAATATTTTGTTGGACGCCTCCCAAAGTGGCTGGGGAAACCCAGCCAGATGGGCGGGGTATAAATAATAAATTATTATTATTATTATTATTATTATTATTATTATTATTATTAGAAAGAAGGGAGGACTTGATTACCTTTTCAGGCTGTTGTTTTCAAGCCAATTTGGAAAGATGGGGAGGCAGAGGAGGTACCCCTCTTTCCTTCAGGCCTGTAGCTTTATATAGGACTGGATTGCACAGCTGAAGGGCAAGAGGTAAGTCCTTTGTTTCAGTGCTAATGCAAAGAGCATAAGGGACCTCTGCCTTTTATGTAAACCAATTAAGATGGCTTATGCTTCCCCCATGGCCTTCATTGCCCCCCTTCCCTGCTAATATATTTGTCACATTAAAGCCTACAGCAGATATGCAGAGAGAGGGAGAAGTGAGCTAATGAATTGCAACAGACTGGTCCATCCATGCGACAAGAACAGATGAGTGTCAAGCAGATAACACCACCGGCCCATCTCCTGACACTTACTGTTTGTCTTTTCTGCCTCTGCCTCCTCTGTTTTACCTGTAGTTCAGGTGGAAGGGCAGGTGAGTGAGCTGTTTCCTTTGGAGTGCTCTAGGAGGAAATGAAAGGAAGCACTCTGAGATGAGCATGCTTTGACACCTTATGGTCAAGGGTGGACATCAGGCGAATGTTCTAAAAGGAGTCACCAATATGATGCTTCCAGCAGAGAGGACAAAAGCCCTTTTGCCAACATAATCTGAGGGGGTGGACCCTGGGATCACATCTCATGTTGCAGAGAAAGTTGGGGTGCAGGTTTTGAATGGCAAGCAGCTGTGCTCAGCCTGAGAGTTCAGACTCAATGGCCTTGGAGACCAGTGAACAGCACAGCATTTCTCAGGGTCCCCCAAGCTTTGGGCAACATGTATTTTATGAAGTTCTTTCCTTCTTCAACTAATGCTAAACTCCACCTATTGTTATACCAAAGTGAAAATCACAAATCCTGTAAGGTTTTTCCATTTGGTGGCAATTGAGGTTCTGGCAGGTTCTGGGTTGTATCCTCTATACAACAAATATATAGGCACACATATTCCTCTCCACAGTACATAGAGGGAAGCTGATGGGGGGCCACTGAGGCCACCTGAACCTCAAATGACAGAAGTACTCCCAAGCTGCGTACCCACTCCTTCAGAGGGAGTGTGACCCCTTGAAGAGCAGGGTGTCAGGAGCTTGTCCTACACTCAAGTAGGACCCTGGCAGAGACACATGCCCGAATGGCATGTTCCCTCCCTCCTGGTCGATCATTCGGGAGCTTCAAAAGCTTTCCTCTGCCCGAACATCACAGCGATGGATGCCAACAGACATCGGCACACATAGGGATCCACAGAGTCTTCGTAGCTTGCATAACAGAACTCAGCAACTCAGCATTTTGGCTAATCTACTTTATTTACATATTAACACACACGGAGCATTGCAACATGGCTCCCTCTCTCTCTAGCATCAGACAGCAAAGAGAAAGAACAAAGGACAATAGTCCCACTTCACAGAACACAGTAACACAAACATCCTGTCTCCATCGCTTCCCACTTTGTGGAATCAAAACATACACCATCATGTGATAGTCATGCAATCTCATGACTGCAATCGTGGAGCAGGAATTCTAACACAGGCAACCACCCACTAACTGTGCCTCTGTCATATCAGGATTGAATTTCAGTTTGTTGGCTCTCTTCCAGTCCATTACCAGGACAAGAATGCAGGCCAGCACATCTACTGCCTCACCTGCAGATGTAAAGGAGAAGTAGAGGTGTAACTTATATATACAGTATCCCACCTTTTCCTCTAAGGAGCTCAAGGTGGTGTACATGGTTCTCTTTCATTAACCCCCACAACAACCCTGTGAGTTCGGTTAGGCTGAGAGGCAGCAGCTGGCCCAGGGTCACCCAGTGAGATTCAAGACTATGGATTAGAATCTTGCCCTCTCCTAGGTCCTAGTCTGACATTCTAACCACTACAAAACACTGGCTTTGTCGGCACACCTATCCTTATTCTCATCGGGGCTCTTTTTTTCTTTTCTTTTTTCTTTTGCTAAGACTGGAGCTTGCGTGATTACCTATAATAACCCCCCTCCCTGCTTTCCACATAGAACATTAGCCTGGCATGGTCCCTTGCTAAGTCATTTCAGCTGGCTGATATGAAAAGAGGCAAAAAGAAATTCTTTCTGAAGCTGACATCAAAGATGATAGAAGATCAAAAATGTTTTAAAGGGGGGAGTATTAAAGGCAGGACCCGAAGCGATGCAGCTAATGAAAATGCAAGAAAGGGGCCAGGGAGGAGGGAGTTTAAGGGAAGGATGTAGAGATCAGACCCTTTTGTCGAAAACGAGTCTGTTTACTTAAGAAAGTGCGCGCACACCAATCCAAACGGTCGGAAGGTGCTATTAAAACTCATGAATTCAGACGAGAAAGTGATTTCTATTGGGATGTAAATTTATATTCATGAAAGAACTTTGGCGATGAGGATGATTTTTAAAAACCAACAAAACCAAACTGTGGAGAACCTTGTTTCTATTCAAGGCGTAGCAGGCTGACACTCGCATCTCAGAAATAAAAGGCGGCTCCCATCACAACACCAGGGTGAATATTCATAGCTGCTTTTAAAAAACTGGTTTCTGTGGGCTATTTCCCTTAACAGCTCAACGAAGGCTCACATTCCCTCTCTTTTTCCCACTCCCATCTTCCACAGCCCCCCTCCCAAGAATCCCTTTTTTGTATGTGTGTCTATCTTTTGTGCAGAGAACAAAGAACATTGCATCTCCCCCCCCCCCACCTCTCCATCTGAACAGATTTAATCTCTGATGCTTAGAGGCAAAGGAAACTTTGCGCAAAACAAAGACACACAGCATTTTATCTGCCATGTTAAGGTTCATAAAACAGTTCTTCCTCTCTGCAGGGGCAGGGGTGGGGGGTGGAAAGAGGGTCGGGGAATAAAAAAGAGAAGTTTCCCGGTTTGGGCACAGGGTTGTTAAAGAAGGTGGCATCTCACAGAAAGGAATCTGAGTAAGAAATGAAAGTTAAGGGTGCATTTAGATGTGGGGAACATTGCACTGGTTTTTCTGACTATTATGCTAGTGGTTCTCATGTTCTGTTCACACTGCGGGACCTGTTGCATTACAGAACAGGCTTTTGGACCAAGATACCAGCATGTTGTGCTAAATCCCATTCACAGCAGTCGGTGTAGTGTAGCACAACAGTGAATATAATTGGACAACATCATTACTCCTCCATCCTTTCTACACCTGAGTGCTTCTGTTTCCCCGTGAAAATGACAGGAAATAACTGCATGCCAGCACAGTACCCCAAATTTTATCACTTTACTCCCAAGGTTTTCTGGGTCAGTGGGGTTGCACATGGATTTTTTTTCCTGGAACCAATAAACACAGCTGGGGGAGAAATTCAATCCAGTTTGTATTGAAAGATGAACCCTCTGCATCCTCTGAATCAATGTGCAAACCAAAACACAGCTGTCTCTGAATTTTGCAGTTTGGTTCTCTAGCCATGTAATGCATACAAAAATGCATACATTGGGGGTAAAGTGTACATACAAAGACCTACATTATTGAAAACAACATATAAAAAGGCATTTTATTAGGGGAAAGTGCATTGCAAAAAAATTGTATATTAGGCAAAACTGCAAAAAACGGTTTTAGGAGAAATTTGCACTAATACTTTCCTGAGGGTTTTTTTTTTTTTTTTTAAATTGTGTTTATTTTGTTTTCTCTTATATCTTATGTCCAAGTGGATAGCTCAGTTGGTTAGAGTGTGGTGTTGATATGCTAAGGTTGCAGGTTTGAGTTCTCTATGGGACAGCTGCATATTCCTGCATTGGGTGATCCTCAGGGTCCCTTCCAATTCTACAAGCAATGATTATCTTCTAAAATCAATGAAAATAACAAGAAGGTAAATGGAAAATAATAAATGTGGACTGATATGGAAATGTGGAGAACTGGATTTAAGACTGGAAAAAATGAGAGAATCAAAATGGACAGTTTCATCCTTCCTTTAGCCACCAGGTTTTCCACAAAAGCAATATGTCACGATCTTCCATACTCCAGATGACGTCTGAATGAAGTGAGACTATTACTCCTCAAGATTTGGAAACTATGGTTCTGTTCATGCAACTTAAAAACTAAAATGCAGTGCTTCCTGCCCTCCTCCAAATCTCATTCAGTTACAGCGGCTGAAAGCATTTGAAATGAAAATGTAAACATGAAAGCAAATATGTCAAGTTCCACTGTGGGATCAAATGGTTAAACAGTTTGGAACCATGTGACCTGAAGGGATTGCTTGCACTTGTAAGATCCCTCCCATAACCAAAGTTCTGCACTTACAGTCCTGCTTGTGTGTCTGTTGGTGAAATCAGTTAGCTTGACAAACACACGAGACAGGGTCTTCTTGGTGGTGGCTCCACCATCATGTAACTTTCTTCCAGTTACCATTTGCTTGGGCCCTTCAGTTCTGCCATGGGAGAAAGCTTTTTAAAACTTGTGTGATGAGTCTGGGAGAGATGCTAAGGCATCTTGGCTGTCTGCCTGTGCCATCTCTCTGGAATTAAGCCCAGGTGTACTGTTTCTGCTGTACAGGGGGGAAATTGAGGATAGGAGACAGAAGGAGGAAGCTGAGGGACATTGCAAAGAAGCAGAAAGGGTAGCTAAAAGAATATTGTAATAATAGTTCTTTGGTTTGTAGGAGGGAGCTAGGCAGGGCAGGTTGTCCCACAGTCTTCTTCTAGGATGAGTCACAGCTCTCAGGACAGAAGCTTAGAGCATCTCTAAGCCTTCTCCTGTGATGTAAGAAGGAGCCAAGAACCCTCAGAGGAGATCCAGGTCTTGCAGAGAAAATCACACTTACATATTTTCCCACCTACCTTCCCTTGCAAGAGGCTAGGTGATCAAATTACATACCTGCCATACATCTTTTCCTCTGCATCCACTCAATACTCTCTCTCTATAGATATATATTTAGAATTAAATATTAATTGTTACATATTGGGGGGGAAGGAAAGGCAAACTGAAAATCCCCCCTGCCTTTTACACAGCCTGAAGGCACCGTTTAGATCTAAATAATTATAGCAATGTTCATATAGGCACTGAAGTAGAGAGAGTCTGAAAGTTGTTGATCAAGCAAGACATTAATACAAACGTATATTATGGAATGTGGCAGGTGTCGTTTGTCCTGTAGAGTCTTTGTTTGTGTGCTGGCTGAATGGCCACCAGTCCGCCAAGAAAGTCTCTTGGGTTTTTTCCTCTGCTCTTTTGCGACACACATTTTTTGCACCAGTTTTTTTTCAGAAGGCACTATCTCCCAAATGATGAGAAAGGAGATTCTGACTAAGCATTAGGAAGAACATTCTGATGGGAAGAGCTGTTTGATAGTGGAACCGACTACCTTGGAAGATGGTTGTCTCTCCATCATTGGAGATTTTTAAACAGCAGTTGGATGACCATCTGTTGCGGATTGGTCAGTTGATGAAAACCTTCCTTTTGATACCTATGTCAGAGAGGCATCAGTGATGGGAATCACAGGAGAACAGAGGACCAGGCATTTATTCTTGATGGGTTATAGGCCGGAGTACTTATTCATTGGACATGGGTGGAGCTGTGGTCTAAACCACAGAGCCTAGGGCTTGCCGATCAGAAGGTCGGCGGTTCGAATCCCCACGATGGGGTGAGCTCCCATTGCTCAGTCCCTGCTTCTGCCAACCTAGCAGTTCGAAAGCATGTCAAGTGCAAGTAGATAAATAGGTACCACTCTGGTGGGAAGGTAAATGGCGTTTCCATGCACTGCTTTGCCAGCGGCTTAGTCATGCTGGCCACATGACCCAGAAGCTGTCTACGGACAAACGACGGCTCCCTCGACCTATAGAGCGAGATGAGCGTGCAACCCCAGAGTCATCCGCAACTGGACCTAATGGTCAGGGGTACCTTTATCTTTACCTTACTTATCCATACTGGTTTCTCTCAGTTTCTTATTTTTGCACTCTTAATTTCTTCACATTTTCACATGTGAGTTTTTTGGGTTTTTTTTTTTTAAAAAATCTCTCCTGAAAATTCATCAAGATTTCAGTTCACATTTCACTTAATATAATGGATTTTGGGGCACACTTTACATGAGTATATGCATTTTCGCACTCATTACTTATCTGGAGAGTTGCATTGCGAAATGTGGAAATGTCTCCATTTCGAAGGATGGCTGTGTTTTAGTTCAAGTAATGCTTTGGAAGCTGCAAATCAGGCAGGTCTGCCTTTAAATGCAAGCAGAAACTAATTTCTCTGTATATTCTTCACCCCCCAGTTATGAGTACAGGAGGCCCGAACTCCCATGTTTCCCATATGTGAAATGTGGGAGGCTATAGAACTGTCAACTCCTCCTGAGACTGTTCTCAATTAAAATGGGAACTCTTTAGCAACATTTAACACTACATACGAACATCAACAAAATATGGAAGAAAAGATGTTTATCATAACTGAATGTCTCCAGGGAGATGATGGGGGGGGGGGGCAATCCTATGGCAAGATCCACCGGGACGAGCAGCTTAGGAGATCTCCAGCTCAGTCTTCAAGCTTGGCTCAGCTAAAGATACTATACCATCATAACTTGCTCTTCTTGGCTAGTTGAGCTACAGCTGAGCCAAGGCCAGTGTTAACTAAAAGGGGGGTTACGCAGGGGTAGCAGGGGTGCGTCCTGCACAGTGCGAACTTAAGGCTGGATCCAGGGCCATTCAGCTCAGTCACATGACCTGGCAACCCAGGGTATTTTAAAGCCTTGTTTTCCCTCTGCCAGGTGTAGGCAGAGCAGCAGCAGCCACCCCGCTGCCAAACGGGGTTTGCTTCCGATGTAACTTAACACCAGAATAATATACACTGTCTCGTTTTACACCAACTTCTTAGACTCGCAGGACCATAGAAGTGTAGCCTGGGAAGGGAACCAATGGGCCATCTAGTCCACCCCTGGCGATGCATAGGAATGAGCATAGGATCGCACTCTTAGTAGCTCATTCAAACTTATTGGCCTTCATTTCTTCTGGTTTGGTGACAAGCCCCACCCGACCTGGGAGCGTCCTGCACACAGGGTGACGTTGCCTGGTGGCAGAGGGCTCAAACAGCAGTGGAGGGGGCGAAGTTGCATTTCCCCTTGGGAGTTCTTGTGGGATCTCATGGGATGACAACCATTCTGCAGGAGACCTCACAAAACAAAGTAGGCCTTAGAAGACCTCACCCACAAGGACTTGGGGTCACTCACCCCTTGTGAGCTTCTCACCAGCCCCACCTCAGTGTTACCACCTCCCTGGAATACTTGGCTGCTGGTTGACAGGATTGGAAATGTATTTATTTTATTTTTTGTTAACCTAACCTTAATTGGCTCCAGGGATGGGTGCCCCCCTTTCAGTCATTACATCAGTTTATTTCTGTTTGGCGGCATTGGGACTTTGTATACTCTGGCGGAAATGGATTGGGTAGGATCAACATAGTAAAGGGGACCCCATAAGGGCTTGGGGTGGAGGACTGGCTGTAGTTTGCCCTAAGCTTGAGTGTGGTCCTCTGCCTGCCTTGAATCCCCCACTCTGGTCTTCTAATGAGACCTTAGATGTTTGGCGTGAACCACATTAGGGCTCAATGCTCGGTTTCTCCTATGGTTTGGGGCTTGGATGCTTCTCAACTCTGACTGAGCGCCATTCCATCAGCAAGAGCTGCTGGACTAAGGAACTGAATCCATGACCTATTGCCATGCCAAACCAGCTTTCCTCCTGTAGTCGATAAAGATTTGGGCTGACTTCTCCCAACCTCAGTGTCCAGTTATTTCAGTGCTGCCACAGGACCACAGAAAGCACCTACCTGGGCAATGTCTTTTCACAAACTGTTCTTGACAACTTCATCTCTGCAATCCCTAGGCCATTTGTGTGGTTTTTTTAAAAAATAAAAAAATAAAAATTATATTTGTTCCACCATTAAATTTTACTTTTGGCACTGTTGTTTAAAACAGCGATTTCCCAACACTTCTGACCTAGAGATTCAGCTAAATGTGTATATTTTCTCGGAAAGCCTTCAGAATATATGGCCGTGTCTCAGGACTGCAGGGGTTATGGTGAACAATGTCGTAAAGTGCTCTGGAGTGTTCAGGTAATATAAATGTCCAAGTCTGAGTTTGATGCATGAATTTTGGGTTTCACTTGGAGGAGTGGAAGTGGAGACACTTTATGCATGCCCCCCCCCCGCAAAAAAAAGGAATGACATTCAGGATGGGGACTACATAGCAGAAATGTCTTTGCTAGGTCTGCCTACCAGTCCTACCTTCCAGGGATAGTCCCTAGTCTTACCATTTGAGGACAGCTCGTTAAAATGTTTCCCATGAAGTTGTTCAACCAAAGTGATCCAAGGAATGGAATGACTTCCCTAAGTAGAAAGATGGTGGTGTTTGGGGCTTTTGAGTTTAGGGTAAAGGCAAGTAAGGAGTGACATGATCAAAGTTCATAAAATCATGTATGGCATGGAGAAAGCTGATAGAAAAAGCCCCCCCCCCCATATAAGACTAGAACTCATGGGCATCCTGTTGGGAGATTCAGCACAAATAACATAAAGCACTTTTCCATGCAGTGTCTAGTTAAACTATGGAACTCACTCCCACAAGAGGCAGTGATAGCCACCAACTTGGATGGCTCTGAAAGAGGATTAGACAGATTTATGGAGGAGAGGGCGATTGATGGCTGCTGGCCTCCGCAGCTGGAGACAGCAATAGCTTCTGAATAACAGGTGTTGGAAACCGCAGGAGGGGAGAAGGCTCTTGTGCTTGGGCCCTGCCATGTAGGCTTCCCACAGGCATCTGATTGGCTACTGTCAGAACAGGATGCTGGCCTGAGTGGGCCATTGGCTTGATCCACCAGGCTCTTCTTGTGTTCTTGCATTCAAATAAAAATCCTGTATTTTAATATTGTTGCTACCCACCCTGGGACCTTATGGTGAAACCCAATTGTTGTCATTGCAACAAATGCAAAACCCAGTTGTTGTCATTGTTAAAAACAATACAGTTATTGCCTTTAACACAACATCACACTACTTTTACATTAAACGTGAAGCATTGTTAAATCCTTTTCACTGGTGCTTTTAATCACGCACGCAAACACAAGCACACACAATGACTTAATTAGTGCGTATTCCATCCTATCATCAAATAGGGACTTTTTTTTATTTCCCTTACAAGGATAGGCAATTTTTAAAAAATCAAAAAAATCTGTTATTTTGCATCCTGTAGTGTTTACCAGCTCCCAGTCTTTCTCGCCTCGCTCATAGCCTCCAGCAACAGGAAGGAATCAGTAGTTGTGGTGCTGAATTTCAATCACTTAATAGCTGGGATTGGCTGGTTTTGCTAAATAGTTTCAAAGGGTTGGCTTGCTCAGCAGGGGGGCTGCACATCACAGAGATGTTTAAAAGAAAACTTGAAACCATTTTGTCTGCTTTCGCAGGATTTTTTTTTTTTTAAAAAAAACACCTTAACACTACCCCTTTCTCATGAATGGATTCAGCCAGCGCTGAAATCCATCCCTCCTCATCTCATTCAAGTCACATCTCCCTTTCCCCCCACTCTTCTGTAAAAGAGGCCGCTGGGATATGTTGAAAAATTTAGCTGGTTTAACTAGGATTAACCTGAATAAACCATTTTCCCTCCTTTTTGATTTACCGTCGAGATTTTGGCTGTCTGGTTATTTCATGTAAATGATGATCAATGCATCTATAAAAGGCTTGTATTTAATTCATTAGCATGGTTTGACAATAATTACTGCCCTAAAAGATGGAACGGATTCAAGGCGCCGCTGATTTGATTCTCAGAAGGCACGAGGAAGGGACCTGAAAGCAGTTGCTCTTGTTCCTTGGAAGCCCCTCTGCCATCTTTAAATTGGACGTAGGCCAAAGCGTTGACATACTAGTCTCAGGGACAACAATCTTTCAGCATCTTGAAGGCTAGCAAATGGTGGCATGCTGTCAGGAGTTGGCGGGACTGCAACTGGAAACATTCCATTCTGTGCAGAGGGCTGTCCCTAGGGATAAGTTCTGAGGATCCAAAGCTTTGATCATCTGAGGGAAGTTCTGGCCTGGCTCACCCAGACTGACCATTGGGCATTCCCAGTGCTGAATGTTTCTTTCTCAGGTGCTGAGACTCTGCAGTTCCAGGCATCTTATGATTCTATAGCTGGGAGTGAGTGGATGGGAGCAGTGAGAGTCTGCTCTGGTATAGATCTTGGCCCCTCTCAGGTGAGGTACGGGAGAAGAATATTTGATGATCCAGTGGGTGGGTGCCATGAGTCCATTAGAGCTTCAGAGATTAGGAGAGTTCTGCAAAAGTGTATGTTTCGTAGTGACCCTTTCTATGTGGGCTGTAATATAGCAGAATGTGAGTGTTTTATGTATGAATGGTATTTTTGAGGTAGTAGATGGTTGTAGCAGTTGTGTGAACTGGATGGGGAGTGACACTGTGTGAGTCATTGTACGGATCTTGAGCTGATTGACATTTTACATTATACTGCCTTGGAGTGCTCTCTGACCTTGTTTATTTTATATTGAGGTTCATGGTTATGATTCTTTTCCTTTTTTAATGTATTACGTTATCTGAATAATTTGATAAAGTTTCTATCATTCTGTATGTAAATCACTTTGAGATCTTTTGGATAGTAAAGTAGTCTATAAATGAAAACAACAACAACAACAACAACAACAACACTTTATACAGAATAGCCTCTGTTTCCAAGAGTTCTATGTTTGAAAGGCTGGGCAGCCCAAGTCCAATTTAAGGATAAAGACCCAAGGGTCTGGCCCTTGGAAATAGCCTATCAGCAGTGAGCACCTGGGTAGCCGACTGAGCAGCCACTTAGGCTACCTGAGTCTTCTCTGCTATGGTGAGATGCATGCTATTTCTATTTACATTATACTACTTCTTTCCTAAACTGAATTTTAAACAAATATGCAAATTTCGTATCTACTTTTTTTCTTTGTGGTGATGCATTTCCTCTCCTTTGGCAGTGTGTAAGTAGCCATTCTAGAACACTGCTCAGTTGCAGTGGCTGAATGGAGGGTGCTAGTGAGTTTAAAATACCAGCCCTATCCAGGTGACCAGTACTTGTGGGTACCATGTGTGCGAAGGAACCAGTGGGAATGCATTGGACTGCCCCCTTGAATATGATAACGTGAGGATGACAATGTGATGGCAATGATAAGTACGTGATGGGCTCTGTCTGGAGGGAGCCACTTCAATATTCATGGGAACCCTGATTGGCCAAGGTCCTTGTGTTATCCCTGATGCCACATCCATGGAGGAAACCCTATTTGCTTCCTTCGGACTCAGCTGACAATGTGGGAGGATGCTGATGGCACATGTGTTGCAAATGAATGGTTGTGTTCCTACCTGCCCATTCTCTTGAATACCTCATTAGGGCTACTTCCAAGCCATTCCGGGCATGTATATCCTGGCCAATCAAAGTTCCTGCTGAGCTCATCTGCAGAAACCTCTGCCTTCCATGTGGCTGCAATGTAGCCTACTCTGCAAAGACCAGGTGTCACAACCTTCTGCTTCCTCCTTTCGCTTCTTGAGCTGCTGACTCCTGTAAGACAGGCTGTTTGCAACCCTGGCTGATTCCCTTAATACCACTTGAGGTGTAAGGTCACCATGTCCAAAACAGCAAAGCCTATCAGTACCACTGGTAGCCATGGAGGCTCCAGCAGCGGATTCTGACAATCAACGCCAGCTAAAGGTTTCAGAGCATTGAAAAGCACGTAATAAAATCTGGGTACATGGAACTGAAGGTCACCCCCTGTGCAGGGAGCTGGCAAGGCATTTCTTCTTAGGGATTAGGAAGCAGGCCTGGCTGCTTTGCTGCAGGCTGAACATAAAACTGAGTCAGAGCGACTGAGCAAGGAGGAGACTGGAAATAAAGAACTCGGAAAGGAAGCCAGTTAGGCAAGAACAGCTGTCAAATTAGCTGAGGCGAGCCGCATAGTTAATCGGAGGAGCAGAATAAGAAGTGTGCAGGCTGAGATTATCTTCGATAACATGGAAAGGGGGCCAGAGACTCATTTGCAAGAGGCAAATTTCTGGAAAAGAACCAGGAGGAGAGATAAAGAACAGTGATGTTACAAGAAAATGGTGGGTGGTTTTTTAAAATCTAATTTAGGCATAGGGAACCTGCAGCATTCCAAATATTGCTGAACTACAACTAGGGCTTTTTTCAGCTGCAACTCACCGGAACTCAGTTCCGACACCTTTCAGGTGGGCGCCATTGCCATTCTAAGAGAACAAGGGAGGTGTTCATGGTGGTCTGTAGTCAGTGAAAAATAGCACTGACTACAACTCCCATCAGCCCCAGCAAGCATTCCGGGGATCAGCGGAACTGGCACTGCTACAGGTGCCACAAAAGACTTGTTCCACCTTGGCTGCACCTACACTTTGGAACTCCCTGCCTATTGGTATCAGGCAGGGGCCTTCACTGTATGCCTTTTGGCACCTGCTAAAAACTTTTTTTTTAAAGACAAGCATTTGCAGATGTTTAGAATGTTGATCCAAGTCTTAATCTGTTTTTAGCCTATCGTCATTTTATATTTTTAAATTATTACCTTTGTCAATTTCTCTTAGTGATAATTTTATTGTTTTATCTTTTTTTTCAAATTGCTTTGGGGTGTTTTGGGTGTTGTTGTTTTTACAACAACACCCCCATCGTTCAGCCCAGAAACTGAGATCCAGCACCGAGGGCCTTCTGGTGGTTCCTTCATTGCGAGAAGTCAGGTTACAGGGAACCAGACAGAGGGCCTTCTCGGTAGTGGTGCCTGCCCTGTGGAACGCCCTCCCTTCGGATGTGAAGGAAATAAGCAGCTGTCTTCTCTTTAAAAGACATGTGAAGGCAGCCCTGTTTAGGGAAATTTTTAATATTTAATGCTGTATTGTTTTTAACACTTGATTGGAAGCTGCCCAGAGTGGCTGGCGAAACTCAGCCAGATGGGCAGGGTATAAATAATAAATTATTATTATTATTATTATTATTATTATTATTATTATTATTATTATTATTATTATTACAACCAAGCAGTGTAGAAATCTTACGAATTAAATGGAATATGAATTTCAGAAACATCTGGAGGGCCACAGGTTCTCTACCCTTGTTCTAAAGGATCCTCTTTGCTCAATCAGCGTGGGTGGGTTGTATTTGAATGTGCTGCAGCTGGGAAAAGGAATGCACAGCACAAAAGGAAAAAGTGGATGGGGAAGAGGAAAACAATATGTGGATGACAAGGCTGCTAATCAGATCCAGCTAGGTCATCCTCTTGAGCCTCATGCTACCCTCACTGGCCCTGCCCCATGCCTTCCTTGACTGCTTTTGCCTAGCTGAAATAATTGTCCTGTGATAATGCCTCTTGCTTGCTAGAATGGTGTGTGTGTGTGTGAGAATGAGTGAGAGAGAGAGAGAATGAAGCCTAATATATGCAAACAAAATTCACACCAATTGCTCCATCCCTTTTTACCTCTGCTTTACCCACATTTGTCTCTGGTTCTGCCTGTCACTGGAATGTGGCCCTCAAGATGTTCCCAGGGAGCAAATGTGGCCCTTCAGCTGAAAACGAAAGCTGCCCGCTCTCAACTGCAAGAAACCTATTGAACCCCCATGAGCCTTCCCTTCAGGTAAACAGACACAGGATTGGTCTGGAAAACGAATAACCCTTTCCCATCAATGTCAAAGATTAATGACTCCCCGCATTAATATTTCTCCGTTCTATTCCAGTCTTAATGTTCTCTCACTAATTAACCGGAATTAAAGTCATTCTTCTTGGCTTCTTTGTCAAATAAAATGAGAAGAGGACACTGTGACAGGAGTTTGGGATCTCTCAGTGCAGTTCGGTCACGAATCAGGTTTTCATATCTCCTTGCTGCCTCATGGGCGGTTGGGGGGGGGTGAGTGTTGAGTGATCTGTGTCCCTCATTATGATAGAAGCAGAACATATGGTCATAGCCTGCGTGTGGCTTAAGAAGCAGTAAGACCCCCTCTGAGCTTATGAGATTGCTTCTTGTAAAGCTTAGCTGAGGAAAATGGGACACATGCACACTTCAGGAGAATTACTCTTGATTTGCAGTAGTGGGCATGTCTAAGAGTTGCGGGAGGGGACGACGATGAGGAAGAAGACTGTGAAATGAGGAATTGGTTCAACCCCTGTGTAAAGTCCCTATTAAGGGCTACAGGGCTTCTTTTTTTCCAAGGATAACTTTCACTGAATAGGTAAACTTATGTCTGAGAATGTCCAGAATGAAAAGGGGGCTCACACAATATTTTAAAAACTAGATAGGTACATGGGTTGGTCAGTAGTTTCATGCAAGTAAAACAGCAGCAACCTAGCACTTCAGGGAAAATGCTAGGTTACAACCATTCTCCCCAACATCTAGAGAATCCCAGGCTTTAAAAATCAAGCCTGTGTCAGCTTTCTACAGAAGGCCATCTTGCAATCTCGTCCTTGTTAGAATATGATGGACCATCAGGACAATTAGTTATGTAGCTGTAACTCTATATCAGTAACTGCTGGATGAATATTCTCAGCATTCAGCCATCCAGTCTCCTCCCTGTAGATCAATGTTTTCCAAACTTGGGTCTCCAGCTGTTTTTGGACTAAAACTCCCATCATCCCTAGCTTGCAGGGATTGGAAAACACTGCCGTAGATGCAGCTGACAAAATGTTGTAGTTACTCTGTAGTAACTTTGTAGTTAATATCCTTTAGTAACTTTGTAGTAAAGCAAAGTCTGTTTTTTCACAACACAAAGTCTGTATAACGAGCACAAATAAAACATTGGTAGGAGAGATATGACTCAAGCCCTTCCCTTTATGCCTGTCTGGTCAAAGTCTAGTTTAAAGATAAAGCAACTTTAGGAACGGGTATCAAGGGCATTGAAACTGCCCATCAGCAGTGACCACTGGGACCCTTAACTGAGCAGGCACAAAGGTCACATGGTCACATTCTTCCTCTCTATGGTGGAATGTATTGAATTATTAGCAAACTTATTATGTTCACATTTCCATCTACACGTATAACACAACAGAGGCACATCATATACAAATCTGTGTGATCATTTGCTCTCTTTAGCAATTTGTATGTGGCCACCCTAACCCCTCCTTCAAATAGTTCCCTCTCTGGCCAAGTTTCTCCTAGGGCTCAAGTGCCAAACACATTAGATAAGCTTGAGTCCCTCTGAGCCCAGGGAGGTCCTCTTTCACTTTAAGCAACATGCACATTAGTCAAAGCCCAGTGGATTTCGGCTTTAGAACCTTGTCAAAGTTCCCAGCAAGGGAACAAACCCCAGAAGCAGTGAGGCCAAGCCAAGCTGGTCTCGGCAATGCCAATGTTTCAAATTGGCTTCCTGATAGACTGAGAAGCTCAATGAGCTGTCTATATCTGGGGATGCCAGTGGTCTGAAGGATGGTTGGACTTTCTCAATTATCCCATTCGGTAGCCAGCTGCCATCACTGGAACAAAGGCCCACAAGCTTAGTCTGTGTCCTGTCCTTGCAACATGAATGCTGAATTATGAGGATTGGGAATCTTTTCTTAAGCAACAAAACAGGGATGGGAAACCAGTGACCTTCCAAATATTTTGGAACTCCAACTCTGATCATCCCCTGACCATTTTCCATATAGGCTGGGGTAGGTGGGAGTTGGAGACTAAGAGGAGATATGATAGCCATCTTCGAATAGCTAAAGGGCTGTCGCATGAAGGATGGAGCAAGCTTCCTTTCTCCTGCTCCAGAGGCTAGGACCGAAACCAATGGATTCAAGTTACAAGAAAGGAGATTCTAACTAAACATCAGGAAGAACTTTCTGACAGTAAGAGCTGTTCGACACTGGAATGGGCTCCCTCGGAATGTGGTGAACTCTCCTTCCTTGGAAGTTTTTAAGCAGAGGTTGGATGGCCACCTGTGCTGTATGATCTGGTTGAGATCTGGGCATTGCAGGGGGTTGATCAGGGGTCAGCAAATTTTTTCAGCAGATGGCCAGTCCTATGTCCCTTAGACCTTGTGGGGGGCTGGACTATATTTTTTTGGGGGGGGAATGAACGAATTCCTATGGCCCACAAATAACCCAGAGATGCATTTTAAATAAAAGGACACATTCTACTCATGTAAAAACACGCTGATTCCCGGACCATCCGCGGGCCAGATTTAGAAGGCGATTGGGTCAGATCCAGCCCCGGGCCTAAATTTGCCTACCCATGAACTAAATGATCCTCAGGATCCCTTCCAACTCAACAGTTCTGTGAAGATCTAAAGGCCTGCAGGTTAGCCAGCCTGCAAGGTGAATCACTCCTGGTTGAAACAAATATCTGGGCCATAAGAAAAGAAAACAGAATGCAAGCATAATGCTGTATGGCTGAACCTTGAAAATAGTTTCCGGGACTAAACCCTGCCTAAAACTGAAGAAGGCAGAGGAGGCAGAGTGCCCTTGTGAGCAGGTCCTGTTTAACCATTCTCCACAGGCATCTGGTCAGCTACTATAAGGACAAGGTGCTAAACCAGGTGGACCATTGTCCACATCCAGGAGGCCCCATCTTATGTTCTCTGGGTGCTGGACTTGAGGTCTAATGTACTAGGGCTCTTCTTCTCTTAAGGAGAGAGAAAGGAGTTCAGCCAAACCTGCATCTGGTGTGCAAATGAGATTCTGCCCCTTCCTTGAACTACGCATATATTCTTTTTTCATTATCAAAGTTCTGTAAGTTTTTGACAAGGGGGAGAAAAAAAAGCTAATGTGCAGAAAAGTTCTACTCATCAAGGTCACTTATCATTCCCTTCCCAAGCCGCCCGGAGCTCCCTTTGGTAGGTGCAATCTTGCGAATTTTCACCCACCATCTGACGCCTGTGTCAGCTTGCCTCGTATTTTTAAGATCAGCTAGGAAGTGCAAGCAGACCGTAGCTTGCTCTTTTAGCACTTCCAGGTGCTGCTGGAGGTGCATCTTAGCGCACAGCTAATTTGTCAGAAGGGGGAACTGTGTATTTTTCCTCCCTTCCCAGCTTGCGATTTCCTTCCAAAGGTGCAATTATATTTCATCACCAAATCACTGAGAGCTGAGTTAGTGTTTTTTCCCTCCTTCCTCTGCTCTGTGGTTTTAATCTCTGCTTGAATTTGGATGGATTCAAACATGTGGAATAGTTGGGCACCTAGATAACTAAAATTCATTTAAAGAGAAACAAACAGCAACGGGACGCTTTTGAAACAATAAATGAAATAGTGTACTGTGGTCGAAATGCCTGGTCTGCTGTTTCTGGCAGAATCCACTTAATATGCAGGGTGAGATGTGTGTGGACTTTGTGTGTATCTCCTGGGTCTGAGTTTTGCACACTTTGAGCTGTGTTTGTTGGCAAGCACAGTGCTATCACTCCTAGAGATAGACTGAGGGAGAGACAGAGAGATTTAAAGAGGGACAGTTGTTTTCCTATAATCATTGTCAAAGGAGGGGGGAAAGTGAGGTTAAAGATCTAGATGGAAGGACCATAGCTGTCAGACTCCTGTCCCCAAAGTGCAACAACAGCGACTCCTAATTGAAAATAAGGAAGAGATATTTAGTAAGACAAACACAAGGTTCAGAAGTCAAGATTCTGAGCTACATGAGCAAGGCAAGAGGTCCATAACTGAATGGAAAGCTAGGAAGATGTCCCGACAGCTGGCATGTTCTGCTCAGCAAGCTTTTAAAGATGAGGCAGGGTGAACTCTCATCCTATGGTTCTGCTGTGCATGGTCATGCTCCATCTGAGTGGGTGCATCTTTTGTGTAGCCTTCTCTTCATGATACTGTCTGGGCACTGTGTTGCATAACTCTGTAACAGTAGCAGATTGCGTGGTGAGATTCTGCCCAGCTGATGTCTTGTTGGTCTCACTGCAGCTGCTTACCAGGGGATAGAGGGAAAGGATGAGGCAGTGAGGTCAGGATGGTGCAAGCACATCATTGGAGTCAAATAATTGTTCCTGCTGGTGCATTTGCACCTCACTGGTTTTCCCATCTGCTCATCCCTCCCCTTCTACTTCCTGCTAAGCTACTAATGTAGGGTTGGTATATGTCCGGGGGGAATTACCAGAATTTCAAAGATAGAATTGATGTTTGGGGGGAATTTTCAAAAGGTGGTGCTTTGTCCTGGATCTAAGGCAAGTCAATTGAAAAATCGTGGTTTCCTAATTTCTGTTTTCCTAAAAAAAAGGGGGGGAAAGCTAAACAATTTTGGGGTGTCCTGGTTTTTACTTTTTGAAATATGGCAACCCTAGCTGATGTGGCTGTCCAAATGACAGGTAGGACATCCACCCCACCATGCCATCTTCTACTGCCATCTTCTACTGCCCTTCTACTATTGGGAAGATATCACTCCATCACGGGCTGGGCTACTCTGTGATCCAGCTTGCTTAGCCCCACTGCCTCCAACCAGAGGATATCAGTGGGCTGTGAAATCTTGCGGGGGAAAAAGAGCAAGGTTGACAAAACGGGAGACCAAGACTAAGAAGACCAAGAAAGCCAGTGAGGTGTAGTGGTTAGGGGGTTGGACTGGGACCTGGGAGATGAGGGTTCAAATCCCCACTAAGCCACGAAGTTCACTGGGTGGCTTTGGGCCACTCTCCATCTCCCAGTCTACCCTATCTCACAGGGTTATTGTGAGGAGATAATGGGGAGGGAAGAGAACCTCGTATGCAACCCTTGAGCTCCTTGGAGAAAAAAATGTGGGATCAAAATGCAATTATATGTAAATGAATGAATGAATGAATGAATGAACGAAGAGGAAATATCCTTGGAGTAATCCTGACACTATCAAGACACCCTGCTATTTCGGTTTCTGATACCAGATTTTAATGTGACTTTTATTGGGTGAATTATGCACCTGGAGAGCCTCTCTGGGCTACAAATTGCAACATAAATATTCTAAATAAATAAAATGGAAACAAACTCATTTCATGACGTTGATTACGAAGTATAGATCATGATTATTTAAACTTTGTCTAACTCCCCGCCCTTCTTTTTCATGGATTCTTAGAAAACTTGTGATAAATATA
This sequence comes from Podarcis erhardii, assembly GCF_964252035.2. Taxonomy (NCBI): domain Eukaryota; kingdom Metazoa; phylum Chordata; class Lepidosauria; order Squamata; family Lacertidae; genus Podarcis; species Podarcis erhardii. The sequence goes on from NC_138511.1 coordinate 33,538,971, forward strand.
TCACAATTTTCAATTTGATATGCACATTCTCTATATAAAACCTTTTTAAAAAGTGGAGGGGGGGTTGAGGAAAATGGTTAGTTATTGGATATTGCTTTGCATTAAAATGCCAAGGTGCTTTTCCGTTAGGATGCACTGAGGCTTGTTCAGAGAGCATGTAAAACATGACTGACAAGGGCGGAGATGTTTGTAACAGGTGGACAATAAATAACTCATTAGCATTTGCATAAGAAAGAAAAATGACGCCTCGGCTATTTAAGATAAAGCGCCTTAATATTCTCACAGAAGCAAAACAGGTGTTAAATTACTTTTGGTTTGCATTCCATGCTGTGCTGTTAACTGAGTCCATACTTCATTCAGACTTATGAATATTCATAATTGAGAAGAATTAAAAAAATGTTGCTTAACAATCTTATTTCTCATCACTGTTTCTTTTTTTTAAGCCTCCCTCTTTTTAAGACTCCCTTTTCATATATATTTTTTGTTTCGTTTGCTATTCTGGCAAGTTGGATCTCGATCGTTCGGCACCTCCTTTCTCAGTCCCTCTGAAGTTGGTACTTTCAGCCAGGATGGATGAGAACCTAGGAACACAAAACAGACTATTGGTCCTTATAGCTCAGTATTGTCTACACTGACTGGTAGCAGCTCTCCAGGGTTTCAGGCAGGAAGTACCTCCCAGTGCTACCTGGAGACGCCAGGGATCGAACCTGTGACCTTCTGCATGTAAGGCAGATACTCTGCCACTGAGCTGAGGCCCTTTCCTGGAGGGAGCTGGCTGAAAAACACTTCAATCCTGTAGTGATTGTGCCAGTCCAGACTGATGCATTCTCATGGTGCCTTTGGTCAGCTTGGGATGGTGGTGTATCATAGCCATGCGTCATCACTCACCCTTGGCCCCATCTGCACTATATGTTTAAAGCAGGATCAGACCTGTCCAAAGAGTCACGGCTTTTCTCAAAGAATCCTGGGAACTGTAGTTTGTTAAGTGTGCTGAGAGCTGCTAGGAGGCCCCCATTCCCACATCCTAGAATTACAATCCTCAGTGTGGTTTTAAACAAAAAAGCCCTCTTCTCAGGGAACTTTGCAATTGTAGGCTGTGAGGGGAATAAAGGTAAAGGTAAAGGGATCCCTGACCATTAGGTCCAGTCATGACCGACTCTGGGTTTGCAGCGCTCATCTCGCTTTATTGGCCGAGGGAGCTGGTGTACAACTTCTGGGTCATGTGGCCAGCATGACTAAGCCACTTCTGGCGAACCAGAGCAGCACACAGAAACGCCGTTTACCTTCCCGCTGGAGCGGTACCTATTTATTTACTTGCACTTGATGTGCTTTCAAACTGCTAGGTTGGCAGGAGCAGGGACTGAGCAACAGGAGCTCACCCCGTCGTGGGGATTCGAACCGCCAACCTTCTGATCGGCAAGTCCTAGGCTCTGTGGCCACCTGCATCCCGTGAGGGGAATAGGGGCCTCCTAACAGCTCTCAGCATCCTTAACAAATAATAGCTCCCAGAATTCTTTGGGGGAAGCCATGGCTGTTTAATGTGGCATTGTGTTGCTTTAAATGTGTAGTGCAGATGGGGCCTAGTTCCATCCTGTAGCAGATTTGAGTGGCATCACAGTGCTTTCAATTTATGGTGTAATAATCCTAGCACCTCCCTCTCGCTTTCTAACATTCCTTTCTCTTCTTAGGGAACTCTCTGGGTGAAGCCATGACTGTTTGAAGTGGTATGATATGGTCCTAAATGTATAATGCAGATGAGGCAAATATCTTGGGCAGGCTCATGCCAAAATAGTAGTTCACAAGAAACTGCCATCGGGACCTCCTTAAGATCTGACGTCCCCCCTCATACCTACAACCAAATGCAAAGCATAATTATAGAGAATTGATTGGGCATATCCAAGCTCCTTTCACAATGCGACTCCTGCAGTCGCTGGAGATAGATTACATCTTCCTAACAAGCATTTGGCATTTCAAACAGCAGGTTGACTCCAGGATAAGCAGCAGGGGAGCTCGGAGCAAAGAGAGCACACCAAATGTCCCCCTGGCAGTTACCATTATTCAGCAAAGTCTTGGTACCAAAGCCTTTGCACAGGACCTGTGTGCTCCATGCAGAGAAGCTGACAATGAGCAGGTTAATTGATTGATTTAACACACTCACATCCTGCGCTTCCTCGGGGGCAACTTGGGGTGACATGCATCGTGAGAAGCAGCCACAAAGGACTGCCAATGTACTCTTAATGAGGATATAAAAAACGCCCGGGCCTCCTGAAAATGGCTACAACAGGGGCCACCAAATATTTTCAGCTGAGAAAGCACCATAGGCGCAAGTCACAAAATGGCTTCAGTGATGGGGTGTGGCATATCACAAAGTGGCTGCTGTGGAGGCATGACGTACAGTGGTACCTCAGGTTACAGACACTTCAGGTTACAGATGCTTCAGGTTGCAGACTCCGCTAACCCGGAAGTAGTACCTTGGTTTAAGAACTTTGCTTCAGGATGAGAACAGAAATCGCATGGCAGCGGTGCAGCAGCAGCGGGAGGCCCCATTAGCTAAAATGGTACCTCAGGTTAAGAACAGTTTCAGGTTAAGAACGGACCTCTAGAATGAATTAAGTTCTTAACTTGAGGTACCACCCTAGTGGCTTCAAGGTAGGAGAGGCTGGGCAATCAGGAACGGAGCAGGAACAGAGCCTCTGTTCTCCCCCATAGAGCTACAGTTTCCACAGTGGTTTAACAGTCCATCCATCTTCCCAGAAAACTCTATGAATTGTAGCTCTGGGAGGGCAATAGGGGTGAAGCATATTGCAGTCTCCCGGGCAACCCAGGCTGCATGGGCCTTGTATCTCTCCTGGTGCAAAGTCCTCTGACGAAACGGTGAGCTGCAGTTCACCTGGGGAAGCTGCATAATCTTCACAGCTGTCACCCTGGCTTTGGCACCGTGGCATTACCTCCAGCCTTCCCACACGCCTGCTTGCCACCTAATGTTTGGCATCATCCGGAAGCAATAATTTATGCAGGTCCGGTAGCAAATCACACTTCTGTTAAGTTGGCATGCTTCCTGACCAGCTTTTCCTTTGCTCTCATTGATTTGCCTGTTTAAAGCTATGTTGGGATTTTGATATCAATATTTTATTGGTGTCTTTGAAAGCTTTACAAGAAGTCATAACAACCCTTTTGGAAGCTGGTAATGTGTTACTGTAAAGCATGAGGATGGCATTATCCCAGGCCGCAGGGGATAGTGGCTGGTCACCATAAATCCATTGCAAAGACCCTGAGCATCCTAACATGTGACCCAGGGCCAAAAAAATAGGAGTAACTTATACTGCAACTGTGTAAACAATGGCTGACTGAGGCCACATTCACACAGTACATTCAAAGTGCCAGGATACCACTTAAAACAGCCATTGCTTCACCCAAATAATTCTGGAAGGTGTAGTTTACTAAGGGTCCTGAGAGTGGTTAGGAGGCCCATATTCATAGAGTGACAGTTCCTAGATTTCTGTGTGGAAATGGGTTGGTTGTTAAATCACTCTCTGCCTTTCTTCCCTTACCAGTATGTTATAAATAGATGAATGCATGTGTGTGCATACACACACACACACACACACACACACACACTTAAACTACAGGGAATCCAATCCCTGAACTATGCAATTTGATTAAAATCAGTTGAAGAAATTAACTGTGAGTGACTAAAAACCTATTTCATAACAATTTAGCAATGGTTCTCTGGATTGGGGCTCAATATATCACTTTCTTGACTCCTAGCCCTCCAACAAATGCTTAGCAATATTGTATGAAACCAGATCTCATTAAAATAATCCAACCTTCAGTCTTCCCTCCAAACCCAGTAAAATATAATGAGACACACTTTGAAAGTTTCCAGTGAGTCCCCCAGCTTACAAATGCTGGGGATTTTCAAATAATGAATTCTCATAAACTTGTGGGAAATTCAGTATCATATAACCAGCATGCTTAGCTCTAGTTAATGCAATAATGGTTTAAGACCACAAAGTAAGCTGTTTTGCCATACTTGACAACATCACGCCCCCTCTCCTTGAGGGATGCAGGGTCATCAAATTCTCTTTGTTTAGTCTCATCCACCATGTGATTCTGACCAGAGAAGACATCTGGGCTAATTGGTCCAAGTGCAGACTGTGTGTTTAGAGACATTGTACCAAGTTTTGTAACTACATGTTTTTTTCTACCTGGGTTTTCTTGCTACTGTATGGAAAAGCACATGAATCTAACCTCTGACAAGTCTGTAAGTAAACCATTTTTTTAACTTACCAAAACTGTGTGGTATTTCCTATGCCAAATGGGAAAATGATTCAAAAGGGACTTTAAAAGGGGGTGTTTTAAAGGTCTAACAGCCTATATTTCAATGCTTTGCCTTGCTGCATGTTTTGTGATTTTAAATCTCTGCTGGGACTCTCTTACCAGAGAATGCTTGCCCTATGTTTGGATCTAGGGATCCAGGGAATTCTTCATTAAATCAATCACAGAATGCAAAGCATTAGCCTCCTACAAAATCACAGCGCTAGAGCAACCTATGAAAGAAAATAAACATTGAGGCAATATTTTGTACCTTCTATTGGAACATGTCATGAAAAGGTTTGGGAATATACAACCATGATAAAGCTGACTTATTATTTAAAGAGCAAAGAAGAAGAATGCTGGCAAAATAGGCTTATGAGAAACTGGTTAAACTTTATTTAACATGGAAGATCTGGATCATTCATACCCAGCACTAGTTAGGGATTTACAATCAATTTAACTACTAACGAACAGTTTGCAATAAGGCTTAATTTAGGGATAAGAACATTATGAAATTGTTCTCATTGTTTAATTCATGTATTACACTGTTATAATGTGTATGTAAGGGATGCGGTTGGTGCTGTGGGTTAAACCACAGAGTCTAGGACTTGCCGGTCAGAAGGTTGGCGGTTCGAATCCCCGCGACGGGGTGAGCTCCCGTTGTTCGGTCCCTGCTCCTGCCAACCTAGCAGTTCGAAAGCATGTCAATGTGCAAGTAGATAAATAGGTACCACTCCAGCGGGAAGGTAAAAGGCGTTTCCGTGCGCTGCTCTGGTTCACCAGAAGTGGCTTAGTCATGCTGGCCACATGACCCAGAAGCTGTCTACGGACAAACGCCGGCTCCCTCGGCCAATAAAGCGAGATGAGCGCCGCAACCCCAGAGTCGGTCACGACTGGACCTAATGGTCAGGGGTCCCTTTACCTTTACCTAATGTATATGTAGCATGATGAATTTACTTACAGTGGTACCTCGGGTTAAGTACTTAATTCATTCTGGAGGTCCGTTCTTAACCTGAAACTGTTCTTAACCTGAAGCACCACTTTAGCTAATGGGGCCTCCTGCTGCCGCTGTGCCGTTGTTGCGTGATTTCTATTCTCATCCTGAAGCAAAGTTCTTAACCTGAGGTAATATTTCTGGGTTAGCGGAGTCTATAACCTGAAGCGTATGTAACCTGAGGTACCATTGTATAAGTTTTTTTTTAAAAAAAAATCATCACCAGAAATCAAAACAAAAAGGCAGGTGTGGGGCAGGTGGCCCTGGTTTGAGAGAAACAGCCACATGGGCCAAATTATGACCTATGCCGGGCTTAATTAGATCCATGGGCTGAAGGCTCCCCACTCCTGATAGATATGCATAATCTGGGTGGGGTAGGAAGGACATAGAAAACAAGTGGGCACAGGACATTGGGTATAATATCATGTTTGAGGACTGGGAAAGGTTGTGGACCACTGGGCTGAACTTCACTGCATGTAATGCTTTGAAAGAAAATGTAATGAAAATGATATATAGATGGTACATGACCCCAGTCAAACTTGCAAAAATATACCATTTGTCCGATAACAAATATTGGAAATGTAAAGTAAGCAAAGGAACGTTCTTTCACCTCTGGTGGACCTGCCCTAGAGTGAAGGCTTTCTGGGAGATGATATACAATGAGCTGAAAAAGGTATTTAAGTATACCTTCCCTAAGAAACCAGAGGCCTTCCTCCTGGGTATTGTCGGCCAGAGGGTGTTAAAGAAGGACCGAACATTTTTTATGTATGCAACAACGGCAGCAAGGATACTCGTCGCCAAGCACTGGAAAACCCGAGATTTACCCACACTGGAAGAATGGCAGATGCAACTGATAGACTATATGGAACTGGCCGAGATGACCGGCAGAATCCGAGACCTGGGAGAGGAGACGGTTGAAGAAGACTGGAAGAAATTCAAGATTTATCTACAAAAATATTACAAATTGTATGAATGTTAAGAAGGATGCTAGATCATAAATAATTTGGCACCACTAAGTTAGATGGAGTTATGAAGATAAGTGACTTTTAAGAAAAGATAATTTTTTATTTTTTATTTTTGATAATTACTAGGTTACATTTAAATTCTTAGGATTTGAACAAAGGATATCTAAAATTAGAGAAACAACATGGGAAAACTAGATAATAAGAATGGAAACAAGGTGATGAATTGCTGGCAAAATTTTATTGTGAGGAACGCAGGAGCGGGAGACGTGAGGGAGTCCAAAGAAGTTAAGAAATTATGTTAAGATACATGTTATATTGTTTCTTTTTTGTGTATTGTATTCAAAAATTGTTAATAAATATTTATTTAAAAAAAAAGGAAGGACATAGAAAACAAGGTCACCAGCATTCATAATGTCTGGTATTTTTCTTTTCTTTTTAATGCTAAATAAAATAAAATAAATTGAAAGGAGCTGAAGTGATTGACTTCATTTGGGGCAGAAAGAAGCTGCAGATGTGAGTGAAAGGGAACCTGAATGGCAGGGACTTGCGCTCAAGGAAAGGTGACAGCAATTAGTTTGTCTCCCATCCAGACAACCTGAAAGTGTCAGGAAGGTGATGTCCTTCAATATTAATGGTAAGAAAATACCATCAATGTATTCATGCTGTTGTGGATTCTGGAGGCCAAGACACAGACGCTTTGGAAAATGGTTTTGGGAATAATGCATCCTTTCAGCTGCCAGCCCACAATCTATTTCCTGCCTCTCTCCCTTTCCTTCTGGGCACCAAAAGGCAGATTCTTACATTATTTACAGCCATGAGTTCTGGCTCCAGCAAATCCTGACTTTGGATTTATGCCGGCATAATTGAGAGCAGAATTTGGCACCCTTTATGCAGAATAATGGGTTTAGGAATGTTTATCGCAGGCTATTGGCCCGGTTCGCTGAACATTTATCATTTATTTAAAGTTCCTTGTTTAAAAGTGTATGCGGGTGGGGAGGGGGTGGGTGAGGGCGGGCAGGCAGGATAGCTCATAGCAACATTGTTGCAAAGATGGAAATGCTTTGGCTATATGAACTCAATGCAAAGCAGGTGGGAAAAAAGTTAATTTCTGAGAAGCCAAGATGGGTGCCCACCCCTTCACAATGGTTATCTATTGTTCCCATATCAGAAATACATATTGCGGATTGAATTTGTGCCCATGTGGGGTCTTTTTGTGAAATAAAATCCTACTGAACAATGGGGAATTTTACATGAGTGATGACTCCTAAGATGATATAGGAGGAATGTGCTACTTTGGCACCTGATGAGCCAGGCCAGCCATATACCCTGGCATGAAGAATGTTTCACTGGCTTTTTGATAGAAGTAACCAAAAATGAGTTTGTTGAAAGATTTGGGTCAGGTAAAAGACAGTACTCCTTTACACAGTGCATTGTGAAACTGTGGGACTTGCTCCCACAGGTGGCAGTGATGGCCAACGGCTTGGATGACTTTAAAAGAGGATTGGACAAATTCATGGAGAATATGGCTATTTTTTGTTACTAACCATGATGAGGATAGGGTTCTGGCTTCAGGGTTGAGGGACGTATGCCTCATAATAACAGGCATCTGGCTAGCCACTGTGAGAACAGGATGCTTGAGTAGATGGGCCACTGGCCTGATCCAGCAGAGATCTTCTCATGTTCTTTGTGCCTTGGCTATTTTGGGAGATGAAGCAATACCTATGGGGACAATACCTACCAGATCTCTTGAGGCTTCATTGTGCTGTTGGTCATGATATTAGATTTCCCAGAATGCCCTGTTCCAAAGGTGGTGGAACACCCACTATGGTCCTTCACAACTGCTTCTTCTTCTTTGTTGCAAGGAGGAGGGACAAGCCATTATCTCCTCCCAATGCTGGGCATTCTGGGAACTCTAACATGATGGCCACCAGCATGGTAGATCTTCAAGACCTCTGGTGCATATCAGAAATCTTCCCAAAATTTGCAGGCCCCCATCTAAAATGCAGCAGTAGGAGGAGAGGCATAAGTGGGAGGACTTTAGGTTGGCAGGACACAAGTTGACCACACCTGTTATTTATTCACCACTTAAAATACTGATTTAGTCCACAAGGCCTCTCATGATATAATGCAAATTACATCACCGGTAGTCTATGGCAGTGTTTCCCAACCTTGTGCCTCCAGCTGTTTTTGAACTACAACTCCCATCATCCCTGACTAGCAAGACCAGTGGCAAGGGATGATGGGAATTGTAGTCCAAAAACAGCTGGAGGCACAAGCTTGGGAAACACTGGTCTATGGCACTTAGGTGTAACTTTGGTTTTGTGGACAGATAATGGAGAATGTTGGTAATGTATGTTGGCCACACTGACTAAAATAGCTATGTATGAGAATAAGGACATTGGGACAATGACTTTTTTCCTAATTCTGAAATTAAGGATTAGGTTGATATTGTTGGTGCAAGGGGAAAATAAAAGGTATAAAAGGAGAATTCCTGGATGCCAAGTTCCAAGTTCAGGGCAAGTCCTCTGGAGGGTGAGATAACCCACAGCAGAAATTTAAAAACACAAAATACGCAGCAAAGAAAAGCATGTCTTTTCAAGTGAGTTCCCTCTTTCCCCATCATAGGAAAATAGCCCATGTTTAGTTAGTCTCTTCACATACTGATTTCATCAGGTAGGCTGATGGCGGGAACAAAGACTTGATGGGAAGTGGACTTAGCTAAGCCTGGCAAGACAGCTTACTCTGTGGTACAGTGGTACCTCGGGTTAAGAACTTAATTCGTTCTGGAGGTCCATTCTTAACCTGAAACTGTTCTTAACCTGAGGTACCACTTTAGCTAATGGGGCCTCCCACTGCCACCATGCAATTTCTGTTCTCATCTTGAAGCAAAGTTCTTAACCCGAGGTACTATTTCTGGGTTAGCAGAGTCTGTAACCTGAAGCGTCTGTAACCTGAAGCGTCTGTAACCTGAAGCGTCTGTAACCTGAGGTACCACTGTATTAACTCCTTTGGGTTAAGCATGTTGGTTATATATGAGGCTGGTTATCCCACAGCTGTTATACTAGCTATGAGGTTTCAACAAATCCTTTGGAGTATTGCCCCTTCAACAGAGAGAATGACTGGACTGTCCATTATTTGCTGGGTTCAGATGAGGCAACAGCAGGACTTAATGGAGTGGCATAGCCACTGCCACTTTCGTAGCCCTGCTGCCCACACCACACCACACCACGCCAGAGCAGAAAAGAAGAACATCAGGGCATAAGAAGAGCCTGCTGGATCATGCCAATGGCCTGTCTAGCCCAGCATCCCGTTCTCACAGTGGCCCAAGAGATTCCTATGGGAAACAAGCAAGCAGGATTAGAGCACAAGAACACTCTCGCCTCCTGTGGTTTCCAGCAACTGGCATTCAGAAGCATTACTGCCTCTGACCACGTAGGCAGAGCAAAGTCATCATGGCCAGTAGTCATCAGGAGTCTTCTTGGAGTAAGTTGCACACTTAAAGCTATCCATGGTGCTGTAACATCTGGCCTGCCTTAACCAAACTGGCACACCAAGGAGGACCACATTATCATTCGAGGACACCCTGTTGCAGTTCTGTGAAAGTAGCAGGTCTGGCTCAGGATGCAGAGAATCCTGTCCTGTCCTGTCCTGTCCTGTCCTGTCCTGTCCTGTCCTGTCCTATCCTATCCCATCCCATCCCATCCCACCCCATCCCTGCAGCATCCCATTGTGGGAGGGAAGTGGGGCAAGGAGAAGATCCTGCCATCTTCTGCTCCTCTGCAATGGACCCAATTCTCAGCAGAAGGACAATATCTGTTGATTCCTGCCCTGTTTGCAATAGGATATGAAAAAGAGAGAAGGCAGTGGGAAGATACTAAAGCTCATAAGGGTTGCTTGGTTATGAACATGAAAGCAAAGTCTTAAGACTCTGCCTCCCCACTGCCCACTATTTTCATGTCCCCATTTCCAGTCTATGAAAAGAAGACACATCAGGTTGGTGGTGAGGAAGGTGCACAATTTTTGGAGAGGCGGCACTCCTCACCTGGGTTTGAGGCTCCTGGCACCCACTGGCTGAGAATGATGGTACATGGTGATGTAGGTCGCCACTTTTGCATTGCTTAGACAAATTCAAGGAGGATAAAATTGCCAATGGTTACGAGCTGTGGTGGCCATGTTCTACCTCCGCTGTCAGAAGCAATGTGCCTCGCAACAGCAGCATGCTATTGGGAATCACAAGTGGGGAGAGTGCTGTTGTATTCAAGTCCTCCTTGCAGGCAGCACATGGGCATTTGGTTGGCCACTGTGAGAAGAGGATGCAGGAATGGATGGACCGCTGGCTCGGTCCAGCAGGACTCGGTCTATAGCCTTATGTTCTTTGCTTTCCTTGAGATTCCTGAGATGTTTTGTCCATGTGTGACCCTCAACGCTCATCTTGACATTTGCTTTAGGCATAATAATAATCATCCTCATCAGTGGCAATCTAGGGATTGTTACCTGGCATATATCTATTTCTTGACTTTTTCTTTGAAATCCTTCACGTTGCCCGAAAAGCAACCTCCACATTTGCTTTGACTTTAGCTTTAGCCTACTTTTTTTTTTGGGGGGGGGGGAGCCATTCTGCTGTAGGGGAAAAAGAGTTCTTTAAACAGCAACTTAGGAGTGGGGAAGAAAATACACATAGACAACAGAAGAATCTTTGTTGCAGTCCCACTTGGGAGGTTATGCTAGAACTCGTTCACAAACAGATTAAAATGCATGGAATCTTTTGAGTCCAAAATGAGTTCAAAATGGTATTGGGAGGATAAAACAGGCCCCGCATCCCATTAGCAAGCTATCCACATTAATGACCTGGAGGCAAATCTGAGCTGCCAATACAACCACAGGAGGAATTTTCCAGCCAGCCAGATGCCTTTGCTTGGAAAGCGTCTCCCTCAGCTTGACATCTGAAGCTCCTGATTGTCATCCAAAGACAGCAAACTTGAATGAGCTGAGGAAATGGCGCTAGAACTTAGAGTTTTGTTCTGCAAAACATATGCACAGAGTATTCTGAATAGATTTGCTGCCATATGTATTTTTCTTAAATGAACCAACCCATAAATAATTACTTAGGATTGTGTCATGCAAGTCACATTTTCCTAGTATCTTGAGCAGTCATAGAGCAAACTCTTGAATCCATTTTCTCTCAATTCCTCCCCCCTCAAAAAAAATCACTTCACTTCTTCACATTTCCACACTATTTTGCTTTTTAAAAAAGTCCTTTTCACTCTTTATCAGTGCAGAGTTCTCCTCATATGCACTTTGTTTTTCAGACATCCTCCCCATAGAATGCATTTTAATAAGCTATTTTCATGTATATATGCACCCTTTATCCTGTTTTTGTACACACTGCTTGCAAAATCCAAGAGGTGTGAATTTTGAAAGCATGGTTATATATTACAATTTCAGGTGGTATGAATTAAGCTAGGTCCACTTTTAAATATGAACTGAACTGAAATTATCCCTCCTCCTTGGCTCAAATGCATCCAGTTCCCTTCTATGACCATTGTCTCCAGTTGCACAAGGAACAACAGACTGACTCATAACCCAAAGAACTCTTACTTCAAGACATGATGTGCCTGCAGATTAAGAGATCAGATGTGTATTGTTTAGCATTCCACATTAAAGTGGCACATCAAACACACACACACACACACACACACACACACACACACACACACACACAGCTTTCCTCTCAATGCTAATTTCTCTCATGGTACCACACGGAGATACCCCCTTACAAAACTGATACTGCTTTAACAAAATGTGCTTAATAAAATATTATTTGGCATACAGCAAAGCCCTCAAGACTGCCTAGTTACCATGTTTACATTAGTACTCAGTAGTTATAACACGAACGGAATTCAGCTCCAGCTTCTTAATTGCCATATTAAAGACTTTGGAGTATATTTTCCCGTCACCGTATAGGGACTAACATGTGGCCATAAGCTCCCATTATGGCTGCATATATTCATGACTGTTTAATGATTCATTGATTTGTTAATGAAGTCTTTATATATTTGTAATTATTATGTGGCGGTGGGCAGAGCTATAATTAATGCTGATAGGATCTGTGAAGAGGCTGGCAGGAAAAATAGCAATTCTCATGTGACCCTTTGCATGTAATGGAAAGCTCTGCTGCACCAGGATTTATTTTCATGGAATCAGGGGAGGATGAGAAGGTTGTATTCAGGGGGTTGGTTTGCACTAGCAGAAAGTATATCAACTTGTGCAATGTGCACTTTTGTTGATGCAAGGTGGGGAATGCAATTTTTGCTGGTTCTTCTTTTTCACTGGAACACCCTGAGTCTTTTTTGTGTCCCACCAAAAAACCCTGCTCATAAGGGTCAAGGGACCCTCCTAAATAGAATAGGAATGGCACAGAGGGTGGAAGGAGGTATGGGAATCTTGCATGAACAGATATGCTTCCCGCTACTGTAAAGTCACTATTTGATATATGCTGCAATATGCCATGTAGCATTTGTATTTTGTTTCATATATGCTTTGTAGCATTTGTATTTTGCTTCATATATTCTATAAACCTGGTACTGTCAATGAAATGTTGCAACATATACCTCCCTCTTTTTCCGGGTTCTATGCATTCATTCATTCATCCATCCATTCCTCTGGGATACCAGAAACTGTTTGGAGCTCAATAAAGGTGGTTGTGTTCCTCTCCTGGTTTTCTAGTTGACTTTTCCAATTGACACTCAACTTTCCATGATTCCAGAGACCCTCCAAACACTCCTCTTCCTCCTTCTTCTCCTCCTCCTCCTCCTTCTCCTTCTCCTCCTCCTCCTCCTTCTCCCCTTGTTAGGGATGACATATAAATGCCAAGTATTGTTATAGCCTCTGGGAAAACAATCAGGCACCAGAGCCTGTGTGATATGTGTGAGCATGGATACATATGCTTTTGAAGGCAAACCTACCTAATTTACTGGAAAAAAATGCAGACCAAAACATAGCCATCCTTTGAAATTCACCCCCCCAATTGTGTAATTCAGTTCTCCAGCCATGTCACAGGTCCATTAATGCATATTCTAAGGTAAAGTGGCCATAGAAATTCATCAGAACTTTTTTTAAAAAAATGCAAACTGATGTGGAAATGTGGAGCACAGAAATTAAAATTGGAAAAAATGAGAAACTGAAAGAAACCAAATTTGACAGATTCACCCATCCCTGGATGCCACAGCAGTTCTCTTCAAACCTCCACTGGAAGCAATTGCCCTGGATAAGCTGACCCTTTACAGTAGTCCAGGGAGAATCCTTTTAGCATTCAGTAGCTCAGCAAGGATCCTGATCCTTTTAACTGGAGAGGCCAGGAATTGAGCCTGGAATTGAGCTTCTGCATGCAAACTGTGCGATCTCACGCAGAACTATGATAAGACAACATGAGCCTTTGGATTTGATATGCAGCAAAATTCAAAACACTCAGCACATGCTTACCAGTCTAAATGGGGAACACACTTGGGATTCAGAGACTTTAAGTTGGCATCAAGTGCATCCAGTTTTGAGTGTAGGGAAATCTTCATGTTTGAGGCGGAATTATTCCATTTATGAATATACGCAAGAAAGAGCTTTGGGCTTCAATCTATTTCTCAGTATAGGTCATTCTTAAGCAGAGGTGGCTTTAGGGTAGCGTGACTGGTTTAGCCGCACTGGCTGCTGTGCTGCAGGGGGCGCCACAACAATGCTGTAGAATGGGGGGGGGAATGAGAGGCAGGGGAATCACTGAATTTTAGTGTTGTACAGGGCGCTGCTGGAATTTGAGAGCCCCAAGTCTGCCACTTCCCATCATATGCTAAGTGGTCCACTGACAATGTTCTTGAAGACCTTTGGTTCATCAATATACTGTATGGGAGGTTCCACCCACCCACTCCCCAAAACACCCACACAATAAAAACAACATGACTTCTAATTTATGAAAATCAAATACAGCAGCAAAATATTAAAAACCTAGCTATCATTGTTGATTAAAAGGAGTGTGGGGGGTTTATGGGCATCCAACTGAACAACAAGCAGATTGCTCTGCAAGAAGTCTGGAAATATACAGTCCTAATTGGTTCTCCTATTAGGATGGGTTGAAACAAAGATTCCTGCCAAAAGATAGATCTTGAAGGAAATGTAATGTGCCTTGAGGTACAATGTTTCCCAGACCTGAGCTATGTAACTGGGGCATGTTCACTGTATGGGTGGTGGGGCAGACACTATTGTTTGAGTTGCATCTGTAATGCGGAGAAGCAGGGCTGATTTACACAACCAAAGTTGGTCCACGGTGAAATTTGTGTAAGAAATTCCCCTTACAGCAGGAGTGGGGAAGCTGCAGCAACTTTATTGTTTTTGGATTCCAGTCTGACCCAGCCAGAATAGTTCAGGAATGATGGGAACTGAAATTCAGGAACATCTTGAAGACCACAGAACTCTGTCCAAATGAATATCAGCCATGCAAAAGGTCAATGGCAACTCTTTTATGCAGTGTATAGCAATGCCATTGCATGGTAAGCTTGGCAAAATGGTCAAATGGGTGTTACTCTCTTGGTGTGCCTATATGTTTTCCGGCAAGTTCTAATATTGGTCTTTATTTCATGCCATGTTCATGACTGCAATTATATGGTGCATTTAAATTTCCCCTAAAGGTAAAGGGACCCCTGACCATTAGGTCCAGTCGTGACCGACTCTGGGGTTGCGGCGCTCATCTCGCTTTACTGGCCGAGGGAGCTGGCGTACAGCTTCCGGGTCATGTGGCCAGCATGACTAAGCTGCTTCTGGCGAACCAGAGCAGTGCACGGAAACGCCGTTTACCTTCCCGCCGGACCTATTTATCTACTTGCACTTTGACATGCTTTCAAACTGCTAGGTTGGCAGGAGCTGGGACCAAGCAACGGGAGCTCAACCCGTTGCAGGGATTCAAACTGCCGACCTTCTGATCGGCAAGTCCTAGGCTCTGTGGTTTTTAACCCACAGCGCCACCCGCATCCCTTATTAAATTTTCCCTACAGACCTACAATTCCCATAGCGGTTCCAGGGACTTTCTGCCAGCAATGCATGTGCTCTATCACGGATCTGGTCCCTCCCTTTTTGATGATTGGCGAATGATCTGTTGAACAGCAGCAGTTCAGCAAGATCTTTGAGGTTCAGCTGCATTCCTCTCAAGAAAAACAGCGTTTGCTTTAAAAAACAAAATGAAAACAGACCTCTTTTGCTTCTGGGTTTTCCACGAGCTGGGGAGGGGCGGGCGGGCGAGTCTGGTAGCTTTATTCTTTCGGTTTTGAGTATAATTTTAAGGAGGGGACCCGCAACAGAGATAAGAGCGTTAAGACATTAATAAGAGTCCCTCTTTTATCAAACTCTAGTCAGCGGAGAAAAAGAGAGGGTAAAAGATACGATTGTTGTGTTGCGTTACTTCAGGGCCGAGGAAAACATCCGAAGAGCGGAGCATGAGAGATCGCTTTGTAGTTAATATGAAAGGCAGCATCTGTCGGGAAAAAGAATGTTCCTTCGCAGGACAGCAGGGGAAACGCCTTTTGACAATTTTAATCAAGGAGTGTTCTCGTTAGCATTCAAGATGGCCATGGCGATAAATTATGTGAATAATTTGGGTTCTTTGTCAGGGCTCCGATAATATCTGCCTAAAAACACATCAGTGTCTGTGCAGACTTAATTACTGGCTAAAAGACAGATATGGAAGCACTGGAAGTTTTCTCCATATACTTTCCGGGGGGGGGGGGGAGGAATAAGACAAATTCATGTAAATTCTGGCATTCATTAGAAAAGCAAAAACTAAGCTCATCACCCACCTGGGGTGTCTCATGACCTGAAACTGCTTTATAAGCCATGAAATGGGGTGGGGGAATGAGAGAGATGTTCTGATGGTTGAACTAAATGCATATAACCGCTTGATTTAAAATGGGAATGATCCTTGAAAATAGTTTATCACATCGTTAACAGAGCTTGTGATCTATTGAAGTGAATAAGTCTGCATTGGGAATGCCCTGCTTCAAATATCTTCATGATGAACGTCTCAGTTGGCCTTTGGTAAACCACCATGATGCTGAATCTCAGTCTTAAGCATATACAATATGAGAATTATAATACTGGCCTACCTTAAATGGTCACTTGTAAGGATTAATCAGTTGATGGAACTTCATTCAACAGAAGACCTCCTGGGCACGTTTCTTGCTATCCTGAAGCGATCAGATTAAGTTATGTTCTGGTTGTCTGAGTTTTTTTGTAGTTAATTTTGGCAGTTTAATTTAATTTATTGCTTTACCTTGGTTCTCTGCCCACTTTACTCTCTACATGGTTTCCAGGCTGTTGAATTAGGTAATTGCTGCTTTTCTCTATTACTTTTCAAATAACAAATTGTTTTTCCTCTGTTATTTGCTGTTTTCTTTCAGAGTGATTTAGGGGGGTGTTGTTGTTATTATTTATTATTATTTTATGTAACATTGCTAAGCTGCCTAGAATGCTATTTGGCAGAGAGGTGGCACACACATCTTTAAAACAAATAAATATGTGAACTCAAGGGATGAAAAAAAACATATAAATGCCAAGCGTTGTTATAGCCTCTGCAAAGCCAAGCAGGCATCAAGGCTCAAGTGGTACTGTGAATGTGTGAATGTGGATAAGTATGCTGTGTTTTTAGTATTTTGTTATAAGCCAGCCAGGCAGTGTTTTATCAAATAAAAACTGAATAATAATAATAATAATAATCAGAAACAATAGCCATCTTCAAATATCAGAAGCGTTGTCAGGTGGAAGATGGAGCAAACTTGTTTCCTGCAGCTCCAGAGGTCAGGTCCTGATCCAATGGATTCAAATTGCAAGAAAGGAGCTTCTGGCTAAACCTTAGAAGGAACTTTCTGATGGTAGGAGCTGTTCCACAGTGGAACGGACTCCTTCAGAAGGTGGTGGGCTCTCCTTCACTGAGGGTTTGTAAACATGGGTTGTATGGCCACCTGTCAGGGATTTGTTAGCTGCCGCTCCAGCATTGCATGGGTTGGATTCCCAACTGTACAATGCTATGATTCTATGCATCATCATCATCGTTTGTATACACATCACCAACTTAAACATAGTGATGCCATTTTTTCCACTGCTTCTTTCCAAATTGCATTTCCAAGTCATTGTACACATTGTACACATCAGTGCAGCTGGATGTACTTCTACATTGCCCACTCTCTCAAACCAGGGGTGGGTGGAGAAGTCTTCACATGTTTTTCAAATAGGATTGAAGGTAGGTTTTTTTTTGAGCAGGAAAACACACCCCCCAAAAATCACAAGATAGATATGGATTATGTCTTCCACCCTTGGACAAAAGACTTCGACTCTCAACTTCAGAAATCCTAGAGGTTTTATCATAGGAGGATTTACCGTAAGTGAGTGCAGCTGTCTCAGGGGTGCTGCAGGGAGCACTGCAACTGTGTTGTGGAATGGAAAGCGAGATGTGAGGGGCACCAAATTTTGGCTTCGTACAGGACGTCGGTGAAATTTGAGACCCCAAGGTCCACCACCAGTTTTATTGAAGAACTCAGCACTGCATCTCTGCTTCAGATGAGAATGCAGGTTACAAGCTTCCCCAAGGCACAATGACAGAATCTAGACTACATGGTTAGGCCTGCTCTGCTTTGAAAGACTTGGGAACATAAAGAAGAGCCTGCCGGATCAGGCCAATGGCCCTTCTAGTCCAGCATGCTGTTCTTTCAATAGCTGACCAGGTGTGAGGTCAAACCTATCATCTGTGAAGTTTCTGGAAACCACTGGAAGAGGAGAGTGCTCTTTTGCTCAGGTCCCGGCTTCCAGGTTTCCCAATGGCCACTGTGAGAACAGAATGCTGGACCAGCAGGCTCTTCTCATGTCCTTATCTTACCCATCACCTTCTCTGCAGGCAGGGACTAAGTCACCATCTTCACGCTGCTCCTGCACCTGTGCCCTCTCCATTTCAGCCCACCTGTGTTTACAAACAGCGGGTGGCACTGTGGTCTAAACCACAGAGCCTAGGGCTTGCCGATCAGAAGGTTGGCAGTTCAAATCCCCATGGTGGGGTGAGCTCCCGTTGTTCAGTCCCAGCTCCTGCCCACCTAGCAGTTCGAAAGCACGTCAAAGTGCAAGTACATAAATAGGTACCACTCCAGTGGGAAGGTAAACGGCATTTCCATGTGCTGCTCTGGTTTCACCAGAAGTGGCTTAGTCATGCTGGCCACATGACCCGGAAGCTGCCTGCAGACAAACGGCGGCTCTCTCGGCTTGCCCTGGGGCTGCATCCCATTGCCTATGTTTTTGCAACCTGCATTCAAAAGAGAGGGGCTCGCCAATCACTTGGCAGTGTGAAACATATGAGTAGCGCATCGTGTTTGGCTTGGTGGGTCACAGATGACAATGGTCTGTATAGCTTCTTCACCACCCTGAAATTTATTCTTTCTCATTATACATTGTGACCATGCAGTAGGATGTCTTCCTCGGATGTTAGTATTCTCAAAGTGTGTTAGGTTCTCTGAACAGAAATTTATCTTGCAAGCTTTCAGGCATGAAGGTAAGCTTAAGTACACCTTTTATAACAGTAGGCATCTGTGAATGAATTTTTCTTAAGGCAGACAGCAGTACTTCACATCTTGTTTTCTCTGCTGTGGATCATTTGAGTGACCGTACTGACAAGCAAAGATAGATGGGACCCTGGGAAGTCCATGTTTAGCTCGTAAGGACCGCCATTGGAAAGCTGCCTGTCTGAACAAATTGACTTTTTAACACACACACAGACACACACACACACACACCAGTTTCAGGTATACATTTAGAATTTGCAGCCTAAAGCACAGCACCTATTTTTAGGAAGATGGACCATCACCATTAAAAAGTATGCAATTGCAATCCTTTGAATGTTTTAAAGAGTTGTTTTTACAGGGTTTACATATAATTTTATTGTTTGATTCTCTTTGAAAATCGTTTTGAGGTGTCATTGAGTTTTACAGTCAATAAACAATAAAATAATAAATCACCTTTGGACCATTTTCATTAGGGAAGTTAATAGTTTTTGCCATAGGTGTCAGGGCAGTGGCAGACTTTGGGTTCTCAAATTTCAGGGGCACCCTGTGATTGTAAACAGGGCCACAAAGCAACCTCGGGGGAGCAGTGAACCTACAGCAAGCAGTGAACTATAAAGCTCAGGACCAGGTAACCTTATCCCTTATACATCCTATACAGTGGTACCTCGGGTTACAGACGCTTCAGGTTACAGACGCTTCATGTTACAGATTCTGTTAACTCAGAAATAGTACCTCAGGTTAAGAACTTTGCTTCAGGATGAAAACAGAAATTGCATGACGGCGGTGCAATTGAGAATAAATGAGCAGCGGGAGGCCTCATTAGCTAAAGTGGTACCTCAGGTTAAGAACAGTTTCAGGTTAAGAACAGACCTCCAGAATGAATTAAGTTCTGAACCCAAGGTACCACTGTAGATCATTGTGGTCTGCAGCAAAGTTTCTCCTAAAAGTCCCAAAAGCCTCAAACACCCACTCCACAGCAACTTGGAGGAGGAGTTTAGAGTTACAGTCCCTCCTCTGTGCGACAGCACTCCTGTCAAGAAACGCAACAGGCACCCAATAGCTGCACTTTCCAGAAAAAAAAAAGACTGACTAGCTTCCCCAGTTAGATGAACAGGTCTCTGTCATGGGTGTCCATTTTGTGGCGGTGGTGCTATTTTAATGTTTTAGTTGATTTTTTTTTGCCAACTCAAAGTGATTTACAATATCTTAAGCAAAAAATCCAAACACATACATACATTAAAACCATCATTCAAAAAAATAATAAAATCTAAAAGACCCTTCTGCTTTTAAAGAACTAGATTAGCTTGCTGTTGATCTCTGTGCTGTTTTTAACATGTTTGTTTTATTTACTTATTAGATTTTTATACCACCGTTCATCAAATGATCTCAGGATGGTTCACAAGTTAAAATACAAGATAAAAGCACAAATAAATAGTTAAAATAAAAGCAACTAAACAATACCCCCTCCCCACATACAGAAACAATTTAAAAGGCTGTAGAATATTAATCACCCAAAGACCTTGCTGAAGACATGGTGTATATAATCTTGAAACATAAGTGGAAGAGTAATAATAATAATAATAATAAAGCTTCACATATTGATTTGACCGCAGGCCTCATTGGATAAAGCTAGTATTTTACATCATTCTGTAGAACAAGTTTCTGGTGGGCTACAAGTATATGCAGGCTTGATGCCACTCTCTTCTCGAGCCAAGGTCGATCTAATTCCACATTTGCAAAACCCTCCATAATAAACAGGCGCTTAATCCCCTGTCAGTTTTCCCGGCATGTTTTTTTAAGCAATGGTAAGCTGAAAGTGCGTGTGCCCACTTCCCTACAAATCCAATTCCGCCCCCCTCCCAATATGAGTCGTTCCAGTATCTAATGGTTGCCTTAATATATATTTGAGCCGATGGACTCTGCGGATTGGCAGGAAACACTTTTAAATTGAGGGCAGGAGGCCAATTGGTGGTGTAGCCGCTCAACTTGTATGCTGCAGATTGTGAAATGTTTTCATCCCCCATAAACATGTGGCAAC
Organism: Podarcis erhardii; assembly: GCF_964252035.2. Classification (NCBI taxonomy): domain Eukaryota; kingdom Metazoa; phylum Chordata; class Lepidosauria; order Squamata; family Lacertidae; genus Podarcis; species Podarcis erhardii. The sequence goes on from NC_138511.1 coordinate 33,559,863, forward strand.
AGAGATTCTGAAAACAAACTTTCTCAAGCGGAGCAATCTTAATCATGTTTTCCGCTGCCGCATGGAGATTAGCCCTTTCTGTGGGCTCTTACTCTTAAGAGAAGCTCAAGATGTAAGAATGACCTACCATGGGTTTAAATTAATGGAAGCCTGCTTGCATAGATGCCTATCGGGGCTCTTAATTACTCCTGTCTCTTCTCAAGTGAACTCTGTAAGTTTGCCACCCCAGCTCAATAAATTACTTAAAATCCTAATTATATTTTAATAGGCCCTGAGGCATCACAGCTGTACCTAAGCAGGCCATGCACCTTTCTCTGGCATGATGCACCTTGAGATTGCCATCCACAGTTTGGATGCAACAGACTAAAGTTTCATTGTAAGGTGGGAAGTTTAAAGGGCTTTGCACACTGGGGCTTCTACTTTTAAGGCTGATGGCCAATGAGCAGAGCTCTGGATGTGGTTCTGGGTATTATCATTGATCATTACTTCACCCTAAGGTCCCAGGGTGGGTTGCTACATTGAAGCACAATATTAAAAACAGCTTACAACAGCTTACAACCACAAAAACAAGGTGGACCCCAGAAACACCTCAAGTGTCAAAAGGAAGAGTAAAGGGGTGTGTCTTCAGCATGCTCTGGAAGCTGTTTGGCAAAGGTGCCAGATACAGGGAGGGAATTCCGCAATATAGGGGCCACCACAGAGAAGGTCCTCTCCCAGGCCACCACTACCCCAGAGCCTCAGAGGGCAGAGGAACTACCAAGAGTGCCCCCCCCCTCTGCTGATCTCAGCACCCACCTTATTTCTGTATTATTGTTTTAAAATATTTTTAATCCTCTGTTGTTGTTACCTGCCTTCAGACCTTAGGGTGAAGGGTGGGCAATGCATTGTAATATTATCCTTATTGTAATATTTATTTATATCCCAACTTTTCCCCAGGTGGTTTACCTAGATAAAATAAAGGTAAAGGTAAAGGTAAAGGTACCCCTGCCCATACGGGCCAGTCTTGACAGACTCTAGGGTTGTACGCTCATCTCACTCTAGAGGCCGGGAGCCAGCACTGTCCGCAGACACTTCCGGGTCACGTGGCCAGCGTGACGAAGCTGCTCTGGCGAACCGGCACCAGAGCAGCACACAGAAACGCCATTTACCTTCCCACTATAAAGCGGTATCTATTTATCTACTTGCACTTAAGGGTGCTTTCGAACTGCTAGGTGGGCAGGAGCTGGGACCGAACCATGCAATCGGCAAGTCCTAGGCGCTGAGGTTTTACCCACAGCGCCACCCGCGTCTAGATAAAATAGAACAAGCTAAAAAAATTTTTTAAAAAAATGTAATTAAGCATTACAAACAAGGTTAAAATACAGTGGTACCTTGGTACTTGAACGACTTGGCTCCTGAACAAATTGGCTCCCGAACGCCACAAACCCGGAAGTAAGTGTTCTCCCGAGAACCAAAGTACCACTGTAATATAAAAAGATTCCTTAAAAACACAGACAACAATAAAAACATCACAGCACCAGCCATTTCCTCAAAAACAGTCAGGGGCCGTTCCCAGCGGCCTGTTGGAATAGAAAGGTCTTTTTTTATATATATATAATTTTTTTATTGATTTTCCAATTTTAAAACAAAATAACAAACATACATCAACAAACAAAAACATACAAACAAGTATAATTTCATATCCTCATTTTCATACACCTTCTTTCTCGGACTTCCCCATACCTCACCCTTTCTGCATCCTTATTTAACAGTTTTTCAGCAACCCTTTACTCCAATTAAATTGTAACTTATTTTCATTCTCAATTTCATCTTAATTCATCAAACAGTTTCAGCTGTAATTCTGCATCTTCCTTTCCCTTGACATTTTAGCACTCATCAATTTTAAAACAGTTCTTAAGATAAGCTTTAAATTTCTTCCAGTCTTCCTCCACCGTCTCTTTCTCTTGGTCACGGATTCTGCCAGTCATTTCTGCCAATCCCATAAAGTCAATCACTTTCGTCTGCCATTCTTCCAGTGTAGGTAATTCTTGTGTCTTCCAATACTTTGCTAGAAGAATCCTTGCTGCTGTAGTGGCGTACATAAAGAAAGTCTTGTCCTTTCTTGACACCCATTGGCCGACCATGCCCAAGAGAAATGCCTCTGGTTTCTTATGAAAAGTACATTTAAGTACCTTCTTAATTTCATTATAAATCATTTCCCAAAAGGCTTTAATCTTTGGGCAGGTCCACCAAAGGTGAAAGAAAGTGCCTTCAGTCTCATTACATTTCCAACATTTATTATTGGGCAAATGATAAATCTTCGCAAGCTTGACTGGGGTCATGTACCACCTATAAATCATTTTCATAATATTTTCTCTTAAGGCATTACATGCCGTAAATTTAATGCCGGTGGTCCATAACTGTTCCCAGTCAGCAAACATAATGTCATGACCAATGTCTTGTGCCCATTTAATCATGGCTGATTTAACTGTCTCATCTATTGTATTCCACTTCAGCAACAAGTTATACATTCTTGATAAATTTTTAGTATTGGGTTCTAACAATTCTGTTTCTAATTTCGATTTCTCCACCTGGAAACCAATTTTCCTGTCTTGTTTAAAGGTCTCCATTATTTGATAATAATGGAGCCAATCTCGTACCTTGGACTTTATTTTCTCAAAACTCTGTAGTTTAAATTTACCACTTTCCTGCTCTAAGATTTCAAAGTATTTTGGCCATTTAGATTCCATATTAAGTTTCTTCACCTCCTTGGCCTCCATTGGTGATAACCACCTAGGAGTTTTATTTTCCAACAAGTCCTTATATTGAATCCAGACATTGTATAGTGCTTTCCTAACAATATGGTTTTTAAAACCTTTATGAACTTTAACCTTATCATACCATATATATGCATGCCAACCAAATCTATTGTCAAATCCTTCCAAGTCCAAAATATCTGTGTTTTCAAGAAGTAGCCAGTCTTTCAACCAGCAGAAAGCTGCCGTTTCATAGTACAGTCTTAAGTCCGGCAGGGCAAACCCCCCTCTATCTTTTGTATCAGTTAATATCTTAAATTTTATTCTGGGCTTTTTGCCCTGCCAGACAAATCTGAATATATCTTTCTGCCACTTCTTGAAACAGTCTAGTTTGTCCACAATTTGTAATGTCTGAAACAAAAATAACATTCTAGGCAATACATTCATTTTAATGACAGCAATTCGACCTAACAAGGAAAGCTTCAAATTCGACCATATTTCTAGATCCTTCTTTACCTCTGTCCAACATTTGTCATAGTTGTCTTTAAATAAGTTCACATTTTTAGATGTCATATTAATCCCCAAATATTTCACTTTCTTTGCCACCATTAACCCAGTTTCACTTTGGAACCTCTCTCTTTCAACATTTGTTAGATTTTTTTCCAAGACTTTAGTTTTTTGTTTATTCAGCTTAAATCCTGCTACCTGACCAAAAACTTGAATTAGTTCTAAAACTCTTTTTGTACTAGTGTCTGGCTCTTGTAGAGTCAATACTAAATCATCTGCAAATGCCTTCAATTTATATTGTTTGGCTCCGACCTGAATTCCTTTTACCAGCTGGTCCCCCCTAATCATATTCAACAAAACCTCCAGGACTGATATAAAAAGTAATGGGGATATTGGGCACCCCTGTCGTGTCCCTTTTTCTATAGGAAGTTCATCAGTAATCACATTATTTACAATTAACTTTGCCTTTTGTTCAGAATATATTGCACCTATACCATTTTCAAACCTTTGGCCTACCCCCATCCCATGGAGATTCTTCTTCATAAAATTCCAAGAAATATTGTCAAAAGCTTTCTCCGCGTCCACAAATATTAAAACTGCCTTTGAATTAATATTTACTGTCAGCAATTCCATAATGTCAATTATATTCCTTACATTATCTGATAAGTGTCTTCCTGGGAGAAAGCCTGCTTGGTCCTTATGAATCTCCTCCACCAACACCCTCTTCAATCTTTTTGCTAAAATGTCAGCAAATATTTTGTAATCCACATTGAGTAATGATATAGGGCGGTAGTTCTTGATCTGATTTTTTTCAGTTTCAGTCTTTGGTATAATAGAAAGGTCTTCACCTGCTGCCAGAAGGACAACAAGGAGGGGATCCAGTCTAAGAAGGGAGTTCTAAAGTCTGGGAGCAGCCACTGAGAAGGCCCTCTCCCTCATGCCTGTGAGGGTGCTGGGATTGAGAGAAGGGACTCCCTCAAAGAATAAGAACAATAACAGGAAGCTCAGGCAGGTTTCCTCAAACATTGCAATGTGGTGTGTGTTGTACAACCACCACCCACATTTTATTTCCAATTGCGATGGCTGCGCATCAAGGTTGCCTGGAAGTCATGATCTCTTCCTTGGAATATTTTCCTTCCCATATTATATTCAGGGAAAGTTTCACTGGCAACATTTTATCTGACATTTTTATTTTTAATGAATGTGTGTAAAGGGGATGACTGATTTGGTGGTGGCGAGGAAATCAATAGCAGAAATCCATTATCGTGTCATCATTTTTACCTTGTAACAATATTGATCCGTACATTTGTAGAGCAATGAAATTGCTTAGTTGAAAAATGCAGTTGTGGGGCCATCAAATTAAGTTTGTCTGGTATGTTAATTACAGCTCACAATAAGATTAATCTGAATATGCAATTGGGATCCATTACAATTCTTCTCTCAACTTTGAATGGTGATAATAGAATTTGTTTTAAAACTGCAGAGGAGGTTGCAAGGATTAATTAAGAGAGAAGACATCTGGGAACTGAGAATGAGGCACCATAATTTTTAAAAAGCAAATGGGGTCAAAAAGTTGAAGCTAATATGCATGTACCTAAATGCTAATTGTAGCTAAATCAAATCAAATCCTGAAAGTCATGGGAGAATACAACTGTCTTAACATACCTGCATGATGAAATGTTGACAAACAATTGAATTTTGCATGCAAAAGGAGCAAAAATTTTAAAATGGCCAACAAAAATGTACATTAGCAGACTCCAAAGCAATTTTGCATATTCTGCAGAGGTAAACCAAGGTGCTTACTCAGCATAAGAAGAGCCTTGTGGATCAGGCCAATGGCCCATCTGATCCAGCAACCTCTTCCGATATCATAGGTGACAACTCCCGGGGGACCTGGTTGCCTGAGCACCCACAAAATTCCCCATGAAGGGGCCAGCATCCACATATTATGGTCCCAGGGCCATGCACGTTGCATGGCACCCATGGCCCCGGGCACCCATAGTTGTGGGACCAGGTTGGCACTCCTGTCTTATACTGGTCGACCAGATGCCCATTATGACAAGCCTGCAAACAGGATTTGAGCCCAAGAGCACTCTCCCCTCCTGGGGTTTCCAGCAACTGGTATTCAGAAGCATTGCTGCCTCCAGCTATGGAGGCAGGGCATAACCAGCATAGCTAGCATCACTAGAAGCCATCAATAGCTCTCCATGTATTTGTCTAAACCTGCTTTAGCAGTCCAGGTTAGTTACCATCACTGCCTCCTGTGGGCATGCTCAAGCTGGATCCCCTGTGTTTGCCATGATTCCCAGCCTGAGCAGTAAACCAAACTCTGACCCAGAGAAGGTATAACTACTTAGACCAGTAGCACAAGATAGACCCCAACATCAAGCCTGAGACTGTCAGGTAGGAACCCTTTGAGCCAGAGATCCCTGATTTGGACTCACCTGAGACAGCCCTCACTGGACCACATTCCTATGGAGGACCTGCTTCCTCTGTGCCAGGCATCTCACATTCCCCAGGCAGCCTGCAGATCTCCAGACCTTGTTGAGGGAAGTTCCTAGCTTGATACTTCTCGAGGTCATGAAGCTCAAACTTACTCCCTGACCGATTATAGTGTACCTTTGTCAGATTCTCTTGAAGTTGGAATGGGACAATCTGGTCAAGTGTACAAGAGTCATATTAGCACTGATTATAGTGTCTGGGACTGAAGTCCATACACAGGTTTTCCTGAGGTTTATCGCAGTGGCACCTTTGAAAATCATCACATACACCCAAGACCTGAGGGACACATTTGGCTTAGCGATGTGGCTTAGGGTGACGGATGGCCTCATTAGCACCAGGCCTTGGGCCCCAGGGATTAATGGGCAACATTTTCCTCCACTAAGTCATCCATCGTCTGTGCACATACATAGCTTTCTGGTCAGCAAATGTGTGATGGATGCCACACCTTGGCAGGTGCCGTTTTCAACATACTTTGTTAACAGGTTTGAGCTTTGCTTTAAGAACCAATTTCCTTGTTTCTTCCAACGATGACCAATTTTCTAAGGTTCGGAAGACATGCCATTATATATCCTTCAAATAGTCAATACTTTTGCTGTTTAATTTTGCTGTTTGGTGCTGTTGAAAACAAAGGTGTAGTTGAGTTTGTAACAATATCTCTGTATGCCTGATGCTAGAGACAGCAGCAACTGGATTGTCACCCTTGGGCTAGAGGGAAGCGGCTGTAGTTCAGAAGTGGAGTACATGCTTTGCATCCAGAAAGCTTCAGGTAAAATCCCTTGTGTCTCCAAGTAGATCTGGGGAAGTCTGTTTTGCCAATGAGGGAATTTGGGCAGATGCAGCTTTTCAGGTTGGGGATCACTGAGACCTCATTTTGTTTCTCTTTTCTACACCACTATTAGGTACCAGATCTCTCCCTTAATCCTGTGCGATCCTAAAACAATAGATGGTATACAAACTTCTACACAGAGTAGACCCGTTGAAGTTAATGTACATGACTAATATAGGTTTGTTAATTTTAAAGTCTGACTTAATTGGAGACAACTGGTTTTCCATGTCACTTAAACTCTCTCATGATAGGGTGGCAAACAAAGACTTCCATCATGCATTATTCCCAGACAATGAGATTCATTTCCAGTCAGCATTATTTTACAGTTCTTCAAATACAACATCTCATAAAGGGTGTGCAAGGCCTTTTCATTGCTCAAAGTGCAGTTCTTCAATTATTGTATCAAAGCAAAGGTTGCCCTCCTGCAGCAAGCCCGTGTCTTCAAAATAAATCTTACTTCATGGAAAGTATTTCAAGTCCACATCACAACCTTTGGAGTTTGACTGTGGTGTGTGTGTGTGCAGACAAACAAAGCTCTATTCACTTTTACACTTGGGCTATTATTGGATCATAACAAAGAAAAATGGAGCTTGGCTGATAACACATCACTCTTTGTGATGGAAAAGGCAAGGGACACACATAACACAGAGAAATACAATGTCAAGAATTTACACAAGGCCATGAAAACCTGGAAGGAGTCTGCAGCAAGCATTTCGGCTGTGAATTAACACAAACTTGTGGGAGATCCCAAGCAAGCAAACATTTGGGGGTGTATCCCACAAAGTTCTGCTCAAAGGGGACCCACTGAAATGGATGGACCTGATAGTCATGTCTGTTAATTTCAGTGGGTTTACTTTGAGACTGCCCTTGGTGCCCCATTTCCATTTATACATAGCTTACTATCCAAAGATATTGAAGCATCTTAAGTATTTGGGCTGTGCACTGGATTTGGGAGAGCACCCAGCCAGATTGGGCATATTTTTTATAATAATAATAATAATAATAATAATAATAATAATAATAATAATAATTTATTTATACCCCGCCCATCTGGCTGGGCTTCCCCAGCCACTCTGGGCAGCTTCCAAAAAAAATATTAAAATACTGTACTACATCAAACATTTGAAGGGCTTGGGCATCAGATGAATTGGGTACAGGCAGCCACCAATCCCTGCAGGTCAGTTTGGGTGGCCCAGAGCAATCTGTGGGGCAGGGCATCATGCAGGAAGGAGAGGCAGGCATTGGGTGAGAAAGCCTCACAACAGTCCGAGACCTACCATGGCCACTGGGAGAAGGTAGGAGCCCATTCTCCTTCCCACCTGGTGCAAAGCACTTCTGTGCTTTCCTGCAGAGAATAGCCATGCCAAGGAGCAGGATTGGCACCTTCACTGAGTGATCCTCACTGCAACCCCACACCACCACCTCTGGGAGCAAATTTGCCAAGCCTTCCTTCCAATAAGAGAGGAGTGGAGGCAAACATGACCCTCCCTGCCCCACAAGTTAAAATGGCATCTTCTTTTACTCGATTAAGCAATGCTACAAATGATTTAGGATAATATGCCCCAGATATTCTTATTTCCATTTTGAAAATCTTTGGGGAAGAGTCTGCAGGGGAGAGTCTGCTGAAATCAGGTGCGGCAAGCTTTCCACCTGCCTGGGAGAGGGTTTCTTTGCTGCTATTTGGATGCTTCAGTGTTTAATTAACATGAGATGCCCATTTGCCCTGTTGATATTAGTGTGACTTTTTGTTTCAGTCGTGTTCTGCTTTGTAACTGTTGATGCATTATCTTGGAATGCTGTTAGGTTTCATTCTATAAGTTGTGACCTGTCTTCAGCATGGTTCTATTATGGAAAAGTGGAATATAAATAAACTGATGGCAATGGGCAAGAGAGAGAGAAATTTCCGCTCCTGCTGCTTTTTCTGAAAAAGCCATCCAAAAGAAAAGATGAGAGCTTTTTGAAATGCAGTAAAATAAAAAACTGAAGGTCTGTGCATGTTGACACACACACATCCACCAGGCAGCCAGGCTCCTTGATGATCCATCTGATTTCATTTCTTTTTCATGAACACTGGCCCACCAGCCCCTGAGTGCAGAGACCCCTCTGGCATTTGTCAGAGCTGCCAGATGGTCAGGCCAGGACTGGGTCCCTCTGTTCCCAGTGTTCTCCGCTCTGACAGACAACACCTCTCATTTAAAGGCAGGATCATTTCACTCCCCCCCCCCTTGCCCAGCCTCACTTAGATCCTCTTCAATGCAAGAGACTAAGTGGAAACTTCCCAGGACTTTCTGCTCTGCACCCACTCGATCCCAGAGCATGGCAAGTGTTCTTGTCAGCCTCAAGATTGGGAGAGCTTGATTGAGGCAGCTAGGTAAATGATGGGTGGAAATAGATTGACAGCTTTGTTATGTTTGCTACAATATATTCCTTGGCATTTATATATTGTTTCACATATCCTATAAATTTGGGACCAGCAATGAAATGTTGCAGTGTGTTAGCTCGCGCCCAACAGCAAAAATGCTGCTATTCAGGGCAGCATACATGCATCCATTCTTCTGGCATTGTTATGTACTGAGCTGAATAGGATCCAAAATGCAGCAGTCTGATTGGTCCTAGAACAATAGGATCAAAAATGCAGCAGTCTGATTGGTCCTAGAACAATGCAGCAGTCTGATTGGTCTGCAGGAGCCACCCAATCCAGCTCCAGATGGAAGTGAATCCACAACCTGATTGGCCTACAGGAGAATTCCGGAATTAGCCAATCACGTGTAGCCCATTGTGTAAATAATGTATATAAAGCAGATACCTTGGGGGGACTTTCATTCCTCCTCACCACTATGAGCTGAATAAAGAGCATGAAATCCACTCTCGACTCGGAGTATATTTCAGGCATGCTGGAAACTGTTAGGAGTTCAGGAAAGGTTGTTCATTTTCCCTCTTGGTTTTCCATTTGACTTTTCCAATAATCAACATTCTATGCCCAGTCTTCTGCATTTTCCAGGATTTCAATTTCCCACTCAGCCCACTGGGTGTGCTTGGGCCTCTCAGTTTAACATACCTCGCAGGGTTGTTGTGGAGATTAAATGAGGAGGGGGGAAGGAACCATGTACACCACATTGAGCTCCTTGAAGAAAAAGGTGGAGCATAAATGCATCATAAATAGCAAATAAATTCAAGCTGCCTTTTTGTGGCTAGAGATGGTGTAACTTTTAGACCTCCAGATGTTGCTGGACTACAACTCCCACCATCCCTAGCCATTAGCCATGATGGATGAGACTGATGGGAGTTGTAGTTCAGCAACATATGAAGGGCCAAAGGTTTTCCTTACTCCTGGGGTTGAATAAGTCACCTATTGCATTGAGCCCTCGAAATGGCTTGTAAATTCAGGAGAATGAACAAATAAATAACATTTAACTTCTCTTTCCTACTTTTCCACTCTATCCATTTCCTCCTCACATACAATGCTTCCCAGTGTTATTTTATCTTGGATTTTCTTTTCGTCCCTGTTGGGAAAAATAACCAGAGAAATAATAAAATTCAGTCTACATATATGAATATTCAACATCCTCCAAATTAACATATTTACTTGTTTTCATCCAGACCAGCCAACCTCAACATCCTTGAGGGCAAATAACCTTAATTAAGAAGTAAACTACTGTAAACAAAGTGCCTAGGGGAAACAACTAAATAATTTCAACATTGCTGAAAATTACCTGTAAGGTGTTCTTTATTTTCCCTCAATTTACAAGGCTGTCCGGCAAGGGTTGTTTATCAATCCAATTAGCCCAAAAGCAAGTGGCAGTAAATCTGTGCAAATAAGCGTTGAAAAGGGAACACGTTCATGTATCTGAACATAATTTTAACCTGAAACCACAAGCTCTTAAATTAAATCAGGTTTTTTAAAAAAAATTAAATTCCCTGGAGGGCCAAAGCTTTAAACAACACAATGAAGTGGAAATGTAAGACTCAAACAACCTGAAGACATAGAAGTTGCAGCAAACTGTAGATGCATGTTAATAATAATAATAATAATAATAATAATAATAATAATAATAATAAAAGATCCCTAATACACTCAAATTCCAGATTATGACTCTATCTGCACGATACATGTAAAGCACTATTATACCACTTTAGACATTCCTGCATTCCCCCAAAGTATCCTGGGAACTGTTGTTTGTTAAGGGTGCTGAGAGTTGATAGGAGACCCCCCTATTCCCCTCAAAGAGGTACAATTCCCAGAGTGGTTTAACAGCCATCTCTCTTTCCAGGGAACCTTAAGACTCAACCATGTGTTCCAACTAGGGATGTGTGAATCAGTCGATTTTGATTTCTCTCGGTTTCTAATTTTTCCAGTCTTCAGTTCAGTTCTGCACATATCCCCATGATTGCATTTGAAAAAGCAAAAAGCAAACTCCTCCTGAAAATTCAAGTTTTGTGTGTGAATTTCTCCTGATTTTTGTATGCAATTTGGCCTGATATGCACATTTTTGCAAAGCGTATTTCCCCTAATATTTATATTTTCCCTGTACAATGCCCCTTTTTATGTAATTCTTAACAACAGGTGCATTTTCTGCACAGTTTACTTCATGCATTTATTTGTATACATTCCTTGGCTGCATTGCAGAATTTGGAGAAGTGGGAACTTTGAACAATGGCTATATGCTGGTCTGCATATATTTTTTCTGGAAAGTGCAGATTAGGAAGAGCCTCCTTGAAATGTGAACTGATTCAAATTTCTCCTTCATCCCTAGTTTTAGATGCTGTGCTTAAAAAAACAAAAGGCTGCTAGACCTCAAGAAGGATTGAAGTGGATGGTCTTTAATGAGGGTTCCCCACTTCCTCCTCCTCGGATGTGGTTACAGATGCATTCCTGGAACAGAAGAAAGAGGCACAAGAATAGGAGAACCCATTTAGAATTCACCACAGGGAGAGATGTAAGAATAATGAATTCTACAGCCAGTAGTAACAAAGGGAAACATATCTCCTCAATAGAAGAACGGTTGAGTCCTAGTGACAGATTTGGCAGGCCATTTACATAAAGATTCTGCATATCCAGATAATAAGCCTTGCAGTTCAAAAGAGCAGAGAGACAACAAGGAAAGATTTAAACTTCAGAGGGGAGGATGTGATATTAGATCTTAGACAAAACATGTTGATGACAATATAAATATCAAATAGTCAGGGCCTTATTAAAAAACATTTTGCAGAAGCAAGTTGGGGGGGGGTGATCTCTGAGTGTCCTACGCAGACGGCAAGGTGAACAACTAAAAAAGAGAAGAGGCAGGCGAGAACACACAGGGCTTAATTTATTGATTATTTGTGGGATCGCAAAAGATGCCTCTAACAGACAAGACAAAGAGGTCTGGAGACGGTTCGGGATTTGGCTCTGAGCTCTTGCCATCTCTTTAGATATCAGTGTTCAGGAAGCGAAGTTTAAGGCGGAGATTCGATAGAAGGAAGGAAGGAAGTGCTAGGGAAAGTGCTAGTTGAAACAGATTTGCATCATTCTTACGTTCTTGTACTTATGCATTTTTGGAAAAGTAGAATAATTCACCTGGAAGCTCAGCTGAGGCCAAAGTGTGTCTGACAGATTGAAACGTTGGTCTAGCATTGCAATGACTCCTGTGAAAATGTGTAACCTTGGAAAAATCTATTTGGGATGCCTCAATCAGAGGGAGGGGTTTGGTTTTTTTGGGTTGTTGGCTGTGGGGATATATTTATTTTATCACTCCCACCCCACAGGTCAACTTTTACGGGGGGGGGGGGGGACTACGCCTTGTTGGAGAATGGGTGGGGAAAGGTCTCTCCCAGCACTAATAAGAGAAAGCCTTGTCTCTCTGTCAAAATTATCGACCCAGAACACTTGGCAGAACAGTACATTTAGATTTGAAAAACAGAGGCTTCACAACCCAAATGGCGAAAACAAAGGGGAACTTCATAGCAGCAGGCTCCCTGTGAGAAAGATGTTCAAATTCACCATGAATTGAACAAAATAGGCTCGCAGAAACTGTTAAACCTCCCTGGCTTCTCCTACAAAACTGTATTTCTAAAGAGGAGAGGGAAAGTAATTTAAACCTTAATGTTTTCTCGTTAATTCAGAGCATGCATTTAATAGCCGCTAAGCTGAAAACCAATCTGGCCTATCCTGATCAAGAATCAAATTCAAGAGATTGGTTTCCATTAACGATGCTTCGGATTTGAAGTAATGACTATGGCATGTTCACATGAACTCTGGCTTCAGCGCATTGGGTTGGTTTGATGTTGCAAACAAAGCTGGACGTTGATTAATTTGACTCCTTAACAAATCTGAAATTCACATCAATTAATCTGTTAAATGATACCACCAAGATTGGTGTCAGATGTCACCACTAGAGGGAAGGCATCAGGAAATTGTCCTCTTGCATTCCAGAGCTTTGGTCATCCATTGTGGAAGTAATCCAGATATCTCTTTAAACAGGAAGCAAAAGCTGCTGTTGTTTACTATGAGAAAGAACATTTTAATTGTATTTCTTTATTTTTTCTTATTTGCACTGTCAGCTGCTCTTCGACTTAAGCTTTCAGAGTGACTGACAGAACAGAAGCAATTGTATGACATTTTAAAATTCTTATTTTAAAGGAAAAGGAAAAGGACTTCTGAACTGTTAAGTCCAGTAAAAGGCAACTATGGGGCCCAGCGCTCATCTCATTTTTCAGGCCAAGGGAGCCGGCGTTTGTCCACAGACAGCTTTCTGGGTCATGTGACCAGCATGACTAAACTGCTTCTGGTGCAACGAGACAGGAAAGGGACAGTAGGGTGGAAAGGCCCACCCATTTGTTCTATGGCACAGAGCAACTTCTTCGGTTATGCCAGCTATGGTACTTAACTAGCTAGCCAAAACCATTACCTAGACAAATAGACTGGTTTGGAAACCTTGCTTTCATAATTATACCCTCCACAGATGCAGGATCTCAAGAATTGGAAGGGAGTAGAGCATCATCCAGACTGACCCCACCTCCAAACCCACAATACATTTTAAGCCTTTAGTCTGACTTACAGATTTGCTCCAGAAAGATCATCCATTATGTTGCGAATGCTTAGAATTATGCTGATGCTAAAACTTGTTTTTATATAATCTGTGGAAAAAGCTGTAGATGTTTCAGCTAAAGTTGTGGAATTTTTAATGGAACACATCACTATGGAATTTATGGAGTCCTTTCTTTCAATGCTGGGTGGCAGAGATACCATTCAGCAAGCTATCAGCAGTTTATTTCTCCCTTTCTCCACGCTAAATCCCCCTCAGCCATGTAAATAAATATAGTGTTCTTAACACTGCAGAATAATGTCACACCTTAATGGAGCAGAGTGTGTTAGTCTGCTGAAGTGATTGCTGTTTATATGTGTGTGGGTACACACACACACACACACACACACACACATAACCAGGCAGAGATGGGGGAAGGATGTGTTGAGTCTTTGACAGCTGATCTGCACTGAGATATCTGGAAAGCTCTGGAGACTGGTGAGGGTTTTGTTTTGTTTTTGTTTTTTCTCCATTTGGCAGCCAATTGAAGAGGCAAATGAGGAAAAAAGAAAAGTAATAGATAACATTGGGTTCTGGCCTTTTTCAAGACCCAGAGGCAGTTTTGTGGTTTGTTGCAGTTGAATAGATACAATAGAACAAGGCCAAACATTCTCTAATTTGGGTATTTCATCTGAAAGCAGCAGATCTGATTCAGCCAAACTGATCACTGTTACCAAACATTCAAATTGTTTCATTGCTCTTTGGGGTCTTTTTGTTGCTGTTATTACTAGTAGTAATTCTACAGCTGCTGTACTAATACTACTTTTTATTTTTATTTTAGAATGTATTCTATTGCTTTTCCACATGTAATAAACATAATTTAAAATACAATCAACAGCAACAGCAGCTAGTCTGCCATTTCTTGGAAAAAGGTGCAACAGCAGCTTAAAGTTGGAACCAGTTTATAATGCATATTAAAGACTCCAATCCAATAGGTCTTTCCAGATGTTTCCATGGGTCTGGGGAGGTTGTCTTGATGGATTGTCACATCTCATATGGGAGATGAATGGATGGCAGTTGTTGTAAAAAGATAATGGACCTGTTTTGCCTCTGGCCACCCTGACCTGGTAGGCCAGTTTAATTAATTTATATACCACTTAATGCCAAAATAGGCTTCCAAGTCATTTGCAAAGCATAACAACCAATTACACAAACATTAAAATATAAATGCTCACCATTAAAGTATACAATAAAACTCCCATTAAAACAATATTGCCATTAAAATAAGAAACACAAGTTGAGAGATAAAGGGAATGCCTCTGTAAGCAGATGCATAGAATTATAGAGCTAGAATGAACCACAAGGATCATCTAGTCCAACCCCTTGCAATGCAGGAATCGTTCATCCAATGTTGGTCTCAAACCCATAACCCTGGGATCAAGAGTCTCATGCTCTACTAACTGAGCTATCACTGGCGGAATACGCTTACAAATGGGACTCCCATATTTTAGCAGGGAGTACATTCCATAATACCAGTGCTACCAGTGAGAAAGGTCAGCATCATAGCACCACAAATCACTAATCATCTGGCCACAGCAAGATCAATTCGGTTCTATTTGTGGTTCCCATAATAGTTCCTTGTTCTTGACTCTCATATTCCTTGAGGCCTTCTTTGCTCACGTGTCTGTGATGACCCATATATGTCTCTGTATGAACTTCTCTTTGATCCATCTCTTCATCAGCTCATCAGAACTGGGAAAACAAGAGAATGATACACCCTGCTAAGGGTTTCAGGAAAATGTTGGCCGTGTCTTTTTAAGGGGTGCTATAGATCAGGAGTGTACAACCTGTGGTCTTCCAGACCAGTCCCAGTCAGCATGGCCAATGGCCTAGGATGACGGGAGCCGTATTACAACAAGGGGCACAGTTTCTAGAGATGGAGGCAACCATTCAGCTTGAGAGTATGCAACTGTGTACGGGCAGCCAAGGAATGGTTGGGGGATGTGTAGTCCCATTCACATTCTAATATGCACTCCTACCCACACTCAAATACATGACTAGAAGATTTATGAGATGTGCCATATCCACATGCACATCAGGAAGTCCATCACGAGTGCCATGTGATGGCTACAGTGCAACCAAGAGAAGCTGTATGCAATGGATCTGAATGAATATATATCTACAAGGGTAACCTCATGACTATAGACAATTAAGAGTCAATTATTCTAGCCACCCTTCAAATGAGGCATCCTTCAACAGAGGACTGGGCAAATTTATGAAGGCTATCAGTGGCTACTAGCCATGATGGCTATGCCCTGCATCCATGGTCAGAGGCAGTAATGTTTATGAATGTCACTTGTTGGTAACCACAGAGTGGAGCTGGCTGTTTTGCTTAGATTCTGCTTGAGGGTTTCCCATTAGGAATCTGGCTGGTCACTGTGAGAAGAAAATGCTGGACTAGATGGGCCATTGGCCTGATCCAGCAGGCTCTTCTTATGGGGGAGTTAAAAATCCTTGGCAGGATCCTTGGCAGGATGGAGGACTGCAGTGCAACCAGAGACCCCCAGTTGGAATGTCAATTGTGAGCACACGCCCTGAACCCTGTCCATGGAGCCTACCCCCCAAAATGAGACCAGAGACCAAAGTATGGGTTCAAATTGGCCACAACTTTATTTAACTTCAGAATGTGGGAAACGTGGCATAGGCCTTGGCCCGTCCGGGGCTGAGGATGTGCAGGGCAATGAGGTGCAGTGGGAGGGGACTGTAAAGCACAAGCTTACACAGCGTGCCCTCCCACCTTACCTCAGCCGGGAGTTTGACCTACATGTTGCCGCTCTAGGGCCAGGGACTCCCACAATCAACCCTTTAATGGGCCCTGCAAATGCCACCGCATGGGGGTGCATGAAATGCCTCCCCCCCCCCAACTTGAAGATAGACTAAAGGAGACCTTTCCAAGGCCTGAAAAAATGCCCAAGTTGTGATGAAATGCTATGGGGAAGAAGAAACCTGCCAATGCAGGGAAAAATCCTTCCCAGGAACGCAAAATATTAGGCTGCAAGAAAATATCATTAATTTGGGAGGGATGGGTGGGTGAACCTGGAAAAGAAAAAAACAAAGTGAGGTTTGGCTGAAGGGATCGGCCTCTTTCCCTTGGCCTTCACCCCACCCCCAGCCGGCTAACCATTGTCCTCCCAGGCCGGGGGCGGGACAATAGCCACTCTAACCCAGGTGGGAGGCACCAGACCAGTAAAGCCCGCTTGGTGTTGCAAACCCCGCCCACCAGTTGGGAAGGGAGGGTGGAAATTTCTGGAAGCCGTAGGATGGGTTTCTTACAGGCATCCGGTTGACCACTGTGAGATCAGGATGCTGATCCAGCAGGGCTCTTCTTAAGTTCTTATGCATGTACTTGGAGGAAGTCTCAAGTAACTCAGCTCTGAGTACACACATATAGGGTTGCATTTCCACTCTCCTCCATCTGTCACATTGGCAAGGTGGCTAGATCAGCCTGACAAACAATACATTTTTTCTAATGTGGTCCAGATTTCGATTCTGCACAAAAAATATGTTTCCTATCCATGTCCTTTGCTTTCAGGCAAAATGCTGCTTTGTAGTCTAGCAGCTCAATATACTCCAATAGCAAGTGCTTTTATCTCTCGTGGCTCTATTTTGGCTAGAGGCCCAGATGCAGAACCAAGCCTTGAGGGCAATCCGGCATAGCAGAAGTAGCAGAACCGAGGAAAATGTGTTCAGTAGGATAATTGCAACTGTAACCAATGGAATTGGAATCTATTTAATACTCGCATTATAATTTTTAAGGGTGGTTCCATGTGTGTGTAGGGGTGTTGCCACCTAAAAGAGAGAATGAGAGAGATTATCCACTCAGTTGAGCAGGATAACAATTTTGGCAGAAGTTTTAAACAAGGTATAATTTGTTGAAGTTGCAGAATCATTGAATCGTAGAATTGTAGAGTGGGAAGGGACACCAAGTGTGATGACAAGCCCCTGCAATGCAGGAATCTCAGCTAAAACATCCATAACAAGTGGCCATCTAAACCCAACCCAGCCTTCCTCCTCTGTTATTCTCCAATTTCCCCCTCAATCCTTTATTTATTTAAAAATTAACCTTTGGCCTCTTCAAGTTTTTCTGTATCTTTGGAAAAAGTTTCAGCTCCTGCTGGATCTGTATTCACCTGTCTCATGTGGTGAACCCTGAAATGCAGATCATTGCCTTCTCAGTGAAGTATTTTCAAGTCCCTGGACAGCCTCTGCTCAGCCAGGCTAACATTCAAGCCTACTAAGCAGGATGGAGTATAAAGGGCTACTTGATGGAGGCGTGCCTTGCTTAACAAACATAATCTTTCTGAGCTCTGGTCTGCACTTGTTGTTGTTGTTGTTGTTGTTGTTGTTGTTGTTGTTAATTCAATTTATATAGCTCCCTTCATCAAAAGATCCCAGGGCAGTATACAATGTTAAGAACATATTTTATGTAGCCTAATAATAAAAACATAATAAAAATGTCTGTCTGTCTGTCTGTCTGTCTGTCATCTATCTATCTATCATCTATCTATCAGCTATCTATCTATGTATCTATCTATCTATCTATCTATCTATCTATCTATCTATCTATCTATATCTCATAATAATACCCCTCCCCCTGCAGCTTTAACAGGCCATAAATACAGTGGTACCTCTGGTTGCAAACGGGATCCACTCTGGAGGCCCGTTCGCAACATGAAAAGCCCGCAACCTGAAGCGCCATATCTGCACAGGTACGTGGCGCGATTTGGTGCTTGTGCGCATGCATGAGCGGCGAAACCCAGAAGTAACCCTTTCCAGTACTTCCGGGTTGCTGCAGGACACAAGCTGAAAAAACGTAACATGAAGCAAATGTAACATGAGGTATGACTGTACTTTGATGGCCAAAGGCCAGGGTAAAGAGGAACGGTTTTGTCTGGTGCCTAAAGGCATGTAAAGACGGTGCGCCTCTCTGGGAAGAGCATTCCACAAACAGGGAGCCACCACAGAAAAGACCTGTTCTCATGTTGCCACCCTCCGAACCTCTCAGTGAGGAGACACCTAGGGAAGGGCCTTAGAAGAAAATTGCAGGGTCTGGGTCGGTTTGTATAGGGAAAGGTGGTCCTTAAAGGTATTGAGCTCCTGAGACATGTATCCTTGGTTATTTTTTAGGCCTTGATTCTTGTTTGCTTTTCAGTGGTTTAACAATCAATGCTTCTTCCCAGAGAATTCTCAACAAACTACAGCTCAACAAACTACAGCTCCCAGAATTCGGGGGGGGGGGGGGCTGCCTGTTTAAAGTGGTACCATAGTGCTTTAAACCTTGGATTCAAAAGCTTTGCCACCTCCAAGTGTGGAGGCAGAACATAGACATCATGGCTAGTAGTTGTCAATAGCCCTCTCTGTGAATTTGTCTAATCCTCTTTTAAATCCATCTAGATTCATGGCCCTCACTGCCACCTGTGAGAGTGAGTTCCATATTTCAATTATATGCTGTCCTTTCTTTTATCTGAATGCCTACAAGTTCTAGCGTTATGAGAGCAGGATAAAAACTTTTCTTTACTTTCTCCACGCCATGCATAACTCTAGAAACGCCTATTGTGTTTTCCAATATGTGGATTGTTTCCTAGATGTGTAGACTTACCAGATGAAGAGTCATGCTGAGGTTCACCCATTGTGTTTAAGGTAAGTGCCCATTCCCTCATTCTTAGGGTCAGGCAGGCTAGACTAGAAATCCTTTAAAGGTTATTGTGAGCTCACCAGCTCTGTGTCCCCTGTGGTGAGACAGCTTCCACAGCAGCGTGAGTATACAAATTGAATTGGGAAAGAAAAATGTAAAAGGCAGGTCACTCAAACAGACATTGTCTACTTTATTCAATCTTGCTCTCCTCATTCAAGTTCTTTTTTATATATAAAAAATAAAATAAAAAACAATTTCCTCTATTTCCAAGGTTCATAGGTATGTGACAGTGCTTATGTCTCCAAAACAGCACCGTTCATGCCCAAGAGGGAGGTATCGACTGGCTTGAGGAAAGTCTCAGGGTTTGCTGAAGTCAAAAGTAGCTTTATTAAACAAAACTGTAAGAGCGGCTCCCCCACCCTCTAGAAAGCCCAGTGTGAGCTGAGCGTGTCCAGGGACTGTGGAATGCTGACTAACTGTTGTGGGAATAAAAAAGAATGGGTAGGAAGTGGGATGGAATGGAGTTGCAGGAGAAGGGTATGGCTGGCAGAAATACGGAACAAGAGTACTCCATACAGCAATATTTTGCTGCACATGTATGTGTGTATTTCTGATGTCGTCCACAGCACCATATCCTGTGGCATAGTTCAAGGTCTGCTGAAAAGGACAAGTCTTAAAATCCTGGCAGAGCATAACTACAGAGGAAGGTCACCTGGAGTCACATTTATACCATACATTTAATAGACATCTATGGAACATCGCTTCCCCAAAAGAATCCGAGGAACTGTGGCTTGTTATGGGTGCTGGGAATTGCAGCTCTGTGGGTGTAACTATGGTTCTCAGGATTCTTAGAGGGGAAGCCATGTGCTTTGAATGTATTGTGTGGGTGTGCCCCAAGCTTTGATGCAAGATGTTCCACATGGCATGCTAACATCAAAAAGGCCCTCTCTAGACATGGCCTAGTGGATGAAGGCCAGACCCAGGGGCAGCCAATGTGTTGCCCTCCTGATGCTGTTGAGTTCCAGATCCCATTAGCCCCAACTGCCATGTTCCAGTCCATCAACACCTACAAGTCATCCTATTCCAGGCCATGTTGTGCTGCTAAGGAATTTCCCCTAAGCAGAATGCTTTTCTGGGAGGTTAGAGCATGGGCCATTCTCGTAGTATGTCCCATATATTGTAGGTTACAACTCCCATCATTCCTGACCATTGCTCACACAGGATGGGACCTGTAGTCAGGAACATCTGTAGGGATATCCCTGAACTAGAATCTCTAACAAAGAGAGAGTAAACAAACAAAAAATCCCATGATCCTTTGTTAACCCAAGATATTTCCCATCACCCCTCACTATATCAGCCTCCTTCTCTTTCCGCCATTAGTCTGATATGAAACCTGTTTGCTTTGATCCTGACTGTAAATTGAAAAGGCTCCATGAAAGGTTAATACAATGCAGAAGGTAGTTGAGGCAAACGAAACAAATAAGCGCCTCCTATCCACTCTCGAAAGCTCACAGGGCTCAGGGGTTGCCGTTCTGAATAGCCTGGCAGATCATTTCAATTTCCTCACTCCCTGTCCTGGTTTTATTTATTTATTTGTTGCCTAATTATTGCTCCTTTTCGTATGCCTGGGGAGGGGGGGGGGAGGCGAGAGAGGCTATAAATCTATTTAATCTAAAGAGACTAAGCCAGCGCCTGTCATTAAGCATGTCAAAGGCAGTAAAGGAGAGTTCCATCAATAAGCTTAATGCTCCGATTCAAGAGAGTGTGGTGAACGGCACCGAGGCGTAAGGGAAGGGAATGTATAAGCCAAATGGCTTTGTTTTATCAGCCCGAGTTGTTTTTGCTGAGGAGTACCTGAAAGGAGGCTATGATAAACTCAAGAGGTGCACAGCATTTATAACTGGGAAAGTCATACTAGATGTGGTACAATATATTCTTACAGGCCACCGCCCCCCCAACCTTCAAGCAGTGAAAGATTCTGAGGGGTTTCCTTAGAATGAAGGCCAGAGAGACTGTGGTGTCTTTAGCAGATGTGGCTTTATTTACACATATACGCAACCTTAGCATAGGATGGTGGGGCTCGCAGCATTGACACCCCAACAGATCTTGCTTCTCGTTAGTCGCAGCATTGGATCCAGCGTAGATCAAGCATGGCTCTTTGTCTCCAGCTTCCAGCCTGCTTTCAGGTCAGCTCTCACACAGCTCTGGCTATTGCTCTCCTACCTCACAACTAGGTGAGGGGTTGAGAAAGAACCCAACCATTAGCTTGAAGGGCACCGTCACTTAGTTATAGCTTTTGAAACCCAGCACATTCTTTGGGGATGCTGATGGGTGGTTTACTAAGGCCATTGCCTTACAAAGGAACCTGTCTAGCCAGTGCAGCAACCTCATTAGATTCCTACCCTCACTGGGTACAGGACCCCAAGAATTGGAAGAGACTCACAGCACCATCCAGACTGACTCCCTCTAAACCTACAACAATATTATAATAATATTGAATTTATACAGTACCCTGAAAGATATATATTGTCGACAGAGGACGAGATGGTTGGATAGTGTTCTTGAAGCTACCAGCATGAGTTTGACCAAACTGCGGGAGGCAGTGGAAGACAGGAGTGCCTGGCATGCTCTGGTCCACGGGGTCACGAAGAGTCGGACACGACTAAACGACTAAACAACAACAACTGCAATCTCCAAGCAGTGCAAGACTCCAGGGATTCCAGGCACTTACCCAGGGTTTGTGTTTCCTTCAGAATGAGGGACAACAGAGATGGTGGTGTCTTTATGATATATGACTCATTCTTACAACCTGAGCCTATGATGGAGGGGTTAACAGCCTTAACACCCCAAGAAGGCCTCATTTCCCTCATAGCCACAGCCTTGGATTCAAACAAAAACCAACCATCGTTTTGACTTTCTCTGGCTTCCCAGCCTGCAGCTTTTCTGCTTCTAGCTCACATTACTCAATTCTCTGCTCTCAACTCTGCCTTTGTCCTTCTAGAACCCATGAGTTGAGGGAGGGTCTCTCACCCATTTGCCATCTTGCACAGAGCTCCTTCCTTTGTTCCCCTTAATGGCTTATCATCCAGGCTATCACCTCACCAGGAAGCTAGCCTGGCTATTCCGAGAATTAGAAGTGGGCCCAGACATTCAGCTCAGCCTACCCCACCCCCACCAAAAACCCCTCATATTTTCCATTCCTTAAACATCTGTAATTGTCTAGTTAAGTACGTTTGCATAGTCTGAGCAGCTTCAAGATGGTAAAGAATTGTACCTTCTGAATTATAGCAATCTACATATTGATTTTATTCCATTTTTTATATTCAAGATTTGATTCTGGGATTATCTGCCACTCTTCTGTGCCTTAGTTCTGCCTCAGTCTTTAACTTTCAAAATCTAATTTTAAAAGTTTGCAGAACTTTAATTTTCTCCCCCTTCTTCCCCTGGCTTCAATTATGGCTCCAATTTTGTAACTTTTACTTGACTTAACTCTGAGAGAAAGAACAATTTAACAACTTGCTCTCTTCAAACAGTTAGTTATAGATGATTAATCTCCATCCCATTAGTTTTTAAGACTCCCCATACACTGTGTAATCTGGGATGGATCAACTTGTTGGAATAAAAGACTCATTTTCACCCACTGACAGTCAGTCAAATTGTTACTGAAAACTCCAGTAGGGGAGATTGCTTTGGTGCTCAAGTCCTGTCGCGGCTTGTCCACAAACATATGAGACCAGGGTGCTAGACTACTGGCTTGATCCAGCTGCAGGGCTCTTCCTGTATTCTTAAATCTGAATGCTTCCTTAAGTGGAAAAGATTTGAATGCCATTTCAAAGAAAACAGATGGTTAGAAACAGTTAAGCCATCCAGCAGACAATGTTGGGTAGCTGAACTGTTTTAAAAGAAAGATGTCAGGTGGTTCCCTGCATAAATTTATCTTGATAATCTATTGTTTATTATTTAGAAAATATATTATTATTATTAAGAAACTCTTAAAGGGGGGGATTAAATAGTCCTTGAGTCCAATGAGGCAAGGTTTACAGGTGTTGCAGATGTTTTGAACCAGCTCTGATCTAGTTACACAGTAGCTATGTAGTAAGGTGATGACCATTTGTCCTACTTCCTCCATTTGAAAAAGGTCTCTGTTATTTATTTATTACCTATTTATTTATTAAATTTATTACTTGCTTTCTGCTTAACAGATGGGTCTGACCCTCCCAACTGGTTGTTGGTTTCTCCTAGACACAAAGCCTTCCTTTTTCAGCAGGGTCTTTGCCTGAGCAACAACAATATTCCTAGCTATGGTGGCTGCAGACCCTCCAAGCATACCTATTTTCCAGGTATGGTCCTAGATTTTACAGAGGCCATCCCAGTTTCTGATTTGATCCCACCTGGAATGTTGCACTTTTCTTTAGTCCCTATTTTCATCAAAGAAATGTTGGAGGGTATGGGGTGTTTCTGTTGTCCCCACACTACTTAGCTGGCTCTCCTTTGACTGCTCCTTATGGCTCTGCCGTGATGCATGGCAACTATTCAGTAAGCAAATGTCTCAACCCTGAAAGTTCTCCCAGACATCCGCTTCCGGACCATCTTCTTTCCACCATACTGACTGCTTTTATGTCTTGGCAAAACCAGCCTCCTGAAGGGCTCCTTTGCTGGCTCTGCTCAGTGATATCTGCAAGGCCTCAGAAATGGAGTCTGTGCTTATTTAAATCAGCATAAAACAAAAGCCGAATATTTAAACTAAAAGTGCAAACCTGTAATTTAAAACTGCCTGAGGGCCGTGATTACTTACAGCCTAACAATTTGCTGCATGAAGCGCCTTCCAAAAATACAAGCTGCCAGTCTTCCACCGTGCTTTATTACGCCTCTGTGCCGGATGAGCTAAATGCTCTGAATGATGCCTGTATCCCCATTAAATCCCTGCATATCTAACTCACAACAGTGGCCTGTTTCTTAGCTCCCTACAAAATCACAACTTTTCAAACTGGAGGGCACACTTTGGCTAAGCAGTGAACCAGCTATTGGTAATGGAATATGCATTGCAAGGACATGAGAAGAGCTTGGCTGGATCAGACCATCTAATCTTGCACCCTATTTCCCAAAGTAGCCAACTAGTTGCTCTTGGGAAGTCCACAAAGAAGGCCTGAGCGCAGCCACTATCTCCTGCTCATGTTTCCCAGCATCTGGCATTCAGAGGCATGTTGACACCAATCCTTGATGTAGTACCCAACCATCAGGGCTAGTACAAATTCATAACCTTCTCTTCCATGAATTTGTCTAATCCCCTTTCAAAGCCATCCAAACTGGTGGCCAACATTGCACCTTGTGGTAGTGAAGCCCATAGAGTAACTATGCATCAAGTGAAGTGCAAAGTTTTTTCGGTTCTGAACATTCAGCTTCAGTGACTGACTCTTGACTCTTCTGTTATGAGAGAGAAAGCCTCTCTACATATTTTCTCCAAAACAGACCTATGCATCCTCCCACTCACCTTTCACTCCCCCCTAAACTACTCCTGCCCCAATGTTGCAATGTTTTGTCCTAAGGTGATTACTCCAGCCCCTTGATCCCTTTTTAAAGTGGTTGAAATTATTGACCATCATCCCATCACCGGTGGAAGAAGAGAGGGTCAGGGGAAGCACACCGTCCCCGGCAGCGCGATCCCAGTGGGGTGCCATCGTGGCTGACCCTCCATCCACGCTGGGTGCCACACACCCAGGATGCGTGCCACGCCCCTGCGGGCAGCACGCCACACCCCCAGGACACACGCCACGCCCCTGCGGGTGGCATGCCATGTCCCGGGACATGCACCACGCCCACAGGACCCACACCAGCCACGCCCACGCCTGCTCTCCGCCCCCTGGTGCCGGAGCCTGAAGTTCCACCACTGCATCCCATAGTAGCAAATTCAAAAGGTTCTGCTCTCACAATGGCCAATCAGATGCCCAGGGGAAGCCCACAAAGAGGATACAAGCACAAACATATTGCTTCTGACTGTTGGAGGCAGAACATGGCTGTAATGGCTGGCAGCCATTGATGGTTTTATCCTCCATGAATTTGTCCAATCGTCTTTTACAACTGCCCAAGTTAGTGGCCATCACTGCCTCTTGTGGGAGTGAATCCCCTAGTTCAGTGGTTTCCAACCAGTGTGCTGTGGCACCCTTGGGTGTCTTGAATGATGGTCAGGGATGCCACAGGCAACACTGGCCTCTGTCCCTCTTTCCTTCCCTCCCTCCTCTGATGCCCTCTTGCATCTCTGTCTCCCAAAGACTTGCACAGCTGTTTATGCAGCAGCCCTGGCTACAAGCTCCCCAGGCAAATGGTGCCTCTGGGGCTGGCCAGGGGGTGCTTCCCAGGCCCCTGTGGGGCAGTGTGAGAAAGAACTTCTCTTTGGGGTAGAGGGGGACAGCTCAGAGACCAGGGGCAGCAGCTGCAACTGCCCAGAGGACTCCCAAGAAGAGGGGAACAGAGAGGAGGCTGAGCAACAGTCCACAAGGGAGGGTGTTCGAAAAAGGGTGAGGGGCTGCCAGCTCTGCAGGCAAGGGGTGAGCACCACAAGGATGCTGCAGAAAGAATGTAGTTGGTCAAGGCCGGGGACCAAAAAAGGTTGAAAACCTATACCCTATGTTAACTATGCATGGCATGAATAAATTCTTTTGTCTGTCTTGAATCTTTCAACATCCAGTTTCATTGGATGTCCCTGAGTTCTAGTTTATGAGAGAGGGAGAAAAAGTTTTCTCTATCCACTTTCTCCATGCCACACACAACTTCATGAACTTCTATCACGTCTCCAGTTACTCACCTTTGCTCTGAGCCAAAATGTCCCCAACGCCGTGACCTTTTTTTCACATGGGTGGCGCTCCATCCCCTTGATCATTTTGCCTGCCCTTTTCTGAACCTTTTCCAACTCTACAACATCACTTTTGAGGTGAGGCAACCAGAACTGTACACAGGATTCCAAATGCGGTCACACCACAGATTTGTGTTCAGCTATGCTCTGTGAACTATGCTCTTTGCTCTATGAACAAGAAAGAAGAACATTAAAGAAATAGAAAGGTCCGGTGACTTCTGTTTCAGTGTATCTGAAGAAGTGTGCATGCACATGAAAGCTCATACCTAGAACTAACTCAGTTGGTCTTTAAGGTGCTACTGGAAGGAATTTTTTTATTTTGTATTAAAGAAATGGGTTAGTTTCCCCCCCCCCAGCAAGTCCATCAGTAAGTTGGAGTGGAGGTCCGACTCTGCAGAGTTTTATGCTGTCATAAAACAGGATTGCTCCTGCTGGCACTTCCTTCCGTGGTTTGAGTTTGCTCCCACTGCTCTCTCTAAGGGTTTAGTGCCTGTTTTTAAGAGAGACAACAATTCATCTTGTGGCAGAGAGTTTCAATATGGAGCCTGTATCAGCGCTTCCCCCACTAGGCTAATAAAGAGATTATGATACACTCTTTGAAACACTTAACATGATACGAGCTTTATAAAAAAAAAAAAAACCCAAAGAAAAAAACCCCTAACACATCATTTAAAGGTTCTCTGAGATTTGATGTCAAGTGAAACATTTAAGGGTGGGGATGGAAAGAGAGATTTAATGGCAATCCTGACATGCACTATTTTATTTTTACAACTCAAGTTGCTTGCTTCCTGGGCTGCCCCATTATTGCCAAGTACCGTCTCTGCACTCGCATGCATGAGCACGTTAATAGGGGCAGAAGGGAGTGAAGATTGCAGAACCTACGAAATGAGGAGAGAAATGTGTCCCCTTTACGTTATCCAGCGCTGACCTTTCCAAGCGGCTTTGTAGAGTTTCCAAGGTTGTTGTAAACTGGTGCAGATGGAACGCTTGCTTCTGCACACAATGGTTTGCCTGTTGTTAATAACCGGTGGGACCTGCAACAAAACGTTGCAGAGTGCTTCCACTCGGGTTTCTAGCCACTCCATCCCATTTCCACCTGCCTGCCAGATTTTCCTCCGAGCAGTTGGTCCAGATTCCATGGCCACTGAGCATACTCTGTCCCCATTAGGTTGCTCTTCCCTGCTCCCTTGCCATTAGCCCCCCCCAAAAAAAATGTGTTTGAAATTCATGCAAATGTTAGCATTCCCACCAGCCTGCTGCTGATACTTCCCTCTTGTGCATGGCTATGTGAGCAATGACACTCACAGCCTGATCTTTGGAAATAGAGGGAATAATAATGAAGGTTTGGCACCTAGAAAGGTTTTGTCCATTTTTAGAAATGAGGATAAGAACATATTGGGTCAAACCATTGGCTTATTGAGCCCAGCATTGCCTACTTAGACTGGCAGTGGCTCTCTAGGTTTGGATAGCTGTGTTTCAGTTTCCTGTGTTGCCTTGTTTTTTGAAGGTGCTATTTAGTTGGGGCTTACCCACACATTTCCTCTGTTCTTTCCAGGCAGGTCTGTGCCTCCCCTGTCCCTCCAGAGCTTTCTCCATGAAAACCTGCTTTTTAAAGTGAAATCAGGGCAGGTGTCAATCTGCAGACATCCCAGATTGAGGTTTGCTCAAATTCAGGTTTAAAGGGCAGGTTTTCACAGGGAAAGCTGGGGTAGGGGAAATGCTTGGGAATGGAGCATTAAAGCACAGACTTCTGTCTGGAAAGAGCAGAGTGAAAGGTAAATGTGGATTGGTTTTGCATTAAGATATGTCCCAAATGGAACTTTTCCCCCATTCCTAGTGAGGTGCTATGTTCCCCTTTTCAAAAGAAATGGATATACATTAAACCCTACAGGGATGCACGACACCCTTTCTTCCGTACACAGCAATGAACATTTCCCTAATCAGTAGTTAATTACAATGCCTTTTAATATTATAATCCAAAACACTGGGCTTGCCAAGAGGAACAAATTGCAATTGTAGTCAGATTGAAAAAGGAAGCATTTTGTTGCAGTAAATATTGTTGGAAATGTTGAACAATGCCAAAGCTGTTCCTAAAACAGTTTCACTGTTACCATCTGCCACAACAAAATAATCTATCTCCAGAGGAGACAGTCTTAAATGTGTGGCTGCCAGCTTCACATTTTAGCAGGGAGGAGGGAGAGGAGAGGATCCGCCCGCGTACAGTATATTTAGAACAATCATATTGCAAAGCGAAAGGTCTAAAGCTTTTGGTGACCTCTGCTTGATGCATTGCCATAAACAACAACAAGCCATAACATCTTCCATGATTAATTAAAACTACAGGATGAAGGAACAACACCACACTATGGTTTGCTCACTGGACGGATGGTTGAGAAAAAATGCAATTACTTGTGTATAAATAAATTATTCTGTAAAGTAAGAGGAAAAGATATATCACAGGAGACATTTCAGATCATTAGTGAAAGTTAATTATTGAAGGACATTTGTTACCCTAAAGCAAAAAAACTCTTTAAGTTTACAATTTGTGAGTGGTTGAAACTAGATGCAGATAGAGCCAATGCTCACAAGATTGTGTGTGTGTGGAGAGAGAGAGAGAGAGAGAGGGAGGGAGGGAGGGATAGAGAGAGAGAGAGAGAGAGAGAGAGAAACACAGTGACTTTTCTCTCCAACTTGTTCCCTTGGAGTCTGCTGGTGGCACAGGTAGAAGTTGTCCAGGGCTCACCTGTTAGGTTCCCTGGAAATCAAATGATTCAGAATTTCATAGAATCAACCAGAGGCATTCCCTTTCAGCCTTTTGCCAGAATGGAAAGGTGCAAATCTAAGCATTCAGAATAATTTTCTGATGGTAAGAGCTATAATCAGCTGTGGGATGGATTACATTGGAAATCAGTGGGCTCTTCTTCATTGGATGTCAGATGGCCACTTATCAGGGATTATTAGCTGGGAATCCCGCATTGCAGGGGGTTGGACTAGATGACCCATGAGCTCCCTCCAGAAATATATGATTCTACAAGTCAGAAACAATAGAGCATAGCAGTTTTTGCTCTGCAGATAAATGCCCTGCCAGTGCTGGCTGGCTAGTTGACCTTGAGTGGGTGATTGCAAGTGTGAGAGATGTATTTGGTTGCATCAGCAGAAGAGGTGAGTCAGCTGGGCCCATTCCACCAGCTGAGCTGGGGCAATTGCTCTTTGGCTCCTCACATCCCAGAGCTGTCTCCATCAGCAGCCATTCAGACCCATGTGCATCTGAAAGAGAAGTGGCACAGTGAAGCCCCACCCTGCATAGGGTTGGTGCCTTCTGGGTCTTCTTCTCCCAAAGCTGCTCCATGCAGTGACCATTCCAGCTACTCTCTCTATGACACCATTGCATAATTGTTCGAAAGAGCTGTTGCTGTTGGCTTTTCTCCTCCCTCCCTCCATTGGTCCATGTAGTTCAGTAGGCCACAGTCCTTTTGTTTCCATTTCATTTCACATTTAATTTGTATACCGCCTTTCTATTTTACTGTACCCAAGGCGGTTTACAAGCTGAAGAAACAAAGAATGTATACCTTATAACAATCTAATCCAATACAAAAATGTGATAATAAAACATAACTTTGAAATAAGCAACTAATATCAGTTAAAGTAATATTCAACAATCCTTTAGAATAGTATAGAATATTAAATATCAGCATATCAAAATTAAACAGAAATCCACTCTTAACAATTACAATAAATAATTTCTAAACTATAATCATTAAAAAGAACGGCAAGTCATGGTGCATAAAACAATACAATACAAATTGAGAAGCAGAGACTGGAGGGTAGGGCAAGGTAGGTGGAAAAGGCTTTGCCTGATGGACGGCTGGAAGTCTTTCCCCTCACAGTTTTTCCTCTAAGCACAGCTCCCTTATGAGAAGAAGAAGAAGAAGAAGAAGAAGAAGAAGAAGAAGAAGAAGAGGAGTAGTAGTTTGGATTTGATATCCTGCTTTATCACTACCGAAGGAGTCTCAAAGTGGCTACCATTCTCCTTTCCCTTCCTCCCCCACAACAAACACTCTGTGAGGTGAGTGGGGCTGAGAGACTTCAGAGAAGTGTGACTAGCCCAAGGTCACCCAGCAGTTGCATGTGGAGGAGTGGGGAAGTGAACCTGGTTCACCAGATTACGAGTCTACTGCTCTTAACCACTACACCACGCTGGACTCTTTCCTCTTCCCCATCCTGACCTAAAGGAATGGGAACATATTTGCAAACAGCTGGACTACAAATCCCATCATCCCTAACCAATGACCATGACACATGGGCCTGATGGGAGCTGTAGTCAAACAGCATCTGTAGAGAAACCATGTTGGGAAGGCTGTTCTATTGTATGGCATCTGCTGGAGAATGGCCTCATCCATTGCTAGCACCAACTTCTCTGGAAGTGATGGTTGAGGAATCACAGCCTGAAGCTGGTCTGAAGTGCTCTGTTGGATGGAGATGAATTGCAGAGCTTTATTTCATAGGGAGAGGGAAAAATCCAAGGGAGTGGGGAAACGACTCCAGAGCAATACTTCATGCCTGCCTGACATTTATATTACAACGTAAAAATGTTTATTTGCAGGTATCTTAAGCTATTTACATGTTCTACTTCTTCTGCATGCTTGTTCAATATTTATGTAGAACCTTTATTAATTAACACTTCAGCAACTTGCAATGTTTGAATCGCCGCCATTTTTCAGCTAGAGGCAAAGCCGGCCTTTCTCAAAGTTCATTAACATTCCCCGCGGTTATGCAGTCATTAAGTTGGGGATCTCATTATGTAGCCATTAGGATAAGCATAAAACTAGTTTCAGTGCAGCACATTTGTTAATTATAAAGTAATCTAAACCAATGCAAAAGGAGAATCTATTTGATTTATTCTAATTGTTTATAGACACTATAAATCCCACCCCCCCACCCCCCGTTCTCCTGTTTGGAACAGAATCCAAAGGGGCGCCAACTGTTGCATTTCATGTCTTACATTAGCCAAGGTGCATATTGCACTTTCTCGGTCAGATTTAAACAAAAACAGTTCAGAGGTGTCACAGGTAATGGCAAAAGCCCAGTTTTAAGGCCTTTGCTGACATCTAAAAAACCTGAACTGAGGAGGAAAACCACACATACGCCCTACAATTAAATGATGGCCACTAAAAGGAAAATACGAAAGTCTATAAAACCACTTTGCCCTGGCTTTTAACACTTGAGGTGTATATTGTTACGGCTAATAATAATAATAATAATAATAATAATTTATACCCCGCCCATCTGGCTGGGTTTCTCCAGCCACTCTAGGTGGCTTACAGCATATCTAAAAACATAATAAAAACCTCAAGCATTAAAAAAAACCCATGCAGGGCTGCCTTCAGATCTCTTCTAAAAGTTCGGTAATCCTCTGTCTCCTTTTGTAATTCTCAGTAGCTCTAAACTGTTTCTAATATTATGTTTTAATGTTGCAAGCCACTCTGGGATCTTAGGGTGAAGGACATGTAAATCATCATCATCATCATCATCATCATCATCATCATCTGCAAACTTGCTCCATCCAGGACAGGCTAAATACCCCCTCTGTAACCACTGAACAGCCTACCACCAAAATCTCCATCTTCTGTGGAGTGAGATTCTGCTTGTTTGTCCTCATCCAATACACTGTCAAGTTCCAGGAACTTTATAATCAGTTCTAAGAAGCAAGCAAGGAGGAAGTCCGGCCAGGGAAGGAACATGGATGAAAGAGAGGTAGAAAAGAAGATGGTGATAAGAATTTTGATCCCAAGGAAGCCAGTTTGCAGCCAGAAGGCTCGTTTGATGCAAGAAGCAGGCATAGCCTGGGCTAGCAAATCGGAGGGCTTTGCAGAAGGCCTCTTGCAGTCTATGGAAAGCAGATAAAGCTTGTTAAGTCAAAGGGACCAGAGTCACCTTGGCAGATGCAGAGATCTGGAAAGTGACGATTTTCACCCATACTCCTGAATGAGGAAGGTTTTAACATACACACACACACCTCAATTCCTTGTGAATAAGTAGGCAGGGATTATTTGGCACTTGGTGTCCCTTGCAAACAGGAAACAAGCATTTTTGTCTTAAGGCTGAGACACTGCCCCTGTTTCTCAACTTCAGGTGTTGCCAGAACAGGATGTCCATCAGAACATCTGGAGAAGGTGAGGAAGAGAGGCAGGCAGGCACAACAGCTCAGCAAAGAAATTACACTTGAAACAAGCTGCAAAGGCAGGTGAACAGACCTGTCAAAATATGTGACACCACAAAGCAATCTTGCAGACATGGTCAGATAATAGTAAGAGCCCTGCTGGATCAGACCAAAGGCCCATGTGGTCCAGCATTTGGAAATGTGCAAATTTCAAAGGATCGCTGCATTTCAGTTCTCATATTGTTTCAGAAAATGCAAATGTGATAGATTCACCCTTAAATGTGAAGTGAATCAAACTTCTTCCCCATCCCTACTCCCCCCTAACATTTACACATGGGGGGAACTTGTGGAACTGTTTCTGCTGGCCTTAGTTTTGCAAACTACCATGAACTTACTTACTGCTAGTTTTAGCTTCTCTGCACTCTGTGCCAATATGCTCCCCTTGTTTTCTGGAAGCTGATCAAGTTCATCTTGGGTCTCCATACCCAGCAAGGAATTTACAAAGTTGGTTGTGTTTCCTCCAGAGATTGGGAAGGAATCCAAATTTGTTCCGTACATCCCCGTTCATGCATAGATCAGCTCTGATTTAAGCAGGAACAAACTTCGGCCCAGTTTAACATCTTTTCTGGAGACAAAGGTCATCACTTTAATTATATTCCTCATTGTTTCTCATAATTAACTGCTTTTGTTGATATTGCCAAAGCTCATATTGTTTAGTGCAGCTAATTAAGCAAATGGTTTGTAGAGAATAAACTTAGTTTTCTTTTTAAACTACCTTTTGTTTTGTCTACTAAATATTTTGGTAAGTCATTTGTTTGTTTGCTATGCATTTGGACACCTCTTAAAATACTGGGCTGCATCCAATGTTAACCTTACTCGGAATAGACCCATGGAAATTAACAGATGCGACTAACTTAGGCCCATTAATTTCAATGGGTATATTCTGATATTGACTGGAATTTGCAAATGCTTCATAATATGCAATAATTCATTTTTTTACTTTGTTGTTTTTTAAAGCCATAAAAGCTAAAGGTAAAGGGACCCCTGACCATTAGGTCCAGTCATGACCGACTCTGGGGTTGCGGCGCTCATCTCGTTTTATTGGCCGAGGGAGCTAGCGTACAGCTTCCGGGTCATGTGGCCAGAATGACTAAGCCACTTCTGGAGAACCAGAGCAGTGCACTGAAATGCTGTTTACCTTCCTGCCAGAGCGGTACCTATTTATCTACTTGCACTTTGATGTGCTTTCGAACTGCTAGGTTGGTAGGAGCAGGGACCGAGCAACAGGAGCTCACCCCATCGTGGGGATTCGAACCACCAACCTTCTGATCAGCTCTTTGGTTTAACCCACAGCACCACCCGCGTCCCTTTTTAAAGCCATATTTGAGTATTAATACATTCTCAATTAATGGCAAAAGGGAGAAGTCCCCACTGTGACCAACACTCATTCATTAGCACCCTCTATAGACATCCAAACGTACACGTGCCAGTTAGAGTCTGGCACCTGCTGCCCCAACCACACACTACACCAGCTTAAGCAAGTGGCCATCATCACATCTTCTTAGAGTGAATTTCTTCTGTGAATTCCAGTTAGCTATGGACTGTGCATGAAGAGCAATCTCCTGTTCTCTCCACTGAATTGTCTGACAATCGATCTCATTGAGTGAGTCTGAATTTTAGTCTTGCAAGTGTGACCTGCAAGCAAATTTCGCTGTGTTAATGCTTTCCACATTCCACAACTACTTCTGTCTCAAGCGTAATACCTACCTACAGGATACCATGACGTTCAAAGGGCTCAGGCAGGCTAACTCACTTTCCCTTCTCCACCTTGACTTTCTGTTTTCAACACACTCAACATTTCATAGTTCCTGGAGACAACTGGTCATGCTCTTTGGATTTTAGGTTGTATTCTCACCCTGTATGCATCTAACTAAGCCTTACTCAGAGCAGGCCCATTGTAATCATTTAAATGATTTCAAAAGAGAGTGTCTATCTGCCCCAGAAAAATGGTGGTGGCCCAAGCACTCTCCCAGACCACTCCTTCAGGGTGCCTTGTTCTGAGGAACGAGCAAGGCAGGCAGGAGGGGGCATTGAAGGAGAGGCAGACTGTCTCTGTGTTAGCAGAGGTTGGGTGAGGGGAGAAAATGTTATCTCTTCTCCACTTTCTCAATGCCATGCAGAAGAAAGTAGCAATTCTGGCTTCCTGGGCCTTTAATCTGAGTCCTCTTTCCTCCCCGGCCAGGAGGTCAGGAGACAGTGCAGGCTCCCCTGGGTCCTAGCTAACCGCCAACGCAAATGAAAGAAAATGACTCTGCAGTCTGTAGCTCATCTTACATTTTGTCAGCCGTCCAGAGAAGAAATGAATCTAGGAGAGCATAATTAGAATGTGCCCCGTGATAATATCTGGCCAATCAAGCAATAAATGACTTTATGAAGAATGGGCTGTTAGAGGAGGCTTGTCTGCAGTGGATCTACATCATTTATTTTAGGCTTCTGTTTTGCAGAAGAGGAGCTCCGGCGCCAGAAGCAGAGGGCAACAGGAGTGGTTCCGCAGGAGGAATGACAATGCAATGGAAACAGTAGTGAAATAGGGAGAGTGATGCTAGAGAGATAAGGGGAGAAACTTCAGGCTGGAATCTTGCATCCAGCTCATGTATCCTCATGCCCTGCTAAGGATTGTACCAGTGGAGGTTGGTTCTTGAAAATGACTCACAAACTTCAGTTGGTCCAAAACACAGCAGCCAGATCAATGACCGGGGTTCCCTTTCAATCTCTGTTTCAAATTCCCTGGTTGCCAGTTCATTTCTGGGCCCAATTCAAGGTGCTCCAGTTAGTGTTTAAAGTTCCAAATGGTTCAGGCCCCATATACCCGAATGACCACAACCTTTCCTACAGACCCTCTCAGTTGTTGATATCACCAGAGGGGGCCACCTTGATAAATGTAACCTTTCTTTAGCACAGTTATGATTTCTAGGGCCTCCTTTTAATGTGTGGAACCAATGCTTCCGTCATCACTTCTGCATCTTTTGACTGTTGACACTGTACAGCAAATGACATAGCATCACGCTAAACTATTAAAATTGTGAGATAGGGACATCAGAACCATGATTTTGCATTGCATCTGGTGAATCGTTTAAGCCAAGGGCAGCAAAGCAGACACAGCCCTCTACATTGCTAGGGTTGCATTACAGCAAGGGTGAAACTGGCGAAAAGATAATTCATGGCAGTCGCTCTGGTATCTGTTGCTGTGTTTGAGAGGGAGGGAAAATCATGCACAAACAATTAATCACCATAGACTTAATCTAAGATGGCCCCAGAAGGATCATTGTAGCATGAGCTGTCAGGAATCAAGCCACAATTAAGTGAGAAATGGTTTGCACAAGTCACTAGCAATTTACCAACATTTCTGTGAAATCGAATGGTACATTTTGTAGAACGCTGGGTAAGCCATCGTAATGGAGCAGAGCCTGTGTTATCTGCCTCCAGTGCTATTGGTTGATTAGCCCGTGGATAGTTCTAATGTAACAGTCCAAGACAGGATCCCTTATGTAGGAAATGATGTAATGTTAGGCAGGTCTAGCAATGCCCTTTCTTTGATAGAAATGGTGGAAGAATGTGGATCGATTCCCTGAAGTGATGGTTATAACCTGCATCATATTTTGCATGTGGCACAATCCTAACTGTGTCTGCCCAGAAGCAAATTCTATTGAACTCTGTGAGGCTTACTTCCAGGTAAGTGTGGTTAGGATTACAGCTTTAAATATTTTGGGCTAAAACTTTTATACATAACACTGTAGTCTCTAAGCAGTGCTTGGTGAGGTTAAAAGGATATAATAAAAAAAAAATCAGTTAAAATTACCCATAAAATCAGATGGATTGTTTAAAATCCTTGCAGAAATAAAAGAAAGGTTTTCACCAAGATTCAGAAGTTCAGCCAGGAAGGGGCCTGTCTCAACTGGGAGGGAGCTCCAAAGAACTGGGACCACAATTCATGATCCCTGTTCAATGTAATCTGTGTTTCTGAGTGACTGAGTAGGCATGTCTAGGATTGCCTTGGTGCTCATTTTCAACGCTCTATTAATTAACCAAAACTTTTGTTGTTTAATCGGTGTGATCTGAGCCTGTGAACTTTAACAGTTGGGATTTCAGCTTGATTTCACCCTACTTTGCTTCTGGTATGTTGCTGCAATAAGGGGGGGGGGGGAATGAGAAAAAAGATAAACATTTAGGATAGCCCAGAGCACGTCTCTTAATCTCAGGGTCGTGGGTTTCAGCCCCACCTTGGGCAAAAATTCATGCATGGACTAGATGACCCCTGTGGTCCCTAACAACCCTATTATTTTATGATCAGCTAAAATTATTTAACCTTTAATCCAAAATTTCTATTAGGTCCTGTGAAATGTAAGAGTAAGGGAACATTATACGAAGTAGTTCTATTGAATACATCCATGTTGCATGAAGAAAGTTTAAGGTTCAATCCCAAGTAGCTCAGGGTATGGCCAGGATTGCCCTCTGCCTGAAACCCTGGACAGCCACTGCCAGTCAGTGCAAACAGTACTGAACTAAATGGACCAATGGGTTTGCTTAAGACATTTTCCTGTGTTCCAAATACCCTATTTTTCGCTCTATAACACGCACCCGACCATAACACACATGTAGGTTTTAGAGGAGGTGAAATATTTGGGAATATGGTTAACTCCAAAAAATATTGATTTGTTCCAAAACAACTACGTCCCGGTGTGGAATGGAATTAAGAAGGACCTGGAGGTATGGAGAAGACTAAAACTATCCCTTTGGGGTAGAATCTCAATGATCAAGATGTCAGTGCTACCAAAGATGTTATTTCTATTTCAGATGATACCAATATTAAAAGGAGCAGCGATCTTTAAAGAATGGCAAAGGATGATCTCAAGATATGTCTGGCAGGGCAAAAAGCCGAGAATCAAATATAAATTATTAACAGATGCAAAAGAAAGAGGAGGCTTTGCCCTGCCAGATTTGAAGTTATATTATGAAGCATCATGTCTTTGCTGGTTAAAAGAATGGATTAAACTTAAAAATACAAAGCTCCTGGATCTGGAAGGATTTGATAACAGATTTGGATGGCACGCGCACCTTTGGAAAGAAAAGAAAAAGGGTTATAAATCATTTGAAAATCATATCTTCCGGAGATCGTTATTGGAAGTTTGGGACAGATACAAAAATATATTAGAAATGGGGGTCCCTCATTGGTTATCCCCATTAGAGGTCATAGGTGTTAAAAAAATTAATATGAGAAGTGACTGGATTACCTATGGAGATTTGGTGGTGAAGGAAGGGGGGAAGTGGAGATTAAAACCATACGAACAAGTAAAAGAACATGTTTATGATTGGTTGCACTACTATCAAATAAGTGAAATGTTTAAAAAGGATGTGAAAGAAAAAGGGTACAAAGAAAAAGACTCAAAATTTCAAACAGAAATTGTCAATAATGATTGTAAGATAATTTCCAAAATGTATAAAATTCTGTTGGAATGGCATACAATGGATGAGGAAGTAAAAGTGGTTATGATTCAATGGGCCAAAGATTTAGGATATAACATAGAAATGGATGATTGGCAAAGAATATGGAATGAAAACCTGAAGTTTACAGCATGTGTCACATTGAAAGAAAATGTTATGAAGATGGTATATAGGTGGTATATGACACCAGTAAAATTAGCAAAAATGTACAAAACTTGTAACAAATGTTGGAGATGTAAGGAGAAAGAAGGTACATTCATGCATATGTGGTGGGATTGTAAGAAAGTAAGGGGGTTCTGGGAGATGATATATAATGAACTAAAGAAAATGCTAAAATATAGCTTTGTTAAGAAACCAGAAACCTTTCTGCTGGGAATAACAAGAATGGACATAAATAGGAGAGACTGTAAACTTTTTCAGTATGCAATCACCGCAGCAAGAACATTGTTGGCCCAAAAATGGAAACAAGAAGAAGTACCGACTTTGGAAGAATGGAGGACAAAATTAACAGACTATGCAGAACTGGATAAATTAACTGGGAAAA
Organism: Podarcis erhardii; assembly: GCF_964252035.2. NCBI lineage: Eukaryota > Metazoa > Chordata > Lepidosauria > Squamata > Lacertidae > Podarcis > Podarcis erhardii. Next base: position 33,598,188 of record NC_138511.1, read on the forward strand.
TCAGATTCCAAAAGGATCACAGGTTTTTTGAGGACTGGGGAAAATTTACGGAGTATTTGAAAACTGTATGTGAGGACTGTACAACGCTAGTTTGCTTTAAAGAAGGTTTGTGAAAATACAAGGAATATTGCTAGAAAGCAAATAAGGACAGAAATATAGTATTTAATGGCAATATTAAAATTAAGGAATGTGAAGATAGGATTTGAACAACGAATGATTGTCAGAGAAGTTGAGGGAGGTCCAATAAGCTAAAATATGTGATGTGCAAATTGATATGATTGGAGTTTTTTATGGAAAAAATTTTCAATAAAAAAATTATATATAAAAAAAGAAAATCCGTAGACATGCCACCTGTAGGCATTTCTTCCATAACACGCACAGACATTTCCCCTTACTTTCTAGGTGGAAAAAAGTGAGTGTTATGGTGCAAAAAATACGGTAGGTTGGGATGAAGAGTGTCTACACACACACACACTTTGATAAAGGCAGACTTTCTTTTGCCTCTTCCACTACTTCTCTGGGCCTTCCTGTGCTTACAATCTTGCATCACATGTCAACTGTCCACAATAGGACAGTAAGCCCATTTGAATGAATTGACCTAAGTTAGCCATGTCCATTTATTTAGGGTGGCCTACTCTGAGTAAGGCTATTGTTGGATGCAGCCCTATTTGTCCATTTTTAGTTCTATATTTAGCTCTTTCATTCCCATAGCAGCTGACGGCCGGGGTGGGGTGAGGACAGGTTTGCAAGGGGAAATCGGCCCAGTTGAGGCAAGAGTTCAGCACTCCCCATCTTTTACATCTTTTCCTAGGTGAGCACCCCTCATCCCTCCAGTCAAGGCAGGTAGCAGTCACAGAACTTGGAATCCTTAGATTGCCATTGTCATCCCAGTCTGCAAGAGGTGCCAAAATTGTTTGAACATTACTAGAAAATGTTCTAATGGAATCCATAAGAAAATTTGCTTCACATAAACACATTTGTGATCCCCTCCCTCTACCCACACAGATGGGAGTTTGCTTGGCTAAAAATAAACTAAGACAACAACAGCACAACTGTTGAATCTTGTTTCCTGTTATTCTCAATTTCAACCCCTTAAGATACATCTACTAGGAGTTGCATCTGCGATAATACATTTCCTTGTCCCCCAAATGTGCATTATATTCTCTCTCTCTTTTGGAATAGCACAATAAGAGCTAGACTTGATAGTGAAGTAGAGCACCCAGACAATCTTTTTAATCCTTCCTCAAACATTTATTTCGCTTTACCCTTAGTCGCTTCCTTGACAATTAAATCACTTACATACTTACTTAAGCTCAATTAGTGTCCTTAACAATCACATTATCTTTAATATGGAATAATTGCCTTTTTACCAAAGCAAACAGGGCATCTCAGCCTGCTAATGTCTGCTTTAGCTGGAGAAAGGTGTTGAAATGTCAATAACTTAAGTGGCAGTTCCCCCCTCCCCTTCTCTCCACAGGTAAATAGGAAAGCTTTTAAAAATGCCTATTAATGTATTAGTGTGTCTCAGGGGTGCAATTATGCCATCAGACATGGCACCAGCAGCGGATCTGTGACTCTCTCCCTCCTGTGTTTACACAAGTGAGATGTTTAAATTATCTGGTTCTTGTGCATGGTGAAACAAATTAGCATTTCAGAGGAGGGAAACCACAAGCAGAAAAGGTTTATAATAAGGCATACAATTTCAGTGGGGCAGGAGACCACACACAAGCAACATAAAGCATTGTGTTAGGATTAATGCTAAACTGTGTGTCTCTCTCTGTGTGTGTTCCCTTAAAACAGTCTTCGACAGGACTTCAGTACAGTACGGTAGTCTTCAACATTTTCAGACCTGGAACCCACCATCAACCGAAACAAGCATTTGCTGATCTATTTCTTAATATTTAACCATAAATTCATACATGGCAGCCTACCTTAGATCAGATGGTGACTCAAAAGTCGGTCCTGATTAAGGGTTGTATTGGTCTACTCAAATATGGTCTACTCAATTCAACCCGAATATTCTGCACTTCTTCTTCACTGTTGCTGTCCAAGGTACTAGTGTCCTGGTGTGATTTTCTCTCCCTCCATTCTTTTTTAAAAATACATTTTTCACATATAGTAATTTAAAATACAGTAGGCTGAAGGAAGTCAAAACTTTATGTTATTTATATTTATGTGGTGTAAATGTTTAAGTTTTGTTTGTTGTAACTTTTATTGTCATTATCTAATTTTTAATTTCTTTTTATTGCTGTATATTGTTTTTGTTTTGTTTTTCTGTTGTTGTTTTGATGTACCAATAAAATTTATAATGAATAAATATAAAATGAAATGAAATAGGCATCAACAAAAGTCTGTTATTTATTGGAAAAAGACACAACAACAGCTTAGAGTTGGAGCCACAACTTAGAACTAGTTTAAGTTGTATATTAAAGTGTCCAGAAGTTTACGTGGATCTGCGGAGGTTGTCTTGATTGATCATCACATCTTATCTAGGAGATGAACGGATTCCAGGTGTTCCAAAGGCCAAAGGACACATCTTGCCTCTGACTCCCCTGACCTTGCAGGTCAATTTCTCAGCCAGAGCAATGGACCACAGCTGAGCATACCAGTAGATATCTACTGACAGGTTTCAGAATGCCAACACATAGCAATTTCTTCCTAGAGCATAGGTGATTCAAGCAGTGGCTCTAAGACTACATGTGGCCCCAGGCCTAATTTAATCTGGGTGGCAAGTATGGAAAAATGGGCAGGAGGTAGCAGAACTGGGGTGACTCTGCCCAACTTTGACTCTGGCCTCACCCACCTTTGGCCCTGGGCCCTCTCATTGCTGACATAGTGCCGGATTTACGTATAAGCTAAACAAGCTATAGCTTAGGGCCCCACTCTCTTGGGGGGCCCCCCAAAAATTAAAAGAAAACACCCTGGATGTACATTTCCAAAATATAAGATAAAAAAATAAAAAATAAAACCTACATACAGCAAGTGTTTTGTGTTGTGTAGGCTCCTATGATGTAAGTAATGGGCCCTGCCTGCTAGTCTGCTCCCTAAAATATCACCGGTTTGCTCATTTCTATATTGATTACTTTGATAAAATACATATTTTGTTATGTGCAAATGGCATTAGATACCTATTAGGTCCATAAAATACCATGTAGCATATATTCAACACAAAAAACAGTGACAATTTGTTGTTGACAAAGGACAGCTGGACACCAGTAGGTTAGGGCCTCATCAAACCTAAACCTGGTCCTGGGCTGACATGCACCCCTTACCCAACAGATTGTCCCTGAAGGAACGTGACACTCAACATAACAACAGTTGCCTACCCCTGTCCTGCAGTGAGAGCAGAAAACATGGTCCTCAGTGCTGATTGGCTCCTTACTGATGCTACCAGTGGTGTGTAAAACTCTGGGGAAAAGCCCACTGTAGCTGAATGAAAGGATCCTAAAATATAGTTTCAAGCAGTTGGAGAATTTTTTTTCTAGATGCTCAAGGAGGAAGTACCCCAAGAGGAAGGGAAAGGCAAGCTGTACAAAATGCATTTTAAAAGCCATGAATGTTCAGTTGGCTCATACATTGTGATTTGGAAGATGGAGGAAACCAAGCAAGGGATTTGTTTCTGTTAAGCAGCAACAGAGTTTACAGACGTCAGGCATATCAACATTGGCAACATTGTGCTGGCAACACTGAGAATGCACATAATGTACAGGGCTGAATATTATATTGGAGGCCAAAAAGGCAAATGTGGTTATCAAAAAATGTAAGGCAACTGAATGATAGCCTTGGAATGCCATTTTGCAAGACAGTGAAATTTGCTGCACACCTCAGTAACTCAGTCTTGTTGAGCCTTTTATTCACTAAAAGTACAACAGATTTGTGGAATTATATTATTTTTTAAAAGCCATGAAACGTTGTAATTAGATGCAAATATGTATAAGGAGGTCGTGTTGTGAAAGCCAAATCCTTAGCAGTAAAAAGAAATGGGACTGAAAAGCACAAGGAGGACGATTGGCCATGATACCCAGGGTTAATGGGAGCTGGAGTTCAACAACACTTAGAGGGTACCAGTTCAAGGAAAACTGCATGCACATCCTTGCACACAAAATAAGCATTGTTTTAAAGATGTGTGTGTATAAGGAGAGCCCTGCTGGATCAGGCCTAAGCACTGTGCTACCCACAATGGACAGCCAAATGCTTCTGGAAAGCCTTCAGTAAGGCATGGAGGCAGTATCCTCCTGCGGCTTCTTTCCCTTAACTGGTGCTGAGCTGCAGCATGCAGCCTCCAGGACTTGTAGCCATGGGTTTTTCCTCCATGGATTTGTCTATCCTGTTTTAAGGCTAATCCATCACTGATGCCACAAATCCTTTTACAGACAGTGGTATATAAGCTTCCAAGTCATCTACAGTACTAAATTCTTTTTCCTGCACCCATAAAAAAAATCAATGCGATATTCTTTCCAAATGACCAACTGACCTTGGTGTTCTGACTTTCCACCATAAAAGACATCTTGAACATTTCTATATTTCCCCACTTGTGGCATCTCTCTTCCTCCCTCCCTCCTCCTCCCTACCTCTCTCCCTCTCTATAAAAATAATTACCTGCTGCTATTTTTTAAAAAAGAAAATCTGTTAGTATTCACACCTAGAGATGATGATAACAATGTTTAGCTTTGTTAGCGAAACAGCAAAGAATACAATGTACATTTCCAGCAGCAAATAAGCCACATGTGCTTTTCGAAAGGGTGAACTGAACTTGATTTTCCAAGATCACGAAGTTCTTCTTTTTAATAGGCGTTCTTCTTGTTTTCCTCAGATTATGGTGAAGCTTATTGCTTATTGCTAAATTGTGTGCTTACATGGCTATGGGTGAGAATTTAACATACTCGTGGGCGGTGTCACTGCTGTCAGAGACTGTAGCTGGCATCAAATCATCATTCATTTCTTAGGTCCAAAAAAAGTGTTGCATGCAGTAATAAAAATTTGAAATGCCAGGCATGGGCTCACCATACAGATTTGGACCCTGATGGGAAGGGGCTTTAATCCTTTGCCACCCTGCTGTGGTCCTGACCTGGATCCTTCCAACACCAGCTGCTACTTAAACCTTAAAAAACAACCATTCATTGCATTGCTAATTGCACGAATGGTGTCCCACTTACTTCTGGCCCTCGCCCTCCTGTTCTGTCATCGCAAATTCCACCCTGAAGCATTGGAGGAATTAAGCATTATGCACTGAACATGCTTTCCTTGGGTTTACTCAGAAGTCAGACTAAAAATAGCATTCCTGTTGGGACAACTATCAGCACTGAAAGCTTTTATTTAAGCATCAACCTAACCAGAGGCTTCATTTAAGCTTCACTCCAGAGGATCATTAGCATACCATTCACAGTCATTTGTCTGCTAGGATGATGCCAGGATGATTGAAAACTACGGTAACTGGTCCTGAAGTGAAGTGTATAGCTGGGGCTAGTTATGGAATTAAACACCATTTGGAAAGAATTTAAAGGCTATTTGGCACACACTGAATCTCCAAGTGTGTCCAAAACAAGGGAAAGAGCACCCAGGTGACATTCGTTTCATTGCTGTTGCTGACTTTACTTTGCTCAAAGTAGTTGTGCAAACTGATTTTTGTGGCTACTCAGAAGAACCAGAAAACATTGCAGGTTTTGCAATTTTCTGCAGCCAACCAGGAACTTGTGCAGGAAGCAGCTAACCAGGAACTTGTACAATTCTGCAATGTATCTCTCAACTGCCTTCAGGAGCGTGAAGAGGGGAAGAGTGTCTATATGTTCTTCTTTTTACTGCCTATACATGAGTATTTGCACTCATAAGGCTATCATAAACATCATGCATGACCCCACATTCAACACAGCAAGTGCTGGCTTCATTTTCAGCTGGCGCATATTCTGTATCTTTCCACAGATATCCCATGACATCTCAGACCACAAACATTTTGATTTAGGGCAGATCCATGCTATACATTTCAAGCACGCAACTCCTCACCCCGCAACAATCCTTGGAATTGTAGTTTGTTAAGGCTACTGGGAATGGGAAAATATGCAAGCAGAACCCAAGCCCAAGCGCTCTCTTGCCTCCTGGGGTTTCCAGCAACTGGTATTCAGAAACAATTTTGCCTCCAACTGTGGCGGCAGAACATAAGCATCACGTGGTCAGTTGCTGTGCAGCAGCAGAAGTGTGGAGAAGGGCAATCTCAGAAAAAAATCACTGACCTGGGGAATAAAGGCTGCTGGACATGCATGTTCACAGGCATGCAAAACAGCACTCTGAGCCACTGCAAAACATTTTCTTAGAGTCACCACCTCAGGGCAATGTCAGTTTTGGAGAGGTCAGTGAGATATTAAGGGGATAAATTAATTCTCGGGGGGGTGGGGGCTTCTCCCGCCCTTCTTTTTTTCAAGAAAAGAAATATCTTATGTATTTGCATAAGCTACTCACGACCTCAGGATGGAGCTAGATCCAAATTGGAAGGAAGGGTAAGATGAGTAAATCTGGCACCAAATGTCCCCTTTGCTTTCAGCAAGAGTAGCTTCCTTCCTTTCTTTTTCTACCTACCTACCTACCTACCTGCCTGCCTACCTTTCCTTCTCACTGCAAGAGGAGCCACTTACTTGGTTAGCGGCACCTGATGAGCTCCTGTTCAGACTCAGTTTGTAGGGGCTTTGATGACTTTTATAAAAATGCTGTTAATTGCTGCAGAGGATTCCTATATGCCTCATACTGTTCACCTTTTTGACAGCAGTGAGATTTCCCTCCTCCTCACAAAATTGATGGAAATAATACTGATCTCTGCTATCCCAATGTTAAATGGAACATTATGCATAGCTGCTGGTAGGGAACAGGAAAGGCCAGATTCCACAATGCACATGCTCCAAGGTACAAACATTGCTCATTGTTGATTGTGCCTATTAGTATTAGTATTAGTATTATTTCACAGAATCTTAGGATTGTAGAGTTGGAAGGGATCCCAAGGGTCATCTAGTCTAAGCCTCTGCAATTCAGGAATCACAGCTAAATAAACAAACAAACAAATTACATTTATTAGTTGCCTTTTTGCCATGGAAACACAAAGTGACTTACAAGAATTTAAGCAGAAGACAAAAGCTACATCAAAACATTCCACCCATGCAAAAAGGCCAAAGATAGTTAAAGGGCCTGGATAGGAATAACTTAGATCTATCAGTTTGGATGTGCCTGCTCTGAGGAGGATGCAGCTGTAGACAACCCTCAGGAACATAAGAATAGCCTACTGGATCAGGCCCATGTAGCCCAGTATCCTGTTCTATAGTGGCAAGCAGGATCTGAGCACAAGAGCACTTCCCCCTCCCCCCCCGGTCATGTGGCTTCCAGCAACTGATATTCAGTTTATACTGCAGTCCTTCATCCTGCCGGGTGAATCGCCCCCTAAATGTATTTTTCAAAATTAAAACACTTTCAATCAACTGAATGCACCTAGAAAGATAATAACAACCATGGTAGGATTGCAACCTGAGATGCTGCTAACCATTTTATAATTCCCATGGTACCTGATGCTTAGCTTTGCTCTTCATCTCTCTCCCTCTCTCCCTCTCTCCCTCTCTCCCTCTCTCCAAACGAGTGCATTTCTTGACAGTTTGGTAATTTAGAGAAGGCTTTATCTTTATTCAACAGAAAGCAGACCTCAAGGGAGCAGGGGCTGGGGGGAGTAACCCATTGATTAAGTAAATAGCTTGCAGAGATATACATGTGAATGAGAACGGCGGCAATAACCATTCTGTGCTGAGATGTGCTGGGAAGTGCAGACAGCTAGAAGGACCTCCTAGCATTATTCTTTGCTCTCAGTGCTTGTCGTTTTCATAGTCCTGACCTCATGTGAGGGGTCTTCTCTTTAATTTCATCTAGGATTGCTTTCAATATGACATCATAATCACGAAGCTATTGAGATGACATCATAAAGCAAGGGATGGCAGTTTTATCTCTCTTGAAAGTAACAGCACTGCCTACCCACACAGTGGGAAATTGTCTGGATGACATTTAAGCTCTCTTGAAACCTTTCAGTGAAAAAATGTGTGCGTGTATGGAGCAGTGTACTATTGTGTAGTGGTTAAAGTGTCAAGACTAGAACCTGGAAGACCAGGGTTCAAATCTCCACTTGGCAATAAGGCTCCCTGGGTGAGCTTGGGCCAGTCACTGTCTCTCAGCCTAAGCTACCTCATACACCTCATTAGGCTTCTTGGATAAATAGGGGAGATGGAATGACTGTGTTCACATGTGTGTTTCCTTTGTCCTCCAGTTCAACACTTTGTCTGCCTATCCTAAACTTCTCCAACACTGAGCCATCAGTAATGTCTTGGACTACAATCAGGATGGGTGATAGGAGACGCAGCCCAACAATATTTAGGAAGCAAAAGTTGGGGAAGTTGGCTACCCTATGGACTACTCTCATGGCTTTCCCACAAGACATCTTGGGAGCTGTAATTCAATGACTGTTTTGAGAATTCTCTTTTGGAAACCATAGCAGATGCAGAAACATCATAGTTATGTACCATTTCTATGAAGTACACTTTAATGCAATGGGGATCATAAGAGTGGACAATATTCATGTCTCATTTCATTTACCTTCAAAACTTGTGAGGTTAGGCTGGGCTTATGGGAACAGTATGTTTTATGGCCGAGTAGTGGATTTGCACCCAGAGTCTCCAATATCTATAAGTCCACCATCACATATATAATAATAATAATAATAATAATAATAATAATAATAATAATAATAAATTTTATTTATATCCCACCCTCCCCAGCCGAAGCTGGGCTCAGGGCGGTTAACAACAATCAAAATAATCCAACGATTCTAAAAACATTTCATTATAAAAATTAATTAAAATCAAATTGATGTCAACCATTAAGCAAAATTCTGTGCAGATTGCCAGAGGAGGGGGGTCAGGCTGCGCCCTGACCAAAGGCCTGGTGGAACAGCTCTGTCTTGCAGGCCCTGTGGAAACCTGATCCTGTACTCCACAGGGAGCCAGTGCAGCTGGTATAGTACCGGATGAATGTGATCTCGCAGCGAAGACCCCATAAGGAGTCTCGCCGTGGCATTCTGCACCCGCTGGAGTTTCTGGGTCAGTCTCAAGGGTAGCCCCACGTAGAGTGAGTTACAATAATCCAGTCTGGAGGTGATCGTCGCGTGGATCACAGTGGCTAGGTCAGGGTGAGAGAGATAAGGAACCAACTGCTTAGCTTGGCGGAGAAGAAAAAATGCTGCCTTTGTTATAGCTGTAATCTGCGCTTCCATAGAGAGGGAGGTATTGAAGATTACACTCAAACTCTTAATGGACGATGCTGGTACTAATTGCACCCCCGCAAGAGATGGGAGTTGCCCCCTCAATCCCATATCGCCCCGTCCCAGCCAGAGGACCTCTGTCTTCGAA